>NW_020664440.1:8440537-8620674 GCF_002925995.2 Terrapene triunguis | reverse complement strand
TGTGTGTGTGTGTGTGTGTGTGTGTGTGTGTGTGTGTGTGTGTGTGTTCACATACATTGTACACGCCCCTGTAAAACATCTAATACATGTATATTGTCCCAGCCGCACCCTGACACCTACGCCCCCTGGTTATGTCAACACTGGAAGACTGAATATGTTTCCATTAAAGCCAATGTAATGCACACTTCTCCTTACGAGTTATGGGCCTGATTCTTCAGACACTCGCAATTGTGGGTGCTCAGCATTTCTGCAAATCACCCAGTTCAGAAGCTGGTGGTTAGAGTTTTGTTTAATAGGAAAATGCATTATTCCACCCACTTCTCCATAAACCAGAAACCACTAAAGAGATTTTTGTTGAGCTTTCCATATACAGTACAACCAAACATTGGAGCAAGCGTGAGAGCGAGTGCATGTCTCAATGCTGCGAGTGTTTAAAAATAGGGAGTACAAATGGAAATGGTTTTGCGACCTTAACTTTAGTGGGCAGCCTGTTTGCAAAAAGAAAAGACATGGAAGTGTCGGAGGCCAGAGCGCTTTGTTCATCCATAGAACAAGAGTAATAGCTTTGCAGGGTTCCCCACCCAGTTCTGCCAATGTGTCTCAACTCTGACCTGAACAAGCACCTGTAGGGGTGGAGACCAGACTACTCTCTCATGTTCATTCAGGAGCCTTTCTGTTAACTTCAGTGGGAGTTGGATTAGGCCCGTAGTCCTTGCATTGCTGCCATGATGCACCACAAAGCTGTCAATTCTATTTATGATGGAGGTACCTATGATATGAAACTGGTCTGAAACTGTCAAACTCCTTTTGCATAGGGTGCTAAACAGCCATCATCCAATAACTTCAGGTCACTACCTAGCTGGCTGGATATGTAGGTGAAAGGTTCCGTGACCCATTCTAACCTTCTAAGCCCGGGATAGTCAATAGACGGTCTGTGGGCCAAATCGGACCGCCAGACGCTTATGAATGGATCCCCAAATCTCTTTATTTATTTATTTATTATTATTATCATTTTTGTTGTTGTTTTTATTTTCTTCTCTGGAGTCTGGACCTTGACTACACCTTCACCAAGAAATTTGAACCTTGACAAAAAAAAAAAAATTGACTACCCCTGTCCTATGCTATCCAGCACCCCACACAAATGCTACCTGGGGATAACTCAGTAGGGGGAGGGATAGCTCAGTGGTTTGAGCATTGGCCTACTAAACCCAGGGTTGTGAGTTCAATCCTTGAGGGGGCCATTTAGGGATCTGGGGCAAAAATCTGTCTGCTCAAACCACTGAGCATTGGCCTGCTAAACCCAGAGTTGTGAGTTCAATCCTTGAGGGGGCCATTTAGGGATCTGGGGCAAAAATCTGTCTGCTTTGAGCAGGGGGTTGGACTAAATGACCTCCTGAGGTCCCTTCCAACCCTGATGATCTATGATGTGTTGTTTTCAAAATCTCAGACTTGAGTTAAGAGTATGTTAACATAATTTCTTATAACATCTAGTGACGTTGAATGCATGGAAATAAAAACCACATTTATATTGTCAGACTCATTTGCATCTTTACGTTATAAATGGCGGTTTGCTTTCCAATAAATGAGTGCAATATCTGATTTGTTTGATATCATGGCTACATTTGTGTAGTTGCATTCCTCTTTGCCCTTCAGTTGACAAATTTTTCTTGTTCGATAAATATAGAATTGTAAACAAGAGCTAATCCTTAGCAACAACCTGGAAAGTTAACATTTCTCTCCAGCTCCTATTATAATTAATTCAGACACTCTGAATATGATGTGATTTATACACAGTATTCATAAGGCCAGTAGGTACTAATATCTTGTTAGAGAACTGAGAAAAGAACACTCTTTTGTGTTACAACATAATTGCACCACATTTTCTTTCGTAAGAAGATGTTTAAAGATGCTTTTTACTTTACATTTGCAAAATGGAAGGTTTTTGCTGTTGCTTTTACGTTTGGGTCTTAAATGTGTTTTCCCTCCTGTAACAGTCAACATTGTCAAAACATTTTGCAAAGTATGTTTAAATAATGCAAAGAATTATGGGTTCAGACCATCGTTTATATTAATTGAAATCTCACTGTAGTAGGTGAATTTGCAAGATGCTTCTAGTTCATTGTAGAAGTTGCTTACAATAAAGAGACATCTTCAATTCTTATTTTCTGAACAGACAAGGCATGGAGATTACACAGTACCTGAAAGAGTGAAACCATTGTGTTGAATTTTGTTTAAACACATCTTGACTAAGTCTTCATATTAGGGATCCTAATTTATTTTATTTTATTTACATTTGTTCAGGGAATGTTGTTATACTGTAAATCTATGTAAGCCATATACATGTGAATTTTGCAACTCCCAAAAGGTTGTGATTAAAATATTATAGATATGGCAAACCACAAATACAAAAGAAAGTTTACATTTAGGTTTTCTTTGTATTTGTACTCAAGTTTTGTAATACCTTGGTATCGTGGTCAGCATTCCCATAAAAATACGGTGTTATATGAAATGATACAATCTGTGAAGCATTTCCCATTATGTAGACACCATGTCTTTAAATTATAGCAATTTCTTAAGATTTTAAAACAAAATGAGCTCTTAGAAGTGTGATTAATAGCAGGGAATGAGGCTAACACTGGGTCATCAGTGGCACTCCATTACAAAAAAGGTTGGGCTAATAAAAGCATCCATCTATTTGACCAATAAAGCATTTGAATGATATGCTTGTAGTTTTTATCATACAGTAGTTATTTTGTACTGAATAAACTGTGATTTTTACGTGCTGGAAAAGGAGCATCGATAGGCAGCTCAGTTGAGGTGACTAGGATGTGCGAGTGCAGAAACACAAGGACTTGTACATGGTGTCTGATGTTTGTGATGATTTCAGATTGTGGGTTCCAAATTTTGGAAGCAAATATGAAGTATCTGAATATCTTGTTAACCGCTTCCCCCCTCCATATTTGTTCTGTGAGGCTGGACTGTGATCACTCACAGGCAGGGGAGAAGGGATGGTATTGTGGGTGCAATCATTAGATCAGTCTCTGGTGACCCAGACTTCAACAAATTATTCTTTTGAGGAGAAAGAGATGGACCAGCACTTGCATTTTCCTGGCGTGTTGACTCCTGTTCTACCACCTGGTTCACACCTTTTATCCATCTGGGTCTATAACGGATGTGGGTGTGTGGCACAGAGAGACCAAGTGACTTGCCGAAAGTCATGCAGAATGTCAGTGGCAAAATAAAGAATTGAGCCTGGGTCTCTTGAATCCCAGACGAACGCCCTAAGCACTAGATCATCTTTCCCGATCTTCATGCCTTTCTTGAAATCCAGGCCCAGGTCACAGCAGTTGTGGAATTCTCTGCAGGGATGACTGCCGTGTCCAACTTCTTGTGAGGCCTGGGGATGAGAGATGGGAATGGAAAATACATTTCCCTGATTCAGGGAAGCCCTGGGACCACAAGATTTGAATAATGTACCAAGTGTCAGAGAATGTCAGATCTCGGAGGTTCCTTCCCCTGCAACAGGTGGGGCTTGCTGGGGCTCAGCAGAACTCCTGTTGGCGGTGCAGAGAGGTAGTTGAGGGCTTGAAGTTTCTATCCTGATGAGCAAGAATTAGGAGAAAATGTTGGGCCAAAAGCCCTGTTTGGGTTAAAAAAAAAATGTAGGTGGGGAATCCTCAGTGATGTGAGAATGGTAATGGGAGGCCAGAGCAAGGAAGTTGAGGATAGAAGAAGGAAGAGGGAGGAGGAGGCGTGAAACATACTGTGCTGTATCAGTATCATGTGTGTCAATAGATAGAGTATAGTGAGCCATTGTGTACATATATGTAAACACACACACCCCTTTTGCTTGGCAGGGATTATGTTGTACAGTAAGAAACCTGAATTGTTGTTCCTGCTTTCCTTGCATTTTTTTAAAGGAAATATTTTTTTTCATTTTGAACCCCTACCTTTAGTATTTGCAGGTTGTTGATTTAAATACATCTTGTGACCTCGGTTGTCCAGCATATTGACAAGACGTAGATTTTTACTTCTGTCTGCAGGATTAAAGATTACTCTCTTCCGTTTCTATTCCAAAAATTAGCAAGTTAGCTAATATCACTCCCTGATTATTGTTATTATTATTATTTTATTTTATTTTATTTAAGATAAAATAAACCTGAAGCAGACTATGCCAGTGAAGGCCCTTCTTTAAACTGCTTCAGGATTACACCTGAATTGATATTGCCTCTTTTGCACCTTAATTTTTTGACAGACATGTGAAAGTGCATTTCCTCATCTGGCCGGTTCCTTTAGCTAAAGATCCTAAAGGTGTTTTTCTGTTTTTGTTTTGTATTTTTTTTTAATCCCAAATCCAGCAAAGAGTTAACAAGATTTCACTTGATCTGATGGTTTATATGATGAGTAATGCAAAAGTTGGTAACAGCAAATTGTTGTTTATAAGCAAACATGGCACTGTGTAAACAAGGAGGCCTGGTCCCCAACTGGTTTGATTTCATGGTGGTCAGCAGCTGATCTATGTAACATACAACCTTTCTGCTTCTCTAAATGTCAGAAGAATGACTATTTGTTTGTCTTGAGTTCTTCCCAGCTGTTTACTCTGCAATGCATTTGCCTCAACCTTGATTCCCTGAGAGTGGCCCCTTTCTCCTCCCCGCTCTGTTTACATTAGTCCTGCCCCGAGTGTCACCTATGAAATCTGTTGATTATTCCACCTGGTTAATGTTAAATTGCTCTTGCAAGATGATGTGTTTGTTCATAAACACAAATGCCGGGCCCCTTGTTTACTGTACCCATGGCAGCAATCAGTGATTAAACAAATATTGCTTTGTTTGCGGGTGTGAGCAGCAGTTTATCCTGCAAGGTCTGGAAAAAAAACTTTAAATGCTGGGATTTTGATAAAGGAGAAAAGGGGAACTTGTCCCTGGAATGTGGTTGAAACTGACTTAGGTTTGCTTTTCTTATCTTTAACTTGGATGAAGGGGCTAGAAAGATTAGCAAGTTGTTTGGTTTTTCCAAGAGATTTCCTTAGTGTAATGATATCTATCCAGTTGTTTGCTTTTTTCAGAAGGGAGAGAGCACTCCTGCAAGACGACTAGCACAGTAATAGAGCATCTGATGGCTAGAAAATTCTGTGTGGAACAAACAAGGACTTAGAAGGTCTAGGACAAAGGGATAGGGCTATGAACAAGGTAATCACCAAAATGTACGGCGTTTGAATTATGTACCACAGTGGGTTATATTTTTTTCTTACCTTTTTAATCAGATATGTTTCTAATTGATGCATCTGCCCTCTATCAAGTTTGAAAAGGAAAAACGTTTAACTTTTATTTCTAAAGCCATCTGAAGAAATCCTCTGATTTGAAAGCAGGGCAAACTGAATGAAGAGAAAATACTAAATTAAAAACTGTGCCCTGTCTTTCTTCTTTTGCGCATGACATTATAGAACTGCTTTTGCTCTTTCTGCTTATAACTGAAACAGCATTTACGTCTGCTAATTTTGGAGGCTGGCTATTTAATAGCACTTTACTTTCTGAGAGTCCTCATTAGATAATTTGTGCTTTTGCAGGTAGTTTGTGCTTTTTGCATTGTTTTGCAAACAAGCAAGAAAAACAAGCTCACGCCATCTTTGTTTTTCATAATTATTGTTTGTTATTGTTTCTGAATATGGCTTTGGTTTTTAATGCCAGACAGGACCTGTGAGCATTAGCTGTAAGTTGTTAGGACTGTGCATACAAAGTGACCTTGAGGAAAAAAATGATAGCTCTTTTATATGAAGAAGGGTCTATTACTTTGTATTTGAGGCTAGCTATTAAAAAATACATGTATTTAATATATATTTATAGGGCGCTTGTGAAGGCTAAAATTAAATAATTGTCCCCCGGAAAAGCAAGCAACAAAACTTGCACAAAATTCTGATAGATTGTATTCACTAACTCGCACTAGTGATCCAAACATATTGTTCGTTTTGGCCGGTAGAGCGATTATGGCTTTGAGGTGAAGTGTAAGGTACTTGAAGTGTGTAACCTAACAAGCCAGTCATTAATTGACCAGCACTGCTATGATAAATCAAACCCTCTCTATATTAAACTAAGTGAAAATGTTGAAATGAGAAACTATATTGTGCAGTGGTGTTACAAAGCAGCATCTGACTGTTGAAGTGATTTTAAGTACTGCAGAGTGATAGAGAAGCTAAAAATGCCTTAATGAGAGAGGGGATTTATAATTAAACCCCAGTGAACCCTTGGTCTCTCCAAGGTTTGGAATCGCCCCATCACACCTCGGTGGCAAGGTAAATCTGCCCTGCTATGCATTTGCTAAACACAAAGCAGGCCTTGTATTTAATGCTTTTTAATATTCCATTGATCTGTGTGTCCATATCGGAGCCGATGCTGCCAGGATGGAGTTGACTGCATATGAACTAATCTCAACCCTTGAGTTAGCACTCACTGGAGCAGCTTACACTCTCTGTTCAGCCTTAGCACACAATTGTGTGAATACAACTGGTCTATTGGTGTGTATCGGGGTGGGGAGAACAGGTAGATAGCTTGTGTTGTATGTCCATGCGTGAATGTGAGACAGGAGGTAGGGATGGAAATAGGTCTATTTAGAGTCGTTCCCTACCATTCTCAGCATGGCAGCACTAAAACTGTGAGTATGCTTCCTTAAGGAGGGGAATTTCTGTAAAGCATGTAATGCCCAGATCAAAGTCCTGGTAATAGAGTTCACTGCACCCTGGCTGGAAATACAGTAGTGTTCTCAGCTGCTAGTCCATTGCTATGCAGTGTGCCATTCATTTCAAAAGAAATGAAAAGCCCCTTTCCATCTAGTAGTAGTATGATGATTTCTGTCAGGCCTGAAAGTTTGAAAAAAGTCTCCCAAAATGGAAGGAAATGAGCTCTTCTCCACGGAGCTCACAAACATGCTTTAGCGAATGGTAACAAAACAGTAGAGAAGGAGGTAGGGAATAAAAGACTAGGTAACAGTAAGTTTACTTGATTACTCACTGAGAGCAAGTATATGGCATGATGGAGTAAACTGGGATGCATGTTGTGAAATGGGTGGCATAGTATTTGCCAGTTGGTGTGACATGGTTCTGCTTTATAGTTCGAGATAATCAAGGCATGACTTTCATTTTGAATATGTAGATTAATAATTGCCAAACCAGGAAGAGCATGGTTGGCTGTATTTATTAATTATATGTATGTATATTATTATATAATACATACTATTATATGTATTTATTATATGAGACTAGACTGGGCATGGCTCCTGGATGGGTACGCAAGGAATGGTGAGGATGCAGATACCTAACCCTGGAAAAAGCTGATTTCTCTGTAACCAGTATTGATAAGGTGAGGTAGACTTGGGTTATCCAATTCCTAGTGAAGTGGTGGATGCAGACAGATCCTTTTGTGGACTATATTTGAGTGGTCTATGGCTTAGGCTGTCAAGGCAGTTGTACCTCTCTGGTTCAGTGGGTTATGGGCCAGTAACCTTCATGCTGATGGAGTTGGTACAGTTTGCAGCAGAGAGAGTGTCCGGGTCAGGTCTCCTGCGAAGCTGTTACTCTTTGCACCTGTGGAACTTGTGGGGTGCACGCAACTATAATAATATAATATGGAGATATACCTATCTCATAGAACTGGAAGGGACCTTGAAAGGTCATTGAGTCCAGTCCCCTGCTTTCACAGCAGGACCAAGTACTGTCCCTGACAGATTTTTGCCCCAGAACCCTAAATGGCCCCCTCAACCCTGGGTTTAGCAGGCCAATGCTCAAACCACTGAGCTATCTGTCCCTCCCCGGCCCCCACCCTCAAAATTGAAGTCTTTGCTGAGATTTTGTTTAGCACTCAGAGGTTCATGTTCTCAGCTATCTGTCTGATGTGGTTCAACACACCTTTGGGCACTAGTTCTTCCAGAGGACTAGTGAATGCCACAGAGCTAATGGCGCCTCCTTATGCCCTTTTGTTAGTTACTTTCCCTGAAGCTGTAAGACAATGTTGCCCTCTTCCTGCTTTCTCACTAGGTCCTGTAGTTGCTTTTTCTGCTACACTTTTTTCTATGTCCCTCTTGGCAGAACTGACTTACCCCTGGGTAACTTAAATCACCATTTACAGAGAGAAGTTAAATGGCGTGCTTAAGGACACACAGTGAGTCAGAGTTGGCACAGCTGGAAGTAGAACCCTGGAGGTCCTGACTACCACTCCTGTCTTCTAACCACTACTTTCCTGAAGTTGTGGTGTATGTAGAAGATTAGCCATTGTCTCCCCTTGACTTTACTGGTTCTAAATTACCTCATTCCTCAGTGGCCATAAAGGCTGTTCGGAAATGGTAAGCCGTTGTAGTCATTTAGCCAAAAAAAGAGCAAGAAAGGTGTTGTGTTAATGTAGATAAGTAAGAAAATAAAAAGACATGGGTGGATAAGCAGGAGCTGGTAAAGCAGCTACTCAAGAGACTTGAGGGTGAAAATGGACTGGGGAGCCTACTGTAAGATCAAGCTAGTTAAAGTTCAGCTTCTTACAAGAGTGACAGGTTTGATCCCTGGGGAGAGACTGCGGCAACAGGGATCACAGCTATGTCCTTATTCAGTTGGCCAAGGTGATGCGCTCCGGCACTTCTAGAAAGCACCAATTGTTACCTTCCAGGCGGAATGCAATTATCCCTTCACTTTCCCTCCCCTTCATTTGTTCTCTCTCCTCTCAATCTCTCTACATCATGGAGCAGTGCTTTCCCTTCAGCCAAGAGGGTAGAGGAGGTGAGCGGCCCCTTTGTGAAAAAATGCCAATGCCATTCTGTGGATCAGCTAGCAGGGATGCTCTCAGAGCAGCGTGATTTGTCTCCTGTCCCCAGGGAGACTCAGCGTATCACCTCTACGATACGCTCAACCTCCACCGACCCAAGGTTTGGGATGAGTCTAGTTCAGAGCCTGGAACTCCCAGATGACAGCATAAGAAGCGGTCTTTGTGTCAGCAGGCCAGCCTCAGAATGTGCTGTGGATAATTCCATTCCTTCTGGACCCTTTATTCCCAAGTACTAAATGAAATTTTCAGATTTTAGATCAGTCTAGACATATACAGTGCACGATAAAGTTGATAATACATTAATCATTTTTAACAACAGGTAATATGCATAATTTATGGTGTTACAGTGCTATCTTTTTTGATATTTATGATGGATAATGCTCAGTTTTTGCCCTCATATTACTGCTTTAAATTATACCACAAGAAAATTAATGAGAAAGTAGATTTATGGGTTTCATTTGTTTGTCAATTCGGAAATTAATTGGGTGTTAATTTTAGCCGTCCCTCATCAGACCAGGTCTTTAGTATGTGTGCATTACTTTGCATTCATTGAAGCCTACCTCCCATTTACAGTGGGTCACTAGCTTTGCATACATTAAAATAGCCCTCAGGCACATTCTCTTGATTACTTTTTGAACTGCCATGCATTAGAAAATTTACGCCTTTCTGTTATAATTATGAAAATTCGGTATAGGAAGATGGTGCTTGCATAGCAGCGAGTACACATTCTTACCATGTTGTGTAAGATCCTATACCAAGCTCAGTACATTCTTGTTTTAATCCTGGAATATAGCATTCTCGTCCATCTTTATTGGAAGGTTTTCAACCTTTGAAATTTCAAGGATCCATTTTAATTCAGTGAATTCCCCCTTTAGCTTAGGAAATATCAAAGGATTTCCCCTGCATCTCTCTCTCTCTCTTTCTTTGTTTCCTCTTTTCACACTTCCAGTGTGTGCTTGCTCTTCGTCTACCTCAGTGTTGGGTTATACACCATAGCAAGAAACCACTATTCAGAGACATGACTCAGCATCACCTTTCTAGGAGGATGGAACCTCATAGCATTTCTCACCAGCTCTATTGATTCTCGAAGATCATTTGTAATCCTTTTTTTAACCGAATCCCTTCTTTTCCTCCTCCTGCAAAACTCAGCAGCCAATAGTATCGTATATGCAACAGTGAATGACCCTCCAAAGGGGTAGATTTATCCAAAACATACCCAAATGTAATCAAACCCCTGGGATATGGAAATTGAAACTTCATCATACGATTTCTAGCATTTCTTGGCTCCAGTGGAGGCAGAAATACTACTAAATCAGTTTTTGGCAATATTTAGGTGATTCTTCCAGGTCCACCTGAAACTAGCAAGTGCAAGGTTGTCAGTTTTCTTTATTTTTAATGACAAGGCTCTTTTGAGCCTCATGAAGGTTTCAGTTTCTCTCTGGCTTGCTTAATTTCTGCTGAAGGTTTGGGTTGGTTCTTATTTTGCTGCACCAGTTTTCCCATCTTTAATCTCTACTTCAAATGCCACTTTTAAAAAAATGCAATGCAGGGTGGCTGCTAAAGGCTTTAAAAGCCCAGCAGGTAGCCATCAAGAATAACGTACACTTACGTTTTTGAAAACTGAACAGCCGTCTGAGTAGTTTGATGATGATATGCTTTGGTTAAGTCATACAGTGTATTGGGGCAGCACTTTCCGTCAGTTTTCTTAATCACAAAGGCATTCCTCAAGGCAGTCACTGGCCCGGTGTTCAATATTTTGGACTCTCCTCTCCAGCAAAATTTCAGATGGCCGGCAGCCATCAAGCAGCCTGCTCAGAAGCTGTTTGCTCCACACTTAATTAGTAACGGGGTGTATTTTAGTGAATGAACAGCTGCATGTCTGCAGTGCTTCCACCACCAGATCAAACACTTACTCTTCACAGGATTCTCAATCTCCACGAGTGAATCCATATTCTTTTACTCAACTGATGGGTGGTAGGATGGTGTATTGCTTCTGTGCCACTAGCCAGCTTAAAGATCTAGGGACAGCTAGGGTGTCCAGATATCCCGATTTTATAGGGACAGTCCTGATTTTTGGGTCTTTCTTAGATAGGCTCCTATTACCTCCCACCTCCATCCCGATTTTTCACATTTGCAGTCTGTCTAGGGACAGCTCATCAGCTGTTGGAAATTCTATGACCGTTTAAATTTGCTAGGTATCCGCACCCTGATTTAGAAATATGTTCATAGAGAAGTGGATGGATTTTGGAGAGTAGTGATGGGAATGGAAGTCTTTCATCTCCAGGTCACTAGTTCCCATCCATCCCCGGGTCAGTACTGATCAAAAATTACCATCCGATATCTCATAGGTGGCACACTAGGAAATCTGTTTCTCAATCATAGGGGCGGTTTCTAAAGAAGGCGGGCATGTGACACAATGTGCGGAGGCTTGTGCTGCCACTGCCCTGCTGTGTTGTACCTTGATTTCTCCTTCTAGTGCTGTTCATGTAGAACTTTTCTTGAGCGTTTCTCTTTTCAAGGGACAACCCCGCCCCATGCTGGTTCGTGTGTCTGCTTTTTCATGTATGTTTATCCTTTTCCAGAATGATTCAGGAGAGGTTTCCAAAAGAGTTTGGAGCTTTATTTCTCTTCTTAAAATTGCAAAGCAAATGTACTTACTGGCAACGAAGGGTTAAAACTCGTTGGATTTTAATGGCTGTCTGAATGGATCGCATGCCTGCTGGTGTTTGAGAATTTGGGAGTAGACCCTGCCATTTAATCACTTACCGAAAACTGATTTTGCCATTAACTGTTGTCTCCACAGAAGTAGAAATATATTTTATAAATCTGTGTTTAGTTTAATTTACACATCCTTTCATGACTGGGCCAAGTTCTTTAAGGGCATTTATTCTGCTTCATATAAATAATTGATCAGCCAAGTTAATTTACTTCTGCCTGACTTGATCAACCTTAATTAACTGCCCTGAAATAAAGACTGAACTTTTTGTTAGCTTAAAATCTTTACAAGTGTGAAAACGACGGGCTTTATGATAAAATTTGTTGCACTAATGCATTTGCCAGGGGAGGGAAATGTTGAATGTTGTAGATTTGCACTGCTACAGTAGTTATATATTTGTTAAAACCTCCAAATAACAATAACCAAAATAAAATCATGAGTTTTGTGAAAAGCTCTTACATGCATAGGTTGGGTACAGGATACATGGCCTAGACTGATGCTGGAAGCATTCAGGGGGAGAATTTCAAAGGCACAATGGGCAGCTAGGCACCCAAGGCCAGATTTTTTTTATGGTGTTTAGGCACCAAAAGATGCAGGTAGGCACCTAGTGGAATTTTCAAAAGCTCCGCTCTGAAATATTGTGCAAAATTAAAAGAAAAAAATTGAATAAATAAAACCTGTGAGCAGACAGCCTATTCTATGCTATAAAAGCATGTTCTCTGTTCCAGCACTACTTTGCTTTGTACTTCCGTGAGACTTCTACCTACACCGTTAAATGTATTCACTTACAAAATAATATTTTGCATACCATGCAACTTTACGCACAGAACTGTGTTTAATTTATCCTTGTGCATAGAAATGATCAAAATCGCTTGTCTTCATAAAACATCACTCTCCTGACCAAACTTATTTGCTATCGTTTGATTAATTAGGGTTGTATTTAGAACAAAGTTTGCTTTTTGTGATACTGGACATAAAGGAGCAACAGCTCATCTCCCACATGGTATAATCCTAATTCATGCTTAAAACCTTGCTTGGGCTCCTTCCTTCCAATGTGAATGATAGGCTTTGGCAACAAACAGCATTCTCGAGAGCCTGGAACAAAAAGTCGTGCTTCTTCCATGCCCATCTTTAAAAGATTGTCTCTCCCCCCCTCGGGGAACATCAGGCTGACTTATTTGGGCATGCTCAAAAAGACCAATAATATCCACTGTGTGGGAGGGGCTCAAATAGGCTGCGCTCCCTTGCAGTGTATTGTGATTATTTACCTCAAGTCATATGCTGACTGTAGCTAAGGAGCAAAGTGTTTTATCTTCTCTGCCCCTATACACATCTTATCTGGAGGAGGAGTTTTGGCAATGTCTGTTTGTTTTTGTACTGTTGTCCAGCCAGGGTTACATTTAGAGCTGGTAGACACAAGTGAGCCATTTTTAAAAATAATTTGCACAGAGGTTTTCACAATTTTTCTTTTTTTTTTCATTCGTTACAGGGTCGTTTTTTTAAAGAGTTCTGAGAATGCAGAATTATGTTTTCTGTTAAATTTGTAAGGCCCAAACTAGTCCAGTCGTCTTCTTTTTTCCTTTGTTGAGGATCCTTATCCACAATGGCATCTGCTAATTCTCTCCTGACTGTAGGAGGTAGGCGTAGAATCATAGAATATCAGGGTTGGAAGGGACCTCAGGTCATCTAGTCCAACCCCCTGCTCAATGCAGGACCAATCCCCAGACAGACTTTTGCCCCAGATGCCAATGCTCAAACCACTGAGCTATCCCTCCCCGTAGCCAGAACTCATGCATGCTACTGTATTTTGAAATGTAAAATAAGAGTACAAACATTTGCAATTAAAAAAGTTCACAGAAAACTCAATAGTCTTCTTTTTTTGGGAAAACAAATTAAGAAAAATTGCAACATTTTTCAACATTTCTTTCTGTTCCGGGAGGATTTTCTAACCTGAGATGCAATAAATAATTTTGTGACTAATTTGCTTCTGAATTATTTCCTGAGCCCTAGTGATGTTTTGTGCACATGGGGAGTTGTGATTGTCCATTTATTGATCTGCTCCTCAGTGATCCCAGTCTCCTCAAGGCTTTTGGTACCTTTGGGCAGTGCTTTCTTATAACATGCCGTATGTTTTGACATCACAAGTGTTCTTAATAGTTTCCCCATGTGTCTGCTCCAAGATAACTTGTTCGTTATCTATCTAAAGAGCTTGGGAACATGATGTCTTTTCTTTACTGTTCAGGTACAATTTCTTTTTTTACTTTTGTTTCAACTGGTGCGATATCAGCTGGAAACACATACTGTCAGTTCTTCAGCGCTGTCCGAGATGAACACCCTTCCTAGGACGCTTACAGCTTTTTCAGGCTGCCATAAAAACTTCATAGCAATTGACACCTGTGTCCTAGGCCAAAGGTGCTGCCATCTTTCCACCAGGGACTGTGTGTTTCAAAGAGATGAGTTTAAGCAGCTAATCAAATTATAACTCTTCATATTTGACCAGATCATCAGGTGATGTAATTTGACATAAGTCTTCCTTTATTCCAGTTCAGAATCTGGCCCTAAGTATGGATGAAGAGAGAAAGGTTAAGGGTGTTTAGTTTATTCCCTTCTGGTTAAAGGAGATGTGCCTTTTTTTACTGTAGTGTGTAGGAATTGAGTAATATTCCTTTAAATATATTGTGAGCCCACTGATGTCATCTGTGTTTCAGAAGTCATCAGAACCCTGCTAGAGTTGCAAGAGATATATCTATAGATATAGATAGAAATATAGAGAGAGGGCGAAGGTCGGACACATTGTATATGTTTAGCAAAAACGGCTATTACCATGCCTGTGTGGTTCCTTCATGTAGCGTGTGTAAAGAGCAAAAGACAACATGTATTCTACATCAGAACTGGATCAATTTAAAGAACAAAATGCATTGTCTAGTTACATACAGAAAGGTTTTTGTTAATTTAGATCTGTGAAGTTTTACAAGGGAACTGACAGAAACAGTATAATGAACCTTGTAGTCTTTTTGTCTCTTTGCATGATTCAAAGATCCCACAGAGTGAATTGAAACAAGTTTCCATAGACCAGATGAAATTTATTTAAATGTAAGCAGAACATTTGAATCTGTTCTACCACCTTCCAGAAATGTGAAAGAGGTGCATAGCATGTATGGTGAATAGATCCTTAGTGACTGGAGTGGGGTCTTTCTTATGTTTGGTTTCCCCAGCCTTGATTGTGAATCAGAAACTAATGCTAATGTTGTAGCATGCATATGACAAAGCCCTTATTAGTCAGTTGCTTCCCAGATCGGACATCTTGGTTATTAGCTTTATGGATCATCATTATGAATCCAAATTTACCAAATTAGTGAGTGGCATATGTTTGTTTGACTGGAGTGTAGCGCACCCCACAGAGCTAAACAATAACCGTAGTTGGATGCTACATGTCACTTAATGCTTGACAGTTGGGCTACTCTTGAAATGTTAGTGAAAGGGGCTGCTTGCTCTGAGCAGTTAACCCAAGGGAGTTGACACTGGAAGGAAAGAACCTTTTAGTCTCCAACAAATATTGTACAGTAGGTGTCTCAGGGCTCAAAATTATGCCTGTACGGATTTTCTGGGGAAAGTATTTTTCCCTAGTACTTTTCCATTAGAAATGCATTGCTTTCTCTCGCCTCCTTTGATTGATGTTTTCCCACATGTGCTGGGAGGGGGAATTTTTCTTCCTGTTTCTGAACTGGTTAAGAGTTATTGAATTTAAACAGGTTCCTCCTTAAATGTGGGCCTTTTATTGCCAGTGGAAAGCAGTTGAAAACAAAAGATCTGCTTTTCTGGACTGCTTATTGAAATTCAGATGGAGACAGGCAAGATTTCCTTACTGATGCCTTTGGGGAAAGTCTCTCAGTTGGGAAAGGAATTCTGTTGGGAAAGCGTCCTGTTTTCCTAATTCTGTTGCATATATGACCAACAACATATTACCTCTAGCTACTAATGGTCCGTACTGCTGAGCGCTGCTGTGAAACATTTACTGTGTGTCCCTATTTCCTGGTGAGTCGTTTGTGTCACCATGGGCAAGTGGTTCTGGGCAATAAAAAGAGGAATGAGGAGCCGTAAGGAAGGAAGGGAGGAAGGAAGGATGAGTCAATGGAAACAGAGAAAACTAATGGTATTTTAATCCTTTAGCATTGGGGCTAGCGGGTTGAAATACCTATAATAGAGCCAGTCAAATTGCACAAAAAGAGAATTGAGAATAGTTTTATAAATAAATATGGCAACTTCACTTCAGTATTATTTTTGGAGTCACATTGTTCCCAAGCATTCTCACCACAGCAACTTTATTCATGGAAACTTTCAAGAATCCCAGAACTTTCAAGAATTTGAGCATAAACAATCAGTTGTCCAGTAATTCATCATTGAAGAGCGTTATTTGCTATTCATTAGTCTCCAGATTAAAAAAAAAAAAGAAAAAAGTTTGTCATCCATTTAAAGAGGAGAACCTATATCTTTAACTTAAATGATCAGTCCGACACCATGATAATGTATTGCAAATGATCAAAGTCAGTGAATGGTTTGTGAACAGCCTGTGGACTGAAATTTGTGTTCATGTAAGCTACTTGACAAATATCTACAAATAGTTAATGTGTTCACAAAGGGTCATGATTTCTATGAATGCTTCACAAGTAAAGGCCAATATTGTTCAGATACATTGTTGCAAATACTTCAGCTAACTCTAGTTGTAAAGAACTATCACTAACGTGTATACTAAGTCAGATGGATAACACTAACTAGGAGATTTACTCAAAGGGACCGGAATCCTGTGAGCGGCTGGATGAATCCTGGAAGAAAAGAATTTGCTTCCGTGAAAATCGATGAAGCACATTTCAGAGGTTGCTCAGCACCTTGGAGATACCTGAAATATCTCCATGTACTTCATAGTAATAAAAGTTGCTAATTTGACAGAATGATGGTGTGATTGGAAATCTGAATACTCAACACTCCACTTCAGCTTTCTGCTCCTGTCCACTATGTATCAAGGTTTTGATGTTGTCCATAACATGTTACATAGAATGACTTGTCAGTTTTGAAGTAAAACATCCAGATGTAATTAGAACATTGTAATTACTGATTTTATGTGTTCATTTGAAAAATATTTTTTTCTATAAGGGTAATTATTGAGCAAATAATGCTATATTTAGAAATAAACTGGTAACATGAACCGTTAATGAAAGATAAATTGTATGAAGGGAAATGACACATGTTTATAGTTTTGGCAGGATTTAAAACAGGGCATGTCTCCTTATATACAGCAACTGTTTTAACAGCTGCTTTTTTTTTTTCTCCTCCCCTAAATTATTTCAGGTTTTTGAGTCATGATGCAAGAATCTGGGATTGAGACAAAAAGTAACGGTTCAGCTATTCAGAATGGAGCAAGCAGCGGCAACCATTTACTAGAGTGCAGTCTACGGGAAGTGAGATCCAACGGTGAGACACCTTCAGTTGAAATTGGGGCTGCAGATTTAGCACATCTTCAGCAGCAGCAGGTACTGTTCAATATATTTACAACTTCACTTCCTAAAGAAAAAAAAAGTATTTAGCTCTTAAAACCTTTGATATTTGCCAGTCAAATAAATGCTTAGGAGGGCCTCCATACATATGTATGAGATGTACCCTGTAATATTTAGATAAAAGCAATCATAATGTAAAGGGAAATTTATACTTCTCTTCTCTTTCCAATGAGTGCCCTTTCCCATGCACTCGTTGGAAAGATCCAAAGATCAGTCTGTTTCTGTTGTCTAAATGTGTAGAGCCTGGTGGCTGTGACTGGGTGAACCACTATATACTAGTTTCCAAAATATGTCACTGGTTGGAAGAATCACTAACTCTGAGTTTTGTTTTTGCAACAAATTTTAATATAACCTAGCATCCTCTATCAACAGAGTCTTTTCTGTTAGCTAAATGGTTTGTTTTTCACCTACTGCAATGGAACTAAAAAATTAAATAAAATGAAATCGTCACGTCAGTCCTGTTTTTACTACAGAATCATCAGGAGCAAAATTATGGATTAATGTGTCCCCTATGTACTTTAATTATTACATTTTAGACAGACGCGATTGAGTTCATCAGTGTTATTGTTAGTAGATTAGCCATATAACATGTTATCCTTTTTTTGCTTCCTTTATAAAATTTTGAAACCCTGGTTAGAGAAGGACTTATAACAAACTGCTTAGCATGTATCATTAACCCATTTTGGAAACAAAGGCTGTGCTTCAGCAGTCGTGTGAATGTGTTTATGCCTAAACCGTACTAGCTGTAATGCAGTAAACATTCTTAAAACCTTTTAAATAAACTTTTGGCGGCTGTGCAAGTCTCTCTTAAGTGCACAGTGATCTTTTCAGCAGGTGGTGGTTGTGGTGAAGAAAAACCTGCAGTTGAAAACAAGGCAAAACCAAAGGCTTAAAAAGTAACAACTAGCCAGGTTTGCCATTGTAAGACAGAAAGCTGCCACAATTAAGCAGCTCAGAGAAATGTATGATACTAAATGCAATAGACTTTGGTTGTTTCAATCATTTTCATTCTACAGGTTTTTACTTGAAGTGAGAATGCCATCAGTGAGAAAGTCACAGCCATGCTGAATTCATTACTGCAGTAGTCACACAAAACCACGGATAAAATTTCAATAACTGCAGGCCATAGTTGAGTAAACAGTTGCACTGAAACTTAATTCCTGTTGACTTTTCCCTCATTCTTCGCCAGGGGCACATTCTGATTCGTAGTGCAAAGACAACAGGGGTTACAGCTTTGATTAATGTAGGACAGTAGAAGAGAATTAGAACCGTAAAATACGTTAGAAGTACATTCAACACCAAGGTTTGCTCTTAAAAAGGCTTCATATCCAAATGAATTAATTACACTGCTTTGATTTGAACACTGTGGAATTTTTCAGTCCTGTTTTCACCCCCCACCCCCTTTGTTTAGTGACACATGAAAAAATAAATCACCCAAATATAGCATTTGGTAGACCAAAAATACAGAACTGGGATGTTTCTTCCTTATCACCAAATATTAATCTGCATTGAAGCTGTCACCCCTTAGCATTTGTCAGCGCCTGTCCATAATCAACCAGAAGGATCGCTGTTGAGTGAGGAAACATCTTAATCTTGTATGTAATGTTCTGTATCGTTCAACAACCACCCATTTGGTCAATTAAGGAGAGAGACTGATGCATTCCAGAAAGAATTCTGTGGGGTCCTCCAACCCACTCCCAAATGATGCCCAGAACAGCTGGCTGTGCTTCCTCCATCATGCTCCCAGGCATCAGATCTGGAAGTTAAAGATAGAAATTGACTGGGGGAGAATTTCCTTATGGTGCGGTTTTGTAGGATTCTCATTTGTACTTAGTTTTTATCCTTTGCTTGTATCTTTTTTGCCAGTACTAGAATAGCTTTTGATTAACATGCTCTCCTCCAGGTTTGCAAAGGCCTTCCTGTTCTGTGTTTTAATTCTACTGTTAATTTGTTTTGATCAGTCTCTTTTCTGTTGAGTTTTCTTTTTAAAAAGTGAGCTGTTTGCTTCGTTTATAACACCTCTTTAAAAAAGAGTGCAATATCTAAAGGACTGTCAAAACTAGTGTAATAATGTATCAATCATTGTGTTTTGAAAATAGTTTTAAATTCCGGAAAGAAAAATGTTTTCAGACTGCTAATGCAAGCATTTACAGATACACATACAACACAGAGCATAATGTTTAGATGTTTCTCCATATACAACATATGCTCTCAGGTCACTTGACAGAATGCGTGCTAGATAACGCTGCTTCAATACAAATGAATGGTTATTTAAATAAAACAGCTATTTCTTAAGAGCATTTCAGTCTAAGTGTTTCTTTATGCCACCTGGCATTTGTGTTTTCTGAAAAATAAGCAGAGAGTAGATTGAGCTTGGCTCCTCTTTGGTTAGCTGGTTAACTGTGCAGTCCGATGATGAGCAATGGGCAAGCGAGAGATGCTGCCATGCAGTGCTTTTGGATAAAGCAGTGACTTGGATTTTAGAAATTGAATTCTTTTATTAAATTTGTGACTTTCAAGGACCAACAACATGTGTGTTTTTGAATTATGGAAACAAACCTTTCTCTTAAAAATAATCGTTGATTCAGGAAGTTTGAACAAATTTACAAATCCGTTTGCTTTTGTAAATCTTAATAGCATAGAAAAACATCAGGTAATGCTGGTATTCATCATTTTGGAGGAATAAAGTGGATTGTGGGTATTCTTGCAATCAGGGCGGGGATGAGTCTAGTACAAGTACTATACTGTCTTTGTCATTAGTTTGATACCACTGCAGGAGAGAGTGTAGAGGGAAACTAAATAGGTCTTAGTGCTAATATTTCTTGTAGCATGTTAAATCATCCTTTGAGTAGCAAATTTGGGGCCTAGTTCTGTAACACTTACTCAAGATGAGTAGTCCCGATTAACGTCAATGGCAATACTTGTTGAGTAAAATACTGTCCACAAGAGCAAAGGTGGCAGAGTAAGGTCCTTTGTGGAGAGGGCAGCTGGGGAGATATGAAGAGAGATAAAATTAGAGAGCTGTATGGTAGGGGATGAGAAGAATCAGCGCCAGGAATGGACAGAAGGGGTGGTAAGAACACATTCTCACAAGGTATTTGCGCCTCCTGAGAAAGGCAGTGATCCTCCTCAGCTTCTCCTGTGTTCAGTGCGAGTTGAAGATGTTCAGCATCTTTCAGAACTGGGTCTTTTCTCAAACACTGGTTTTGTTGACTGTTTTCTGCCTGTGAGACATCAAGCAGAGCATCAAGGTAACCTGGAGCATCAGACTCCTCAAGGAGAGCTGAAATAGGCAACTCGAGCAGAGCATTGGAGCAGCCCAGAGGAACTCCCAGTTGCCTAAACAGATAATAGAGGTGAGACAGAACATTGTAATAGGCCAGAGAGGCTTAGACAGAGCAACTGAGAACTGTGGCAATATCAAGTTGCTCACACAAATCACAACCTGAAGAGTTCAACAAGAACATCTAATGACCGAGGGGCCTTTGAGAGTCACGCTGCCTCAAGGGAGCTGTAATAGAACAGCTCTTGCCTACCAAAAGTAATGCATAAAGACTTGTAACTGCAGATTTTGTTTTAGTGTGAATGGGTGCAGCTCCGGTTACTTCAATGGAGTTTCTCAGATTTACCCCAATAGGCAATATGACCCATTGATTCTGAAGAACCATATAACATTCAGTGTCATTTGTTGTGACTTTTTACTGTACATTAAAGTGTTTGTTTATTAATGGAAAGATAAAAAATATGAATGGAATGAAAAGGACGGGACATAAAGGTGAATTCCAGCATATTACAGCAAGACCTGAAGTGCTCTGTTGCATATGGCAGAAATGCAAACCTCTCTACATCCATAGAAAGTTCCAGTTTGATACCAAGTACTGCCCCAAGAGTCTAAAGCCCCATATCTTTTGTCTAATCCAAAATCCTTTTGAACTTTTAGGAGGTATGACTTTAATAGTAATTTGTTGACAGATTAGCTGCAGAGATTGCAAAGAGTTTATTTTGCAAAACTGGCAGACTCATATCAGTGTTCTCTTAAGGAAAAAAAACACACATTGCTGTTTTGCAATTGCTTGCATTTATTGACAACCAGTGCTGAGCAGGCAGAATTGGAATGTTTGTATAATGTAAACCTATAGCTTGCCTGATGCAGTGTAGTGTACTTTTAGGTAGTGCATAGATTACTTGATAAAAAGGGTTACAAGGTGACTGCTTTTATGTCAAAGTAGAATAGCAATATAAATGCAAGTGGTACATAGAGAAACAAGAAGGAAGTTTATATAGAGAATTGCACTTTATGTAAGAAAGTTTCTTTTCATCACTTTGTCTTTGAACTGGACTGGACTGTAATTCTCAAGTGTCACTTAAGTTTCTGAAGAGTTTTTAGCTAAATAGTATGTTTAACCTGTGTCTACAAAAATAAGGTAAGCAGTTTTTTATTTATTGAGCAGAATTTGATAAAATGTTTAATTTTCCATTCATATTTCCTACTTTTACACCTTTACTTACCTTTGAACAAATGCATCTGATAAATTGGCAGACAAATAGAACCCTATTCATATACAAAACATTCACAACCCTATTCATATACAAAACATAAGATATTTTGGGCCAAATACTGATAGCTTACACACAATGAGTAGCTCTGTACCCCATAAGTAGGCTAAGTGACTTCAATGGGACTGTTCATGTAGCAAGGTGCTACAATGGTAGGGTATCACAATTTGGCCCTTTGGCGGTATTGAGATTTAAGTCTCACACTGAGGAAAACAAGTGTCATAAGGGATGTATGGTTTCACCAAACTCTTCCATATCAAAAGAAAGAGGAAAATGTGTGGTAAAGTCGTTATGTAGATTATTCAGAGACTGCTTTAATTTGGTAAATTAGGAATTTCAAGAGATTATTGTACTCAATAGACTTTAAGGTCAGAAGGGACCATCATGATCATCTAGTCTGACCTCCGGCACGGTAGCCCACAGAACCGCACCCTCCCACTACTGTAATAGACCCCTAACCTCTGGCTGAGTTACTGAAATCCTCAAATCATGGTTTAAAGACTTCAAGTGATAGAGAATTCACCATTTACATTAGTTTAAACCTGAAAGTGACCCGTGCCCCATGCTGCAGTGGAAGGCAAAAAAAACCCAGAGTCTCTGCCAATCTGATCTGGGGGAAAATTCCTTCCCAACCCCCAATATGGCGATTGGTTAGACCCTGAGCATGTCGGCAGAGTAGAAGTCATTCGGTATATATCAGAGTACAAATGAATTGAATGCTGTCACATTATTTAGCAACAAATTTACTAACAGTTTCATCTTTTAAAAAACATGAAAGGAGGTTATAAATTGCATCAGAAATTTTATGGTCCCACTGATCATGAAGTGGACTTATCTCTTTAGAACAAAACTACTAAAGTAGATCTTTGATAAAAGTCTTTGTTCCATATTGACACAACTGGGTTAGACTAAACTTGTTTGTTAGGCTTTAAGGTAAAACACATTTTGAGTCACTTTTGTTGGGAAGATATGGGGTGTAATTATTAAACTGCTGTTGTCATTGAAAGAGCCATTTAAGAGTATAGATTAAGCTACTTACAAGGCATCAGGATTGTGTCTGGTTTTGCATTTTACGACACTGGTAGTTCACGATTACAATAACCTCATGAAAGATCCATCTTATTGTAGAGTCTTTTTCAGCAGGGGGAATAAAAGGCAGATTTTCCATACATTGTAACTTAGTGTTTTTATCACTCAGGCTTTTTCCCCCAAGTTCTCCGATCTCCCAGCGTTGACTGGAAGGTGACACGATGTCTTTTTAGTCATTCAAATCTAATAACTTTTAATCTGAAGGTTAAGTAGTGAGATATAAACTAAGAGATGATAATATCAATTTTATGTTCACTGAAGGGCACAGTATACCACTTTCTAGTAGAGGGAAAATTGTGCGTAAAATGTCTTTTGCTTTTTAACAGAAAAGCTCTGGCTCTGCGAGCTCAGAGATGAAGCAGCGCCGGCAAAATTAAGCAAGTTTTAACCTAGAATGGCTACCTTGCCAGGATTTTTGAACCAGTGATTTTTTTTTTAATAATACAATTTTTAGCTCTCTTGTCAATGAACCATGCTGAGAACATTTGTGCAACATTCTTATCATCTCTGCTACTAATGTCTTTTGTTATAACCACTTATTGACATCAACAAGACTTAAATTATCTCTTACTGCTGAAGAAGGGTGAGGGGAAACTGCTGCTTGGTTCCACTTGCTGAGCTGTTTTTAGTTTAATTTTGGTTTGTTTCTAAAATCATTGATAAATAACCACATGAGGCTATGGGGCCTCCATATTTGCGCACTGTGTGTGTGTGTGTGTGTGTGTGTGTGTGTGTGTGTGTGTACGAACTGCATCATTGGGCATCTAACCATCTAAATTATGTGCACATCTAAATTTAGAAGCACTCTTTGGAAGTCTGCTCCTGTAGGGTTTTATGGTATAACTTTTTACTTGTGAATTAAAACGAAACAACCCAGTAGCAAGTTAGGTTTACGTTGACTCTTCAAGGAAATATGATTTTTGAAATGTGTTGTTTTTGGTTTTTAACCTAGTACATTGGTATGAAAAGTCCCCAGTGAAATGACAGGACCATGCTGTTTTTATAGGCTCACACTCCGCTCTTGTAAAATATACATGCCTCTATTTGCTCATGCTTACTCATCAAAGCAAAAAAAGTTATATATTCACCAGTTAGCCATGTTAGGGGAAAATAAACAAAGGGACATTTTAAAGCTACTATCTAAAGTTAGTATTTATCTGCACTGATAGAGAAATTCAGTGGATATAGGATATAAATTAAAAGTGTGTTTCAAATGATTGATGTTATTAAAACCATTGTAGAGAGGTTCTGTGTACTTATGGGTTGTATAATAAATGATGCAACCAAACTTTTGGTCAGTCATAGGGCAGATATAAAAAGGCATTATTCCTAATAAGGTATAATGTGATCTTGAACTCGCATAGAACTTTTCTTCATTATGGCTCTTAAGCATGTGCCTAACTTTAAGTGCATGAATAGTCGTGTTAAGATCAATGGGACTGCTCATGCGTTTAAAGTTAGGGATCTGCTTAAGGATCTTGCTGAACTGGGGCTTACGTGATTTCAGACCAAGAAGAGTATGTGTTGAGTATTGAAATACTTTAAAATAAATTTCACTGCTTGGAAATAGAATATATTTTAAAATATATTGTTAATGTGAAAGAGCAGGCTGTATTTGGGACTCCATTATCATTTTTGGAGGTAGGATAATGTTGCATTGATTTTACAGATTTCAGCCTTTGCTTCACAGAGGTCATGTCTTACAAACATGATTTTGGTCCCACTTACACTACTTTTATACCAGTGTAACTCTATTGACTTCAACAGAGTTAGGGCTGATTTACACCTATGTAAATGAGACCAGAATGAAGTTCTGTGATTTTCTATTGTTGTGGGCCTGTATTGTGTTCTTTCTCTTTTGGAGCTCCATTGCATCACAGCAAGTGAAAAGGAACTCCGCACTAGTTGAACGGAATGTTTGCACAACGACAAGTTACACTGTAAATAGTGAAGCTCTCGCATATGGTATGTTTCATGGTTTTTTTTATTTAAATTGGATTCACAGTTTCTAACTTTCATGCAGAGCATCTCAAGTAAACAGAATTATTATTCTAAGTTAAATGTTGTCTGTTCTTTAAAAGTCAGTTAAAAGAGTGCAATAAAATAATGTAAAGTTTTACAATATTGCAAATGTAATATGAGTATTGTCAGCTGTGTCGCTATTTTGTGAGTTTTGTTAGCCACCATGACTATGTTTTAAAACAAAATTCGTTTGGAACTTATTTTAAATTGAACGAGTATTTTATTTTTTTCTGTATGAAATC
Organism: Terrapene triunguis; assembly: GCF_002925995.2. Classification (NCBI taxonomy): domain Eukaryota; kingdom Metazoa; phylum Chordata; order Testudines; family Emydidae; genus Terrapene; species Terrapene triunguis. Next base: position 8,595,692 of record NW_020664440.1, on the reverse strand, counting down.
TATATATTTCTAAAGTAAGTGTAAAATCACAGACGTTTCTGAAGCCTAGGGTAAGTGTCATCTTTATTTCAGGTTCAGCGTTTCAATTTATTCTTCATCATATTTCTTGTTTTTCTCTTCAAGGGTTATTTGGTAGTAAAAATAATGCTTTGTAAATACAGGGCTAGTAGTGCTAGATAAAGTTAGGCCATTTCAGATGTGGCTAGGAACTGCACAGATTTAGCACAATAGCTCTGCCAAAACATTTCAGATTAAAATTCTAAGGGCTTGTCTACCTGAACACTTAATTCATGGTAAACTGAAGTGTTAATCTACCCCCAGTTAGGCTGCTACATGCTAAGTGTCTATGCAGACCCTGCTGCCACGCACTAAAAGTTCCCTAGCGCAGTTTAATCTACTCCCATTTCAAAGCACACTATTGAACTTAGAGCACTCAGCAGCAGGGTTCCCACAGGCACTGAGCATGAGACAGGGAAATGTAAGGTAGATTTATGCACCAGCTTGCCACAAACTAAGGCTATGTCTATACGTGGAGCTAGGGGTGTGTTTCCAGCTCAAGTAGATGTGCTTGTGCACACTGAAAATAGAAATGTGGCCGTGATAGCACTGACAGTGGCAAGCAGCAGCAAGGGCTAGCTTCCTCAAGTCCAAACCTGTCCAGACCCTATGGGTACATATTTGGAGTAGCTAGCCCTCGCCACTGCATGTGCTACCCCAGCTACAATACTATTTTTAGCGTGCTAGCTGAATTAGAGTTAGTGTGAGTATGTCTACCCGAGCAGGGAATTACACCCTGTAGGCACAGCTGAAGATCACGTCTACACTACAAACTTTGGTCAACGCAAGTTACGTTGTCATAAAACCGCTGTAGTTAGTATATTGCTTGTGTGCATGCATACTTGGCGCCTTCTGTTGATGGTGCACCTACTCACTGGGAGTGCTTTTATCGATGCACAGTGCAGTGCATCATGGGTAGGTATCCCAGTGTGCAACCCGCCACCATCTAGCACTTTTGTTTTTTGTGAAGTTTTGGCAATACATGGTGGGACCAAAACGAGTTGCACAGGGGTGCCTGAGAGCAAAGGTTCAAATTCCCACCATGCAACTGTCTCCATCCCATAATGTTATCCGTAGTCCAGAATTTTCACACCTGTTTTCAAAAACCCATGTGCGCCCCCTCGCTGTCCGCTATCTGGCAGAAGCATGGAGCCTTCAAAGCTCTGCACTGTTGTCATAAGTGTTCCAAGCACAGGGTGCACGAACATGCAGTATTTGCAGAGCTGGAAGAAGAACCGACTCAACAGGGAACATGACAGGTTCTTGGAGGACAAATTGCTGTGGGACATAGTGAGAACCAATTCAAAGTTGTTGGTGGGGTTCACGGAGCAGCTATAGATGGTGGAGTGTTGCTGCTGGGCCTAAGAAACGAAAACTGACCGTTGGGATTGCGTCAAAATAAAGGTTTGGGATGATGAGCAGTGGCTGCAGAACTTTCAGATGCGCAAGGCCACGTTCCTGGATCTATGTGCCGAGCTCAGCTCACCCCAGCCCTCCAGCACAGGGACACCAGAATGAGAGCTGTGCTGTCAGTGGAGAAGCGAGTGGCAATCACTCCTTGGAAACTTGCAATGCCAGATAGCTATTGCTCAGTGGGAAATCATTTTGGAGTTGAAAAATCCACTGTGGGGGGGTCGTTGTCATGCAAGTGTGCAAGCCTGTTAATCACCTCCTGCTATGCATGTCTCTGACTCTCGGCAATGTGCAGGACATAGTGGATGGTTTTGTAGCAATGGAGTTCAACTGTGGTGGAGCATTACATGGCACGCATATCCCTATTTTGGCATCAAACCATTTTGCCACAGAGTACATCACGAGAAAGGGCTACTTTTCTATGGGTATGCAAGCGTGGGTGGATCACTGGGGACGCTTCACTGACATCAGTGCTGGCTACTTAGGGAAGGTGCAAGATGCTCGTATTTTTAAGAATATAGAACTTTTCAGAAAGCTACGAGCAGGGACTTTCTTTCCTGACTGATGGATTACCATTGGGAATGTTGTAATGACTGCAGTGGTGTGGGGACCTGGGGACCCAGCCTGCCTCTTGCTCTCCTGGCTCATGAGGCCATACACTGGCCACCCTTGACTGCACTGAGGAGAGATTCAGTTACTGACTCAGCATATGCAGAATGACAGTTGAATGTGTATTTGGCAAACTGAAGGGACACTGGCGGTGTTTACTCACAAGATTGGATCTCAATGAGAATAATATCCCAATGGTTATCGCTGCCTGCTGTGTCCTGCATAATATCTGTGAAGGAAAGGGGGAAAAGCTGCTGCCAGGGTGAAGGGTGGGGGTGGGGTGGCTGTCTGCTGAGTTTGAACAGCCAGACACAAGGGCTAGTAGAAGAGCTCAACACAGAGCTATGTGACTCAGGGAAGGCTTTGAAGGAGCAGTGAGCCACAGTAATGCTTTGTGGTGTACTGAGCTCTATTTGGCCCTGCTGTTTTGGGGCATGTCAGGAATTGTGTTGTGCTTGTTGTACATGTGTGAATATAACACTGTCAGTGCACCTATTAATTTGTGCAGTGCTTGCTGTACATTTATGATTATTACACTGTGTTTGTTAGTGATTCCGTGAGTTGTGTCACACCATACAGGTGTGACACAACATGTAGTTGGTTGCTTTCAGAACTTCTAGGTAGTCTGCAGCATACGTTGTGAACTAATGATTAATTTATGTTCCAAATAATAGAATTTTATTCTGTAACAAAATCAAGGAAAAGAAAAGTCTGTGCAATTTTAAAGCAAATATATGAAAAACTTAACAAATTAATACAACAGAATTTATGAAGGTGAAAGATCATTCATGTCCATTTTAGTTACACATACAACAACTGTGGCTTTCAGAGGTCAGTGCATGTAAAACTGTGGTTGTTTTTAGTGTCCCCCAGGGTGGAGTGGTAGGGGTAGGGGAGTGGCCCCTGATGCGACTTGGAATATTGAGGGGGGTTATTCAGGGAGGTGCTGCAGTGGAGTTCTCCATGGACTGCAGAGGGAGGCAAGCCCAGGATTGTTGAACTTGTAGGCCCACAAGAGTGTGCAGCATCTGTGTTTGCTGCCAGAAAAGTCCCATTAGAATCATAGAATATCAGGGTTGGAAGGGACCTCAGGAGGTCATCTAGTCCAACCTCCTGCTCAAAGCAGGACCAATTCCCAACTAAATCATCCCAGCCAGGGCTTTGTCAAGCTGGGCCTTAAAAACCTCCAAGGAAGGAGATTCCACCACCTCCGTAGGTAAAGCATTCCAGTGCTTCACCACCCTCCTAGTGTTATGGTGCATCCCCCTCTCCTTTTCCTGCTCGGACTCTTGGGCCTTTCTCCTCTCCACTCTTCCTTTCTCCAGGCTGTCTGCAATGTTCATCTTCCAGGCCCCGTGCTCACGGTCTGATGCAGCACTAGCTTGCAGGATCTCATTGAACACGTCATCCCAAGTTCTTGTCTTTCTCCTCCTTATCTGGCTCAGGCATTCCACGAGTGAGGAGGGAACCCCTCAAGGCTGCAGTGGCAGCAGCTGCAGATAAAGCACATGGAAGTACCATTAATTATCAGTATAGTCCCAACAGAAAGCGAAAGTTAAGATTCAGAACTCCCTTCCCTGGCTCCCCTAACATTTTAAACAAGACATGCTCATTGACACATCTGCTTGAGAGTGTTTGTGCATGGCAAGCCCTGGTGAGTGGGACCCACCAAGGGGTAAGGGAAGCGAGGAGGGAATTGCTCAGTTGCGTGAAACTATGGGCATACTACTGGCAACATTTTCCATGGGTGGTGGTGACTTTAGCTGATGTCTCACTCCTGAGGGTAACAAAGGCAGAGAGAGCACATCTGCTGTTGCTGTTCTGAAGCCGCCTGGGCCCCTATGTTGCTAGCCTGTGTACTGCAGTGATAAGAGCCTGCCACTCTTATCTCTGACTGGTGTGGGAAATTATCCTACTGCGGAGGAAGAAATAAGGCTCCAATCCCTAGGAACCTTCAGGAGAAGATTGCAGAGTCCCTCTATGAAAGTATCATCGAGATCTCTTGAGAGGATTCAAGGGACATCCCTGTGTACATAAACTGCTCCCCCTTGCCGAACTCCACAGTGCAGTGAAATGCAGATAACAACTCTACTTTCTTTGTTGTACCACTATCTCTTCTAGTACAAGTAAATTAATGAAAAGTCGATTATTGGGTCCTCTTAGTTGCGGGTGCCCTCACGTAATGTGAAATAAATTTGCACACTTACCTGAGGATCCTTGCCCTACATCGGGCTCATCTGTTCTTGAGTGCCAGGGCTGACTGACTGGACTGTGATGGAGTCTCAAATAGGTCCTGGCTCACAGCATAGCTGGACCCCCCGGTTGCATGTCCCCCATCTCTGGTTCTTCCTCTTCCATTTCCTCCTCATCCTCACTGTTCATGCCAGGGGCCTGTCTCTCGGGCATTTTGGAGGAATCGACAGTGGTCTGTGGGGAAATGATGGGGTCTTCGCCAAATACAGCTTGCAGTTCTTTGTAACATCAGCACGTCTGCAGTGTGGCACCAGATCGATTGTTGGCCTCCCTGGCTTTCTGGTAGGCCTGCTGCAGTTCCTCTGCTTTCACGTGGCACTGCTGGTGGTCCCCGTTGTTCTCGTACTCCCGCATTATCCATGCAGTCTGCTCAGAGAGGTCCACATTCCTACGCCTGGTCTGTTTCTGTGCTCGCACAGCTTCTTCTCTCCACAGGCCCAGGAGATCCAGTATCTCCTGTCCGCTCCAAGCTGGAGTGCATCTGGAACATGTAGCCGGCATGGTCAGCTGGAGAGTTGCACGCAACAATGGAGAGCTGCTAGGTGCGCTCTCCAAGCTGGGCAATCAGGAAAAGGTATTTTAAAAATTCATGGGGTTCTAAAGGAAAGGAGGGCCTGGTCTAGTGAACCCGGCAGAGGAGTTCATAATTGTGAAGAGAGCGGTCAGTGTCAGGCATTGTTGGACAGCTGCTCAAGGACTGTTAGGATCAACATAGGTAATGCAGTGTCTACGCTTACACTGCATCGACCTCAGTACATTGACCACGGCTCAGTGCCGCTTGGGAGGTGTTGTTACTATGTTGGTGTCACAGGGCGCTTACATCAGTGGGTGACACATTGAAGAGTAGACTTGCGCATAACTAGGTTGGTGCAAGGCGGCTTACATTGAGCTAACTTTGTAGTGTAAACCAGGCCTTAGTGTTCATGTAGACAAGCCCTAAGACAGACTTAGGAAAGCGATGTAGGAAATGGTTATGAGTTCAGGTAGCTTGGAATAATGTTTTGTTGGCATAATATGGATTATTATTTGAGAAACATAGAGATTCGGGATGGCAATCTTTAAGTAAAGAAATGTCACTGGACCAGCTGATACACAGATGTCAGATGCAAGGGCATGGAAAGGACATTTTTGCCTTCTAATAGAGTATTGAAATAAGCACAAATGCCTTTAACTTTGAATAAACAGTTTAGCTCAAGCCTCTAAGTTTAACTGTGGGACCAATGCACTTACTAGGTCTACTTACCTTTTAAGAAAATTAAGAAAGAAAATGATGCATTTTATACCGACCAGCATCATTAATTGATGGGGATAACACAAATGGTTTAGATTTAGAAATGCAGAGTAAGGTCACATTTTGCCTCCAGAATCTGAAGTAATGAGGATTTTATTTCAGATAACATCTTTGGGGTTGATACTTAAAAAACACAACTTTTACTGGTGCCGATTTACCAGGGGTCATTTATAGAAACGTGTGTATGTGTGTGTGTGTGTGTATATATATATATATATATAGGTTAGGGTTTGGCGTTTTCTTTTATGTAGTAGCACTTGCCAGAGTTCAGGTGGGATTTTAGTCTCTACTAAATTGTACCTGGAGATTAAATGCAGGCAGGTGGGGGAAAATAACTGCATATTTTTTTGTGCCCAAATCAGGAGGACCACAAATTAAAGAAATGTAAATGATGAAGTACCTACAGCAAATTTTCCCTACAAAAATTTGTTTGTATTACATCACTGATACAGGAAAAATCAAGGGCAACTAGAACTGCAACACTGTTAAAAGGGCAGCTCTTTAGCTGTGCTACTCGCTACCAGACAGCCAATGATTTGGTTTGTTAAGACTGTGGATGTCATGCAATCCTCTCTACTCGTGTCTGCTTTCTTGTGAGCTGGGTGCCTTTCAAAATTCTTGTTGGCTGCTCACAAGAGTGGTGTAGACAGAAGAGCAACACCTTGGATCTGTGCTTACATCCTGCATCATCCTTCATCAGCAACAAACCCCGAGCTTTGGGTTTCTAATTGCTTGCTCACTCAGAGAAGGAGGTAGGGCATTTTTGTTTTTTAAACTAAGCATTTATTTCATATTTTCAGTTCTACATAACGCAGTAATTGAGTGGTGAAAACATGTCAAATTAGATCTAAAGTCAAAGTGGTTCATATTATGGGGCATTGGTACCCAACATTTTACACTGAAGACAAAAATAAAATTATAGAGGTAAATTTTCCCATGTTCCCAGGGCCAACATGAAACCATGCACCACTTAAACCCTACAAATACAGCTTACGGGAGGCTTACATGGCATAGAAGTCTTTTGCTGGCATAGGGGTGAGTTTCACCCATAATGAAACCAAATCTAATGACCACCAGCCCATGGAAAATCTCAGTCTCTGGAAGAATTGCTGTAGAATGTCTTCTACTTTACATTATACTGCATTATGTGCCCACTTGCCTAACATGTTAATGACTACCTGCCAACCCATCCTCCTGCATAAAACTCCGTGAAAGAAAAGTGGGAGGGAAGGGTGTTCTGGCTTTTCTTTTGGAAGCCTAGATAGAAAAGAATGTTTAGGATGAAAGGGTGAACAATGTAGTTAAGATGCTGATCCTTTTGTGGCAGTTCATTAATAAGATTTGCACGGATTGGGCTGTTGGGTTTTCATGGGTACTGGAAGTTTCGGCTGACATCTTGCCTACATTGGAGTGACAGAATATGGACTAGATGCTGAGGTAGTATGCATTAAACACATACATATGCAGTGTTTTTAAAGCCGTGTCAGTCCCAGGATATTAGAGACGCAAGGTGAGTGAGATATCTTTTATTGGACCAACTTCTATTGAGCTTCTACAGAGCTTACATTGACCTGAAGAAGAGCTCTGTGGGAGCTTGAAAGCTTTTCTCTCTCACCAACAGAAGTTGGTCCAATAAAAGATATTATCTCCTTCACCTTGTCTCTCTGTAAACATATGGAATTTTTAAAAATTACATTAAAAGGAAATTAAGTTTGCAAAATCAAGAACTCGGAAGTTAGAAAATGCCAGTTATAAGCCACTGAACACGGGGTCTTAGAATGGAAAGTGTTAGGCACCTGAATGAGAGGCATTGCTACCAGCTCTGCCTATAATCAGTTGTATACTTATATGGCCCAAAACTGATAGGTGGGTTAGTTTGTACATTGAGATCAGTCTCTGCACTTCTGTGCTTCATTCAGGATCTAAGATTTTGATAGTGTTGCCGCTCTGGATTTGGGAGAGTCAATAGATATTTCAGCATTAGGAGACATTTTAAAAACACTTATAAAAGGCAAAAAGGAAGAGGTTTTATTTCCAAAATGTTTTTATAATGGAAAATATTTAGGTGGCACTTGGCTTTATAAATGTCTGTATGACTGTTGCCCATGCCTGGGGAGCCTTAAGTGACACAAAGCAGGTGCTGAGTAGAGATTTTGTTTTTGTTTTTATTGAGACGGGGAGGGATAGCTCAGTGGTTTGAGCATTGATGCCTGCTAAACCCAGGGTTGTGAGTTCAATCCTTGAGGGGGCCATTTAGGGAATCGGGGGCAAAAAATTGGGGATTGGTCCTGCTTTGAGCAGGGGGTTGGACTAGATGACCTTCTGAGGTCCCTTCCAACCCTGATATTCTATGAATCTATGAGATTTGGCTTATGCCAGAATCCACAGTCCACTTCTCTGGGTACGGAGGCTCACCAGCAGTGGGACCCAGCATGGTGGTGTTGTGTGAGGGAACTGATTGGGGAAGTCAGTGTGAGAGGTGTATACTCCCTGTGCAGTGCTTTGCTATGTGGAGTCCCTCTTTACCCACCGAGCAGGCAGGGCAGAGCCAATGGGGCAGTTGTGTGCATCTTCCCATCCTCTCGGGAAATGGAGCATGGTAAAGATTAATACAGCCTTCTCCAGCCAGTAGACCTCGGCATCAATCCTGTACAGAGAACCGCCTGGGGAAACCCCACTGTCTGCTCAAAGCTCCACTGAAGTCAATGGGGTTCTGCACAGCTACGGCAGTCCACTCACATGGTTCTCTTTGCATGATCAAAGCCATGGCTTAAAGTGACTTGTATAAGGTCGCCGAGAGTAAATTGTAGAGCCATAAAAGAACTCAGGAATTCTGAGTCCTGCTCCTAGTCCTCTGTTCTGACAACTGGCGCTCACCCCTCCTGAGCAAGAGCTCCACTTTCTTTTGCAAATTTGAGAAGTGTATAAATATCTCTCTTCACCATTGTCCTTTTTGTGAATTCAAAAGCCAGGGTTTCCGCCCCCCTGGACATCCACCCACCCCAAAGCCTTCCACTGGTGTAAGTTTAAGTACCCTTATTTGTGCCAAAATTATCCAGTATGACTTTTGTGTAAACATGCCCGTTGTGCAGTGGAACATGGCCTGCCTCCTTTCCACTACAGAATCAGCTTTTCAACTCACATCATGATCCAAAATATGCCTGCTAAATAACAGGCAGCTTGTTATGTGAAGGGGAAATAGTCTACTTATTCCTACTCTGATCGCTTGCATTCTGTAATACAGATCCAAAAGAAAAATCCCTCCGTAGTCAATAAACAACAAAAAGCAGACTTATCTTTTATAGCGTTCTTGAAACAAACGTAAGGTTATAACACTAAAACAGGTTTTATTAAATCTAGGCATGAATCCACATTGAAGAAATAATCTACTGCTTTCTTTCAGTTTCTTGTCTTTTTAATTAGTGCTAGCAATGGGATTGTTAGCTTTTAAGATACGGTAAATATGGGCCTATTAATATTATTGAACATAATACTTAACAAGGTACAAGAAGTGCTGGTAGCTGTAGATATTTTATAGTCAAGTTGAAAGCAGGCCATTTTCTGTTTGACAAATTTTCCTTTATTACCATTGTGTTTAGGTACACAGAACATGAAGCCTTAAACTGTAAACTTTTTCCAGGTGTCTAGAACAGCTGTCGCTGACTGACAGGCGTAGGGAATGCATTGTATGTTTTTTCAGTATTGTGTGGCATGTTTGAACCCCTTTTCCCAACAGAAAAATATTTCGGACTCCTTATTTTTCTTGAGAAATGATTCAACAGGTTCTACAGATTAGGAAGGAGACCTTTTGAAGTTTTTTACTCTTGGTTCAATTCTTTTAGCTTGTATAAAGACTGGATTATAAGGGTTTAGCAGCGATTAGCTCTGTTTACAGTATTTTCTTTGCTCACAGAGTAGGGTGCTCTTTTTTAGAGTATGTTTTATTTTTCAGTGTTTCTGTTGACTAGCTGTTTTTTCCCCTAATTGATTACAAGGACAATTGCTTGGTGTGACACCTAAAAGTTATTGCTCACTAGGGCTGTGTATAGGGACTATGGTAGGAATGTAAAAGATTCATAAATCACAAGTGAAAATACGAATTTTTCCCTGAGGAAAGAGAACCTCATTTTATATTCTTGTTTGGGGAACTTTCTGTGGCTATGACTTTGAGAGAGGCCTACTGGTTACAGTAGACCATTGCTAGTGAACGTTGATAACCTAGTTAAGTGCAGAAAGCACACCATCGTAAGTCAATCCAGACACCCAAATCCAGGGGCGCTTAAGATTCTCTCTCTCTCTCCTGTCCTTATCATTTCTCATCTTTTAATTTGGGTAGGCTGGCTTTTTTCACAAAGCCCTGGGGGAGACTGAAAAACAGTTGTATTTCAAGACACTTTGTGGTCAGCTTTACACGGCTTTTTCGCTTGTCTAGTAAGGAGTGTCTCACCAACATGGAGGGACTGACTTTTTCAGTCACTTTTGTTTGGTAATCAAAAACAGAAGAGAGAATCACATCCCTCCCATGGTGGTAAGGACAGCCCACTTTAAGGAGAAATCAATCATCCTTTTGCTTGGTTGCATCCACCCATCCTGCCTTTAGGACAAATATTTCTAATCATGCGAGGAAATCAAAATTGAAAGCATCAGAACCTCTGTCAATTAGATGCAGCCTACCTAGCCTAAAACATCTGAGCAAATACATACAGTAAGTGTTCACAATGGCAAAAGTAGCCCTAACTAGAGATACCAGGTGCCACATGTCTATTAACCAATTGTCTAGATCTTTTTACTACAAAAGAATTAGGGGCTCTTTCTTCAAACCTTATTTGGCCCCAGGGAACACCATATGAGGATGTACTATGGAAACAACCCACTTAACCATCCCTGTTTCTTCTTAATCTGTATCAGTAGTTCCCCATTTAATCTAATACATTATTTCTTCCAGAAGCACAATGTTATCCTCAGGAGACACATCTTTCCATTGTTTTCAGTCCAGGAAGGACAGAAGAAGCTGGTCTCAAAAACTGTTATCTGCTGAGTGGCTGTCTGATATCATATAGCTACCAATGTCTTTCTGCCTCTTGCCTTGCATCAAATAGTCCCTAATGCAGTGGTTTTCAACCTGTGGACAGTTGGGGGTCTACAGACTATGTTTAAGATTTCCAAAGGAGTCTGGCACCTCTATTTGAAATATTTTAGGGGTCCACAAATGAAAACAACTTGTCTCGTGCACAAAATGATCAGACCGGTATCTCTTGTATTTTGTTGCCAACTTCAGTGGTGAGTCTTACGAGTAGGTTCAGGTCCACCTAAGCCTGTTAGAATAGAATCTCAGGCTGTATCCTGATATCAGATATCCACCATCAGTCCCCCAATGTAGAAGGACAAGGTAAAGGCTTAATGGGACAAAAAAATTAATATTCAACTCACAAAGCTTATCCAACCCCCCTAGTAGTCCCCACTGTAACTCTGCGGTCTACAGTATTGGCGAAGTATTCTTCCACAGCAGAGACCAAACCCATAGGATACTGGTGGCATGAGATGTATCTGATCAGCACACCCATGATACTCTACCTATGTCACAAAACCTCTTCAGATTTATGTTATGTATAGGAATGGAATAGGAAATAGGATCAATTCACACAGGACGTTTTGAAACCCCTGAGGTGAAGGGTTGCTATTGTCCGTTACCACTGAACTGACTCCTTGGTGTGACTGGAATCACCAGAGATATAGTAGCTGCAATGTCACGTAGTAGCTGAAGCAAGAGGCTATATTCAGGTTATGTCAATATATAACAATACAGTATCTGGAAACGGTGCAACATCCTGCCCCTCAAACATCAAAATCCCATTTCTGTTGATCCTTGGTGTGTGTGGCAATTCAAGTTCAGCAGGAGTTGTCAAACTGCCTTGATGGTGAAGAATCCCTTTTGCGTCTGACCCATGATGTCAGAAAGAACCAGCACCTCACCCACTCTCATCTTGGCCTGAGGAGCGAGTTCCTGATATTGGGAACTATGTGTAACTCTATGGCTCAACTTATACAAAGGCCACGTTTCTTACTCATCAGTGCTGTTGGGCAAATGTCAAACTTGCCAGCCACTTGTCTTGTAGAAGAACTGGGATAGTTGGAATAGGGCCATGCACACAGCCAGCGCTGTGGGTCTGTTTAAGCACGAGAAGTGGATGGGAACGCAGCCACTTGTAACACAAAATCACCCTTCACTGTCTTGGTAGCCAGGGGATGACTGAAAAGTGGCATGCGCCTGGCATGTAATATCACAATATCTAAACAAAGCCACCAAGTTTTCAAGATATCTTTGGCATGTCACACTGTAATGCAATAATGCCTTTTTTTTAGTGACAAGCCAGCCCTCAACTAAGGGATCCAGCATCTTTCCTGTAGAGAAGTGATAACATTTTCACCTATTACCCCCTCAAAATCTTTCCTCTTGTAGCCAGCATAGGAAGGGTTGCCACTGATGGACTGTGAGACAGGGGTCTTTTAAGGCCACAGTCAGGAGGGGTAAAAGAATCCGACAAGTCATGTGGGTTTTGAAATGCTGGAAACTTTGAAAAAAATGTTCACGTGCATGCACATTGCCACAGTGTAAACATCCCCCAGTATCTTCGGCAGGTCCATGTGCTCAGTGAAGTCCGAAGTGTGTTAGTGGCATCCTGTCCATGAGAGCACATGGCAGGAAAGCGAGGATATCCTGCTCTCTTTCTGATATTAGCCTGCCTCCTGATTTTCTTGTGTAGTAGTTGAAGAGACAAGTGGTAGGTGACAATCCTCCAAAAATCATCTACCCCATTTTCCTTGTGCTTCTCTGTAAGGGCCTGAATCTCCTGCCAAAAGAATCTTGCGGAGGGACTTCTATGCATCATGGCTGGAAATTGTAGGACTGCACGGAGTGTCCTTGGGCATTGTCACGGAAAGAAAGGAAGATTGAAGGCACCTCGAGGAGAGAGGTGAAAGAGGTGGCTGTTTAGCCTGCAAGCCCTTATCAGACTGCCTTTTAGGAACCTTCTCTTGACCTGTCCACTCTGTCTCCACACACCATTGATATGATTGACTGAGCTATGAAGACTAATTGGCTGCTGCTTGCGCCCCAAAAGCTGTGTCCCTGCCTGCTGGCAAGGAATTCCGTCAGGCATATTTTTGTTTTCTGGAAGTCATAGCTGATGTCTTAACCTCACAGCCAAGACCCAGGATGCCGCCTACCTCTTTGGGCGTCAGTCTAGCCCTTTCCATAGTTTCTCCATGTGAGCCTCAATCTTCTGGTCTGTTCTTCCAGTTATATTTTTATCAGCCTGTAACAACTTGTGTGTAGTATATGAGTTGAAATGTTCAGCTGAAGACCTAGGTAGAGGGAAGTGCCAATGCAGAAATGCCTTTCAGTCCAACTCTTCTATCTCTCTATAATGTTCATTTCTCTATAGTGGTTTCTTAGAGTAAAAGTCCCACTGTATCTAAAAGGAACTTATTGTTCCGGATATGTGCTGAAATTGGCTTTTTGTAGCATGGAACAAAAGAATATCCAAAAGTTAGCTGAGAGCTCACATACATAGCGCACTGTGGGTTTGTTTTTGTTTGTATTTACTACTTACGGCCCAATTGAATGATTTAGATGTCTAAAAGTAGGTGCTTAAATTTAGGCATAATTTAGGCCTTTAATCAGCCTAATTCGGGTATTTAGGCACTTAAATGTGGGTGCTTAAATGTCCATTTTTGGCATCTAAGTGCTGTTTGAAGCACCTAATGTGATTTAGGTGCCTAATTTTAGACACCAAAGCTTTTAAAATTGAACTCTTAATGTCTTAAAAGTTCTGTAATCCAAATTCTGTTTTCAGTTAACCAGTGGAAATCCACTGAAGTCAGTAGAGTTAATCAGGATTCCCACTCACGTAGTTTAAGAACATAAATTGGCTTTGTATGTGAAATATTTCTGGGTCTCTAGCATACAAAAGCACGGCTTGTACACTCGTTGAGAAAGGAGTTCTATGCCCAAGTACAAGCTGCTACAATTGGAACAAGCACTGACCAGCATTATTACTCATGTGAAGAATATTTACCATTGACCTTTATATAAAAAGTGTCCTGAGATCATTACATGTGGAAAATATTGATAAATAATTGAAGTATTAGAAAAGTGCTCTTTCTACAAATAAACTTTAGGGTAGTTACTAGTCATAGGCTGTGTTTGTCAACACCCAGCATGCAAATAAAGAGGTGGATCCAATTAACATGTAATGGGCCTGAAGGACATCTGTAGATAAGGGTTAAACAATCTATTAAAGCTGAACCCATGAACCTGTTTAAACTGGAAGAGTTGTTTGTTCCAATAAAACTTTTGTCTCTGCTGTGTACATATTTTATAGAATGTGTCTTTCATCTACAAGAAACACTTAAAGTCAGGTTTTTAATATAATGTTGGTAGCAAAGTATGAAGGACAGAGGAGGTAACAGAGAAGGCAACTTGCTAATGCAAAAGCAGTGTACTGAAAGTCACTTTTATTTCTTATTTATAATCTACATGCACACTCTGGATAATAGATGACAACGCTCATTCAGTACTTTAACTTCAAAGCAGAGAGAAGGCATGGATGACAGAGCTGGGAGCTGGAACACAAAGGTACTAACAACAAGAGGAAAAATGCCTGTTTACTGGATTGCATTTGTTAGCACGCTGTCTTCAGATATTGTTCCCCCAGGAGTAGTGAGAATATGTGCTGCACGAACAATGATTTAACATCTGAAAATGGTACTTAAAGAGTTTTCTGTCTGGTAGTAATGTGATGAAGGCTTCTGAATGGAACCTGGGGACTTCATTTCTTCTATTTATCTATATGTCTCTCTGGTTTTAGTCAGCGGTAATTGCATATTTAACCCCTTAAATAAGTTTAACCCTCTCAGCACCAACTTTCTTTTTTTTTCTTTTTTTTTTTTGGTCTCACGTCTGCTTTTGTTACAGCACAGCTATGCTCCTTGAATTCCTTACCAAAAAAATCAAAAAGACAACAGAATTTTGGAGAAGTTGTAGCCAGGGAAATGTAATGAGAATAATACCAAGCTCCACCTCTCTTGTGGAAGGAAAGCAGTTTGAATGTAGATAATAGCAGCAGCGTAAAGTGTTTTAATGGATTCAGTATAGCTGGGAGCCTTATAGCAGAGAGAGAGAGAGCTGTAATAAGGGAGGAAGTTGTAGATAGTGCTCTAAATCAACAGTATAAATTTGCTGCTTACTTCAGCAGTATAGTTCTTTGCAGCTTTCTCAATTAACACTTATTCTGGGGGGCTTGCTTAATAGCTTATGTGAAACAAATATTAACATAAATTGCTTAATTATATCAAAACCAAGATGAAAAATTGTTTTTAGCTAAGAATACATTTGCAATAAAACATCCTCTAGTTAAAGTAAACGAGCTCTAAGGAAAGCCATAAGATTGTAGCTGAGCTACTTTTACAGTTTATTTTCATGGTATTTAAATTATGACACCAGTGGGTATTTTTAATTAGTGCCTATTTAAAGTGTGCACTTGTCTACATAAGCCATTTTGGCAAATCTGAGAAATTCATACAGTGGTTGCTGTAAAAGAGGCCAGCACAGCCTACAGGAATTAGAATTAAAAGTTTCTGCAAGCTGTTGTCAACATGACCGCATCTCATTAACTTTAAAAATTGAGATTATTTGCCTGAAAGCTTGATTTGACTAACAGTAATCAAATATTAGGCTCAACGGAGAAGGAGGAAAACAGCTTCTCTGTTGTGATCTGTATCTTTAAGTGTTTTGTGGTTCCCTTTAAACAACTATGTAAGATTTCTGTTTTGACAAATATAATGGGGGGGGGGTTGAGGGGAGAAGGAAAAATAGATAGCTTTGAAAATAATCTCAGTGTAGTCTTATTTTACGTTCTGACACATTATTTACTAAGTTTACCCAAGATAAATATGATGTCTCTGATACTTTTCATTAAGTAGTTGGAATTAATTATCTTCCCCCCCGAATTATCAAAGTTTAAGTACTGGAAATGGGTTCTATTTTATGATGGTCTTCTTCAACTGTTAAATAGGCATGAACCTTGCATTTATATCCTAGATTCATTTTATTGTTTTAACAAAAAGATGATGTAGGTTGCAAAATTGTTCATAAAATCAACCAAGATAGAAAAGTGCTTTTCTTATCTCATGCATTCTTTCAATAGCTTGTTAGTTCAGTCTGTGAAAAAAAATCTCTTTGGGGCAATAATTAAAGTATTTGAGTATAGAATATCTACAGTGCTTGCATTTGAGAGAGTAGAGTAGTCAGAATCTGATATTATATTCTTGTATGTTTTCCTACTAAACAAGAAACAATGTCATGCTTAGGTGTAAACTATGGCACATATTATTTAAAAAGGGTGCAGTTAAACAAAAGAAGATAGTCTTGTGCCTTTTTATGTCTTTGAACTGAGAACATGTGCTGCATTTTACTAAAGGAACATGAGCCTTGAATGTAAGTAACTGGTTTTTGCATTAGGTACTCCCTGGAGGTAGCAGAAAAATATCATGTCCCTGCATGAAATGCGAATGTGAAATCTACCAGAAAGAAATATTTATGACCATTTTATGCTTGATTAGACTTGGATGACATCTGTTAGAAGACAGGGACTGGACAAAGAGAGAGACGCTCGGGGGCAAATGTTAACAGAGTTGTTTAGATGATGCTGGGGCAGAAGCATCCATTTATTGCCAGGCAAAACATAGGAATTGTGTTAGCAAAAGTGCAGCTGACAAGAATTCACTGTGATGGAGACACTGTAAACCGACTGGCTGAAATAGTAAAAATACAGCTGCTGATATTCACTACACTGCCACAATTTATGGTCAGGTATCGCAGCTAAACACAGATACTGTAACTTTCAGGGAGCAGATACATTAATAAAGTTATATAAATGTGAGTCAGTTCTGCAAGGACGACAGGCTCCCTTTTTGCGAGTGTTGTTCACCATGCCACAGCATAGACCTAGAAGTACTTAAAAATCTTCCTTCTTAAAGCAAAACATACTGCACTGAAATAACCAACCTGATTGTTTCTGTTCCGTTACTAACTAACTTACCACTCATACTTTCCCCCTGTAAGCTTGTGATCCTGCTGTCCTCTCTGCATGAAACTTGCTCCTTAGCTGGAATTAATTTTTCATTTGAATGTAAGGGACCAGGTTCTGATCCCCTCCTTTACTCTGCTATAAATCCAGAGTCACTTCATTATAGCCCAATGGAGTTACGCCAGTTTTACACCGGTATAATTGAGATCAGAATCCGGTGCCAATAATTTAATCTTCTCGGATGGTGCCAGTGGTTTAACTTTAAAAGTTTGACAAACATTTGATCAATTGTTAACAATTTAGCTTGAAAGCACATAAATGCTGTTTACTGTGTTTGCAGAAATGGTCTTTTATGGCTAGAGGTACGAACACTCACTTCTTTCTGGTTCTTTTCCCAGCTTTCTTTTCCTGTAAATTTTCTCTGTCTGGAATGCTTATGGGAAATGTTATTTTGTTTTTGTTTGCAACAGTTCTGTTGTTTTGATTTTGTCTGAGTGGTATGGAAAACAGTACGTCACTTGGTGTGGGTGTTTTGTCTATTGGCCATTTGGCTATTGCACATATATTTCTCATACTTACTACATGATGACAAGAGAACCCAAATGGCATAATTTTCCAGCTGAATTTTGCTTTCCAGTTTAATAATAGTGAAAGGAAAACAAAGTTAATAGATTTAGCAGTTTTGATACTGCTCACATGCTGATAGATGACTTCAGATTTTTTTTCCCATGTGGTTAAGGAGCTATTTAGACAAAGGTCATATTAATGCATATATCTGTTTCTATAATAAACTGCATAAGGATTATGTTACACATTTTGCATACAGTTGTGAAAAACTGTAATTTAAGTAGCAAAACCCATAAAAGGGTAATAAACAATTTTAATATCATTAGTATGATTAGTTTATGGTTCTTTTAGCCAGTTTTTAGGCAGTACAGATCATAAGCTCTACCAATAAATGTCTTTTAATTAAAAATGATTTAAAATAAAATTTTTGATTTGAAAACAGTACACAATGTTCCCAAGATAACTTAGAGGTTATAGCTGAATAGAATTAAATGTAGGATATACTAATTCCTGCTTAGAAATTACAGTGATAGGTGTGAGCATATTGAAAGAGTATAGAATTCAGCTTTAAGAATAGATAATTTTTTTGTGTAGTACAGAAATACAAAATGGAAAGTGTGATTAATTTTTCAATTTCTCTCTGCAGATATCTAATAATTGTACCCCTAGACAGCCAAAGGCTTCCATTAAAGATTTAAAATGCAAAAGAAAGGTAGAATCAAAAAGATGGTATTTTGGATTAAATAATGTAAAATAACTGTAGGGCAATAGCGAAGTGAAAAGCTATTGGCAAAATAAAAGCTTGGCGTTGACTTTCTTTGAGACATGCTTAAACATTTACACAGATGCATGCATCTTGTTATAACAAGGGTGTTAACAGAAAAAAAAATTGTAAGGTTGCTTAAACTGGCCATGATTTTCAAATATATTTTTGTCCTTCAGATATTGATTCGCTTAATCATGGTGACATAATATAAAAGCATGATGCATGGCAATGTGGTATGGAAATTCATATAAGTGCATTGATAACGTTGCCCAGCATTACAGAATTTGTTAGAAATCCACATGATATATTGTTTCCTTCACTGAGCATCTCCACATATTGGGAGGGAAGAAAGCACTTTGCAACAGCCACCTGTGAATGTATTTTTTTCTTAAATAAAGGTAACTTTTATAAGTCTAGAGAAAAGGAACATTGCATTTTTAGTATATAGAAGCTGTCAGAAAGGTCCAGCTGGACTTATCCTCCCTGTTCTGTACTGTCTTTATCACTTTGCTCAGTTCCACATAATAACATCTTCATCTGAGATTGCTGTGGCACAGGGGAACTGCATTTGTTGATCAAATTTGGCTGGATAACACTGTGATCTCGTATCCTGAAGTGCAGAGATGTGCCTGGAATACGTAAGCATAAAGCTAGCCTCTTGATTGATTGATTCTGCCTGTCACAGTACAAGATAACTGGATCAGTAAATACCCTGTGCACTTCAACTTCATCTACACAATCAAAAGTGAGGGCATCATGGGGCTGAAAAACACTGAGGCATGCTGGGAATATATACATTTCAGAATGATAGCCAGGAATTTACAAAAAGAGAAAATTCTTGCTGTGTGTTTATAGATGAATAACAGTGAATGTTACATTAATTTCTGTAAATTTGCAATGGATCTGATTCAGTGCTGATTTATTTCAACTTCACAGTGGTGTAGCACCATTGATGTCAATCGAGTTACACCAGCATCAAACTGGAGTAATGCATTGGTGAATCAGGCCCAAGGTTTTTTAGTTCGAGTGAACAAGTTTATTTTGTGGCTATCGTACCTGAGCGGCATGCTATTTATAAGCTAAAGTCACCATATTATTTTATTCAATTTATATAAAGATATTCAAGTAACTGAAGGTACTCTGTGTTTTGGCAAAATATTTGACTTTGGAAATTTAGAGTGAATTGTGAATGGAAATTAAGAATGGAAAATAAAATCAGAAGTGCACACACACAAAAACTGCACATGGACAACATTTAGAGCAAAAAAGTCCATGTTTATTAAATGAAAGCACAATGTGGGCAAACAAACTGGTGTCTTCAAATTTCACTGGACATTGCAGTGGTATTTTGGGGTCAGAAAATGATGGCCAAATTTGGTGTTAGAATCTGCAATTCCAAGAAAGGTATAAAGAACAGCGCTTCTTTTTAGAAAACATGCATGACAAGTGTTTTGTTGATGGAAAAAACATTAGTCCATCAGTAGCCCTCAAACTTTAGCTTTGTCTGCTGCTCCTGTGGTCTCTACTAGGTTTCATGGACCGTGTGAGATGGTAGGGCAAGAGAGATGTGTCTGTTCAAGCTAGTGATGGCTTTAACTTAGTGAAATTTGGATACATCCCCTGTGTACTTCTTAAAATGAGACATTGCTCTCCAAAGGCATGTTCCTGCAGAAGTCAGTGACAAAACTCCCATTGAATAGAATGGGGGTAGAATCAGGTCCTTGAAGTACAATCCTGTCATCCCATTGGTATCAGTGGAAATGTTGCCTGAGTAAGGACAACAGGAGTGGGTCATAAATTTGCCTTGTGCTTGCTTGGCTACTTGAGCACCTTCTTTGGCAGAGTTGTCTTACTCCTAGGAGAAACAGCTTAGAAGCTCATGAAATACTGAGCAACTTGTTTATTTAGTTTTATTTGTGTTAACAAAAATGGCTTTTGGCCATGTATGTCTATGTTGTAGGTAGCTTTAATTTTTTTAATGTTGTTTAATAGGAAACCTTTAAAACTATAAAAAAAACATTTGCCTGATAAAATATCTTGGGGATGGAAGATATCCCTTAGCAGCTAAAAGTCTAATCCCACAGTCATGATTCAGGCTAAAACTTCCATGAGCCTGCGTATGCTACAGTTACAACCATCTTGGGAGACGTGGCACATAATTTTTTTTATAGTGTAGATTGGAATTTTGGTTGGGATTTTTAAGGGAGTTAGGTACCCAGATCCCATTAAATTTCAGTGGAATTTGAGTTCTTAACTCCCTTAGGATCCTTTGAAAATCCCAGCTTTAACCATGTTCCTGGACCACATATTTGAAACATGTTCCAGCATCGTGTCAGTGCTGAGATGCTACAGAGATGAGCACTATAGAAAACCTTTAGGTACATACACCTCTACCTCGATATAACGCTACCTGATATAACACGAATTCGGATATAACGCGGTAAAGTAGGGCTCCGGGGGGGCGGGGCTGCGCACTCTGGTGGATCAAAGCAAGTTCAATATAATGCGGTTTCACCTATAACGCGGTAAGATTTTTTGGCTCCCAAGGACAGCATTATATCAGGGTAGAGGTGTAGTAAACCCAAATCTTTAATCCTATTCAGCCTCATGGATCAGGGTCCCAAGAACACTAGAAGATGGAACTGTGTTGTAGCCAGTGACACCAGTGTTACCAGCAGATTCCCTGTGTCCTAACTGTAGAGTAGGTGTGTCCTTAAACTGAGTAAGGACTGCAGGATTGGCCCCAAATTTAGCATTTGGCCCTAAGAAGGAGGTTTTAGTAAGAGAAGTTTACTGATGGCTGTTACTTTTACATTGTTGTTAGAATGATCTAAAACAGTTAATTTGACATTTTTACTTTACACTTTTGACTTTATACTAAAGTCCGTATTAGCACACCTTGCTGTAAAACTCCTGCAGGACTCCTTCTAAGGCTTGCACCATAGAATTACCTGACGGAGTAACGGAGTGACGGAGAGCAACAGAATTCAGGCATCCCTCTTGTTGTTAACTAAGGAGGGCCACTTTTCTGCTTGTCACATGCTTTGGCTCATACCTTGCCATTGCAGAGCAAAAAGTGCTTAAGTAAAAATTTTTCCATGTTTATTTCCACTTTATATGGAATCCACCACATCCACATCTTTCTGAATGTGCCCATTTGCAGGACATTTGCAAGGCCTGGTTTCAGCATATGCATTGCTCCCAAGTACTGTATTTTTAAGTGCATAATGTTCGACCACATAAAGGAGAATCATGTGCCTTCATGCTTCTATAAGCTTTCTGACATCCCACCATATTGTCACTGTACTCGGTAGCTATTCTCTGCCCTTATCTGCAGCATCACCAACATTGACTGATACTTACCAAATCTCCAAGCTCCATATACTGAGTTTGGTTATGGTTCCATTCCTTCCCTGTTATCACCGTGGATTGCTGTCTGTGTTTACGGGTAAATCATTCAAAGGAGTGTTGGTGGCTGTCATTTAAACACTCTCTGAACATGGGTTTATAACTCATTTTACAGGGTTCTCCCAGCTCTTGTTGCACTTGTCACTGTAGTGTGTGTGTGTATATATATATATTTGTTTGCAAAGTGTTCTAGCTTTTTGGTGTCAGTATGACTTGGTAGACGTGCTACTGTATATGTTGGATGTGGTTCGACATTACCTTCTTGCCAAGCCTATGTGAAGCTGGTGGCATCTGAAGATTTGCTTTTGGAGCATAGGTTTCTGAGGGTTGCAGTACTTGGCGTCTTTGTTCCTGTGCCGTTCCAACTGTTGACAATTTATTTTGATTAACAAACTGGACACTCTGCTTCCCACATGGTTAGTTATAACAGAAACGTCTCAGTAAGGCTCCACACCTACAGAGCTTGTAGTGATTTCTGATTAAATGCCCAGAGGTGCTAGGCACAGCTTTGCAAGTTAATGACTGTTGTCTGTATGTGTGTGTACATACATAGGCAGTACAAACTACTGCTGCTGTTGACTAAAGGCCCAGTCACGCATGGTGCTGAGCACTTAGTGATATCTTCTGAACTGACTTTAGTGGCAGTGCAGGATACTTGGCATCTTGCAGCAACAATCCTTAAAGGCATAGATCAATGATAAATGACCTCCAACTCTAGAACGGTGTGTAGTGTTTGAGAAGTCTGTGGGTATGATAGGGAGTTCTTTTCGGGTGAGCCAACAGAGGCACTGATAACAGGAGGCCTGCCTGTGCTACCTGACACAATGTAGATCCCTCTCCTTTTATCCAAGCAATGAGGAAAGAAGGGTAAGGGCAGGGAGAGGAGAGAAGAGGACTCCCTTTCACCAGCAATACGGAATAGGACTGATGGGAGTCTCCCAACAGCTAAAAGTATGGGGAACAAAGGAGAAATATCTCCCATTTCTTCCTGGCATCTGGGATGTAAGGGATATAGAACATCACATGGATTGTGACACACAATATCATGGCGCTGCATCACGTTGTTACATCAGTGCATGATAATGGGGTGTCAGAGAGGCAACGTAATGCAGACATAAATGTCAAGGAATCATTGTGGATTGCTGCAACCCAATTCAATTGTGAAGTTGTTCTGCAGTGTTGAGTACCACTGGTACAAGGATGGGGCCACAAGCAGAGGTAATGCAAGCAGCATGACTCCACTGATCTAACATTTCTGACCTGATTTCTCACTTAATTTCAAATGGTTTCATTTAAAGCACTTATGAATTGTCCTTGTGGAAGTATAAGACTTTAGACAACTGATGTACGTCATGGTGTCATGTCCCAAAAAGCTGAACATGAACCTTAAACAGAGACCAGCCATTTAGTAAATCTACATGATGAAATGGTAACAACTAAAAACTCAGGAATTGCCAACAGTTACCACATGGTCGTAGGTGAGATATTTGCAGTCATTTGTATTTGAAGCATAGGAAGAAGTCTTGTTTATTTTTAAATGGTGACCACTCTTCCTAAATCTGTGATGAAACGTAGAAGAAGGCTAAAACTAACTGTAATACACCACAACATCAGAACATGTCTTAAAAGTAGCTCATAAGCATAACTTTAAATACAGTGTTTTATTAAACATTAAATGCTTGAAAGTATTTATTTGAGGGTAACTATCCAACAGCCCTTCACAGTCATCAAAAGCTTTGCAAAAAGTGGTTAATCATGTAAGATTGTGGATGCAAAAGTCTAGTAATGAATGTGTGAATTACAAGTGGCCAGAATCCTTGTAAATAAAGCAAATCTTTTGGGGATTGGGGCCTACTACTCTGTTTCATGTAGGTATATCCTTGTTCTTCTTTTTTTTTTTTTTCCTCTATTCCTTTAGCTGAGCAGATGACAGGAGTGACTTTTAAGCAGCATTTGCAGGTCATCTTTATAAACTACATATGGTTATAAGTATCAGGGTGTAGCCGTGTTAGTCTGTATCCACAAAAACAAAAAGGAGTCCAGTGGCACCTTAAAGACTAACAGATTTATTTGGGCATAAGCTTTCATGGGTAAAAAACCTCACTTCTTCATATGCAGCAGCAGAAGTGCCTCTGAAGAAGTGAGGTTTTTTTACCCACGAAAGCTTATGCCCAAATAAATCTGTTAGTCTTTAAGGTGCCACCGGACTCCTTGTTGTACATATGGTTATGTGAGAAAATTCCTAAATCTGAAACGCCGAATGAAGGTGGGGCAAGTTTAGGAGTCTAATGATAGTGCTGCACCATGGGACTTGTTTTCCTTGGCTAGAACTCTTTGACAAGGCTGATATATTTATGTACAAAGCTAGTATTTAGCTTGGAATTTTACACATGTGAATGATGAACTAAACAGAACTCATTTATTTTTCCTTCCCTCTGTAGCTTTTTGAAATGTGAGGTTACATATTGCAGACAAGTCTCAACATATCCACCCTGTGCTTGACCACTAGAATTAATAACTAGCCACATTCCTTGATGATTCTATAGGGATTGGAAGCTAGGCAGCAGAGTTTGCTATGCAAGAGAGTTAATAAAAATTTTCATTGCTGGAGGAAAGCTTATATACAGTAGTCTGTTTGTCCTGTATTTCAACCACCTGAGTCAGAGCCAAAAAAGCAATTGTCTACTACATATTTCAAACAGATGCTGAGGAGTAGAAAGGGTGACTAGAATTCACAGCTATAAAATGCTGGCTCTTTAAGTTCCCTTGAAGGAAGTGAACCCATAAAATTTTTGCTGCTGACTTGTTTGTCCAGTTCTTTGAAGTATTTAACATTAATTTAGCCTGCAAATCATTGCCACCTCAATTTTTCATTGAAGTATCAAAGCCTGTTAAACACATAACCTTCGAGTGCACAAAAATTGATTCCTTTAGCAGATGTATTCATTTAACAGTTATCCATTTAATGGGTTGTTCTTGAAGCCAGTCATACAGTATGTGCGGTATAGTTAGGTTTATTATTTTTATCATTCTTAATTTGACTTCCACTAGGCAAGTGTGTTTTAAGTGGAGTCCTTTCATCCATTTCCTCCCCTACATACTTTTCCATTGGTCGCTTCCATGGCATTTCCTTGTCATAAGCCTAAGTAGGCAGTTGAGAAAATCCTGGTGGGGCCAATTTCAGATTGTACCCTCAAGATTCCTCTACCCTGTCCTGCCAGGCTAGTTGTCCAAGTAGAGGAATCAAGGAATTGGAAGCCACTGGTGCGGAAATAGTAGTGAGATCAGGGCTTAAATTCAGCCAGAGCTGTCTGAAGTGGAGTGCCGGTAAATATTTTCAAACCCGTGTGAGCCCCAGCACCTCCCACGGGGCTGAAACCAAGAGCCCTGGGGGCTCTGGGAAATAATCGATGAGAATTTAAGCCCTGAGTAAGGGCACGTCTTCACTACCCACCGGATCGGCTGGTAGCAATCGATCTATTGGGGATTGACGTATCGCATCTAGTGAAGATGCGATAAAATCGATCCCCGATGGCTCTGCCGTCGACTCTGGAAATCCACTGTGGCAAGAGGCGGAAGCGGAGTCGACGGCAGCGAGGCAGCAGTCAACTCGCCGCCGTCCTCACAGCCCGGTAAGTCGACCTAAAATACACAACTTCAGCTACGCTATTCTCGTAGCTGAAGTTGCGTATCTTAGGTCAAACCCCCTCGCCCCCCCCCCCCCCTGTAGTGTAGACCTAGCCTGAGATCTTCCTGATGAGTGGCCCAGATCAGAGCAGTCCCCGGGGCTTTGGAGCTGTTCTCAGCAAGCTCAGGTTCTGGAGAACTGGGAGTGGACTCTGGATGAGCAGGAGTTCCAGTTGTTCATTGGGAGAGACAGGTCCATCCTCCAGTGCACCGCCAGAGGCCAGTGTCCTAGAGCTGGCAGTGTTGGTGTCTGGCATGCCCGTAGGGGACAAAGCAGTCACGATGGGTGCCACCTACACGGCGTTGACATTCATGGCTTTTTTTTCTGGCCCTGTTCTTGCATCAATTCCCGTCTCTTCCGCTTTCCTCTTTTACCATCCATGGGGTTGTGGAAGACTCCATTGAGGAGACGTGACTTTAAAAAGAAAGTGTGGGTAGTCATAGCATAGGAAAAATGAGTTAGAAGGTAAGGTCATAATGATTATCTTGCCAGTCATTGATGTCATGGTGCAGCAGTAGATGTACCAACCTGTTTCCCACCAGTTGGAAAAACAAATGCAAAAATTTCTCGCAGGACATTTACGGTCGTCATAATAATAAAACAAAGAAACAAACCATGTTATAGTTCCTCGAGGAAAAAATCCATTTTATTAAAACTGCATTCATATTGCAGATGTTTCACATAATCAAAATGATACTCACCTGGTGTAAATTGTCACAGCTTCACTGCAGCTGAGGATCTGCGTCAAGTTTTCAACAGAAAATTCATTATGAATATTTTGCACACTTATTGTTTTTGGCCGCTGAGATGTGTGAGAGGCAGTTGGGCATTGTGGGTAGCATCCATCAGCTGTAGGTTTCAGCTGAAAATGAACAACAGTAAATCACTTGGCAATTTAAATGTCAGCATTACCACCTTAGGTTTCAGAGTTAACTTACAATTAATGTGAGTGGGGCAGTTCGCACTTCTCAAGTATTCTTTCAGCCTGTCTTTAGACACAGGCAGACAACAGATGATAGTCATATCCACAAGGGCTATTAAAATTATTTATTTTAAGGAAAGCTCAGATCAGTCATCAGCACATTGCAAATTACCAAGGCACACAATACTCTCAGACCCTGATTAAAAGGCCTTTTCCTCCTCCCCCCCCCACCTTTTGACTTTCTGTTCTCTCCCTTTTTCTTGTATCCTCTCACTTGGCTAATATCGTGCTTAGTTTTTAAAGCCCCTACTTCTGCTGTCATGTATTGTCAATCCTCCTTTTTTTAGTGGTGAAGAGTCAGCCCCTCCTCTGACCTTCCCTCTGGAGGTGCTGCTGTGACAGCAGTGGCAAAAATGGAGGATATTAGTGGTGAGGAAAGTTTTTAAAAAACACCATCAAGGCTAACCTAGAAAAAAAATAACATGGGGTGTCAGTTGAGAACCAGCAGGCTGGCGGCCTTACTGTGCTGTAGTGGGACTATAGCAGCCTCAAGGCTCTTTAAATGATTGGTGACATGTTCGAGATATTGTTAAATTACCTTTTTCACTGGTTCTTGAGTCTTCTGTATTAAAGACAATTCTTTGGAAAAAGTCAAGAGAATCCTGCTCAGTTTAGAGATAAACCTGAGCCCCAAAATGAGGATGTAAATGTGAGCTTATCAAAATCAGGGGGAGTGGCTGGATCTGCAGGTTTCGTATGAGACCCGTTTCTCTTTCCGTTTGGAATGCTTATGTGAGTTAATCTGTAATGCATCAGGATGTTAACTGGAGAGTACACATAAAAATGGCCCTACTGGGTCAGACTAAAGGTCCAACTAACCCAATATCCTGTCTTCTAACAGTGGCCAATGCCAGATGCTGGCATTTTGGTGTTTGTTTTTTGGCATCTTTCCCTGATAGTCTGTGAAGTGCGCTTGTGAAAGAGAGCAAGAAAGTTAAGTGGGTTTTAAAGCTGTGTAAAATACTGAAACGTATCTTTATGGCTGTTTAAAAAGAACAGGGTTTTTTATTCTTTGTTTTCTGCACCAAAAATTGAATATGTAGATTTATAGAGTAATAAACTCAATGGATGCATTTCATATTGAAGCAAGAACCAGATAACATTTAAGCATGGCTATCCATAATAAACAATATAGAAAAAAGATGCATTAACCTGAAGGCTGCTTGGACCAGTTTTACATTCTTTGTGCACCCTAAATTCTCACTGTGTTTGTTCTTGAGTTCTGTTTCCAGCATGGACTCTCTCAAGTTCCTTCCCTTGTGTGCCTTAGTTTCTCCAGATGTGAAACGGGGTGCAGATACTTATTGCCTTGTAAAGCAACAAGTATCATCTTTGAGATAATGGGGTGAAAAATGCTTTAAAGGGGCTGTATATTAGTAGTAATAATAATTACCTCAGGGAGAGTCTGAGATGCAAGAAAAATGAAAGATAGAGCCCCTAGAAAAAACAATGATATTCATTGTGCCTGGGGACTGGACTGATCCTGGAATGGCCCAAGGA
Organism: Terrapene triunguis; assembly: GCF_002925995.2. Lineage (NCBI taxonomy): Eukaryota > Metazoa > Chordata > Testudines > Emydidae > Terrapene > Terrapene triunguis. The sequence goes on along the minus strand of NW_020664440.1, from coordinate 8,568,068 downwards.
TCAATGCACACAGTGCTGTATCTGGGTTCACATCAAAGGGGAGTCAAAAGTAAATATAGCATAGGCCCATGAAAAGCGGTGAGTTCCAAACTTGCATGCAGGGGAAGAGGTACAGGCAGGCAAAGCATATGACTGGGGGCAGTATTGCGTTCAGGTCAGTATATGAGCGGAGAGGAGACTTCAGAGCATAGGAAAGAGCTATTTATTTTGGGGTTTGATAAACTATGCATTGAGGTTAACTCCTCAATAGCAGTGCCCGTGTGTCCTGTGTTCTGTGCAGTACCAAGCACTCAAACAAACAAAAAACACGCCCTCCAACATAACAATACAGTATGGTTCCTATTCCACTCAGAAGAAATAGGACAATTCAAAATTCTTGATTGGTTGGTAAAGGTTCTTGTTAAGACCAATTTCAGCATTTTCTAGTGTGTGGTAAACTACACGCATATGCAGAGCATTGAAAAATGCTGTGAATTGGTAATTATGAATTACAGCAGGAGATCAGGTTTAGTTTAGGGTTTCCAAACCCACTGTGATCAAAAAGTGCCAATGAGAAAGATAAAGTATCAAGTGGCAGTGTATATGCCAGACTGTCTGAAACCTATCTTTAGTATCTTGTTTGCGGAGGGATTTGTCATTGCGTAATCATGTTAAAAAAAGAATATGGACGGGCTTTTTGAGTAGCACGTAGAGTATTACCAGGAAAATTAATTCTGATACAAGAGCAATCACAGAAGCATTCTTTTTTTTTTTTTTTAAAAAAAAAAGTTTGCAGTATCTATCTAATCTACCATTGTGGTATCTTAAATGCTGAACAAAATTATGAGAAAGCAGAACAAGTGAATGGTGTGTCTTCTCTACATTTCCCCAGGTTACAGAGCTGTGCAACCGTACACGTTCAAGGATTTACATACACACATCCTACACACACCTTTTTTAGTTTTATTTATTTTCAGGCATCATTACTAAGGAACAGTTTTATCAAAATGGTGTCTCACACTTCAGTCTAATACAGTAAAGCCTGGATCCAGTCAGATCTTTTCTGGCAAGGAATTCATAGTTGGGGTACCATCACTGAGAGAGGCTCTGCTGCCAGTGACCAGTCATCGTTATAATGTGTGTATATCTAAACATGGGTTCGTCGTCTCTGTGACGTGCAACTGCCTTGCAAGGTTATGCTGAGTGTGGTGGTCTCTAAGATCCTCATATCCCAGTCCATTAAGGGCTTGTGTAGCTAAGAACCAAGACTTGGAATTCTCTTTGGTAGTGAACGTTAGCAAGTGGAGTTTGCAAAACATAGATGTGATGTGTTCACTTCCACTGTTGCTGCTTATAAGGTTTATTATCAGGGGGTAGCCATGTTAGTCTGTATGCACAAAAATAGCAAGGAGTCCTGTGGCACCTTAAAGACTAACAGATTTATTTGGGCATAAGCTTTCGTGGGTAAAAAAACTACTTCTGCATCTGAAGTGGGTTTTTTACCCACGAAAGCTTATACCCAAATAAATCTGTTAGTCTTTAAGGTGCCACCGGACTCCTTGTTGTTTTTATAAGGTTTATTGTTGCACATGTTACCAACGTCAGCCCGCATATGGAAGAGGCATTCAGTCCTAGATAGAATGATTTACAAGTGCTCTAAACTGAAGATAATTAAAAAGTGGATTATCAAGACTAGATCCTTGCTTGAGAGCAAAATAACATCCTGCCCTTTCAAAGATGGAAGGCATTCTCCATTATTGTGACAGGTTCCATGTGCAGGATGAGTTCTGGATGACTCCAAGGTTTGTCACCACTTTTAAAATATATGCTCTGATGCCCCTGATTATTGGCAAGATTAGGATATATACAGATTGCTTATCGTCTTCATCCTTTCCTTCTAACATCATTTGTGTCTTTCTTGGATTGAGCCCGAGTCACCTTTGTGTCTAAACTCTGCTGATTTCTTCCAAGCAACGAGACCTCTTGGTATTGGTAGAGGCTGCATCAGTGGAGAAGGGATCATCATACAGGTTAATGCCTTCCTTGTATAGGATTCTCTTGAGTGGTCTCATGTAGATGTGAAAGAAGAAGGGAAAGATCATTGAGCCTTGTGGGACTCCTCATTATTATAGCCTAGTGGATGAGGAGCAGTGCTCATAACAACTCTCTGGGATGCATCTGACAGAACAGAGTAGCTGCTGCATAAGTTCTGTCCAGTTTACTCCATCTTTTATGAGTGTCACCAGCATTGTAAAATCAATGGAGACAAAAGCTGCAGAAATATTTTGCAGTATAAGCACAAAGGTTTGTTTCCTGCCAGGAGTCATGTGTCCATCAGCACCATTTCCGTGCCATGTCTTAAATCCAATTGTGAGCGATCCAGGATATTGGCAAGGTTGAGGCCTGTATGTTTCAGGTTGTTCCTCTGGGTCCAGGTTATCGTACTGTGACTGTGGTTCCGCCCTTGGTTTCTCTACTGAGACCGCTCAGCAGAAGTTCCAGTATTGGCTGTGATTTTTCTAATGTGGTCAGTGGTCCACTGGGAACTGTATGGAGTCCACTGAACTGATTTCACATAGGACACTGAAAAGCCATCAGGTACTAAAAAGTTCTGATCATTATCTGCTTGGACTAGCTTTGAATCAGCAACCTGAAGGTGACAGCTTTATATCCCATTACCAATCCCCTGAGCCATCTTGTATTGAAGCATTACTGTAATGAAAATACAAAAAGAGAGCTGTGTTAGCCTGTTCACCTGCCCCATAACCTTGCCTGGTCTACCTTTAGGTAGCCAGGCGTTGCCAGTATTGGGAGTTGGGAGGATATGAATCTTTGTAAATGAATTCACAACATTTCTAAGCAGAAATAGGTTAGTGGGTGGATGACTTAGACAGGGTTTGTTAGATAATTACATGGGTAAAAAACTTGAGTTTTCTGGATAACACAAGTAAAAATTTGAGTTGCATATCTCTTTTAGTTCACAAGATAAGAAATATAAAACTGGCAAAAGTTTTTTCTCTCCTTTGCTATTCTGGGGCAAATGTCCAGCTCTGCCTCTGATTTTTCACTGATAAAATACACATGCAAATGGTTGTACTTGTAAAATTGCATGTGCACTATTTTGTGCACACACAAGAACATTTGTGAGCACAAATAGTTAGTTATGTACCCAGCTATATGATTGCACAAGTAATGTTTCAGACCCAAAAGTAGCAACTAATTTGAGGCCAGCATTAAACGCTGGGTCTGTGTGAAAGGAAAGTATTATGGAATAATATCTGGTTTTGATCGTCTCTATATTCTGTATCAGACACACGTAAACTGTTCTTAAACATCGTCATTTGTTTCTTTTCACATTTTTTCCTGATTGACCAAACATATTTACTGTGGCCAGCACAAAGAAAATTCTGCTCTCCATTTTAACAAGATATTCCATGTTCTCGCAGTATCCCTCGTTACTAATGGCATTGCTTACACAGACACAGATGTGTATACATATAAAATACAATGTTCCTCTTCAAGACACAAGTGTAACCTAACAGAACTGATATTGTTTAGTGATCTGTGCCATAATTTCCATGTTTTGGCATTAAAATGGATTCTCCTCATCTTGTTATATCCCCTTTGAGCCACTGCCTCCGGCTGTGTGGTGGCACTAACAACAGAGGATGGGAAAGCTACAGCTTTGCATGGCATCATTAGCTCCAAAGCATTAGGAGTATCCCCGTGAGAAAAAGCAGCACTTTTGATACACCATGAAAGCAACCTGTTCCTTGCACCTTTTTGTATATCCACTCTGTTGCTAAATGCCATGAAAAATGTTCCATCTCTGGGAGTTGCTCACACATACATTATATATATATATATTTTTAAAGATGTCTCCTTTCCTCACTGGGCTCCTGTAGCATAGAACGATTAGGATAATCAGCAATGGGAATTCTGTGATAGGAATTTTTACAGGAAGAACACATCTTCCAATCCATTCCCATTCTTTTCCTTTCTCCAGCTTTTACACTACATCTAGCTCCTCAGATTTAGCATGTCACGATAGCGTGTAAAAGGAGAATTTGGGTGTGTTCTGGGTGTTTCTTCTCCCCCATGCACGTTCTGTTCAGCATATATGTCATTGGCAATTGGTCATGAGCAGTGAATCAAATGCTTTGGACATTATATGCCAGCCCTCCCAAGCACTGTCAAAACTGTTCTATTTGATGAATAGGTTCCTTTTTTAATGAATAGTATGCAACCAGTGTACCTATCAGAGTGTGCAGAGGCACTGCATAAAAATGAAGATGCACATGTGTATGTGTCAAATGCTGAAGACCAGAGTTGTTATAAATATAGTTCTACTCCGTTCCTTCTTACGTTTCACTTTTCTGATCCAATCTAACAGATTTGGACAAAAATAGTATCGTGTAAGAGATGAGAGCACTAGTTTCCTGATTGTTCAAATAATAAACCTTTAAAGATAGCCAATATGAGTCTTTCCTAACCTTTAAAAATAGCCAATATGAGTCTTTCCTGGTTTTAGGAATTGGATTTGTGGTGCAGATTTATGCAAGGTAAAATAAAGGACAAGTAGAAGCAGAAGCCGAACTTTTAACTGCATTCCCTGCTCCTGCTTCTTTTTGGTCAGCAACAATCGCCAGCGCTACCTCTGCTGCCTCAGAGAATCTCGTGTTTCCGTCAGATGTATCTGCTACTCTTTCCCTGGCAGAACCTGGCAGGCGTGAGAACGCCAGCTTCGGAAATACCTTATGGAACATGTCATGAGATCTCGGTCACATCTGGATTGAGGAGTGCACTTCCTAGCTGGATGTCTAACTCAAGACCGGGAATGGCTAGAGCAAAGGACCCATGAACTGGGCCTTCTCATCAGATTAAGGGGCAGTCTCATAAGTATAGAAACAGATCCCTTCCTAGATCTACTAAAATAAGACATCCTGCCCTGACCCCATCCAGGTCGGGCAAGTCTTTCTCAGGAATGGTCTCCTGTCACAGAACTCCCAGGCCCTGATGCACCCCAACCTCTCCTCCCTTAACCTGCGAGCACGGATCCTACTTGGTTCTTGAGCATGGAGCTAACTGCTCAGATACTATCCAGTCAGTTTTCCTATCTAGCCGGAAACCCAGTGTCTGCAAAACTTACCTTTGGAAGTGGCAACGTTTCCACTCCTGGTGTTCTCTTCACTCTTCTCAAGCATCAGATGTTCCACTCTCCAAGATCCTGGACTACCTATTGGATTAAAGACACAAGGTCTGTCAACTAACTCAGTCAGAAAACTTTTGGGTGCAATCATAGCCTTCCACTCACCTGTAGAGGGCTTCTCAGGGTTTGCCCATCCCACTGTGGCCAGATTCCTCAAGGGCTTACACAACTATTTTTTCCCTGTATGGAAGCTGGCTGCCCAGTGGGACTTTAATTTGGTTCTCAATGCCTTGAGGAAACCCCCCTTTGAACCAATGGCTACCTCCTTTACCTCTTCCTCAAGGCTTTGTTCCTTGCAGCCATCACTTCAGTTAGATGGATGGGAGAGCTCAGTGCTCTTATGGGAGACCCTCCATTTACTACCTTCTATAGCAGTAAGGTTACCCTGCATCCCTATACTTGCTTCCTACTGAAGGTCTTTTCAGAATAACATATGCATCAAGAGAGCCACCTACCAGTGCTCTACCCAAAGCCTCATGCCTCCAAAGAGGAGACCAGCCTGCATATACTATACATCAGAAGGCTCTTGCCTTCTGCCTTGACAGGACAAAGACCTAGCGGGTCTCTCCCTAGGTTATCATTTACCGAGACGATGAAGGGACCGCCTATTTCTACTCAAAGATTGTCGTATTGGGTTTTGGGTTGCATTTTAACCTACTATGAAAGACATTTTTGTAACCGAAATCTGCAGGACTGCAACTTGGTCTTCCAACAAGACCTTTGCCAACCACTATGCTATACCGGCTTCCAGAGATGATGCTATCTTTGGTGACAGAGTCCTCCAGACCATCTTGGACTTGCCTCCTCAGCACCCACTTCCTTGATGAGTTACTGCTTGTGGAACACCTTTAGGGACATATACTTGAAGAAGGAGAGGTTCCTTTCCTGTACAGTAATTTGAGTTCTTTGAGATGTTTGGTGGGGGAGCACAAGCAGCTGCTCTGCACAGGCATGGGCTCATGCACATTGCTCTGCAATCTGCGGTCGAGAGCTCTTGGGCTCACGTGCATCCTACAGCGGAGCACCCGTAGGGACACATGTCGAAGAACTCAAGTTACTGTGCAGGTAAGTCACCTCTCCTTCTGCATGGTTACACTGGCATTAATAATAGCATCCCTAGAAAAACACATGGCTCTCAGCTCTCAATATGAAAGACGTATACTTTCACATGGATCGTCACCCTTCCGACAGAAGAGTCTTCAAATTTGTGGAGAGTCTTGAAAATTGTCAATACAGGGTACTCCCGTTCAGTCTAGCAACTGCGCTCAGAGTCTTCACGAAAGTGTTTTCTGAAGTAACTGCATGACTCAGAGAGGGTGGTTCCACTGTCTTCGTGTATCTAGGCAACTGGCTTCATACAGGCAAGACATATCCAGAAACATAGGATTGACCTCATTGCTATGCCATCTCCTAGCATCACTGAGAATCTCTATGAACACAAGAGTCTACTCTGACTCAGACCCAGACTGTAGATTTCGTAGGAGTGACCTTACACTCAGTCAGAGAGAGGATTTATCTTCCTATGGACAGATTCCAAGCCATGGGCAACCTGATAAATCAGATTATGCACAACCTTCGGATGTAGGCCTGGATTTGCCTTAGTGTCTGGGTCACATGGCATCATGTACTTACATAATGCTATTCACCAGCATTCACCTCTGTTGCTTGCAGGCTTGATTTTGAACAGTAGATATGCTGAGCCAACACAGCATGAACACTGTAGTGACACTCCCCATCAAGATAAGGGCCTCTCTGACTTGGTGCAAAGATCTTAGAATCATAGGACTGGAAGGGACCTTGAGAAGTCATCTAGGCCAGTCCCCTGCATTCATGGCAGGACTAAATTACCTAGACCATCCCTAACAGGTGTTTGTCTAACCTGCTCTTAAAAATCCCCAATGATGGAGATTCCCGAACCTCCCTAGACAATTTATTCCAGTGCTTAACCACCCTGACAGTTAGGAAGTCCCGTCACCGTCCGTGTCTGTTGTCCCCTCCCTCCCCCGCAGAAACTGGAATGGATGTAAATCTCCTGGAAGTCAAAGTAGTTTGAGACGCATGCTGGGCATTCTTAGCATTAATCAAGTTTTACCATGTTCTCATACTGTCAGACAATATGACAACTGTATTCTGTGTAAACAAACAGGGAGGCATGATATCCATTCCCCTGTGTATAGAAGTGGTCAGTTTATGGAACTGGTGTATCAAGAATCTCATCACCTTAGCAGCAGCATACCTCCCAGGAACCCAGAATTTGCTGGCGGACAGCTTCCACAGTTACTTAGCCACTGACAATGAGTGGGCGTTACACACCTCTGGGGGGACCCTAGTTGGGACCTGTTCACCTCCCAGACAAACGGGAAATGCAGCACATGCTATTTCAGGGGAACTCAAGACTAGTTCTACAGAGGTGATGCTCTCCTACTCTCTTGGACACACCATTTTAACTACACCTTTCCTGCTATCCCACTGCTTTCTTGAGTATTGTGGAAGATTTGACTGGACAGAGGATGAGTCATTCTCGTTGTGCCCAAATGTCTCAGGCACTTCTGATTCTCAGGTCTCCTGCATATGTCGACTCGGCCATCCATCCACATTTATCTCTTCCTGGACATCAGACCCTTTGATTTTTTGAGTTAAGATATCCCAGCGTGGAAGCTCTTCACTTCGCAGCTAGGTATTTGAGTAGGCATAGGATCTAGAATGTTTCTGTTCTGAAACTCTGCAAGCTGTTTTGCTAATAGCAGAAAGGACTCCACCAGAAAATGTTACCTAGCCAAATGGAAATATTTCTGTCTGGACTCAGCACCACTGTATGTCTCCCGAGATATAGGGTATTCCTGATATTTTGGATTACCTTCTCACCCTCAAGATGACAGGTCTTTCCCTTAGCTTGATATGAGTTCACCTGGAGACAATCCGTTCATGCCCACCCTTCAATGGATGCCTACTTTGTATTTGCTTACCCAGTCACCTCCAGGTTCTTAAAGGACTTAATTAGAATTGTCCCACCAGTAATCAGACCCAACCCCTCAATGGCTCCTTAATTTAGTACTTTAAATGCCTACCAAGCCACTTTTTGAATTCCTAGTTATCTGTTTGGTGCTTCACCTGTCTATGAAGGTTGTCTTCCTCATTGCCATCACCTCATCCAGATGGGTAGGAGAACTGGATACCCTGATGGCAGACACTCCTTACAAAATATTTCATAAAGACAAAGTCTCACTATGACTACATCTGAAATTCACCCCTCAGTAGTTTTGAAATTTCTCATAAACCAGACCGTCCACTCACTTGTGTTCTTCCCAAAGCCCCACACTTTCAGCAAAGAGAAAAGACAACATTCCTTCAGTATGAGATGGGCTTTGGCATTTTACCTACAGAGAACAAAACAGATCAGAAAGTCACCTAGGCTGTTCACTGCCGTAGTGCAGGGATCGGCAACCTTTGGCCCGCGGCCTGCCAGGGTAAACACCCTGGCGGGCCATGGGCCAAAGGTTGCCGATCCCTGCTGTAGTGGAATGAGCCCAAGTACAAGCTGTTTCCTCCCATAGGGTCTACAAATGGATCTCTGGCTGTATTCTACTTGTTAGGGAGCTGGCACACCTTCCTCGCTCACTCTACAAGAGCACAAGCAGCCTTGGTAGCATCTCTTCAAGAGGGACCTCTGCTTGACATCTGCAAGGCAACAACGTGGAGTTCTACTTATGCATTCAAGAGACATTACACCTTGTTCAATGCCTCCTCCACTGACACATCCTTTGGGATGGTGGTTTTTGAAGCAGCCATGCCACCTGCCACTTCACACCATTCTCCTTTCTGAGGACTGCTGGTCAGTCACCCACAGTGGAATACAGATAGGGACTAGAGTTTAAAGAAGAAAGGGAAATTACTTACCCCTCACCTCTGGAGTTCTTTGAGATGTGTGGTCCCTCTCTGTCTTCCACTCCCCACCCGCCTTCCCCTCTGCTTCAGACCATCTCTGATTTGTGGTAAGAGGAGGGACTGGAGAGGCATTGCTCTGCACTGCCCTTTATACCCTTGGCACAGAGCATAAGGAGAGCAAGGGTGCAGCTGCGGACCAGCGGACACTGCTTGAAAGAATTCCCCAGTCTCAGAAACTTCCCTCTTTATTTTTTCCGTTTATTGCTAAAAATGTATTAATTGTCCTTTTTTATTGGTGTGATTCTATATGATCTATTTTTACGTGTAAACTTTTTAGACCCAGTGGCCCACTGTGGTTAAATGTTTGTTTTGAATACATATCCAGTGTGCCACCTTTTCTCAGAAGAAAAATGTTGAATGCATTTTTATGCGGGGGGAGAGAGATCGTTGCATGTATGGAAACCCTTACTGGCTGAATTATACAACTGACTTCATTGGTATATCTTGTTCTTTCGGTATTGCCACTCTGTTCATCACCTTTTAGTGCTTTAGGCATATGTCATGCAGTACATCCAGAGAAGTGTCAACAACAAGGCATATGTTGTACATACTGATCTGGATACACCATTGATCTGGGCCCAACTTTAAAAGACATTGTGCTAAGAATAGAGAATGCAGCGATATGCAAACAGTTAATTCGCCATTAGTTTCATGTTTGAAGTCAAAGAGGGCTGTATTTTAATGATTTTTATTATTTCATTTGCTATTTATTTGTTATTAATGTAAATTAAAAATGTAATCTTGCGGTCATGTGAATGCAGGGAGACACTTGCACCCCAGTGCAGAGCCCAGCTGACATCAGCAGGCTCCGTGTGGACGCCTGGGTCTACCTGTGTGGAGACAATTGCAGGATCAGAACTTGTGTGTGAGAGAGAGGTGGTAGTACTTATGCCAGCTTGATGGTTCTGTTGATCCAAGTTGTCTTTTTAATCCGTAACAGGGACGGCGCAGCATGTGACAGGCTTTCCCCATGCTGTCCTGTCCATTTGCCTCAACCTTAACTTGGGGAGGCCACCTTTAAAAAACGTGGTTCAGTCATTCAGTCCTTTTTCTTAGTACTGCTAGCAAGTTTGTTGATTGAAGGATGATATTAGTGATACGGATAATGGATTGAGCATTTTGTATAGGCCACCAAGAAGCCATTAGACGGTCACAGTCAGACTAGCTCACTACTGACCTGTGTCCCAGTCCTGCAAGAGGATACAGGCAGGCAGATTGTTGTGACTACATGGAGGTCCTTTGGTGGCAATGGGACTCTGTGGGCAAAAAGGTCTGCACCATTTGAATCCTATTGAGGATCAGGGAACCTGGATTCATAGTGGTAAAGTGGAGGTGAAAGGCTCTGTATCCCATTCCCAATTCCTGGAGCTATCCAGTTCCCCACTCCTCAATGCACCTGTCATCCCCCAGGAACGCTAATTTTAAAATGAAGAAAATTTGAAATAAATGTTTATTTTAATCGCTGTTCCTGAGAACTTTGCAAGTATGTTTCACCTTTAAAATAAACTATTTGTCCTATATTCTGCGACTCTTTAGCTGTTTGTTTTGCTGCGTAGGACTGGCTCTGAAGCTTTCATGTCTGAAATGCAGAGAAGCAGTGAGTGGAGAAAGACGTAGCTCCTTTCCAACAAAGAATAAATATTTTTCTGTTATCTGTATGGTCTTTTAGTGGTTCATGATATTCAAGGGATTGTGCAGATCACCACAAGGGCAAAACAGAATAATAAAATATTTGGTTTTAACTTTATTGAATGCTGAACATTTTGTGCATGTTTATGAGGGTTAAACATTAATAGTACATGTTAATGAGTAGATGTCTTGAGCCAGCTTCTGACATCTTTTAGTTAGTGCATGAATTTTCTAATCGATGACAATACTTGTAACATGCCTAATTATGAAGTCATGTTCTAATCAAACCTTGAAGAACTGAAGATTTCCCCCCCCATCTTTTGCAGTTATGTCAGTGGGAGATACACATCATTCCAGTGCTTATCCTTTCTGTTTTTTGTCCTTAAACATTCACTGCGTCTTCTTTTCTGAAACATTTATTTGTACTGAATTTCAGCACAGGGGTGTGCGCGTGTGTGTGCGCGCGCGTGTGCATGTATCTTTTTTAAATTTTACAACATCAACACAAAGGGCTGAAAAATGGTGACAGCCTCTCAAGTTGTTGCACCACTTTGTCGTACTTCCAGGTGAAGTACGTGAAAGTGATTATAGGTAATAAATATCTTTTTTTTTTTTAACTTATTGCAGAGGCAGTTTTTCCCCCCTGTTAATGAGGGTAATTTGACTTGGTTGAAGGATTGCAGTTCTTAAGAATTAATGCAGCAATCCAATTCAAAGATTTAAAGAGATCTAAGATTTTTCACAGGTCGTGTGCTAGTGAATGTGCTCCTATCACATAGCAGCTAATGGACTTGAACAACAGTCTGTCATTTACTGTTACCTCAGTGTATAGCAGCTTTGCCCTTGATAGCAAGTATACTTTCCCAGAGCAGGTTATTTAGTACTGTGGTATATTTGTAACACTTTTAAGAGAGAGTATCCTATTTCTAAGAGCCCTTATTACCGTATAAAGTGAGGTTAGCTTTCTGATTTTTTTAATTACATGTTTGAATCCTAATATGCTGTAGACTAAGGTATTTTATGCTCTGATAGCTGCCTTCTAATTTTTTCTTCTTTTCAAATATGGCTTTATATATATATACATACATATAAAATATTTTATACATTGCATTTTCACTGTAAGTACACACAGGGTTAATTACATAAATACAAAAGTGATATGCCTTGGTCTCCATAAGTTCCCATTATTTGTAGGGATGCATTATTACCTTTTAACAATGTTTAGTTATGGCTTATTTGTAAATGATGTTAGAAATGCTCTAATTTCTTGATCCTATTATGTTTCTGGGTATTAAAAATCCTATTTTAAGATAATTAGAAGGATTCTCTTCCATTTAAATATGTGTTCTCCAGACAGTGTCACTCTATACTCTGCACACAAGAACCTTTGTTCCTTAATTAGAAAAAGGACTTGAGCTCATTAATTGTGGATACCAAGTGATGTCTGCTTAAATGGTGAAGCAATAATACAGTTTAAATAATGATTGAGCCTACATTTTTAAAAGTCTTATAATATTTAGAATTGATAGTGATAAATACTCTGAATATGATACAATTTCCAGTGAATCATATTGAGACTTTTATTGAAAGCTCTCTCTTTAGGAGATTGAACCCCAGTCAGATACAATAAATAAGGGATGAATTGCACTGGTACAGTGTCTGCCATTTTAAAAAGTCAGCATTTATCAACAGTCTCTACACAATGATATCTGAGATACCACAGTTCCCCCTGTACTTAGCAAAAGGCAATAATTGTGATAACTGTCTAGCAACTGAATGGTTTTGATCTTGGCCTTATGGAGTCAGATTGTGATGAAAAGAATATTTTAATTGCTTGCTTGCAAACAGGATGTGTTATAAATGTTTTAACACTTCATAAGGGTTTATTTTGGAATATGAAGATGCATGTACCTTTGTCCTTTACATTTTTAACATCTCACTTGCATCCCCTAAGGAAGAAAATGCAAGAACTTTGAAAGCTAAAATACAAGACCGTTTACCGAACGATATGAATCTATATAGTGGCCATAGACCTGGGCACTGTGCATCCCTTCAGATATGCAGCACTATTGCTTAAATTTGAGGCTTCTGCAGATTTGGAGTGAGCTCCCAGTTTTATTAGTAAGGGCAATGCTGAAAGAGAGCAGAAGCTTATGGGAGCTGATCATTTGGATTTTTTTCACATCAGGAGCCAAGTACTTGTATTTCTCTTGCTTCGCGCATATAATATTACACTTTCACTCAAATAGGGATCATAGAAATTAGAGCTGTAACAGGCTGATTAGATCATTTAGTCCTTCACTCTGCCATTGCAGGAGTAGCAGTGTGACATCAAGGCCTTCTGCATCCATACATTGACAGCAGATGCTGCCATCCTACCGTGTGTCTATGGGACAGAACTTGTGCCGTGGTTTACTGCACAGTTGAAGCCAGGTACCCTGGAGCTGCCAATTTCTGTGCTTTAATATTTGTATACATTTAAAATTCTGATTTTTCCTAGTATTCTGAGGCGTTTCAAAGGATGAATCGAACAGCACAGGAAATAATTTGAAAGATATAGATTATTAGGAAGATGAACACTTCTTTTGAGGAATGACTGGACCATGTTCTGTAGCATCACCCTGGTTTCACTCTCTGCCTCCTGCTGTCCTTTTCAGCTCCCCAACTCAGACTTTTACTTCAGCACTACCTTTTTCACCTACTCTCCCAGCCCATTTCTGTCTTTTTTCCCCTCTTCTCACTTTGAGCAGTAAACAAGGATAAAATTGGTCTAATTTTTCTAATGCTAATGAAAATTCTTATTAACAAAACAGAGTGTGTCATAAGTGAAGAATAGGACATTTGGCATGTAGAACTATGGGTTTGTCTTCTGTTTTAATAGTGTTATGAATCAGAAATGGTGACTTGGGCTGGGGGATGGAATCTTCACTCAAAATGTACTGCTTTCTAGCCTTGTCTGCCTGGATTTTTTTGGTAACCTTTTATGTTGTACAGCTCTCTGTGAGAAAGAAAAATAGTTTTTTACATTTTAAAAAACTCTGTTCTTCAATTGGCTATGCAAAAATCTTATTACAGTATTTATTCCAAACCTGCACACATAATGTTCAGTCAAGGAGAAAACAGCAAAAAACAGTTGTTGATGGACTTAGCAGAGAACTGGATTAAATAAGCATTAGTCTACTGAAGCTGATTACAGGAATATGAAAATGCAGTATCTTAATGGTACATATTTTCATGTGGCAGCTCAGTTGCCTTTCATTTTGCAGCTAATATGTCTATTCTTATGAGTCATTTACTTCTTTAATTACCTTTTGCAGGCAAGGCACCATGGTATATTAATGTGAATGATTTTTACTGCCAGTTTATCATACAATGCCCCAGAAGTTGAAAGGCATAATTGACTTGGAAGAGCAGCTCATGAAGGAAACAATATTTAGTTGACAGTTTTCCTTGTACTCTCTGTTGACGTTTATGAGTTTACACTATGCTAAAGGAGTAATAAACACAATTTTCTTTCAATAACAGGAAAGAGTAGCTTCTAAAATACATTTGTGGAAAACAGATTTGTTCATTTCTTGAATAATATAAAATAATGTATTTCCAGTGCGGAGACATATAAAATTGTCAATTGAATTAAACTTTGGAAGGTGCATTTATAACCAGCCTTAGAGCATTAGAAGATATTAGGATGCAGATGAATCAAATCAATCTAATGAATATTTAAATTATATACAGATTTGGATACATCATTTTCAAATCTGGGTGTTGGATTATTTGGTGGCCTTCTCTTCAATGGGAAAACTTGAAGAGAGCATGCAGATCTGTTTGCATAGGTGGGAAAATGCTAGTCTAAGAGCTCTTGTTAATGAAATCCTAATTCACGGTTTATCTCGGTAACTTTCCCGAAGTTATAAGCTTGAGAAAAGTTGAAAATACAGGATTGCAATCTGTCAAAGTCTGGGTTGTTTCTGGAATGATATTTTTATTGAATTGACCTTGTCAAATAGCAAATTCTCTTTTAATACATCCAAGGGATCATGCAAAGGTATGATTAATCATGTCATCCACTTTAATTAATTTAAAGGCACACATGCGCTCATGGCTAGCTTTAAGCCCCCACATTTCCAGCCTTAGTATGTTGATGCAAACTGTTCTCTCGTTGGCTTGGAGAGAGTTAAACTTTTCACAGTTTTCTGCGATTGTTTGCAGTTCAGCCCCGTGCAACATAATGAAAGTTTTCGAGCCATCTGTTGTTAAGCTGGCGGTGAGCAAGGCCAGTATATCCAAACAAAGTGCTGGCCTGCTGTAAACTGAACCTGTCAGTTTAGCATAGCTTTGTTGACCTCCCCAATGTGCAGGGCAGCCTGTGGTACCAGGCGCTGGCTGTGTATATAGCTTAGAAGGGAACTGCTTGGGGGGACCATGTTTACTTTTTCCACTTAGTGTTCCTCCCACAGGCTTGAACTAGTTTATAGTAAATCTTTAAATTGACACTGTTTTTTTCTATTCTGAACTTTTTGGTTTACCGGGGGGGGAAATCGACCATTGCTGGCGTTTTGAACTTTTCAGAAAAGATTTCAAGAAAGAAAGGTGTGTATGAGTGTGATAGATATGTTCACAAATATCATAGCTTGCTTTCTGGGCTGCATTGTCGTCTTTGTTCTGTATTATTTAAGATCAGTTACTCATTTGCTTCCGAGTTTTGGGACTAGTAGACAAGGTGGAGTATAGTAAGCAGTGAGTGCTCCTGTGTGTGTTGTCTGAATATGAAACTGATGGTGCAGCCAACAATATCTGGAACTGGCCTCCTTTGCCTTTTTTTGGTTTTGTTTTGGTGGGTAACATTTCCACTAGATGGTTTTATAGAATCTAAGACATGTCTGACTAAAATCCCAGCGATCAAAGCTGGAAATGGCTGGAACCCTCATGCTTTTCTTTGTTTTGTTTTTCTTTCTTGTGTAACATGTCAAGCTTGCCTGATTTTCGCATTCTCACCCCGTCTCAATGCACTTGTTGTATCTTTCCTAGTCTCCTTGTTCCTCAAACTTTCTTCCCCTTTTTCTTCCTGAATGAATGTTTATTTTTTGTTTTTTGTCTAGGAGACAGCATATGACATTTTACCGTAAATCTTAATCCATGGTAAACAATTTGTGACCATGTTTGAAGGCTTGGCAACAAATCTCACTGGGGCTGAGACAAGAAAATAAGTGTTCCCTATCTCTGATGTTTGCTTTTTGGACTCCACCTACAGCAAATACCTTTGTGCTTTGACCTCTGCCAGAAGTACTTTTTCTACTTTATTTTCTATACTTCTGGCGTACTTGTGTGGTTTGGGGCCTCTTCAAGTACATTTTAGCTACCCAACCGTTTTTGGAAAGCAGTCTTGTTTTCTGTGACCCAAATGCTGCAGTACTTCATCAGTAAGAATTTTACCTGAGCAAAGACCTGCATAATTTTGGCTTTATTGTGTATACCAAACATACCTCTTGTGCAGTTACTAAAGTATGTCCTATTCTACCATTGTTAAATATATTGCAGCCAGTCAGTAACTTCAAATGGTATGTATCACATGTAGTGGAATCAGAAAGTAAAGAAAGAACAATTAAAAGTCATTAAAAGCGGTTCTTTATTTAAAACATACTAGAGGGTTGGGAATTCCACAGTGAGGGGTATAATGTATACAGGACCAGTCACCAATCAATGATGTTTCAAGTTACATTCTGTGCCATATGTTTTAGGTGCAAGAAGTATGTCAGTGGTGAAAAACACTCAATTTAAAATTCAAATGACTGCACTTACTAGGAAATCCCATACAACCCTAATCTGTTTGTAAGGTGACTGACACAAAGTGCTTTTTGTTTTAAGGTAAAAGAAAATTCTTTCAGGATAGGGTTTCTGGTCTAAATGTCAGGTGCAATGCAATGTGTGCTCACTAAAGAAGTCGAGTAGATAACCTTGGCATTTAGGACATTGCCTTTTACAAAATGAAATTGTATTTTGTTTTTAAAAAGTAGGACTACATTAAGAGGTCACCTATTAGCTATGTTTTTGCTAGCTGTCTGAAACTCAGCTCTACTGTCTATTAAACTCAAACCACTATGTAAACATTCCTGTGTTGTTCCTGGTCTCTACAATGGCCAAGGGGATCAGGTTTCACCTGCCTGCACATCTTCAAGCAATTAGAGCAATTAGCTTGAAGCCATTTCACATTCAAGGTCTGCTGTGACATTCAAGTCCAGAAGAAGTCTGGAGGAAAGAAAAAAACCAAACCCAGAATATAGAATGGCCACTTTTCAAAACACATGAATAAATAATCCCCTTTTTCTTTTTGTATTTACAGCTACTCAAGGATGCTGTTGTATGGGTTCTGAATATGTATGCAAAATTGTTGTTACCAAGAAAGCATCCTAATCATTTAAACTTGATAATGAAGTTTTGCCTATGTGTTGGGATGGGTAGGGGGGAGGACTAGCAACCTGACTCCAATGGTTATTGGTGTGAAATGATGTTGTCCTGGTCATATGTATTGACCTCGGTTGCTTGTCGGACAAATTTTTCTTCTTATTTAGGTGGGGATTTATATTTGATGTTAACATTGTAAAACTGCACTCATTCAGGTAAATGTATCCGTTACATTGACATTCAGCACTGAATTTAGTGATTCTAGCAGTAAGTCTTCAAAGCTGCTATTTTTTAAAAGGTTGGAGCAGATTAGTGGTGACCTTAAAAGATTAAACTAGTTCAGTTTAAAGATAAATAATCAGCCTTTAGCACATTAGATAGCTACATAAGCATGACAGAAGGTGACTTTCTTCCAACAGTTCTAGAATCCAGGAAGCATTTTTACATTTGTAACTTGGCTACACAGGACCAGTGCTTTGCAGAAAGCAAGACATAAACTGATTACAACACTTCAAATTGGTTAATGCAGTTTTAAATCCGCAGTTTTCCTGTTGGTTTATTATGCAGAAGAGGGTAATTTTAAAAGCTATGCCCACTGCAAAAGAAGATCTTGCTTTGCTGTCCCGGAGGGTGTTCTTAATCAGAAATAACCGCAGGCTAAATTATAATGTGGAATTCTGCTTCCCTTTAACCCACTGCCTGCTCATTCAATGTTTGCTAACAAAAAGCTCTCAGTACAAAATTGTTTGAGAATTACTTTTTCGTTATATGTGCTGACTTCAATTAAAATAAGAAGCTTTTTGGGGGGTGGGGAATTGAAAATGTGTAGATTTCCTGGGAAAGTTTTAGCAATAGTTTTCTTACAAGTCTTCTCCAGTACTTAACTATAGACATGGTGGCACACGTCGTTCAGTTTAAATAAAATCATCTCATGAACTAGTATTTCTATAGTGGTGGGAAGGAGGACAGTTTAATGACAGTCGCGTAACTAGCCACTTTGAAGAACTACAACTTAAGACATGTGCAACCTAAAAGGGTGGATGTTTCAAAGGACGAGGTTACTCATCTCTTGAATACATGATTTCCACCAGCAAATCTCTAATTCTGCTTGTTACTTTATGGGCAAGCATGGATAACTATTCCATATGATAAACAGTGATATTTTGAGTGGGGAAGTAAAGGCATGGTGGACTTTTTTATTTTATGTTATGTTCAGAAATGCTTAATTAAAATGTACAGTTGGGAAATGAATTGGCAAGTTTAAGGTGAGAATTACTGAGTTAGTAAAAGACTCGTTGCACGACACCCGTTTTCTCCCTTAAGTTTACATGCTGGAGCGGAAACGTGGTACTTCGAAAGGAGGTGATGCCTCTGTAAAGCAGATCTTTCCAATTTTTTTTTTCTAGACTAGTCTTCTGTTTCTATGATCTGCCTTTTGAACTGTTTTTGTGGCTGATCAGTTCCACCTAATATGTCTCTTGATTTCTGCTATTGTAATACTCAGACGACATGCTGTTCTCTTCATTTTTATAAGCTTTAGATGCTCCTGCCTGTCATACTCTGGCGGTTTATCTTCAGCGTCTGGATTTGCTTTCAGACTTGCATGTCTATCAAGCTGCTGTTGCTTTGAATGTGAGATCAAAAGAAGATGAATTCCAGTAAAAAATTTCCTTGTATGAAGAAAAGATTGGGGCCTATGTAAACATCCCACTGACAGCTCCCAATGAGTTATTTTAGCAGAGCATTAGCACCCAGAATGACAGACAGTCCAAGACTACATGCTAAATAACAAATCAGTCCCTTCAGCAGCAGCACGTTGCCACAACAGCAATACATTTTCTAAAGGAATCCTGTTCCTCTTTTTTTTTTTTTTTTATTGAATATGGCTGTTCGACTGTTCATCTCTTTTCAAGCTGCCTCACAGTGCCAGCCCTAGTTTACTTTTCTTGACAATATCTGTATCATGTCACCAACATGACAGAAGACAGGACTTTGATAATTGGGGTGAGAGACAGTCAGTGAGTCATCATGAATTAAATAGGTAGTTTGTTTTAGCGAGTGAAAGGAAAATGTAAAGAAGAAAATGCATCTGCTAGAATATTGAATGCATACTCCTAAGATGTAAGATCCAAAGGGTTTGGGGGGAGGGGTTGTGTCTTTTGTTGGGGGTGGTGGTGTTTGTTGTTCTTTTAACAAATCAGGCAGTTTGAAAAATAGCTATGAAGTCTGGCCAACCCTAAAAGACAATTTTAGACATAAATGTATACCACTGCAGAAAGTAGGAAAGTCTAGCTGGACTGAAACTAGATGTAAATGTGAATTTGCCTAGCTGCATAAATGAACTAAATTTTTGCTGCTGTTTGGTCTAGTTCGGGGCATAATTCATTCTGTGTGTTTCTGCGTATAGACAGGGTGCTTTTCATAATGCAGAATTAATCGACTTTTGTTGTGGTTGTGATGTTAAATACACCTTTGAAATTACCTGCAAGCTCCTGCTGATCTTTCAACTTTGCAAGTGAAGAATCACTTAAGGAATTCTTGTGGTTTCTTTGTCATTTCATAAAAGCAGACGTTGCTACTGTGGAGGCAAACCTCCCGTTGTTGCCTACAAAGGGCAGTGCTCCAGTGTGTTTTCCCTTCAGTGTGCGCTTCGGTTGCACAGCACTTCCTGTTTATTCAAACATCTTTTTACCATTCTTCAACCCCCGCTTCACAGAAACAGCCAGAACACATCTACAGCAAGAAGACGGAAATCTAAAGACAGACAGTAAGAGCTTACTCTGTTAAACTCTTCATTTTCTCTGTAAGTGTTCAGAGAAAAGGAACACGTAGCTTGGGCTGAACTTTTAACTTGCTATCTTCCTCTGTGGAGGTAGTCTTGCAATGTAGGAAAAATTCATAGCCTAGGTTTTTAGAGCAAAATAAGATGATTCAGTTTGTTTACTGCCTTGTTGGCCACCCGTGGGTATTTTTTAACAGATTTTTAAAGAGATCTGGCTAGTTCTAACTCCTCTTTTGGTGCACTGTCGCTTTCAAATATATCTCTGGAGCTTAAGCAGTTGTGTTGTCATTAACCTTATGGGGGCTGACTTTAGCTTAGAATCTATGTATGCTCGTTACGTTTTGTGTGTTTTCCTAACATTTTCACAAGTCAAAAAAGTCAAGAGAGCAAAAGAGAGACTCAGTCTGTGTCTGCAGAAATGTTTCTTTTTGTCTTCCCCAAATTGTTTGCTCTGTCACCATTTGTGAACCAGTCTTGCTAATATTTGTACCAATTTCATGCTAATAAAGATCAGGCTGCTGAAACAAGCATGGCTATTATCTCATTCATATTACTATTGTTTAGACTGGTGATATTACAAAAGAAAAGGGAAACCATGCTCACTTTTGGGGACGGTTGTTAACTTTCATGTGAGGGGCTTTCTCTCCAGATCTTCAGTGTTAATGATTAGGGTATCTGTGCATCTCAGCACTTTTTCAAAGATAGCATTGATTCTCTGTGTAATCTGCATTTATAACATGTATGTTGTTTATCCTGTCTGTTCAACTGACTGACTTAATAAAGTATTCAATATTTCCTTAATATTCTCCCGTCTCCCTTGAAAGTCCACCAAAATAAATAGGTAACTTTTTTATGTGATCATTTATGGCATTTGTATACTGGCTATAAAACATAAGAGGAAATGGAAAATACGTAGCCTGACCTATGGAGAAAATCCATCCTCACTGGGGCTTTTTCTGCCTCTGTGAGGTCCTAATACACTTCAAAATTTTAAGCTGTAAACTCCCATCTTCCTAGAAAAAAGAGCGAGGGAGAGAAATCGAGCTGCGTATTCAGCCAAACCACAAGTACAACAACATATTTTCTAAAATATATTGCTAGGCTGGCTTTTGAATGTTCAGAAGTTGTTCTACTTTGCAGGGGGAAATGGTATTTGCAACTGCCTTAAGGACAATTTGTTTAACAGTAGGAGTAATTGCATGGGGAAAATGGAAAGAGTGACTGAAGTTATTTACTCAGATGTTAGTGTAGGTGTGGGGCAGAAAACTCACTGTGGGAACAGTGGGCTGCTTTTCTTGGTATCTTAGTCTATTTGATGACCATCAAATTTCCCAGCTCACTGGTTTTGTTTTTTCTGGATGGCATGTTTGATTATTTATCAGAAGGGAAAGGGAGTAGCTGAAGCAAATAAACATGTGACCAAGCTGTGTTTTGTTTTCCACTCAGAAGGCCATGCCCTTTAACAGATATACAGAAAATAATAAGGGTATTGTTTTATGATAAAAGGAAATTGTGTGTGTCATTTTTTAGCAAGTCACTTAACCCTTCGTGGTCTGTGGCCTCCCCCTTCTAAAAGCTCACAAGGTTTGCACCTGGGAGTTAATCCGCTGTGTTTTATGATTTTGTCAGTGGAATATTACCACAGATTATTTGTTCCACCATTTGGATTTGGTAGATTTATAACATAGTCATTTCTGCTTCAGCATATCCATAGATGATTTTTTTTTTCATTATAGTTAGGTGATTGACTAGATCAGAACCACTTGCAGTTTTGTGGAAGGATGGATGTTGACTTTTGAGCAAAATATTGACAGCACTGTTAGCTGTTCTGATATTGCTTCATCCACTGTTAGTGTGGAGTTACAACTGTGCTAAATCCATTTCAGACACTCTCTCTTTAACACAATTCTTATTAATATCATCATGGACAGTATGTGGCTTCTAATGAGCGTTTTAGAGAATGTTAACTAGATCTTCTGTGAAAAACTATAAACTAAATCACTGTCAAGAAATAAAATAGGGGGTTGTCTGATCGGTGAGAAGCAGGTTGCATGTTTTAAGGTGCTTTTACTGGATTAAAAGAAACAAGACTGTGACATACTGGGGTACAATTCAGACCCTTGGGGGGGGGCTGTCACCCCTGCCCTGCAACCTGGGGTGCCTTACAATGCCTTGCTGAAATAGCTCCCACCTGGGCAGGGCCAGTGCAAGGAAGTTTCGCGCCCTAGGCAAAACTTCCACCTTGCGCCCTCCACCCACCCAGCTAATCCTGCCCCCCGCCCCACCGCGGCAGCTAACCATGCCCCCCCCACCAGAGGAGCCCGCCCCCCCCCCGGGGAGCCCGCTGCCCCGGGATCCTCCCCACCCCTCCGCAGCTACCCCCCCTCCGCAGCTAACCCCGCCCGGGGAGCCCCCCTCCACGGCAGCTAACCCTGCCCGCCCAGGGACCCCCCCTCCCTTGTGGCAGCTAACCCCGCCCGGGGAGCCCACCCCAGCTCACCTCCACTCCGCCTCCTCCGCTGAGCACGCCGGTGCCGCTCTAATTCTCCTCCCCTCCCAGTCTCGCGACACCAATTGGAGGAGAATTAGAGCGGGGGCTGTGTGCTCAGCGGAGGAGGCAGAGCGGAGGTGATCTGGGGCGGGGAGCAGTTCCCCTGTGCGCCCCCCCACCCCGTAACTGCGGGCAGCCTTCCCCACGCTCCAGCTCACCTCCACTCCACCTCCTCGCCTGAACGGGCATTTAGGCGCCCTCAACCACTAGGCACTCTAGGTGGCCGCCTAGTTCGCCTGGTGGTTGCACCAGCCCTGCACCTGGGCCACTTACAAACAGCCTTCCAGACTGCAAGTCATACTCTGAGTGCCTGTGTGTAACTGCAGCCTGCCAGTTGCAACCTGGCTCTCACCAGCCTTGGTTATACTGTAGGGTGACCCCAACATATCCCCAGTCCTGGCTTTCCCCCCAGAAATGCGTGTCCTGTACTGCCCGCCCTCTTCTAGACAGTACAAATATTTTAAATCCATTATTCCTTGAAGGGGATAATATATCGTTTTATAATCTTAAATAGAGTTAGCCCAACACTTCATTTTAAACACACTGGATTAGTAAAATAAAGTTTATTAACTACAAAGAGAGATCTTTTAAGTGAGTACAAGCAATGAGGCATAAAAGTCAGAAATGGTTACAAGAACAATAAAGATAAAATGTTTACTAGTGCCTAACTTAACAAACTATTAGATTCAAGCAACATTTCTCACCACATGCTTCCAGCAAGATTATTGACCAAACTCTTCAGGTCAGGACTCTTCTCCTCCCCTGCCCTGCCCCCTGAGTCCAGTGGATGTTTTCCTTTATCATCTTAGGTGCGATGCCAGAAACAGACTGGGCAGGGGGAAGTGTTTAGGGTGTTTGCCCTGCTTTTTATAGTTTCAGTCCCTCTTTTGAAAAACATTTCTGTCTGGGAGCTCAGAGATGGAGTCTGTGTGGAAGTATGTTCTCTGCTGTTTTTTTCCACCTTTTTGAGTTTTCTTTGTTTTCCCTTCCTGCTTGATGACTCTGTTTACTGCTTAAATGCAAATTAAGGCAAACATACACTCGTTTGTTCAAGATAGGTCTCTTTGACCAGTTTGGTGCTACGTGAGTTTCAAACATCATACAGGAAAATCCTGTAACGTCATGTACAATATTTCTACACCTATTTTATCAGGACAATACTGACCATAAAATTATGAGTTTTCAAATGATATCTTACAAAGCATATCTTTTACAAAGATTGTTACAATAGTGTGTAGGGTGTGCATTCAGGGCTTTATTCCGTCACAATGATATTTGTGTGAAAGGAAACTGAGATACAGTTTGTTTCACATTGTGCAGGTAGGTATAAATTTAATAGACTGACTTGCTTTCAGAATCTCTCTTTGTCTCTTAGAATTGCATGTCAGTTCGTGTGTTTATTAGCTCCCCTAGTGTGTAATACTAAGTGACTTGCTACTGTACCTTAGGTGTATTATCTAGGGTAAGGGTCATTCTTTTTGACAAGGACCTAGATTATGGTCAAAAAAGGAAAAAATGTATGATTCTTTGAAGTTGCATAAAGAAATCCACATCGGTAGTGGGTCCTGAGGAAGGACTTGAGTTAGGACAAGGTAGTGACTTTATGAAACTAGTTTGATAGGCTATTTCTTGCATAACGGGCTTGGTTGGGAGCACAAAGAAGTTTGTGTGGGAAATGGACAAACAGGCAGTAGAGCCTGGCATTGTAGGTTTAGTATAGGGGGCAGAAGATGACATGGAAGAACACAAGAGCAGATGAGTAGAGAGGGGCTAGATCATGAAGAACCTATATAAAGTAAGAACCAAAAGCTTGAATTTGATGCAGTGGAGAAGGGGGAGCTAGCAGAGGGTCTCAGAGGGCCCGTGGTATAGTCAGAACAACCGGTCAGGAAAATGTTCTTAGCATTAGAGTTTTGAATGGGCCCCGAGGAAGGAGAGACGGGGAGGGGAGAGAGCTAGAGGGTGCTATACTCGAGATGGGAGATTATAAGAGTGTTAGATATGTGGACAAAGACAAAAGGCCATATCTTAGTGATGTAATGGAGCACACTTCAAACACAACCATGATTTGTGGATCTTGATGGAGAGCAGAGTTAAATATGACAGTCAGGCTGTGGGCCTGAGTAACAGGGAGTATGGTGGTGTCAACAGTGCAGAGAGTGTAAGGGAACATAGGAATTGGCATACCAGTGGTCCGTTTGGTTCAGTATCCCATCTCTGGTCATAGCTATTACCGGATGATTAAGAGGAAAATGCAAGAAGCCTCAAGACAGAGAATTATGAAATAACCTGCCCATCACGGAAGTTTCTTCCTGACCTCTGACGCTTAGAGGTTGACTGATGCCCTGAAGCATGAGGGTCTGAACCCTCTTTTATTTTGATCTTCTTTTTCTAGTGTGGCTGTGGATGTTCTCGTTATTATCTGTCCAACTGTCTAATCCTTTTTGGAATGCTACTGCACTCTTGCCATTGGCGGTAGCTTGTAAAAGTAAGTTCCAAAGGATAACTGTGTTGCATATTAAAATTAATAAGTAAATAAATAAAAAATCCCTTGATCAGTTTTAAATTTCTTGCAAGACAGCTTCATTGAATGTCTCCCTTCTATTTCTGCTTTACCATTTAAAAAAAATAAGGTTACTAGAACTGAACACACTGTTCTAGGTTAGCATGTGCCACTGAGTTGTAAAATGGCATTGTTATATTAGCAGTATTATTTTCCATCACATTATTTATAGATCCTAACATTTTGTTTGCTTTTTGACCCCCTGCTGTGCACTGAATAGTGGTTGCGTTGAGATGTCCGCAGTGATGGTGAAGTCTTCTTCCTGAGTGGTTACAGATAATTCAGAACTCAATAATGTATACGTGTAGTTAACATTATTCCATCCAATATTCGGTGCCTTTCAATTGTTAACAGAGGGTCCCATGGAAGTTCCTACAGTTTTCACAAGTCTCAACTAACCTAAATAATTGTCTCTCACATGCAGTTTTTGCCACTATGCTTTCCATCCCCAGATAATTACCGAATTTATAAAAACAGTGTTGGTGTTAGTACAGAACTTACGGCCGTTGACACTTTTGCCGTGTTGAAAATTGGGTTTTTATTCCATGAGCCTCTGAATGCAATTTTGCCCTCTAATGTTTCGGAATGAGGATTAAAAATATATTTAAAATATCTTGGCTACGTAATGGAAACATGCAAGCAGCCCTGCACAATATACAGTTTATATCATATCCACAGAAAGGCAGTGTCCACTCGTACAGGACCTCTTCTTGGATATGAGAATTTCCTTGACTTCTGATGCCAAAAAAGAACCTGCAGTGGTGGGTCCGCCATATATTCAATCGTCTGATTCACTTTGGATAAACATGCAGAAGTTCAGAAGCTGATCCAAGCTATCTGTTCCCCTTGTGCCTGCAAAAACGGTCTGGACATCTCATAAGATTTTTTTCATCCTTCAAACAGTTCAGTTCGGGTTCAGTTTGCATTATGAGCTGAGGCCCGTGTCGGGTAGCTTTCATTCTATCAGGATGTGTTCGCCCAACCCTCCTTTGTCGCCGGGATAGGCCACAAACATTCTGGGCCTTGCCATGCCAATATAAAGGTCCATTTTTCTTGATCAAGTGGCTCTGGCGAGTCTTGATGGTGATTCTTTGAAATAAAAGAGAGAAGTGTGGAACAAACCCCATTACTGCATGTTACTTTGTAAGAGGGCCACAGAAGATTTCAGACGTGACTAGAGAGTAGAATTTTCCTAGCCTTGGTTGCTACCATCGCTGATGCTAGATTCACTGGTACCTTTGGCATAACTGGAGTGGGCCCGGCGTCCCATCCTCTCTTGCTTCCTGTCTGCTGCCTTTCTTTCACTTCTTAGCATTTATGGAAAGGTCAAGAACCACCCTCCTCTCCTCAGCTGCAGACTTTCATAGTTTCTGAGCTTTCATAGTTTCTGACTTTCATAGTTTCCTGCATACCTGGCAACATCTGAAAATGACAAACACAGCTGTGTGGAGCCAAATCCGTGTCTCTTCTAAATGCTAGAAAGGCCTTCTTGAAGCCAAAGTGGCATGGTTCTACTTTGCAGGGACAGGCTCAGCAAGGGATTCCAGTGTGGCCATGAGCATCAGGATTTAGGGCAGGGATGATGAATCTGCCATTTCTCTCTGCCCAGAAATGGCACAAGCACTACAGAAGATACTCCAATGCAGATGACAGAATGGCAGCTCTGGAGTGACTCCGCTGCCATTCTCTGGTGTTGGAAGGAAGGATTCTTATTTCCTCTGCTGTACTTCCCCTTATTTCTGGAGAGAAACGCCTCAGCACACAGCTGTGCCCTTGGGGAAGGATTTGGGCCTGTGGGAGAAAAATGTAACATATTTATTTTCCTCTCCATCGACCTACATTGAGCTAGGAGATATTTCAGGGGCACAAAGTGGTGAAAATTATAAATACTTTGGTTAAAAAAAGAATGTGTATAAATGTATAATGGTCCCTGTATTGCTCCAGCAAAGAAATCACTCAGGAAGTGTGTGGCTACATCCATCTGCCTAAGCCAGGCAGTCAGGGCCAGCCAATCACCATTTTATTTAACAAATTGATTAATTTTTATCAAAGCTTTTCCTTCCACCCAGCACCAATATACAGAGCTGACCAATGTCCCCTTGGTAAACGCTAGCCTTCCAGAGACAACTGTGCTGCAACAAATGGGGGGAGGACAGGTGAAGAGTGGACAGGCGGGAGATATGGGCAGGAAGGGTAGCCAAGAACAGGGGTTAACTGAGGAGGAAAAGAGCAAGACTGGGAAGAAAAATCAGAGGTAGGGTACAAGATATGGAGAAAAGGGGGTGGAGAGGAGAGAGGTGCCACTGCATGTTTTCCTGTTCCGGAAGGGGTTGAAAGCACTGGCTTAAGAGGAGCGGAGGAATCAGACATTGGAAGAAAACACCTGCTTTTCTTTGCATCTTCTGTATTTTACTTACCTTTGGGCCCCTCTTGTTTTTGGTTCCTTTCCAATTTGGTAGCTGGTTCTGCTCACCTCCCCTTGTTCTGCTCCTCCCAAAGGAAGAGCACCAGGTGCTGCTGCTGCTTTGCACCTTTTTGCATACTGCTCTGTTCCCCCTCACTCTCCACACGTTGTTCTTATCCTCAGCTTCTCCAAGGTGCAATGCTGCTACACTCCAGCATGGAAGTTCACTCTGCCTGCCTGTCTCCCACCCCTCTGCGCCTCCCCACTTGCTGCTCCAAGAGGAAAGGTGCAGTAAGGGGAGGAGCACAAGAAAGAAGAGAGTGAGTGAAATTAACCGACCCTGAAACTATAGTGTATCCAGACTTCAGGGGTTGGTGACTGCATTTTGCTACTCCAGTCCCAGGAGCTGTGGAACAGAGCAGTGTGTTGGGAGCTGCGAAAGAGGACACAATTGACAAATACTGGCTGAATCTGACCCCTCCTCCCGCGTTTGAGAACTAACAGCACTTCCCAGGCATGACTGAATGGAAGCAAGAAAACCTGTAGGATGGCCACTGAAAAAGAGGGGTTTGGAACTGGCCTGTTCAGCTGCCAGTCCAATATTACCTAACTTAGCCTCTGCCTGAGGCCACTAAAATGTTGTTAAACTTGAAGAAAACTGGATGATAAGAAATCTACATGTCTGATACTGAAGAACCTTTTGGTGCTTGAAACACTGCAGGGATTTTTAAAAAGGGTCTAATTGTGTGAAAACATGACTTCATGTTATTCTTGCAAGGTCAGGGAGGAATGTCTCACATCTGGAAGTCTGGGTTGGGGTAATATTCTCTTTCCAGGCATGGTCTTGATTTCTTGTTCTTTTTTTTTTTTTTTAAGGGTATAATTAAAATCACAGTAAGACGGTGATACTGGCAAAGAGGTAGCTTCCTGCTTCTGCTGCCTATGCTCCTCAGACTGCCATGTTACCAGCCCTGATTACTAGTAACATGCTGCTTAGACGCTACCGTCTCTCCCCTCAGAGAGGAGGTTTTCTCAGACTATGAGCCCTAGGCTTATTGATGGGCATATCTCTCCACCTGCCCAGGCCTACACGTGGGGTGCAATCTGTGGCAAAGTCCCAAAAGAAGAGACATAAAAGACGATTCATGCAGGAGTTGAAAAGCACATAGGGATTTTGTTCTGTATTGTAAATAGCTCGTTCTGTAACCTGTGTTACCTGATTCTGTATTTCTGATGTAAATAACTATCAACCATAAAAAAAATGGGCAGGGGCACAAAATGTACGTGAAACATAGGTAGCACTGGAACTAGATCAAGTGATGTCCCCTGGAACAAGGGGTATTTGAGGCATGTGACGGTTGAGCATGATTAGGGTCTGCATGCGGCCTAAAACTCTTGTCGATCTTTTTATTGAGACCTTTGACAGTCAGCAAATTCTGATTCTTGATTCCCTGTGTAAATCTTTCAGCATGTACTAAAGGGTCACTCTCATGCTTTCATAGATTTGTAAGGGCCCGTCCAATCAACTAGTCTGACCTCCTTTATATCTATGCTGGCAGAACTGGGTTTTTTTAATAATTTTGACAGATATCAGTGGTTTTTTTTAAGCATTTTTTCAGTTTTATCTATTTAAGTTTTCACAGTTGTGGGAAATTACGGGAGGTCAGACAATCGCTATTTAATGATAGTAGATGTTGAGATTCAGGAAGTTAAAGTTTTATAACTGTTAACACACAAACTGTCAATATAACATGTCAAATGTAAAGTAAAATCCTTAAATCAAGCTCCGATACAGTTCTCAAGCAAATTCTCATGTACTTTCTTACATTACCTGTCTGTAAATTTCAGTTATTACCAATGGAAATATTTCCCCTTGTTCTGTCTGTGTATAGTGAAATAGACGTTTACATTTACTGATACAGTTACATTTACTGATAAATATCTAATCCTTCCAAGCCTGTTCATATCATAGGCCATTATTTTTCAACCCGTTAGCCCTGAATTGAGCTGCTGGGACTCAGCAGGGTTTCCCCTGCAGTAACAACTCCTGCTCAGAGGGGGTTTTGGTGCTAGCACTGAGTGCAGAGAGACTTTACATCCTCTGCTGTTAATATTCCCTTTCTTCTTCCCTCCCCGCCCCATGCCCCCCAGTGGTGCCCAGGTAGCTTGGAGCCATATGCTGGGAAGAAGAGGAGGTGGTTGCTGTCTGCCTCAGGGCTGGGGGCTCAAACAGGAGAAGATTGGGAAGGTAGATTAGGGCTATGGAGGCTTCCCTTGAGCCATTATTTCCTTTCCCCGTACAGTCCCCCTTGAGCCCTTTACCTGTTCATACTAGGCCCATGGGCCCCTGTTTCCTGGGGGTTCACATGTCACTGTCCAGTTTGTCTGGGTCAGCCTTACTGCAGGTGGAAAAGCTTTGGGGAGAGAAACAAGCTGGAGCGTGTTAGGTCTAGGCTACTAGAACTGTATATCCTTTAGTAGTCGGGTGTTTCATTACCAGCAGATCGATGTGAATATTGAGAACCTGGAGGATGAGGCTGGAGCTCATTTGCTTTGATAAAAATAGGTTCTGATGGAAAAACAGCTTGAGAGCCAATGCCCTAGTATATTGGCTTCAATGGAGGAACAATTAACAAGAGGCTCTGTGGGGCTGGACGTTGTAATTATATTTCCAATGTTCAGTTCCTGTAAAGATTGTACATGGCACTGTAAATTTACATGGCCCTTCTGTGGGTAAAACCTTTTTTTTTTTTAACCTTCTCCTCCCTCTTCTCCCCTCTTCCCCCCAATGTTTCCCACCCTTTAATCCCCTTCTCAGATTAGCAGCTGCTGGTTTTCTGAAGTCATTGGAGTTTCTCCAGATTTATATTGGGAGCAAAATGTTGCCCCTCCAGTCTTGTGTTTATGACTTTAAAATGATTGGGGAAATTGAAAGATTGAGTTGCTCGTAATGGAAGCGTTCAGTTACAGCAACAACTTAAAGCTGTAGGAGAATGGGTGTCCTGGGCAAACAGCTGAGTAATTGCCTTCTACCTAACGGCCAAAAAACCCCCAAACCTGTCCTGATAACCTCAAAGGGATAAGTTGTTCCCCTCTGTGTGGAATTGGTTGGGAAGTGTTAAATGGCTGCTGCCTTCCATCCCATAGGTTGTGCTTCAGTGGTGAGTGCAGTGTGTCGCCCTTATATCCTTTATAAATGGAGCATTGGATGAAAGATGCTGTATCAGCATTATGTTGAAGTCAATGGTAAAGCTCTCACTGGATTCAATGACGGCAAGATTTGGGCACTTACCATGTTGTTTCTTTTTACAATGTCCCTGAAATACAGGATTTAATTGTCTTTCTAGCCATAGAAACAGACACTCCGACAACTGCACACTTACAAAAGAGCATGCTCGCTGCTTGTTTGGGGTCTGTGTGAAATTAGCTTGGTGGGCTCTGTCCACTTTCTAGCAAAGAGGCAACCATGTCACCAGGGGAAGGTAGCTGTGTAATAGTCTCATGGATTGGTAAAGGGCTTTAGTCTCCATTGCAGACAGTCTAGCACCTATCAGCACTGCATTCATATATAAATAAAAACATGCCTTCTTCTCATACAGGATACTGTATTCAAATACAGTCTTGATTGTGAATCTTTGTGCTGATGATGGCTAAGGGACTGAATTTGCTGTCAAATTAATTTCTCCTTATACCCTGGCTTGGAGTATTTTTATGGTGCTGGCAGCCACAACAGGTTTCCCAAGCTGACCTGTAAATCGCAGCCTTGCACAGGAGTGGTTATTGTGTCTACGGGAAAAGAGGTGATCCAGAACTGAGCTAGTACTGAAACGCTTTCTCTCTCGAGCAGCGATTGTCGGATTGTATTAAATGATGAGTGCTGATGTAATGATGGTTTCTGTCCACTGGGGTTGAATTGAGATCAGCAAATTAATTTCAAAAGGTGTACTCCAAATGGGCTTGACATAGCTTCTGCAGGAGGCTTTCCCTACTAAGCTAACCATCTCTTTCTTTTACACACCCCTCTTTCTCTTCCCTACGTGTGCGATGACTGTGGATTAGCCTTGAAAATGACATAGCCAAGGGGGGTTGATCTCAGGTGGGGGCGGAGAAATTTGAGAAAAAATTAGAGGAAGACCAAGTGACGGGGAAGAAGCAGTACTGCTGAAGACCTAATGGTGACTTGGTGCAACTCGGCTGTAAGCACCGTACCTGGGAGCTGTTCCTCACCACAAGCAAATTTCCACATTTTAGTGGCAGGATTATCTGTTGTTTGACTTAATAAGCAAAAGAGCCAAATCACGAAGGAGAAGATATGGAAAATGCTGTTTGGTATTGCATTCCTCTGGGCTGTCTTAGTTCCCACTGCTTGCCCCAGTGCTGCCCCATCACTGTGTGTTTGTTGCTCTCTGGTATGATCTCTTCCCTCTTCCCCTTGTTGCTCCTTCCCTCTCACATGTTCTCTGTGGCTCTCTTCTGCAACTCACCTGCTGCTCTCCCCCTTTGCTTCCCCAACCTGATTTGTGTGCTTCTCTTCTGCTCTCTCCCTAGACCGATCTCTCCTTGTGGGGTTGCTCTGAACCTCTTTCACCCCCTGCCTCGACACCACCAGTTCTCAGTGCTGGTAGCAGGGCAGGGGGTGGGTGGGGAGTTCTCCTGGCTCCCTGCTGCTGCTTGTGAAGGGACAGGAAAGAACTGTATGAAGTAATCAGAGGGTCAGCTTTGCCCTCACTCAGTTGCAGGGATCTCAGCAGCTGGAGGGGGTAGGGAAGGAGTCCAGCCTGCTCAGTAAGGGTTTGGTTCTGTCCTTGCTCAGGTAAGGTGACCAGATGTCCTGATTTTATAAGGACAGTCCCAGTGTTCGGGGGTTTTGTCTTATATAGGCACCTATTAACCCCCCCCCTCCCACCACCACCCACTGTCCCAATTTTTCACACTTGCTATCTGGTCACCTATGCTCAGGTCTTCACCACTTAGGCACATGACTGGGGTATGGGAATGGAGTATCATTGCCAAACCTCCAGGATTGCACTGGAGTCTACAGGAATTAAAGGTTAATCTTTAATTAAAGATTATGTCGTGTGATGAAACCTCCAGGAATACGTCCAACCTGAATTGGCAACCCAAGAATGGAGAGCTGCTTTACAGCTGCTCCCTACCCTCATAATCTACCTGACCAGGTAATTGACCAAAGCACTGAGCTTGGGTCGGGCAGTGCGTGGCTGTCCAGCTTTAGGGCAGGACTGTTCCACTTGGAGAGAGCAGCTTTAAGGCTTCATGATCACAGCAATCATCAGTCTGGCTGCAGAGAGTTTCACAGCCAGCTCGAGTAGAAACCAGTCATTTCTTGCACGGCTAGTTGTTCTGGGGATCTTCAAAAATTTCTGGCAGCCAGTTTTAGTTGTGCAACCTCTCAGCTGCCAGAACGGATAGAATATGATCATATCACATGAAATGCATTCAAGGTCTGCTATAGCAACTGTATTTCAAAGAGACAACACATATGGTGGCTGGTTCTTTTTGGAATAATATCTATAAGCTGAAGATGTTTTATTCAAAAAGGCTGTAGCTTGAAAGGTTAGGGATGTGCTGATTGTTTGATATATGTTTAAAGAGAGGCTCCTGTGTGTGGGTTTTTTTTTTTTTTTTTTTTTTTTTTTTTTTTTTTGGCCTATTGAATCTAATTACTGGGAACTAAAATGATCATTTGATTGCACATTTATCTGGAATTATTCTTCTGCAGAGCCAGTCTTAATAATATATAATAATATGTTGCACTTGTACTGTATGGCATTTCTTGTCTGAGAAACTCAGAGCGCTTTACCAAGTATTCATTAATTAAATAAGCCGCACAACACCCCTGTTAAGTAGGTGAGTATTCTTTGTCCATCCCCATAAACCATGTAGGAATCTTTTTGCTGTTCCTGACCCACCCTTTGAGGCATTTTAACTACTAACCAGGTTAATTAAATAGAAATAACTCGACTTGGAGAAATTCATTTTTTAAATATAATTGCAAAGCATTTAAATTTTTTTATCAATTTAAATTTTCACGGTTGCCCAAGATTAAGGGATCTAAGCATTTTTCTGTGTGTATTGATTTACATTTTCACAGTTGTGGGAAATTATGTGGGGGTTAGATAATTATTTAACCACTGTAGATGTTGGGATTCAAAAAGCTAAAGCTATATAACTATTAAACACAAATTGTCAGCATCACATGTCAAAATACATAAAGTAAATACCCCTAAATCAAACTCTAATAAGTTCTCCAGCTGCATTTTTCTTACTTTGTCTATCTGTAAATTTTGATTCTCATCAATGGAAGTATTATTTTCCTTGTTTTATGAGTATGGTGAAATTGACGTTTATTAACATTTACAGCTAAAAATCTAATCAATCGAAGCCTAAACATAATATTTTGTCTTCACTATACATAGCAAGTTCCACAGAAAGATCTCCCAGTCGTTCCTGCTGGATTTTATTAATTCATGGCCAATAGAATCTTTCTGTCCTATAGGCTGAGCTACCAGAGTAGTCCTTGCACATGTACACGTGTGCACACACACACACAATTTCTTTGAAGATATGATTTGTGTGCATAGTTGACAGCTTCTCACGCTCCTTGCACCCTTTAAGGATCACAGGACTCAGCTACACATGCATGTCAAAATGCCATTTTTTCCGTGTGTGGCAGGTGCACTGAGCTTTGAATAGCTATCCCTAAATTTAGAATCTGATTTTATGTTGACTTTTATCCCGCCAATCTCTGCTGGAAATCACAGCCACATTTAAAATCTTACCGATCTGACGAAGACTTGTTATTAAAGCGCGTATTGAAAACAGTGCTATCAAGGTGAATGAAGGCAGGATATGAGGGGAGGGTCTCCTCCATAGTGCACTGGCAAATCAGCCATTAAACAAGGTAACAGCAAAACTCTCAGCACTCCAGGAGCCCAATTCTGCAAGGTGCTGAGTGTTTCCCGAAATCCAATGTGTACCTTCCTCTCCCACTGAAATCAAGGGCAGGAGCCAGGGAAAGGAGAAGAGACAAAATCCTTAGCTGCACTCAGGGTGCTAATGAAGCAGGAGGAAGCTGTTTGTGCCTCCCCTATCTTGAGCCTTTTTCTCTGCCCCTCACAGCATGGTTTAGAGCAGTGGTTCTCAACCTTTTGGAGCTCGGGACCTATTTGTAAATGTCTGTGGCCTGTCACAACCCAGTAAATAGTCTGGGGGTGGAGGCCCTGTGGTGATTTCGGTCCAGTCCTGCCCCCCGGAGGGGGTTGGGTCCTGCCCAGCACTCACCCCACAGTGGTGGCTCCTGCAGTTCCTGTGCTGTGGGGCTGGCTGAGTGTGGCTCTGGGCGTTGCAACCTCTGGGGTTGCAGTGCCGCTCAGGTTAAGCCCCACCCCCCTGATTGGACCAAATTTCTGTGAGTGGAGCTGACTCATGGGGTTGCAGTGCCACTCACTCAGATTAGGCCTACCCAGACTCCTGTCGTCATGACGGATGGGCTGAACCTGAGCGGTGCTGGGACCCCGTAGGTTGCAGTGCCTGGAGCAGGGAGGCGAGCCCAGCCAGCGCTGTGGGATGGGAGCCACAGGAACGGCCACAAGACCCGTGAAAAACATTCTGGCAACCTAATATTGGGTCCCGACCCATGGATGGAGAAACCGAGCAACCCCATGGACTAATTTACCAGAGGTTGATTGCTGTAGTGCAGTGGTGCTACAACCAACATTCCCTTCCTCACCGCTTCAGTGCTGCGGGCTGGGAGGGAGAGATGTTAGAACAGGCCTCACTGGCTGTTTGCCACCTGGGGGTTCACTCCTTCCAGGGAAACCCCCACGGGCCAGCTTCAATAACTGTCAGGCCCCTTTATGATGCGAGGCTTTGGTCCTGAAGGTGTGTGTTTAAAAGAGAGTAACATCTTGCTGTTTGAGGGCACCATCCTGTGCAGTGCGGAGCATCCTAAGGAGCCACTTTGAAGTCAGTGGGTCTCTTCACGTAGAAATTCGCCTCATCGTCAAGCATTTCCCAGCTGATCTAGGAACTATGTTGTACATTTAACACTTTACACGTAGAAGAAGCCATTCGTTTCACACACAAATAGTGAAACCCCTAAACAAATTTCATTCCTCCATCGAACGTGCATTAATTAAATGTCTCCAAGAGCATACACAGTAGGAATGTGGCAGTCTCTCTCCCGCCTTCCATGTAGGCATCTTGTATTGGGACTATTTTTCTTGTTTTACATTAATGAAGTCTTCAGTCTGCCCACTTTTACACCTACACATGTACTGAACATCTCCAAGGAGACAGAGAAACCCTGAGTCCAGCAACGGTGAATCCTCCAGTGAGACAGCAGGCTAGAGTCCCATGCAACTCTTCTAGGCATCTTAATTTCCAAATGTCCACCGCAGAAAGGGTACGTCTTCACTACCCGCCGTATCGGCGGGTAGCAATCAATTTATCCGGGATCGATATATCGCGTCTCGTTAAGACGCAATATATCGATCCCCAAACGTGCTCACCGTCAATTCCGGAACTCCACCAGAGCGAGCAGCGGTAGCGCAGTCGACGGGGGAGCCGCGGCCATCGATCCCGTGCCGTCTGGACCCCAGGTAATTCGATCCAAGATACTTCGACTTCAGCTACGCTATTCGCGTAGCTGAAGTTGCGTATCTTGGGTCGATTCCCCCCCCCCCCCAGTGTAGACCAGCCCATAGTCTTTGTCTCTTGCAGGCAGGCTCTCTCCAGGGGCCCTCTCCTTTGCATCTGAAATGCTGGTGAGTGCACCAAGCATCTGCAAATGGGCTAGGGCGAGGGACATTCTTCCCATTTTCTGTCTCCTCCTCCCTTTCTTTCCCCCACCTCATCAAGCAGTGTAGGCTTTTCAGGGCTGCCTGGCTCCAGTTCTGAGCCCCTTTCTCAGTGTTGGGAGCCTGTTTCAGAATGTTCCAGCACCACCTGATCTGTCTCTCACCTTTCTCCCAGGAATCAGGCCTCACCCTTGAGTCCCCTCTTAAAGGTACAGCGTTCCCTGGTTGCTCTTTATTCACCTCCCATTGAAGCTTGCTCATGGGCTCTGTAGTTGATGTGCCACAATCTTGTCAGACTCTTTTTGGGTGCAAGGGATACAGCACATTCTCCTTGGGCTGTTTTTCTCTGCCCTCTCTCCCCCTTACCTTCACATGGCTCTCACTACCAACCGAGCCTTTACAAAGAAGCGTTATTGACATAAAAAGTGCCTCCTGAGCCTGAATGTCTCCTTTTATTGTATTGCATCTCTCTTGCTTTATGCCACTGCCTCTGGCTGCTCCTTCTATGGTAACTTTCCAGAAATCTCTCTTGCCTATTCTGGCCCTAGGAGGATTGCACCAGTTATCATGACCCACAGCACATGTGTTAACACCCTTCCTAGAAGGGACAATCCAGTTAACTGCCCTGCTTTGC
The DNA here is from genome assembly GCF_002925995.2 of Terrapene triunguis. Classification (NCBI taxonomy): domain Eukaryota; kingdom Metazoa; phylum Chordata; order Testudines; family Emydidae; genus Terrapene; species Terrapene triunguis. Next base: position 8,531,151 of record NW_020664440.1, on the reverse strand, counting down.
TGTAGAAACTCCAGACCATAACAGGAACACAAAGAGTATGAAGCCTGCCAAGTCTTTATAATAAGCCATTTTCCCAGGACCCAACATCCAAGCCAATCTGATGGATGTCTGGGCTTTTCCAGTTACATACAGTTAGATAAATCTATAGTAGTCACCATGGAAAAATCAGCAGTTACCCACAGTTACCACATAGTAGCAATAACTCTACTATTTTCATATTTCCCTATGGTTAAAATGGGAGATAACTGGTATGTCACAACATTGTGTGTGAGTGCTCAGGTTTTTAATGGAAGCCACTGTAGTATGAGCACACACATGCCTCAGGATTTCTTTGGTGAGCGTGCTTCTGGGAGTAGATCAGTGTCTGATGTTCAAAGGGATGTCCTGATCAAATACTATGCATGCCGCTTCCCAAATTTTGTACAGTACAAACTCAATTTTTAAAATTCTTTTCTTCCAGGCTCTGCAGGTGGCACGACAGTTTCTACTGCAGCAACAGCAGCAGCAACAAGTTAGTGGATTAAAGTCACCTAAGAGGAATGACAAACAACCAGCCCTTCAGGTAAGAAAAGTGTGTGTGTGTGTGTATGCAAATACATTGCTAATTAAAGATAAGGAACAATGTAATATATTAATTTAGGCTGAGATTTTCAAAGTTCTCTGCTTTGGCCTAATAGGTTTCAATTGAAGTCAATGCCAAAACTCCCGTTGGCTCCAGTGGGCAAAGAGTGAGGACAATGCTGGGTGCTTTTCAAAAATCCCGCCCATAATGTAGACATACTTTGACAACGTGTCTTTATTGGGAGTTGGTGGAGAAGGTTTATCACAAAAGTGAATGATTTTTTTTGTTTTGTTTTACTGGTCCGTTATTGTTGTAAGACTTGAACATTTTTATTTGAAGACTGTTCCATTTACAATCCATGTTCACCCAAACCATCGATTTGCTGTGTCAAGAGGACTGTGAAACAATTATGATATCATATCATCATTTTTTACTGTTTTTGGGCTGCACAGCCCCAACAGGGGTGCTATATTTGCAGCTTCTTTAGGAAGCCTAAATATTATTAGGCTTTGTGGGGCTGTTACAAATTCAGAAGGCTAAAATCAATAGACCATCTCCAAATAAAAGATGTATGCATAAATGTGTGGTTTTTGGTGTAGCCTACTTATCACGATGGCTAAATTATGGGAGCTAGAGATATGAGAGATCAAATAGGTCGTCTGGTTAATGACAATATAGGATTGTTCCCTACATTACATTTCCTATTGTTTTTGCCATTCTAGTATTTAGAAGCCTGAAGTAACAGCGGGACTCTCCTTAGAATACTATTCCATAACATAACATGACACTTAGGAAGTATTCCCTGGTTCCTAAATTATCCTTTTCTTAATTTCATCCCATTAGTCTAAATTACAGTCCTTGTAACACTCTAAACCCAGTGTTTCTCAAACTGGGGTCTGTAGACCGTGGGGGGCCCGTGGCCCCCACTGATCAACTCCTCCCCCTCTGGAGGCTCAGCAGGTCTGAGACAGGCTCCCTGCCTGCCCTGGCTCCGCTCCGCTCCTGGAAGCGGCGGCACGTCCCTGCAGCCCCTGGTGTGGGGTGCTATGTCTCCGCGTGCCGCCCCATCCCGAGCACCAACTCCGCAGCTCCAGCCTATGGAAGCTGTGGGACGGTGCCTGCGGGCAGGGGCAGAGCGTGGAGACCCCCTGTCCCCTTTCCTCCCTGCTTGGGAGCTGCAGCCAGAGAGATGTTCCGGTTGCTTTCGGGAGCTGCCCGGGTTAAGCGCCGCCCCTCACCCCCTCTCAACTCCCTACCCCAGCCCAGAGCCCGCGCCCAAACTCCCTCCCAGAGCCCACACCCCGCAGTCCATCCTGCATCCCATCCCCCTGCCCCAGCCTGGTGAAAGTGAGTGAGGGTGGGGGAGAGCAAGGGAGGGAAGGAGGATGGAGTGAGTGCAGGGCGGAAAGAGGTGGGGCAGGCGTGGGGCTTTGGGGGAAGAGGTGGAGTGGGGGCAAGGCCTGGGGCTGAGCAGGGAGGCTTGGGGGTCCCTGAAAAATTTTAAATCAGAATGGGGGTCCTCGGGTTGCTGAAGTTGGAGAACCGCTGCTCTAAACAATTCCTCTCCATTCTTCGTGTTCAAACTCTTCAAATGTGTAAATGTTACCATGTCCCCTACATAGCTGTCTCTTTCACCCAACTGTACGTCTTTAATTCTTTAGATCTGTTCTAATAAATCAACCCTTCCAGACCCCTGATCATTTTTCTTATTTATTAGTGATTATAACTTTTGTTGTTGTTCCCTTCTGAATTCCGGTTTCTCAATGTATTTCTGGCAATAAGATGTCCACAACTAAATGCAGGAGTTTAAGTAGAGCCACATCAGAGTCCTCCAGAGAGGGGCTATTCTCACTGTTCTGTGCTCTGATATTTCTCCCTTTGTAGCCCAAAATTATACTAGTCTTTTCTTGTTTGTTTTTATTTGCTGTACTATCAACTCTAGTTCTCTGACAGCATGAGTTCTTCTCTTGCCTTTCATTGGGTATATGTGATTCAGATTCTTTTCCTTCCCCAAGTAGAGATTCTGTTGTCTTTAAACGTGAAGTAGAATATGAAAGCTAAAGACAACATCACTACAGACCTTGAAAATAAAGCTTATGGGCAAAATTCTGCAGTCCTTACTCAAACTCCCAATAAATTCAGTGGGAGTTTTGCCTGAGTAAGCATTGTGTTAACTGAAGAATTTTGGTGCAGTAATGGTAATTTGTAGCATTTAAGTATTGACTTTATCTTCAAAGCGCTTTGTAAATATGAATCCCCAAAACATCTTCAGGAGGATAGTCCAATAAGTAAGTACCATTATCAGTGTTGGATGGGGAAACTGAGGCAGGCAGGTTGAATGACGTGCTTAAGATCACAGAAGGAAATTTTAGAGGTGAGATTAGGATGCATGAATTCCTGGCTCCCAACCCTGTGCTCAGTCTGCTGGGCAACACCTCTCTCTATATCTAAACTATTATTCCTTTGGAAAGTATGAATCGTTTTGTCAATGGGCAAATATACATTTTATTGGAAGTGTGGAGCACTATAATCCAAACTGTTATATTAACACTTCCAAAAACATTTTATTTGGTAAATCCATAGCTGATCCATATGCCTTTTAATAGACTCTTCCGCTGGGGACATTTTTAATGAGATATTGTGCTGGCTAGGTCCAGTGTCAGGTAGTAAAAGGAGTGCTTTGTTGTGCAGATGTCTTAAGAATAGCTCCAGAGGATGAAATATGACTGTGTTGACCTTTCAGCTGTGAGCTTATTTGTCAGGATTCAAATAAGTTGAAAGGATCAAACCAAACAGTTTCCATAGTCAGACTGGGAATTGTGTTGCAGAGGTCAACAGTGAAGGCCACATTGCAGATTCCATAACATAGCCAATTGTTGGTACATATTAAAGTACTGGAGCAGCTCCGGCAGTCAGAGACACAATTAAAATTCTAATTTATTAATGTATACAGAGAGCTGGCCCAGCCTGTCAGTCACTGATTCAAATGACTGCCCATTCTTTTTTCCCTCACTCCTGGAGCTTTTGCCGTCTTAAACATACTGCAAGTCTTCTTGCATATAACAGACCCCGAATGCTTTGGTAAAATGAGAATGTATTATTTCAAAAAAACAAAAAAAACAACAACCCTAGAGCATTGGTTTGAGATTATTGAGAAACACACACAGACACACACACATATCATCATCTGCCTGATCACATTGCTCTAAAGAGGAGATATTATTTCTGTCATACAGTTTACAAAATCAACCTGTATAGTTTCCATTCCAAAAATGTGCCCATTTTAGAAAGTTTATTGAAATAATGAACCAAGTTGTCTTTGCACTTAGTAAATGACCATAAACCTTAATCCCTTTGGATAGGTACAGTGTTTACTGGATGTTACTTATTTTTGTCCATTATAGAATACTATAGAAATTTCTTTGCTCTGCTTTTTTACATGCTTGGCAAGGGCACTGCTGAAAAACGCCTTAATGAGTGTTGTCTAGAGCTCTGTTTCTATGAAATATGGGGGGAAGGGAAGAAGTTAATCTAGAATGTTGGTTCTGTTAATAAGATGCTTTGTGGCTCTGCCCACCCTTGAGTTCATGAGTTGACAGGCAGGGAGGGTAGGCCAGCTTGATAGGAATACTGAATGTAGTTCATATGCATACAATTTATGGTTGCTGCAGAATACTGCTAAGTGAAATCTCAGTCTCGGCTCTCTAATTTAATACTGGCTGGCAGGCTTTGTCAGGTAAACTGGACTGGCACAAACAGATGTGGAAAATTTAGTCTAGTACAGTGCTATGAAGCTCATTTGTTATCACCTTGCTGAGAATCATTTCTCATATACCTTGTGATTTGCTGATAAAATAGCCAGAGCATTTAAATACACCTTTGCATCCTATGGTCTCATTAGGACATCATACCTTGAATAGTTTGCACTCAAAAGCATGTTTTACACTGATAACTTTCAATATATCTTGACCTCAATCACTATAGCCAGAGATCTGTTTTAGCAAATTTTAGACGTTTGGTGTATGAGAACTTGGATAGAGAAGGGGTGATGTGTTCTTCTCATAGTTTAAAAAAAATAAATTTCCAAATATACTATGACTCATATTTTGAGCATATCTCACACTTCCTTGCCTTATATTTGGCAGTGACTTCCAGCTTCACAGCCTGATGATAGAAACAAAAGAAAATAAAAGTTAAGGAATGGATTTAATAACCAGCAATTGCGGGAGGTGGAATTCACAACCACAAAATTAGGTGAGGAAGGGGCAAATCTTACAAGTACTTGCCATGGATGTCATATTCCCTTGAATATGTGAAACAATTATTTGAGCCATCCACGTATGCTGAGAGCCCTGAGAATTCGTACATTTTACCCAGCCAAGACAAATTTACTTGTATGTTAATAGATTATTTATTGATTAAAATTTGCAGGTTTAGTTGCTGATTCTCTTGGTGATTATTCTTTAAGCATTTTAGTTGCTGGCATGAATAACATACATTGGAAACAAATCAAGAGACACATTTTCTCCCAAGAAAGTAAAAGTGCATGTGTATTTTGGCAATGCTAAAAATATTCTTAAAAAAAAGAAGTAGTAAATGTTGTGTGTTACATTGAATTGAAAGTTGGACATAATGGCTTAAAATGGATTTAGAAAGTTCAGGGCAGGATTTTGCATTTGAAACTGATAAGATGATGCATTTTTTCAGATTATATGGTGATTATTATGTGGTAGATAAAAAGTTGTGAGATCTACCAAGATTGAATTTTTTTTACGTTGATGGTGAAGGGTTCTATTAAGAATTTGGCAGATGTTTTGGTTAGGGTGGTTTTTCACCTTAGCATTCCTGTTTGGTGCTATATAAAACATGCTTTAGGCTGTTCTTTTGTTTAGCTTAATGCTACGTGATGTATCATGTTGGTACTTCTTATCAATATCATAAGAAATAGATAATAACAAGAGCAAAAAAACCACAAGATGTAATGTAGAAATCAGCAGTAGTGTGAAATTATAGGTGGTTACAAATTGTAAGGGCATTTTCCTTTTTAATTTTTTTTAATGAAATTAGAAACTTAACTGGCAACTCAGTATGCAATTAAAGGTAAAGTGAAGAATAATTTTACCCTTGTGCAGGGTTCTGTGTTTCTTGTGCAACAATTGGCATAACTAACAGCCTAGGGATCTGCATACATTTTATGTATTAGTGGTACATTTAACGAGTGATGAACAAAGATCCCTGAGCTCAGGTCTTAGCAGTTAAATAAAGGAGAAACTGGGATTTGTTCGAATGTATTTATTCGTAATTCTTAAATCTACATTACATCCACTTACAGATTTGGGGTGAAATCCTGACCCCACATGGAAGTCAATGGTAGTTTTGTCATTGACTTCAGTAGGACCAGCATTTCACCCTTGCAAGGTTTAAATGGTTTTCCTAGTAAAAATTTCAGTAGCCTCCATTTGAATTCTTCATTTTGTATCTATTGTTTTTTTACTGGCCTCCATTAGTTTTTTACTAAAGGACCTTAATAACGCCTTTCATTTGATAAAATAAACACGGGGTCATGTGTGTGTTTGCGTCTGGTTTTTGAGTCTTTATGATTCACCTTATTCCAGCTCTATTACCAACCAGGGGGGCTAGCAAATGATGTGTTTTTCTTAAATGAAAGCTGTGATTTTCATGTAATTATGTGACTCCAGCAGGTGGAATTGTTAGGAAAACTGTGTTTGTACAGTACCTAGCACAATGGGGTCCTAGTATGTGGTAATACAAATAATAAATACTACTACTACTACTACTACTAAATATTGTGAGAGTTTGGCAACACAGAGTATGGTCAGCAAGTATTATTTTCATTTTATAGATGGGTAAACTGAGGCATAGAGATGGCGACTGGGCCAAGGCCACAGAGTGATTTAGGGTATGTCTACACTGCAGTTGGGAGGTGTGATTGCAGCTCGGATAGACATAGCTAGATTAAAGCTAGCTCAGGTAACTCGGGTACTAGTAGCAGTGAAGCTGTGGAAGAATGGGCTGGCCACCTGAGTACAGACCCAAACTCGCTAGTGGGCTTGTAGTTGAGCAGCTAACCTGTGCTCCCCCAGCTTCACTGCTATTGATACCTGAGCTAGCTAGATTAACACTATCTCTGGTAAGTGTACATGTGCTGCAATCACACCTCTAATTGCAGAGTCAGGAGTCAAAGCCAGTATTCCTCATTCCCAGTCCTCTGTGCTATTAGACCACCCTGAGAGCTTTTTTTTAACAGGTTTTCTCCTTGTAGGTTAAACATCTATGGAAATTTTTTTTTAAATATGATTTTTTTTAACCTGATTGTTTAGAGAGTAGTCTAGGGCTAACTATGTGTCAGGGCTAACTATGTGTCAGAACATGGCTTGGAGTTTGTTACAAACATCATGGAAGAAGAAAACAAATGAAACATTCTTGACTGGTCAGAAATGTGTAAATTGCTGACAAAATGACATGTGTAATTAAGAGTGCTCCTGCCATTTTACCTTGTGGTTTACACCTACAGTGTTGAAAAAAGAGAGTGACTCCCACCTCGCTAATTACCATTATCACTGAAATGGTAGGGTTTGAGTCATTAGTTCCATGTGCATTTAATTAGAGGAAGGCTGAAATTGGATTTAACTTATTACTTTTTCATGGATCACTTTCTTGTCATCACTTCAAATTGGATTGCAGCCCCAGGTAACTAATTATGAGAGCCACAGGATCAAGAGTGAAAAAAAGGTAATTAGGAATAACACTGTCGGACCCTTGCTGATAGTCCACTTGTGTGTTGGAAAAAATGAGAGCAGTATTTTGTAGTATTACAGATTAGGGAGTTAAAGGTATGCACTATTGCTAGGAATCATGGGAGACTGCCACCACCTATAGTGGTTTATATGATGTACAGCTGGGTTGAAGATGTTATATCGACATGGTTCCGCAATCACCTCCTTAATACCTAGATTAAACTTGTAAAAGCAACAGATTGCTTGTAGGTATGAGGTATCTCAACAACGGTGTAGTTAGGGGTCCTTACATATATGATCACAACATAGCTATCAAGGCACTTTTGGGCTATGGAGTGTTTTAAGTACAGCAAGTTAGAATTGGTAATGTATTAATGAACATAGAAATGATCTTTTTGGATCATTAATATCTCACAAGAAGATATATCAGTCCGTCCAGCAACAGAGAGGTTCATGATCTGTGTATCAGGAATTTAGTCACTATTTCCAGCATGCTAAAATCAGGACATTACTTTCTTTTGTCTGGTTGAGGTTTTTTTGTTTTTGTTTTGTTTTTTTTTAGATATTGTAGATAGGATTGCTAAGTTCTTCTTTCTTCAGAAAATACTTTAAAACAAATGGATTTATTTCCATGTGCAGAACAGAATTCGGAACTGCAAGTAATCAATTTTATTGACACAGTCTGGAAAAAATGTTGATGAGAGTTCAAGGATGTGAAAAGATTGAAATTTAAAAGTACCTAGCACTGAGTGTAGCAAAATTTGAAAAGTAATTTCATTAGGCAAAGAAATCTATTGTGTAGGGATCACTAAGAGGAGAGTTATATTTTGGAGCTAATGATATTGCAAGGAGGTAATACATCTGGGGCTTCTTTGCCTTTAAAAGAGCAAAAGTTTTTTAATTTCTCAGTGAATCAGATGTAACACAGTTTCTTAAAGTTGTGTAAAATGGATGTTCTTGTTCTGTTAATATAAGCAAATATTTGTGACTCAGTCTTGAGTAAGTGATGCTTGCTTATTGTTTCCTGATGCAAGTAAAGTATAGGAAATTATGTGAACTTCATGCAGAAGATACTAAACAATCAGACTTCAAGAATGATACATTCCAGTTACAGAAGTTACTAGTATTTCTTTCTTTACATTATAAAATAAATCTAGAGATTAAAAAATCACCTCAAAAACAGAAGTGACGCCTTTTTTAATACATCTTAAGTTGATTTAGAGTTTTTATACATAATATTCATCTGTGGTTAAAAAGGGGGCAACCTAAGGTCAAGTGATGTACTGTTTCCATTTTTCCATATGAGTCTCTGTGTGTGTGATAAAAGCAAACTCCTTTATTTTGTAAGTCTGCAGGAATTTCTGATGAAGTGCAGAGGTCACTTTTCTGTCAATTTGAGTAGGCAGCGTTTTTGAACTACCGTTTTGTTTTGGTTTTTGTTGGTTTTTTCCCCCCTCTGCTACAAACCATGGCACTATCCTGACACATGCACATTACAGTGCTCCAATCTGCAACTTATTAATGCACAGTACTGGAGCCTATCCAGTGGTTAGAAAATTTCCTGAAGCCTAAAATAACAGCAGTTGGTGCAAGTGCCATAGAACAGAAGTGACAATGAGGGGCAGTCCGGTCCACTTGGCAAGATGCCCAGGCAGGAAAGCCAGCTGAGATATTAAAACAGAGAGATTGAAGCAGTGCATGTGGGTTATGCTTGAAAAGTTTAGTCCTGGGGAGGAGGAAACACAACCTCCTGTGACCATAAGACGTCTTCTGTTTTCCTACAAATATATATAAAAAAGAGTTTTCAAGCACTTGTCAAATAACCAGGAATGAAGGAAATAGGATCCATTCTTATCCATTCAGATGATTCCTGCTATGTGCATGAGCATAATTGGGGGGAAAAATAGCCCTTGTAATAGAAATCTCCAGCTTCCAAACTGATGCCTGGGAGATGGAGAAAAGGAGAATATTAGTCAAACACACTTTAAGTAATTGTTAAATGTAATCACTGAAAAGCAGTTTGGAAAATGTACACTCAGGCAATGTGTGCATTGATGTAATTACGGTAGTTGTGAGGTGAAGTCATACCTAGTAACTGTTTTTTGTGTTGCCTAGCTTTTGTTACTCAGCTATGATATCATGGACAAAATATTATAAACATATCATGGCTATAGCATGCTTTTGTAACAAAAGATCAGGAACTTTTATTAAGTTTGTTTTTTTTGTCATATTGTAAAAATTTATTATGTGTACTGTGTATATTAGAAACAGATTGGGGTAATTCTGTCTAAATGAAGTCATCCCAGCTATTTCCAGACTGTCTGTTTTTGGTTCTGAATAATTTTCATACATCAGATGGTTGTCATATTTAGTAGCCTTCTACATTTTAAATAGGACATATCCCATTCTGAACTTTCATGGACTTTATCAGCCTTAGTTTCTAGGGATATTTTTTTGCATTAGTATTTTAAATTGCTGCATATTACAGAAACTGGCAGAGCAGGAGTAAATTTCAACTTAAGAATTCAGGAGCCACTGCCATATCTGCATTAAAGCACTAGATTTTTAACTACTTAAGCAATACAGTAGTACTTAAAGCTTTCAGCAACACACAGTAAGGAAGTTCCTGCCAAATACATATTTCAACTTGTCTTCTTGTATTCACATTTTGAAACAAATACATTTCCAATAAGGAAAGAAAAAAATCCTAGTGCAAAATAAATGCACTTTGATTAGAAGTCTTTTAGATTTAAAGGGATTTTTTCCAAAATCAGAAAAAAGGTGTATACTCTTTGTACCAAAAATATTAAAGAACAAGCTACTATTCACTTCAAGTTTTAATTATACACTTATCTACATATCAATTAAACCTTTTTTCAACTCTAAAGGCAAAATTATCCTCTGCAATCTGCACTGTGGACCTTTATGGTATTCTCTGTGTGGTGAACAAGAGAAGAGTATGCACTGGAGATGCTGCATGGCTGATAAGAAATCTGCAGCAAGGATCAGAGAGCAAAATTTTGCCCTAAAACTGTAAACTTTGCCAGAAATACTTGAGTTATGGCAGTTTGTGGAAGAAAAAAAAAGAGAGAGAAGGCATTTTGATCTAACTTGTTTGAGCTGAAGAGAGCAGCTGTTTGCCTCATGTGTTTAAATCTCTAGAGCTAATATTGAAGTTTCAGGGCAACAAGTGCAACATTGAAGAATGAGTAGAAACTAATACCAGTGAAACAATTGGAAATCCCATTTTGAAAGTGGCTTTGGAACTTGACAGTTTTATGATTCTGTAGTCAGGTTGGCAAAATATTTCATACAATGTGTACGTGGAGAAAACAGTTACACTGCTGAAATGTTTTTACATTCATAATACATGTAATCTGCCTTTTATAAATTACTCACCTATGTAAGGTGTAATATAAATGGCACATAAACTGAAATCATTGAAAATATAGAAAATTTAAGAAGACTGACAGCACAGTAAAGAAAGATACTTTGTGTCAGGATGAAGTTCGACAAAACAGAGAAGATGGAATAGATTATTAAATAAACTTTGAGAGAGGATGGAAAAGGCACCTCGCTTTCACATTCTGAGAGGAATTGGTTTACTCGATTATATGCAACTGTATCACACTCAGGAAAGTAGAAGACAAATGAAAGCAAAACAAAATTTAATTGAGCTATTATTTTGCAGACTTTGGCTCGGTTTCAGACAGCCTAATCAAATTGTGCTTTGCTCAAATAACTAATGTTAAATGCAGTCTACCAACAGATGTTTAAACAGAGACTAATTGGAAAATCTACATCCTGGGCTTAGTAAGTCTAGTTGAAAAAGTTTTTTAAATTATATTCTGAAGTGAAGTAATATAATGTGATAGAAGTCCCAGGAAGCATATGCGTCTTCAGAGAGCTGTGCGGAACTGTGTCCAATTAGTGTGAACAGTCAGAGGTGTCCACTCTGTACAGTGGAGGTCATAGCTTTGTGCTGCTCGCCACCCACAGAAATCTCCTTTATCATGTTACATCTCTGGAGTCATGTTGCAGTACCATAGATCATGCCATATGCCAATGTGTGCCGTGTAAGTAATGCAATGGAACACACTGATTGATGATATTTAAAGTGATACCATCACGATTATTAGATCTCAACACTGACCTTCCTTGCCAATTCTGTCACTTAGCAGGCTTTTTTAAAATCATATGATTCAAATAATGTGCTGTTCTATTTAAGTTATTAATCTAGGTGGCACATCCTGGCATTGAGCATTTCTGATGTATCTTCATTGCCATTTGGATTTCCTCAATAAGATACAGTGCAACACAGAGCTAAACAGCGTGGGCCAAATTCATCCCAGTTGTAAGCGGTGACCCATCAAGTGAGCACTGTGATGTCAAAAGAGTTCCACCTGGCATGAATTTAGCTTCCTTGGCCTGATGTGTCTCTTGCATCAGTTTTAAACTAGTGTAACTCCTGGGCTGTTAGTGGGGTGTTGTCTGATTTACACCAGAGTAACAGAATAAGGCCCCCTGCATGATTAATTGGCAGGTTGCATATTTTTACATACTTTTCTGCACTGTTGTCATCCATCACAACTTTGGGCTAAATTATTATTCATTAATTGGAGGTTATTAAGAATGGGTTGGACAAACGCCTGTCAGAGATTGTCTGTACTTGGTCCTGCCTCAGTGCAATAGGCTGGATTAGGTGACCTCTTGAGGTCCCTTCCAGCCCTACATTTCTATGATTCTGTGTTTGTTTATATTACAGTAGCACCCAGAAGCCCCCAAATGAGATTACACTCCACTGTGCTAGGCACTGTACGTACAGATAGGAAGAGAGAGTCCCTGTCAAGAAAAACTTGCAATATAGACAAGACAGACAAAGGAAGGATTAGTATCCCCATTTTAAATATGAGAAACTGAGGCACAAAGAGTTTATGTGATTTGTTCAAGGTCACACAGGGAATCTGTAGCAGAGCTAGATATTAAACCAAGATCTCCCGAGTCCCTGTCCAGGCATTTCACCAAAAGGCCACCCTTTTTGACATTTTACCAGCAAAATTGTGCAACTAACCTATACTTACATTTTTCACAACTGCATATGCAAATTGCCTGATTTCATACATAAAATGTGTCTAATCATTTGTGCGCACAATTACCCAATCTGCACAGAGGCATGGTAATTGCATACTGAAATGAGACAGTTGCTCACCAAAAGTACATGACAACGTGGCCTCTTATTTGTATTCCTTCTCTCCTTCATTGTGTGTTGAGATAGGATGCATCTGGCTGATCTCAGTGCTCATCAGAGAGAGCAAGGGAGAGATTCTCTTTACAGTAACAGCGGCTTCCAGATTGAGCAGTTTGATGTCCTCCTTGGTGGAAGGATCTTCAGGATTGTGCCTTGGCGAGGAAGAAATCCGACTTTCCAGAGAATTTCTGCCATTTGAAAACTTCATTATCATTGATGGATCATTAGCTCTATGGGCTTGTGTGCCAGACCTATTTACACAGTGTGAAACTTGAGAGAAATGGACTGATATTTGGATGAAAGAACAGATTTGAGTAAATTCATAATTGGCCTTTTGGCCCACGTTAATCTTTGTTTCAGCTGGGACCAGAACTTATTTAAAGTATCACGTATTGTGTCTAATACCGTGAGAATGTCTGTCCTTGCCCTTGCACTATTTCCAGCCCAGGAACTTAAACATCACGGAGAAAAGCATGGTATAAATTTCTAGATGGATCAAACCAAAGTTGGAAATCTTGCAAGAAACCCTTCTCTCAGGCTCTCCAGCATAACTTTTAAATAGGAGTGATTGTAAAACAAGGTGCCCAAAATTGTGAACATTTATGTAATATGTTCCCATCTTTCATTGGAAAAGAAAGGGTCAGTGAAATTTTTCTGACCAACTCCAGTAGTTCAGATAAGCATCCATAGCAAACCCGTTGAGATTTGTCCATCACTAGTTAGCACAGCTGAATCCACTTTCCTGGTTCAGTAATTTGCATCTTGTTATTTACCCTTGCAAAAATGTAATTTTTGAAGACCTTTTTGTTGACTACATGCTATTACTGTGGCAAGTTTGACTGTTAAATGATGACGCTCCCTAACTCCAATATGATGTGCGTTCTCTTAGGGCAATGTTCTTTTAAGGTATCACCGGCTGTGTTCCGTCTTAATACCCATCATCTAACAGAGAGTAGCCAATCTGAATTTTTTTTTAAATATAATTTACCAATTGGAGTCCCACAAAAGGCAGATTATATTTTATGGTTTATGAACAGCAGGGCAGATATTTCAGAAAAACTGTAGACCGCAGTCATTTTGAGAATGTGCACAAATGACTTTGAAAATAAATATTTCCCTGCCTACACAACTGTATTCACATTCCTGGGCTCACAATACCATTTGTGTGATGCTTACACCTGATTATATAGAATATAATAATGCTCAAATGAAGAAAATTTTACTTAAAATCAAAGGCAGAATTAATGCCCCCTGTGAAAACCTATATTACTGACTGGGGTGTTGGCATTGGAAATGGACAAATCAGTTCAGGAAAAAATAAAATCCGCTTGAGCATTCATTCAACCTCTGATCCAAACCTGAACATAAACATTTAATCCTGTAATAATAATTAATATGCTTCTGCAGCACCCGTCATCCAGAGATGTCAAATGATTTACACACAATAACTACCTAAGCTTCCAAAGATCCCCGAGAGTTAGATTAGAGGTCTGTTGGGCTTTACCTGCCAGGGAAACGCAGCCACCTCTAGGGAGAAACGCAGCCGCTGTTTAACACTGCACAGCAGTTTAGGACAGGTAGTGAAGAGTACTGTATGTGTTTCAGACTGTGAGGGGAATATAGGTTGCAGGATACTGTCTGCAGTCTGGTACAGCACCCAGCTGAGGAGCCAATTGTGGCAAGTCTTTGTTTTTTCCCCCTCTTTACATGGGTGAAGGAAAATGTGATTTGCTGGTTGAAAGAGGGAATTTTCAGAACTTTTTGGAGGCCCTATTTCTACCTGCCCCTCCTCCACTCTTCCCCTGGTTGATTTAGTTTAACTAGTTTAGGAAAAGCTGCAGCCAATTTGATTGCAGTTTCTTTGCATCCTGGCAGTCGGCAATGTACCACACATCAGGTAAGTGGGCATGGATATCCTAGTGTTAGATTGGTTCAGTTATGGCCCCATACCTTGTAAAGATCATGGCTGTGATGCATTTTCTGCTGGCGCCTGCCTAAATGGGAAAGTTTTGTGGTGCGTGCTCTGGGGATTTCCTGGGAACTTGGCTGTCACAGCTGCTAGACAGCACCAAAGGCGGGCTTGGGCAGAAGCTGAGAGTCTGCTCGCAAGGTGGAGGTTTGCGGTGGTTAGTTTAATAATATTCTGTGAGGTGAGCTGCTGTAAGATGTGAATTCCAGAAGTGAGGAGAATCTGGGGAATGGTTACGGAGGTTCTAGAGTGAAAGAAAGGAATCTCAAGATTTGGATAAGCAATCCAGATTTTGCAGAGGTTAACTGAATTATCATTACTGAAATGCAGCATTTAATTGTACACTCAGCAGTTCTTTCCGGTTTTGTCCTTTTATTATGGGAAAGGGACTTTGAAGGAAAGTGTGAACTGCATGAGAGAAGACACAAAGAGAACAAAGAAAATCCCCTAAAGTAAAACATGTCAGAGCAAGAGCCAGTAAAATAAAAGTTGGCAAGTCAAAGAACTTGCATTGATTTTACTTTTAACTGTATGTTTATTCAAATACTGAGAATACAGATTAACTTTGCTCAATATTTATCATTATTTTACTTGCCTTGGAATGGAAACAATAAGCACTTTGTTGATTGGGTTAAAAAGTTTCCCCATTTTTCTCTGGCTTCTACAGCCAATCCCTCTATCATCAGATACAGAACTATTTATTTTAACTTCTGACCCTCCTTCAGGGATCATTCTGATGCCACTTACAGCAACATTTGAGGGACTGTGGCTCCTCTTTTCCGAGTGGTGGAAGCACACAGCAGTGTCACATGAGATTGAAACCTAACCTTCCTTGATAGGAATAAAACTTGCGGAATAAATATTTAAAAGAGAAAGGGGGGATGGAAATCCGATCAAGTAACTCATCAGAAAAGTGTACAGCTTCACTGCAACAGAAGAAAAAGAGCAAGTGGGAAAGGGCAAATGACAGTAGCTCTGATTCTTCTCCCTATATCTGATCAAAGGAGGACCGAAGGATGAGGTGTTTACCTCCTCTGTATCAGTGACACTAACCCCTCTAGTATAATAAAGAAAGGAGCAAGGTGAATCAGTGGAGTTATACTGTTGTGGAAGGTGACTGTAGTGGTGTTACCCTTGTTTAGAAACAACAAAACCCTAGGCTGCCTAGCAGGAAGAAAGGCCTCAAAGCCCTGTGGGGACACTCTTACAAGCTGCAGAGTTTGTGTATTTCTTGCAGATCACTGTGGAATTGTGTGTTTAGGGGAGGCGGGTTGTTTTTGTATAAGAGCATTAATGTCTTTTGCATTCAGGATATAATTAAAATGATTTAACTCACTTTATCCATAACAGACAGTAGAAGAGAGAGCAGTTATACAACATAAAAATAAGCAGCTGGGTATCTCCATAGGCGTGTTTTGAAGGCACTTTAGCTTGTTGCTTGGAAAATGGATTCACTTTGAATGGTTCGCTTGGTTGTGTCCACAGAGGAGAAAACAAACTCTTGTCTTCTGGGAGAGCCCCGCGGTGGATGTGTTGTACCAACGGTGACAACTGCAAATGTGGTTTGTTGTTTGGTTTTCAATTCCACGTGAGCAGGTAGAACTCTTTAAAAACAAAACAAAAAACAAAAAAAATAAAAAAAACCCCACTTCTCGCTCTGTAACTTCGTTTTTGTTTTCAAAAAGCTTTTAACAGGTGCAGCAGCCAAGCAGCCGTATTCCCCTGGAGGAGGGTCGTATAATAATTATGGAGGGTGGTTGTTTTTTTCCATTACTGGTTGATTTCTCTTGGCACCTGTAGGAGGCCTGTTCTTTCACTTCTGTATTTATCCACTTAGGCACTTTATTTGAAAATACAATGCAATTTACTTTCATAACAATGCCTCTCAACTTAGAGCAGTTATGACAACAGAATAGTTGCAAACGGGACAAGGTTAGGATGGGACTGTACGTGAGGAGAGGACATAGAGGGTAGATAATTGTAAGTGCTATTGTCAGCAACTGGTTGACAGCTGATTGGCTGAAGGCAATTTAGCAGAGGACTGGGGAATCAGCAGTTAAGTATCGGGAGTCTGGCAGAATGTTCCAGATAGCTACAGTGGGTGAAGCTAGCAACACTATTTAGGTGCTACTGGGCAGCAAAGGTCTGAGCTTGGACAGAAGAGAGGAGGAAGTGAGGGAGCTGAGAGAAGCAGGGCCGCCCATGGGGGGGGGCAAGTGGGGCAATTTGCTCCGGGCCCCGCAGGGGCCCCCATGAGAGTTTTCAGGGGCCCCCATGAGAGTGTTTGGCGGTAGGTCCTTCAGTGCTGCCAAACACCGTGAAGGACCCACTGCCCACAGTGAAGCTTCTTCCGCTCTGGGTCTTCGGCAGCAATTTGGCGGCGAGGGCTCCTTCCGCTCCGGGTCTTTGGCAGCAGTTCGGTGGCGGGTCCTTCACTTGCTCTGGGACCCACCGCCGAAGTGCCCCAAAGACCCGAAGCGGACGGACCCCTGCCGTCGAAGACCCCAGGCCCCCTGAATCCTCTGGGCGGCCCTGGAGAGAAGGCCGGAATTATGTTATAAAGCAAGTGGATACCCAGAACCTGGCATCTCTGGGTGCTATCTTCAAAGTCTGTTACTCCTTAGTTCTTACTACTTCTCCCTCTGCTATTTTAAAAGGACACAGTCAACTTGAAATCTAGCCAGTTTAAAAGTGGTGTCAGGTGCTACGTTTGAGTCCTTCTGACAATTTTTGTTGTTTTTAAATCACATTTTCCTACATAATAAACTGTTCTTCTTTCCCCTGTTGCTGTGTGGAAAGACAACAGGGGCCACACACAAACAGCAGGGGAAATGGTCTGACTATACAGGAGGAACAAAGTGCTGACAAATGCCCACGGTAAACAAATGGGGACAGAAAGAATTCGAAATAAAATATTTTCCTTCTAATCGCCTAGCTTCAGTAAACATAGTTATTATTTGTAACTATAGAATACAGTGAAAACTGGACAGTGGTGTGTGGGGTTTTTTGTCCCCTGAATTTCTTCTCACTGATGTACTGTGTGGGGATCTTAATCCCACTGGGTATGTCTACACTGCACACTAAACCTGGGCTCTGACTCTGGTTTGAGCCCAAGCTGTCTTCTGTCCACACACAGATCAGACTGACTTGGGTCAGCAAACACTCCGGACTCAGGTCCTAGGATCCTGCTAGTGGGTGGGACAAAGCCCAAGTCCCGCCATGACTCGGTTCAAGCCCTGTCATTTTGCAGGTGGTCGCAGGTCAAATCACAGACTTGAGCCCACAGGTCTGCGTAGTTCCATATGGACATATTAGCATGGCTGTGAGACGTGGGTCCAGCAACTGTAAGCCCAAGTTTACAATGCAGTGTTGGGCGCTCAAGCAAAGGCTTGGAAACACCGACACCCCAAGCCTGGGTCCCACAGACCTGGGTTTACAGTACATTATAACATACCCACTACATCTGAGTTCCCACATCCTTGGCATGCAACACTCATCAGTCCTTCCAAAAGCCCCTGAAGAATTGTTTAAACATTACAGCTAATATAATGGCAAATGCAATTCTGTTAATAGAAATATGGTATTTATTAACAACACATTTTTCATGAGAATTGTTATTTCACCTACAAATCTAGCTGTCTTTTTTTTTTTTTTTTTTTTTTTCTTTTTAATGCCTCTTTATTGACTAGGTGGTTAAACATTGTAACTGTCTCATATGCAGATTTTTTTTAAAATCAATAACTTTGTATTATTCGTGCAGGCTTATGAACCAGATTGTACTACATAGTCACACTGATGTCCCTTCCCCAGGAGGTATGGAGAGATCTATGTGTACAAAGCAGGTGTTTTCATTTGTGTAATTGGAGTTGAGTTTAGCACAGTACTACTGATAAACAAATTACACATGTTCAGTAATTCATAGAAAGTGATAGTAAATTTTGCTTAGACACTTGTTTTCCAAAATAGATTTATAAATGCAGCATGTTGTCAAAACTACATAGGTACCTTTAAAAACAATAACAACAACAAAAAACCACTCGTCAGAATTTCCCCACACACACGTTTTGGTTGCTAAAACAGCAATACCTCTTCCTTCTTTATGCTTAAATCAGTAACTTTTACAATTTAAATAGTATCCTGTTTTGACAAACTGCAAACCACAAGTCTCAAAGAGAAACACATGAAGCCTGTGTCAATAGATGCTGGCATCTCTCAACAGGAAGCTTTGGGGTGACACGTTGTCAGTATCTGATGCAGTAACAAGGAATGCTTAACCTTATTCGTTAGATCTGGAAAATGGTAAGAATGGCTCTGGTGCTTCTTATGCATGTTTACACTGATAGCAGTACACTGCATAACAGGTTTCTTCACAAAAAGGGTCTTTGTTTCTTCCATTTTTGCTCATTAGGACAGTGTTCTGTATCTCTGTAACCATATTTCCACAGCTAAAACTGCCATTCCCATAGAGGCTGTGTAAAGTAGAAATGCCTGCAGCCATACTATCACCGCAGGCTGTAATCTCATCAGATCTCTCTAAAGGCAAGCGGCACTGGTCCCTACTTAGATGAGTGACCGCCAATAAAAGCCCCGGGTGCTAGAGGGAGCCGTATTGGTAATTCAATATGAATCACTTTTCCCCATGAGGGAATTCTGAACCAGTGACCCAGGATCAAGTTAGAAACTGCTGTGCAGCTGGAGTTGCTGCCTTTCAAAGTAGAAGTAAAACTGAGTATTGGCCACTTGGCATGTAAGATCCCCGGGTATTTTTGAGTAGCCCGAGTACTTGGCCAAATTCCATTTGGATAGTTACACCTTCTGCCTGCCTGAATTTCCCCTACAAATTCAGTTGGATAAACTATTCTTTTTCATATCTCAGTTATTGTGTAGTATTGCTGTGCAATATTAAACAGCTGTCCTGCTCAATGCTAGAGGTGGTTTCATTGCAGTGATAAAGTATAAACAGGTTATATTATAAAAAAAAAAAAAAAAAAAGTTGAAAACCTTTGCAGAAAGAAGTAAACGTGCTGGTTCTGGATTAAAGACATGGTTGAAATGTAAGTCATTATCATTAAGATAAGTGCAGATTCACAGCAGCAGGCTTTAAAAGTGACTTATTCTGTGACTGTGTATCTGTAACTCTAATTTCATTCCTTTACCCAAACTTCTGTTCATTTTACAGTTGAGGTTGCTCAGCTGCGCTCCCGATCAACACAATTCCTGTTAGTCTAGGAAGTCGCCACTTAAGCCACCATTCCTATCCTCACAGGAGCCTCCGTTCTCATGCCTTCCCGTTCAAACATACTCAAACCCTCTAACTTCGCAGCTCCACAACGTCTGGTTTTCGACCAGAACGCCAGGTCGACAAGGAACCTTGGCAGCTCCAATCAGCTCAGCTGACTGGGCTGCTAAATGTTCGGTTGGCTGCAACGACCAGCTCCCAACAAGTGGCTGGTATATCCCTCTGGCTCCTAGGGGCAGGGTCAACCAGGGGGCTCTGCGCACTGCCCCATCCACAGGCACCACTCCGCAGCTCCCATTGGCCGTGGATCCCAGCCAATGGGAGCTGCGGAGCTGGTGCTCAGGGTGGCACCTGCACCGCAGGCAGGGATAGCGCGCGAAGCCCCCCTGCACCTAGGGACATGCCGGCTGCTTCTGGGAGCAGCCTGAGGTAAGCGCCATCTGGAGCCCAAACCCCCTCCTTCGCCCCAGCCTTGAGCCCACTCCTGCACCCAAACCCCTCATCCCTGGCCCCGCTCCATAGCCTACACCCCCAGCTGGAGCTCTCACCTCCTCCCCCGCCCCCACACCCCAACCATCTGCCCCAGCCCGGAGCCGCCTCCTGCACCCTGAACCCCTCATTTCTGGTGCCACCCTGGAGCCCGCATCCCCTCCCAACCCCCAGCCCAGTGAAAATGAGCGAGTGAGTGAGGGTGGGGGAGAGTGAGCGATGGAGGGAGGGGAGATGAGGTGAGCGGGGAGTAGGGGGCGGGGCAAGGGTGTTCAGTTTTCTGCAATCAGAAAGTTGGCAATCCTAACAACATACCCCCTTATAGGATATGTCTATACTGCAAAGAAAAACCCGGGGCACCAAGTCTCAGCCCAAAATCAGTTGACTCAGGCTTGCAAGGCTAAATTTTAGCAGTGTAGATGTTCCCGCTTGGGCTGAAGCCCATGCTTAGAGATCCTTCCCCCTCACCAGGTTTCAGACTCTGAGCTTCAAAGCCCAAGTGGGAACATCTATACTGCTATTTTTAAACACACACAGCCCTAGTTTCCCTATCCGGAGTCAACTGATACGGGCCCTGAGACTTGGTGCCATGGGTTTTCCCGTGCAATGTAGACATACTGATTAGCTCCTTAACAGTCCTACTTTGTCCCCAGGCCACTGTAGAGCCCCGCTGTTCTCCAGGGAACCCCAGTTGCTTTCTCTATAGTCCTGTAGAGCCTTTCTCACTCATCCTGTCCCCTCCTGCTCTCAGCTCCCCACAGTTTTATCGCCTTTTGTGGCAGGGGCGTGAAGGCAGGTCTGAAATGCCCTCCCACTTTTGATACACCTTGTTTCCTCACTCCTCATTTCTTCTGTCACTCGCCTCTGCTTCAGAGCTTGTTGCTAAACAACCACCAAAAAAAGAGAACAGAATTGACAACCTTAATGCACACGGTATGCTTGTATAGCTCAATTATAAAATAATGTTTTAATTTAATTATCTTTTATAAAAGAGATTTTTAAATTTTCCAAAGTGCCTACGTGATTTAGGAGCCTGTGGCCTCATCTACACACAAGTTGTACAGCTGTAATTAAACTGGTATAAGAAAAGCAGTATAACCGTCCCTCTGCCCCTCTCCCCGAGGCCTAAGTCCCATTTTGACAGCTAACAGGCACTCAGGAGCCTAAGTAATATGGGCTTAGGGTCCTAAAACGC
This sequence comes from Terrapene triunguis, assembly GCF_002925995.2. NCBI lineage: Eukaryota > Metazoa > Chordata > Testudines > Emydidae > Terrapene > Terrapene triunguis. The sequence continues at coordinate 8,509,691 of NW_020664440.1, read as the reverse complement.
AGCCGCTTTTGACAATGTTACCTTTATTATTGTTGTGTTTTCCTGCTGGGTGAGTTTGGTTGTAGTGGTTATTCTCTAAGGACCATTGGACGTGTGTGTGCCCAAACCCAGTAGCAGCCTTGGAATATTTGTAGCACTGTGAGCTGTGCACGTAAAATTCAATCTGGGTCACAGGGTAAATCCTTTTCAATTTTGCATCAACTCTTTGTTCAAAAGTGTCCTTTCCACAGACACTCCCACCCATTTCCTTCCTTCCTTCCTTGTTTTACACTCACTTCCATCAGTGCTCTGCCTTGTAGCATCCTTCCCTTGTCCAGGAAGGCTTTGGTTAAAGCTGCCTTTGGAACCGTTGACTGGCCACGCGACTCACTGCACAGCAGTATGAGGCCATCCCTGCTACCAGGAGCTGAGCACATTACCTTTGCAGTATTCCTCGTCTGAGCTGATGAATGAGACCTAACAAGGAATTGAACGGGTTTGCTCTCAGGGTATCGCAGAACACGAAACACTAGGCCACTGGGTCAGGCCATGAACTGGTATTTCTTTAAGGCTTTTAAAGGACACTGCAGAAGTACCGTATTTATCTGGTATTTGGGTTCTCCGGTTGCCGTGCAGCTCGTTTGGGAGACTCATTCTGCAACTTTTCTTAAATGTCTTTAGTATTTTAATGAGATGTCAATTGTTGTGATGCTGCCATATTAAATGCATTATCATTAATTGTATTTCAATACCTGCCGCTGAGGTGACCATAAAGTTTTCAGGAAGATGCATTGTTCTCCTTTTTACTGTTTTTGAAAGTGGCATTGATGACCTATTCAGGCTACTTTGATCTCGCTCCTTACAAACTGGAGCTTTCCAAATGAAAGGGTTCCCTGGCAAAAGAAGCAGTACTGATCATAGTTTTTGCTTTTATAAAATCCTCAATACACTAAAAAGATGATAAAGAGTCGGGGGAGCTGGTGGCTCAGGAGATTCTGTAGTGGGGATCGCTTATTCTTCCCCTCTGTTGAACGAAGCTGTATCCAGCCCAGGTTAGAGTTAGGGGGTCTGTGTAAAATGAGTTTTGTGGTATCAGTCTAGGCAGGTTTTCAAAAAGCCTAGAGGATTTGGACTCTGAATAGATTTGCAGATGCCAAAGCCAGAAGGGACCATTGTGATCCTACTCTGACCTCATATATAACACATGCCCTAGAACTTCCTCGGAATAATTCCTAGAGCATTTCTCTTGGCACCTTTTGAGAAGTCCATCCATCATTCTTAGTGGATACCTGTCCACATCAATACATTTAGCATTAATTAACAGCCATGCTCATTGTGTTACTAGAGAGGCCATTAACTGCTTGGGTACCCCTAGAGATGGGAGTTCCCAAGTCAGGAGCAAGGTGGATATGGAGAAGTTGCTACCTCTGTTCTACCTATTCTGCAACCAAATGAAGGACTTCACTCAGAAGCACCTTTTGGGCCTGATCCTATGCTATTGAAGTGAATAGCAAAGCTCCCAAAGCCAGTGATGCAGGATCAAGTCCCTAGTAAGAACTAAATTTGACGACTTTATTTAAAACTAATGGTAATGCTACACCAAAGCTAACTTAGTCACAGAGCCAACTACACTGGTATCCCTCATATCTTTTGGAATCTGAAATACTTTCTTAGAAAGTTGAAAATAACACTTCCATATCCATTTTTTTTCTTTCATAGCTCAAATTTAGGGCCTGCTCCTGCAAACATTTAAGCATGTGATTAAAGTTACTCATGTGCTTAAGTTGTTTCAGAATTGGGCCCTTGTTTTCTTTCTACTTCATGTTTCTAAAGAAGCTTCAAATCCCTTTTATGCACCTGCATCAGTAATAATAATAGTAGTTAATAATTAGCACTGCCATAGCACTATTCACCTTCAAAGTAATTTCAGCCATTAAATCTGTGACGCTCTAGCTGACAATATTACAGTGTTGACTTGTTACCTCACTGATGTTGCAGAGAGAACGAAACCTACTTTTTTTATGTAGGCCAAAACAGGGTCAGTTTTTTAAAGTACAAAATTGGCAAAAATAAAATTCACTCCTAGGCTGACACTTTGTTTGCCAAATTTCAGCACAGAGCCAGTTTTTAAAGCTGAGTAATAAACACCTGGAAAGTTCTGGTTTATAATGGCAGTGCTGAAAAGCCATTAAATGAGTGGCTCCACTGTAGTACAGGAAAGCCCGCTTAAAATGCTGAGAAACCTGTTAAACTTGGACCTTCGACTCAGTGAACATGGGCTTTGCCTTTGAGACTGTTGCTTAGAGATTCAAACTGAGCTTGTATGGACTGGTATGGCACATCAATAGAGGTTTTCTTGTCCCTAACAAAATCCACGTGACTAATTTCAAAGTGTGCAGTTGGATGGGCTCAGAGCTCAGATATTTGTTGCAAAGTAGCCACCTCCTACCAGAATCTCTCCAACTTTGGGAACATCTAAACTCGGAGGAGTGGTAGATACACTGGAGGATAGGGATAGGATACAGAGGGACCTAGACAAATTAGAGGATTGGGCCAAAAGAAACCTGATGAGGTTCAACAAGGACAAGTGCAGAGTCCTGCACTTAGGACGGAAGAATCCCATTCACTGTTACAGACTAGGGACCGAATGGCTAGGAAATAGTTCTGCAGAAAGGACCTAGGGGTTACAATGGACGAGAAGCTGGATATGAGTCAACAGTGTGCCCTTGTTGCAGAGAAGACTAACGGCATTTTGGGCTGTATAAATAGGGGCATTGCCAGCAGATCGAGGGACGTGATCATTCCCCTCTATTCGACATTGGTGAGTCCTCATCTGGAGTACTGTGTCCAGTTTTGGGCCCCACACTACAAGAAGGATGTGGAAAAATTGGAACGAGTCCAGCACAGGGCAACAAAAATGATTAGGGGGCTGGAGCACATGACTCATGAGGAGAGGCTGAGGGAACTGAAATTGTTTAGTCTGCAGAAGAGAAGAATGAGGGGGGATTTGATAGCTGCTTTCAACTACCTGAAAGGGGATTCCAAAGAGGATGGATCTAGACTGTTCTCAGTGATACCTGATGACAGAACAAGGAGTAATGGTCTCAAGTTGCAGTGGGGGAGGTTTAGGTTGGATATTAGAAAAAACTTTTTCACTAGGAGGGTGGTGAAGCACTAGAATGGGTTACCTAGGGTGGTGGTGGAATCTCCTTCCTTAGAGGTTTTTAAGGTCAGGCTTGACAAAGCCCTGGCTGGGATGATTTAGTTGGGGATTGGTCCTGCTTTGAGCAGGGGGTTGGACTAGATGACCTCCTGAGGTCCCTTCCAACCCTAATATTCTATGATTCTATGATCTCTAGTTACCTTGCTGAATCACCTTCTGGGACTCCCCCACTCGTAAGCTGTTCCTCACAGAATGAGGATCCAACCCAGAGTGGGAGCATGGAACTGGCCATAAGAACCAGTGTGGGCATTTCCCAGCAGCGTGGATTGGAGGGTGGGAACAGTGAGGACAGTTAGGTACTGAGACAGAGAACAAGAAGGGAAGAGGAGACAACATTTAGGAGAAGGTGAGGCATTTGAAAGGGGGAAAGCTTGGGAGATGGTGTGAGGGGATAAGAGCGGAGGGTAGGGGAGATGGAGCTTGGGTTCCAGGCGAGTGTAGCAGTGCTTGAAGTGGAAAGGAGAGGAAGATGGGGTTTGCAGGAAGAGGGAAGAAAGAGCTTGGGAACAGGAGGAGGAAGATATTGAAAGGAAGGAGATGGGGGACAGGATTTTAAATGAGAAAAGAGAGATGCAGCAGGATGGATGGATGGAGCTAGAAGGGATGGAGGTCCAAGTGATGGGGCTAGAAGGAGGGAGGAACAAAGGGACAGATCTTGTTTGTTAGGTGACAATGCTGAAGGAATAAGGGGTACAGCACTTGGGACAGAAAGGAGAAGTGAAAGGACCAAGGGGAGGGAGAACACAAAGTAAGTGGGGAGAAAGTGCTGGCAGTAGAAGCAGGCGCAGCTCCAAAGGACAACCCCACCACACATTATTTTCCCATATCAACCCCTGTTGAGCCCGACAAGCAGAGCAGCAGGAAACCCTAAAGAATCTGCTCAACTCGTCTTTTTTTTTCTAGGTTTGACGGCTGATTTCTGTAGTTTTTGGAGGAAATTGGGGTAGCTCCACTTCCTCGTGTCTGTGACCTCACTAGTGTACCAGTTTGTCAGTTTAGCTCACCACCTTGCTTGCATGCAGATTTCACTTTTCAGATAAGCATCAGGCATGCAGATGTTTGAAACCATAGCTGGGAATTGAAAGTTGTACATTCCCAAGGTAACAAACAAGTCTGTAACTAACCCAGCCCTTTCACTCCATCCTATTTAGATTTTGCATCAAGATGGTGTGGCTGTGAAATAGACCAATAAGTACAGCACAGTAAAATAGTAAATTGACCAGTTAAAGAAATCAGTAGCTGAAGGGAATAGCTATTAATGTGCCTAGCCAAGGCACATAATTATGCCCTAGGACTCTTCCAAACTAATGTATGTTAAAGATATAAACTGATTAAAAGAGAGATTTTTCTGTTTAGGGAACTTTTGAGATAGCAGGATTTACACTGCCTTTTTACTCTTGTATTACAAGTTATGAGGAACATTTCAGCAAATCCAGTCATTTCTAGTATTACAATTTCATACAGCTTTTAGATGTTTTTTTAAAAACTTCAGCACTGATGCTCTCTCTCTATATTGTTAGGAATGTTCTTTTAAAATCAGAATTCTTCCCCTCCCCCAAATAGTTAATTGGATTTTAAAGTTAAAATACCGTACAGCTTTTTTGCAAGAATAAGGGTATCAGAGCCATTGTCCTTACCAAATTACACTTTGAGTAGTTATATTCTGCCTGCTTATCCACCCTGCAATTTCATTTGAGTACAGGATTCTTCGCTTCAGGTGTCCTGAACTATTGTATAGTGCTGCACTGTTAAGCAGCTGCTGTGTTCCACCCCAGAAATGGCTGCAATTCAGTGACAGATAGTGATTTTGTCTGTATAGAGTTTGAATAACATGCTTTTGGCTTCCTGAAGGCAAAAGTTTGAATACATAAGTACTATTAACTTTTTATATATTGCTTTATGATCTCTCTCTCTCTCTTTCTCTCTCTGTGTGTGTGCGTGTGTGTGTGTGTGTGTGAAATATATATATTTTCAACTCTTCAGGCCTCTGGGGGAGGGGGAAGGAACTTCGGGCTTTCTCATGCTACAAGTTTGACTTTATTTTGAGGGACCCTAGTGTGGTTCCATCTTTTGGTCAGGCCATATAATCCCTCTCCTACCAGACCAAAAACCTGCTGCATCCTATATTCTCTGTCATAAGCATTGTATTGTGGCCAGGATTCTGGGCTGTAGACGAGAGAGGGGGCCCCTGGATACATGACAATTGGAACCAAGGATCCACAGAGGGCCAGAGTGTGCTGGTTGTACCTCAGGGACCAAGGGGCGGAAACGAGCATTGGCAGGACAGAGAGCCAGGCGCTCCACCTCACAGCTCCTTCCTGTCCCACAGCCTCTTGCTCAAACTGACTCTGGCTCTGCCTTCTCTCCGCTGACTCAGCCGCACTCTGTGACTGAGTGCTCTTTGCAGTCTGCAGACTGCCAGCATGCAGAGGGGGCAGCAGCTGCACACACAAGAGGGAAGAACTTGGCCAGCCCAGTGAAGTCTCTAACTCCCTTCTGTTGACCACTTGTGCTGAAAGAGGAGGACCCAGTCTGGGATCATGGTGCCCTTAGGAGTCATCTCTTTCTTCTGACCTGGAGGGAGGAAGGATTGCAACATGCGGTAGCCAATTCAGATAGGAAATGGTCATAATTCACAAACCATGCTTGCAGACAGGAGTCCTCTTTGATTTGATTGGGGGGCAGGGCTTCGTTTCATTGGATGCAGATCCCGTGTATTTTTAACGCACCGCAGATTGTGACGCTGCATTAATACGTGCCAGTATTTTGCTACAACGACACAGAATTGCGACGCCTATATAAGAGCAGCAAAAAAAAAAAAAAGGTCAGTGTTGCAAAAACAAATTTAAAGTGATGGGAGTACCCTAAAGGCTCCAAATTTTTGAACGTATGGATGCTTCTCTCATTTTCCTTCCAACCCCTATTTACTAATTCCCTCACCCTTGTAAGACACTGAAACTTCTGAGGACTTAGTGGATACTTGGCCAGATGAGGCTATTTCCTCCTGTGCCTATTCCTCTGTGCACCCTCCCATCTACTCCGACTGTATGCCAGCTCTGCTGAGCTGACATGTGCAAAACAGGGACGCTAGGAGGCCAACAGAGAAGGAGAAGAGAGAATCGCAGGAAGCTTGGCAACAGCAGGAGAACCAGTATCCCTTAGAGGTGGAGGTCTGATATTACTGGCTATTTTTTTGCTTCTACTTCCAGCTTGTGCCCAGGATCAGAGGAGAAACTTGGATTCTCCCAGCGAGATTGGAACGATTGGAAGTGAGAGTTTTCCGTGCCTTGTAATGTTGGAGGGATGTGACTGTGTTAGAAGGCCTTCCAGAACACACATTGCTTTCAGCAAATAATGTCATTGGGAAGGGGGCTCCTGTAGTATCCAGAGCAATCAGGAGGTGAATTTCTGAAAGATCCTCCCAATAGTGGAAGGCCACAGAGAGGCAGTTTCATTCAGAGAAGTTTTCAAGTCACTCATGGCAACAAACAGTCATTTTTGCAAAGGGCTTCCACATGTATTTCTGGCTGAATTCAATCACCTTTTCTGTTAGAGGGCACACTAGGATAATCTGCGAAGTTTGGAAGTTAGAGTGATGCACTTCACTTTGTCATCCTGGAAGCACATTTTAAACCCTGTACATGGAGATTTAGCTATTGTGACACCTGTTAACTTTAATGGGAATGGTGAGATCCCAAGGCACTTCTTTGAAAATTCTCCCTCTTCATATAGCACCAGCAGCACTATCACAATACAACTTCTTTATATGCCTCTATCTAAACTTACAGTGCTTTAGCATAAACATGTATTTAGGAAATAAACCAGGCCACCATTTTTTAATTTATAATGTTAATTGTTTTCTTCTTTAAACAGACAATAAGAGAATCTCTTATTTCGCCCTTTTTTTTTTTTTGTAATTATGTATCTTTTGCATGCTGGAGGAAAACTTGAACTGCGAGTCAGCTAAATATACTGTATCATGAAACCTTAGGGACCACTGAAATGAGAACAGAGGCCCATTACTGCTAAGAAGGTGTTTTATTGAAAATATGCCGACGTGCTTTCCCAGGAGAGTGAGTAAAAGACGGCAAGATGCCCAACAGTAATACAGGTTATTCTCCTAGACAGGCTAAAATATATAGTTTGGCACTACTATGCTGTGTGTGAGTGAGCTATATAATATACTAATGTGCATTTTTACATTAAGGGTACCTTATTTCACTAGATTTTTTTCTTTTTATTTAAAACTTGCAATTTATATATTTCAGTTATTGTCTAAGTACATATAATTTCGTACACTTCTTTTTAGTTATTTGTTGAAAGAGGTGAAGCAGTAAGTCTCTTGAATAGAAGCAAAATTACAGTAGAGGGCAGTATATATAAAAATAAGTTTTTCACATAAAGCTGTATTTGTATTAAGTATCAGAGGTTGGTGTTCTCTATCAAAGTGAAAAGCCCCTAGCATTAGGGAAGGTAAAACTTACATTGTCTGCCTTTAAAATCATTTACACGGTCCTTATAGGAGCTGGCCTTATTCAGAAGGTCAGCCATTTTTGCTTAATAATTTTTTTTTTTTTTAATGATTGAAGTTAATTTTTTTTATCCTGGTAACCTTAATGTAATGACAAGATGCCTGTTTTCCTTCCCCGTGTCATAGGTGGTTGGTGTGCATAGTAGATTATTTTTGTATAAAGTGGTCACCCTTTTAAAGTGAGATTTTGCCATTTGCTACCAGATATTCACCACACTTATTTCCTATTCTAAGTGTGACTCTGTGGTCTCTCCGGTACCGACATGTGTCAACTTGCGGCAAATAATGGAGTTTTTAATGGCAACCGCTGCATTTCCTCTACTGTACGTGACATAAATGTGATCTCAGATCATTCAGGAAAGTAACAGAGAGCATTTAATGGTGATTGCGTTTCAATATATTGTGTACTTTGGGGCAGAAAATAATTTAGGAAATATGTCCATGCACACTTGGAACAATTTGAACACTATGCTGTAACTGATGCAAACCTGCTGGTATAAGAGTGTGCTAATAAATTTTACTTTATGGTGGAAACAAGATATTACAGTTTAGGAAGAGAAGAAGATGGCTATTTATTAAGTCAATCAAATATGAATGCAGAGTGACATTGTTGCCATTTTTATTTATTTATTTTACTTATTTTAAGGATGATGGGGGGATGCAATTAAATACAATTTGTTTTTACCTGGGATGTTTGATTCATTATTAATATTTTTATGTTTAAAGGGAACCATAATTTTGCTGAAATGTCTTCCATAACTCCTGCACAATCATAGTCATAACTCACCTGAATGTTGACACATCCTGCTGTGTATATATAAATTAACTAGTAACACTGGCATTATAAAATGTTGCATTAAATGAGGATGTGAATGGTAATTTAACACATGTCATGAAAAGAAATTTAAACCATTGTACAACATTGAGAGGAGATAAAAATGTCTTCTTCAAGCCAAACTTGTATGAACAATAAGGAAAAACAACGTAATTAGCTCCATATCAAAATAGGTATAGCATTGACACAAACAATATTGATAATATATTAACTACTTTAGAGCCCTGTGGATAGATAGGGGTTTGTTTCGTATTTTTAAGAGGGACACAGTCACCTTAAAAATCATACTTCTGCCTGAAAATATTTTACCCTTTAAAATTACTAAAAGTGGGGCGTGGGGAGTTTGCTTTGTGCATTTCACAGCACTTAGTGTAACGTCAGTTTCACTGTTTCCTGTTCAGTCCCTGATATTTTTTCCCCAATTGTCTTTGTGGGTCTTTCAAACAACAACTAGGAAAGTGAAAAATTCTTAGACTAGGAAAATGTGATTACAAAAACTGGCGTGGGGTCCCGAGCCTAGGTAAAGCATGGTTTGGTTTGTGTTTTAAACTGATTAGCTATCAAATTGGCAGAGTCTTTTCAAAATACGCTGCTACTTATAACATCATTGTTTCCACTGTAAATCCACCCAAATCACAAAGCCCCCACATCACATTGGTCAGGCTGGTGAGCATCTCAGCACAGAGGTGAAGGATCCCGTGGGCATGGGCTTACCTCTGCTGATTGTTCCCCAGATCTGCGCATATGGAAGAGGCAGTGTGGGGTAAGCCTACTGTACCTTTTTTATGGATGAAAGGAGTGGGGAATTAATCCCGCAAAATATACAACCAAAAAAGCAGAGAAAAATCTAACAGGAAAAAAGCCCCAATATTATTAGCAATCTTTCTTATAGCTTTCCCATAAATTGTTAATACACCAATTTTTATTGTTAGATTTGTTCCTATTCCTCTGATTTTTCTTCCATCTATTAACCTAGTATGTGAATGATCAGCTATGTCCCTCCTTTTGTTACCTGGAATGGCCCAGACTAAAGCATATGACCCCGTTTGCCTGGGTTAATTCTTGCACTGAGCATTAATGTCAGGCATTTTTGCTTTCATCTTTGAATTGGTCTCTGTTAAGGCAGCATGCTGGGCCAGATGCTGTAAGTTCCTGAGTAACCTCACTGAGGTCATTGGGGTTACTCCAGATTTACACCAGTATAAACGAGAGCAGAATCTGCCACGCAGTCTCTTGCTGTGAGACAAAAATGGGTATCTCTGTGCAGAGAGCAGTGGAACTCTATTACTAAACTGTCTGTAGGGTAATGATGTAATAAAACCATTTCTTCCACTGTGTTCACCTCTGCCATATATGGCAATCTCCTCCTCTGGCTTGGACTTCGAAACCAGGTATTTATGCTATATTCCAACCACTGAGTTTCACCTACTGTCATGACTGCTATTTAATAAGGGTCAACATTCAATTGAGTCCAGTGCCAAATAGCCATCCAGGACTCCTCACTTATCCCTGAGCCATCATTTCTAGCTTTCATTTCCTACTCATGTATTAAATCTCTGATTTCCACGTGCCAGTTATACCCAGTATTCAGTATTTGTGAGATCTTGCCATATCCTAGTAGATTTAAAAGGGGGAACATGCTGTTCTTCCTGGTCTTCTGCAATATTTGCTGGCTGTGTTTTCTTGTGACCCTACTGAACCACAGCTATGCTGTCTGCTGCTCTGAGAATCCTCGTTCATAGCAGACCGTGACTGAGTTTGCAGGTATGAAGCTTTTATATAAAGAGGTATGAAGTGCTTTAAAAATACTGCTGGCCAGCCCCACAGCTGGTACTTAGTACATTAAATGGCACTTTTCATCTTCAAAGCGTTTTAAAAATATCAATCTTCGCTGCAACCCTGAGAAGCGGGTAAGTAATATTGTCCCCATTTTGCAGATGGGGAGATAGAGGAAGAGGCTAAGGCGTCTAACTTCATTTGAAGTGGGGAGTGCTCAGCAGCTCTGAAAGTGACTGCATAGATCTCTGAAGTGAGGCTCTAAAAACTGAAGTGCCCAAGATAGTTGGTTACTTTAAAAGTAAAAATAAAAAAGCCTCTGGGCCTTGTTGAAGGCCAGAGAAGGAGTTAGTGTCAGAGCCAGGATTATAAATTAGGTATCCCCTATCTCACAGTCCTGGGCTTATGCCACTAAATCGCACCTTTTGTTGTTTATGAAAAGGAGATGATGGTATGCAGGGCCGCCGAGAGCGGGTTCGGGCCCTGGTGAAAATTTTTTTCAGGCCCCCCAGCAAAGGCGGACCGGCTAAACAGGGCCAATGAGAGGTGGGTGAAGCCGGGCCCCGGACCCCCTTCCGGACCACCGGGCCCCGGTAATTTGTACCAGCTCCCCCGCCCCCCCCCGCCCTACGGCCCTGATGGTATGTGCCACAAATGAAGCGCTAGCTTCATAGACCCAGTTCTTTGCTGACATAGCACCAGAGAATGGACTTGTGTCCCGAGTTATATGGCAACGGCGAACTGAGGACAGAACTAGGCAGTGATCCTCCTGTGTGCAGTATGTGCCTGTGTGGGGCTGTATGTGAAAATAAAAAATTAAAGACATGATTTAATCATGATTCATGTAATGTTATTGCCAAAAAGTTTGCATCGAGCCATACAAACTAGATCAGAGTTTTCCAAACTGTGGTTCATGGACCGCTTGCTATTGGTCTTTGGAGTACTACCAGGTCACGTGATGCTGGCTCCCCTCCTTGTTTTCTGCTGCTTAAATACCATTAAAAGAAGCTAAAAATACATGAAACACTTTCTTAATGTTACTTTTTCATGTAAACTATTACTGTAGTTGCCAGAGGGATGTTACGTGACAATGAATGGGGCAGGAGGTAGACCCCGAGAGAAAATATTGAAAAATCTAACCCCTGTATTTGCAATAATCTCAAACAGTTTGTGGCAATCAACTGTACTTTGAGGTCGCTGGACAGAAGGCATTCTCCTAAGTGCAGTGTTTTGTTAATTCATCCATAACATCATCTCTAGGTGGTGTTTACTTTTAAATTCTCTATGTGGTTGTACATAGTTTTTTTTCTGTTCATCATATGTGATATTTACAAACATCATCCGTTTCCATGCCGTTTATGTGCTGACCTGTCCTTCAATTTGTGTGTGTGCCTTTAAGAGGCAGGATCTTTCTGATTCATGGAGGCTCTTTCTGGCAGATTTAGGGTCGTGCAAAAGATGCTCTTAGTCCCTTATTAAACATTCATAAGAGGGTGGGGTCAGATTTTTTCTGACCTGAAAAAAATCCCATTAATAAATTTGTTATCTGACATGAAAACACTTTAGGGTGGAAAGCAATCCGTATCACATCCCATTTAACATCAGATCACAAGTTGTCACTAAATTGGGTCCTTTGTCTTTGCTTCTTGCAAGGTTCTTTTGCAGCATAACTAATAAGGCTGTTGTCTGATATTCATTGACTCTTGCAAATAAAGTACAATTGCGAATGGCGATGTTATTAATGTGGTTCTGTTTTTCAGTTACTTGCATCTAAACTAACTTTTTAAACCAATTTCATATCTAGAAACTGTGAGGATAAAAAATACTAAAAACAGCGCCTGACATTTTCCTTAGTATTATTGACACAGACGATGCAGGTAATTTATTATAGGGTTTTAGACCAGTAAAATAGGTTGCGGGGGCTGTTCCAATCCATAGGTTAGAGACAGCACAAAAACAAGATTTGTTTTTATATTAAAGACTAGGGCCAAAAAAGTATTTCTTTGAGTTTGAACATGTGAGATATCAAGAGGGATTGTTTTGAGTTACATGAAACCACTAACCCTAGTGTTATAAACGTACCACAGACCCAAAGTGTTTCACTTCCACTACACTCAGAAATGTTTGTTTGGCTGCCTTAAGAACAGACCGATAAAACTCCCATTTGTGAAACACTGATCTAAATGATACAAGAGATGCATCTTTGCCTTCTGATAGATTTTAACATCTTACCATTCTAGGACTGTGATTAATTTCCCTTTGCTTTGTCTATGAAAGAAAGAGGGGAAGGTAGTCCCATTTACAGGCTAGACACGGTAATCATTTGTACAAACTTCTTGTGGAGGGCTTTTTGTTGTTTATTTTCTGTTTTTTTTTTCAGAATCCTAACATGCATAATCTTTAGTGAACAAAACTACTCAAGCTTGGTAAAAATCATTTAACATGACAAGTTAGTTGTTTTTAAAAGGCTGTTTTTGAAGTGGGGCGGAGGGGGGGGGCATTTTTCTCTAATGCTGTTTGGTCCTTTGATTCCATCCAATTTAAAAATGATTGTTATGAACCATTGTGTTAGCGGGAACTTTTTTAGTGGCATCTAGTCTCTGCAAAACAGATTGCTCTTAAAGGTTATAATCCTGAACAGTTTGTCAGTAAGTATGGGGTTTTTTTTATTATTTTTATTTATTAAAGAATAGTTCTTAACAGCTGTTTGATTGAGGGTAAATGTGTGCTATTTGCCATGCTTTTTAGAGAGCAGACACATGCACTGTCAGGTCAAAGGGTTAACAGCAATTAACTGTAGTTGCTTTAGAGACAAAAGCGTTATTTCACAGAAGCATTATTTCACCTGCCGGCAGTAAAAAAGAGGAGGCCCATTGTGTAAGGGTGTTTGAACTGATTATGTTTAGAGGCTGGTTGTGATTGGTGGAGAAGGGCGTGGCTGATTGGGTAGTTTTGCATCTTGTCAGCTCAGGAGCACCCTTGCGCGTGCAATCTGTCTGTAACCTGAGGAAGCTAAAGACTGTACAACAAGGCTTAATAGAGCTTCATGGCCCAGCACTCTGTTTGTGGTGGCAGCTAAATGGAGTTTGTCAGGTTTGTCAATATGATTGATTTTGTGATTTTTTTTTTGTATCTTCTTTGCGCACAGCGTGACCGTTTAATTTTGCATATGTAGGCATAAGGAGGCATATTGCTTTTTAAAGTTTTGTTTTCTTTTTTAATCTTTGTTGAACACCTTAAGGCAGTTGCACAGTAACTAGAATCAGCTCAGACAAAACGGGGGGTAAAACGGTAGGGAGCTACCGTGTACAGGCCTGTTTCTCAACTCTTCAGAAATATGTGAGAGCTTTAAAAATAAAAGAATGTTTATCTCTCTGCAGTCTTTCATTTTATTTTATTTTGTTTTTTACTTTTATTGCTGTTTTTATGCTGTGCTTTATTTTCATCCAGCGCAAGAATTTTTTGAAGCACTTGGTATAAGAGAAGGGAATTATATTTTGTTTGCTTCTTTTGTAGGTTATTACAGATGTAATAAGTAAACAAATAGAATGTTATTGCTCTTTTCATTCTGTCAGTTTGTTTCCATATCTGCCTGGACTGTTTTTATCTTAGCTGACTAAATGACTGTAGTTTGCAAAAACAAACAAAAAAAACCCAAACCACCACACAGATGAGTAAAATACTTTGTGAGGTTTAAATGTCAGGCACTGTGATTGCTAAATTTATTTGCTAGTAAATTTGCCATGTGAAATTAGGTGAGTGAGCTTTGTTTTTGACATTGACTAGTGATATGAACTCCAGTGAAATACATGTGTAACAGGATCTAAATGTAGCTAAGTTAAGTGTCAGCCCTGCAATACAGTACTGCAGTGCAAATGAGATGATTTTTCTAGGCTGGTGGTAGTGGGGAGGAGGGAACCCTTAGGAAGTGGGTGGTAAGTTTAGAGCAAAGTGCATATACACTCTTCCTCTTTGGAATTAACTCTTTCAAACCCTGCATGTTTTAAGGAAATACTGAACAGGTCAAATTATTCCCATATTCAGAAAATGTAAAAGCAAAATAACTTTAAAATGCAGCGTGTTGATTTTAATAGATGTCAGCATTCTGCAAATGACAGTTTCTTCATTTTTAACAAAAACAAGTTTGGCAGCAGGAAGTGTGAATCATTCAATGGGGTGACTAAGATCTGTTTGTGAAACGAAATAGTTGGATTTATTCTAGCTGTCAGTGTTGAAATGTTAACTAAATAAATTACTGAAGTTGATATCTAATAAAATGTAAATTAAACATGCTAGTCTACCTTTTTAAAAACAAAACAATAAATTATATTTCATGTGGCTCAAAGCTAGTTTCCATGACTAGCACTTAAGGGCCCGATCCTGGAAGCATTATGGATGTGGGTTCTTACCTATGTGAGGTGTTTCGTTGAAATAAATGGATACATGTGAGCCCTATGCGTGGTAGTAAGTGATAGCAGAATTGGGCCCTTAGTTCTCATGTTTACTATACAAGTCTTCAGGTCTCTTAAACGCTTTTTGAATCAAGTTTGAAGAGGTTTCTCTATATGTTTACACCGATATGTGATAAAATATATTAATGTATGTGTATATATAATTTGTGTGTGTGTAGACGTTTTGTCTTTTTGTGAATTGTGTATTTATCACACTAGCAATGCAGGAAATTGTTGTAAAAGCACTGCTTCTATGGTGCTACTGTTAAAACTCCTTTCTTCCCATCAATTGGAAAATATGTTTTCAGAGGGCTTTAAATGAGCTTTGTGACTACCTTTAAAATTTTCATTGATAAGGATGTAAAAATGAAACCCAAATCCTGACTACACAGTGTAGCCGACTTGGCCTAGAATGTGATAGAGCTGAACTGAAAACTGATTGGTCTGACACTTTATAATCAAAGTTGATTTATTGTTCATTAGTAGTGCATTAGCCCTTTCAAGCAAGACAGTTATTTGTGTAGTAGCCTGTCAAACAAAAGACTTCTAGCACCTGTCATTTCTAAACCATGAGATAAGCAACCAGATATTAAGATAATGCAAATAGAAATATGCTTGGACAAGGTAAAGTTCCAGCAATTTTCCTTTTAAAAATAATATTCCTTTATTTACAGTGGCTAATAGCAGCATATAGATAAATCTGAGTAAAAACTAAATGTATTCCCCTAAAATATGGATTGGTATCACAAGGATGGGGAATCATATTGGAATTCAGCATGTTTCTTTCATGATTTCAGGGCACGTCACATGAAAAGGTATAAAACACAGGCAGGTTAATCCCTTGTTAAAAGTTGGTTATTAATGGGAAAGAAAGGAATGCCATTTATAGCCTTAATCTTATTTAAAAAAAAAAAAACCTTACAGTCCAGACTCAAGGCAATTTTTATGTTTTGTCCATCTCCGTCACCCCATTTTCCCCAATGGACAGATGTCATAAAGTGATGTTCTTACAGGTAGGGGTTAATTTTTTGAAAACTTGATGACATCACAGTAGAGCTGTGAGAATGTCAAAAAACCCTCGGCTGCCATATTCAAACAGATTTGCTCTGAATTCTCTCCCCCTCTCGAAAAGGAATGATCCCATGACATAAAACAGAAAACAACACAAGTGTCAAAAGAAAACAAAATTAGTGAACTTTTGTCTGCCACCATAGAAATGAGGATTAACTTATGTTATTCCAGAGCATGGAATGGAGACTATCTGCATGAGGATATATAGTGTATTGTCTTCTGTGAATTTTCATTTGACAGGGATTTTGGAGACTGTGATCTTAATTAAATCTCAACTGACTCAAATAATGCATCTAAAGGCATGCAGTGTTGCGTAACCTTGCTGAGTTGGTAAACCATAAATTATCAGAAAGCTTTTGATAGGAAGGGCTGCTTTGAAATTTTTTGTTTGCTATAGTTAGTGTTTTTTAAAGGTTCACTTTACTATACTTATTTACCCTGGTTTTTAAAACAGTGTCATCGTTTACTCTAAAAAATAGATGAGCTCTATCTAGGACTTGCTCTGGCCAGACATCCCAACTGTAGCTTAACTAAACATGAATAGTATCGGATACAATGGAAGTGACATGAAAAATAAAATAAAAGACCATGGCGTTCTAGACCTATACATGCTGGTGTGAATACAGAACAACGAGCTACGTCTCGATGATCCCTATGCACGTTTTGAAAATGTAACTCTCAATAACATCCTGAAATTAATATTGTAGTGTAAATAGTTACAAACAACCAAACTGACCATCATCTGCCAGTTATAATAGATCACACAGGCATTATTGAAAAGGACCCATTATTCAGTAATGATGGACAATATAATCTGACGTACAGAAGTTGTGCTGATGCTTAGTGTACTGTAAATGTAAACAAGAGAAAACTTGCAACAGGTGTGTGGATAAGGTTAAAAATGCTTCTTGGACAACGAGAGATGCAAAGAAGACACGTAATTTAACTGTTAAGCAGCCTTTTAACTGGCCAGGTTTTGTGTATTGCTAGTACTTGAAAATACTAGGTATTCCATGTTCATTTATTTTGAATATACTGAAGCTAACTAGTTGGCTGGTTCCGTGTAATATGAACTGTAACAGTGTTTGTTACATTTAAAAGGATTGTATACTCTGGTTGTCTCAAGGTAGGGGAGGCTTATTCCATCCAAAAGTTTGGGGAGCTGCGAAGCCATGACATGATTGCTTGAGACATATCTCTTACAATCATTGTATAGGAGTTTTAGCCAAGTGTATGCTTGACAGAAATAGAGAGAGCTTGGGCTTAATTTATGAAAATGTTCATTCCTATGAGATAAGTTATTGATGGTTTTTTCTCCTCCTTCTTGCTAAGGTAAAAGAAATACCAGGGATAGTTTTATCAACGCTTGAACAGCAAAATTGTGAGAAATTCTTGACACCATAGGCAAAATTTGTTATTGTTTGGGGAATGGCTTGACCGGTTATAAGTAGTTTGTTTGTTTTTATTGAAAGCAGAAATGCATTACTGGAAATGAGTTTGCCGTAGTTCAGGGTTCAGTTAAAATGTCCTGTACTACCTTGTTTTTATAAGGTGCTTTCTTGCTCAGCTTTATTTTCCAGTTGTAAGGAAAGGGGGGGAAATGTATCATGTCCTCATCTGCAGAACTGGCTGAAATGGCTGTGTAGAGATTTTGGAGTGAAGTAACAATGGGAAGTAGCTCTTCTCCAGCCCTTTTTGATTTTTAACCTTTCCAGTGCAGTGCGGTGTTAGAAACTATATCTGCTTGCTAAATGAATATTGGAAAAATAGAATAAATATTGAACAAATATGCATAATTGCTAATTATTCTCTGCACTGGTTTATGATAGATTTACGTTCATTGATAAGGTAAGATGTTGTATTACTTAGGAGGGGGAAAAAACAACCAACAACAACAACCTGATAGGTTTTAATTTTTAAGCTTTATCTTGCCCTTAAATCTGAAACATCATTGTTCAAATAACTGAGAACAAGGTAAACCAACAACATCAAAAAGGTCGGCTTCTGTGGTTTCTCAAGGGCTTGTTATTTTGTACTTTCCAATTCTATTTGATGTCTTGACAAAACAAGATGACACAAGGGAGAATACATTAAATTTTGATTTTCATCTAACCTGTTACAGTGCTGGCAGCTTAATTTCTTTTACTTTTTACTGAAGATGGCTTTTTGCACAATTATTCTAATTGCCAAGCCACTTTATGAAAAGGTTTCTTTACGGGCTTCCCATTTGCCTTGATTTTGCTAGGCATTTTTTTGAACGTGTTTTGACCTTTAACACACAGAGAGCTTGCTGGTTGGAGTGTGTCTTCATTAGAAGTAAATCAGTGAATGGCAAGATTGTCAAAGAAGCAACTGATGTTTTCTCATTAGAATCTAATTTGCAGTGTTATGCTTAGCTGTGATGTACAGATGAAGGTGTCTGTGATAAGTGTGAAAAGCTGCACATTTTAAGCAAATAAAGTTTACAAGTATTTTAAAGGCTATAATTCTGAACAAAGTAGCAACACCTAAAAGAGTGTTTAAGTAGAACAGAAGTTAAGTTTGTCATAGCATCATTTGACTATTTTGTATTTGATTTAAGTAGATTGGTTTAACAAGTTGAATATATTTTTTAAATTGCTTATTAATATTTAAACTGAAGAGTACAGGTCTCCTCTAATGCCCAAAATTAGAAGAACAGATAGTTTCATGTTTAACTCTTTAAGGAAAGAGTAGATTTAAAGTGAAGAGACATAACCTTTCAAAATAATTCTGGTTCTTTGGGGGCGGGAGGGGGAGAAGGGAAGGTTTTTTTATTTAAACATGCCATAGGGAAGACAATGCCTCCCTATATATATATATATATATAAGTTCACTTAACGTTCTTGACATATTAAGTGCTGCTGATTCAATCACAGTTTATTATTTAAGTAAGTGCCCCTTAATATATTAATGAATTAATACACAAATGTAAGGAACCCAATATATTGCTCAGTGTATTAAAGATGTTTGGGTGGGGATGAGGTTTCAAAGGTTTTGATGGGTTTGGGGATATTTTGGTGGTACAGTATGTGTTTGGGGTGTGGTATAGGTTGGGAGGGGGTATTGGGTTTTGTAATAATGCTGTTGATCCAACTCTTCTTCTGGAGGAAAATACTAAATATTTGCCACACTTTTTATTGATTCATTATAAAATGTCATCACTGGTTTGAATTGTATATTTTAGGTTATAATTTTTCCTGTCAATGTAGGTGAAGCAGGAAAAAAAGAAACTTTTTTAATGTAAAAAAATTGTGAGGTTGAAAAGATCATTCTACTTATTCAGTGACTGTTTGTGTACATTCCACTTTCATCTGTATTTGACAAATGTTAAGAGTAGAAAGGATTTAATTTATGTAAACTTTATATTTTTATGCAAATTAAATGGGTATTTATTATAGCTGAAACAATTATCCTAGCACTTAGTAGGGAACCTGGTATGCATGAGAAGTGGTAGATAAGATCAAATGAAGTTCTTCTAATGTCCCATTCTGTGTTTAAAAAAAAATGAAATTTTACAAGTTTTGTTTTGACTAGAGAAGAATACAGAAGGCTTCATAGAGTAGATATTCTGAAATATTGCAGAATTCCAAGAGAGCCGAGATTACTACGTTACATAAATCAAAGGAAGATCTCTCCTCTTGATAAAATGTAATAAACTAAATGATAAAAATAAAATGTTAATTGAATTTTAAAGAGGGTTTTTTCCGCTCTCTTTTTTAATAGAGGGTTATATTGTTACAGAACACTGTTATGCTAATGACTAACTATTTAGCTGATTTTACATTAATATAATAAACATTACCTGTCTTAATGTGTTATATGGTATTGTGGCAAAATAGTTGTCTAAAAATGAAATTCCATTTTTCATAATGATACAGAATGATCGTTTCTGCATGAATAGTTCTAGCAGTTTAGCTTTGTTGTTGTTGTTGTTTTAAAGACTGAAATATTATGTCAGAAATATTTTACGCTCCCAGGATGACTATGGGTACTGTGTTCAGTACTTTATTATTTTAAAAGCATCAGATACAGACTGCGGCATTATGCTTTTCTGTTTGCCAATACATCAGTGGCCTGTCTTCTCTTGTAGTGTCACCAAAGTTATTTTTTTATGTTGCTTCACTTGAAGGTTTCTGTATTTTGTATTTTTCACATTTTAGTCTTATGATAGGCACTCAAGTTAATGGTTATTTATTTATACAGCTCTATTTTCCATGTAGTCCACTTTTTTAATTGCTGCTCTATCCTTCATTCTTTCTTTTTATGCGTTCAGTTATATTTTTGCTCCATTTAACTTTTGGCAGCAAAGCCTTCATCCAAAGAAACACAGTCTTCAAATCCAGATACTTGGCATAGTAACTTGATTTGTGCCAAATTTTAACACACTGTCACAAGGGATGAGGATTTTGCTGACAAAGATTTTAGTTTTGTGGGTTTTTTAACTAAAGAAATCATCCACCTCTTAAATGTATTGTGATAGTTAACAATAAATAGTACAACCAGCTCCAGTAATGAGATATGTGCAAATTGCATTCTGTGCTGGTTTATTCTGTATACAAGTTTTAACTAGCTGAAAATATTTGGTTAGTATTTAATTATGTTAATATAAGTGCAAAGGGAAAAATGGATTATAATCTTTTTCTTCCTCTTAACTCTATCCTATTTAGATAGAACAGTGCCAAATGCGTCATTGGTGTAACTCCATTGTTACATTGAGGATGAACTTGGCCCAAGTTCTTTAAGTTTTTCTTTTCTTTTTCTTGGTAAGCATCCTATAACATGGTATATGGCAGGGCTGAGGAGATGGCCCAGAGTGGAAAGGATTGTTGTGGAATCCCGAGAAATAGCAAACAGAGTCTTGAGAGAAATATAAAGAGTCTGAAAGCAATTGTTAGTATTAAAGACATTTTTTGCCGTTGATGATATTAGGATGTCAGCAGGTCTATACTAGTAGAGTTCCAAAAGCCAAAATGCAGCTGTATTTTTACCTCCACTGCCAGATTTACATGCACCTGGGTGTCTCCCACACCCTATTGTTATCAGTCAACAATTCAGCATACAGTCTATTAAATATACCAACAACAACAACAATACTGTGTCCTTCTGAAAATAGAAATAAACAACTCATTAAGGGTGATTTCTATTGTTCTTGGTAAGTTAGCATTCTCTATATGTATCTGCCAGTAGTTTAATTTGAACTTCAACTCCCTGAAGGCAGAAAGACAGAATTATTTTAGTTCTTCATAAACTGCCTTCTGTGATTCATTGTTAACTCATAAAACACATTCATTTTCATGTGCTTAAACAGGTAAGCCATTTTCAGTGTAGGTTTATAATTATAATTGTTTTTGTTTTTGGCAACACATTTAAATTGACAATTGAGAGAGAGAAATCTAAAACTAACAGCCCCCAGTTCAGGTGTGACTTACTATCACACAACATATCAGCAATAAATATTTTTCTCTGAAGTAATGTAAAGTATATTGTACAGTATCTTAAAATAAAGTTTAATTTTGACTGAATACACTCAAAAAGGGATCTATAAATATTAGAGAGCTGTAGTTAAGAACTTACATGACTGTTTTAAATACTATTGATTTAAACCACTGGCTAGATTTTATGAATCAAAGTGTAATTTCCAAGCTTTGGCTATATTTCTCAACTCTAAAGCACTCTCTCTTGTGTGCCTTTAGCAGCTTTCCAGACATTCAACACGGGATTAAATGATAGTAGTTACAATGATCAATAGGTTAAGACCGGTACAATCACTCTTACCGCTAATGACCTCAGTAGTAATGGGTAATAAAGTGTGGGCTATAATAGGCTATTGCTGGTGCTGCATGCCCTTTGATTCCTAGTATTACTAGGGACTAGCTACAAGAAAAAGTTGGACGTTGGGAGTTAAGGGAGTGGATATATAGGCCATAATTCTTAACTATTTAAAGTCCTTAAACTGTGCTCTTTTTTTTTTTCTTTGACACAATAGTTTCTGGTCCATTTGAATATGTTTGTTAAAGGTTTCCATAAGTTATTTTCATGATATGCTGGAGCAGAAACTTTGGGTAAATCTAATTTTTATGACGTTTATAAATTAAAGGCAGAGCCCTCTTTAGCAGTACAGAGCTAGCTGGTGTGACAATGTGGTTTCAGATGATAAAAGTAAGTTGAGCTCATCAGCACGCTCCTGCTGTCTGAAAGATGCCATATATGTGTTTTCTGCTACCTGTAAAACATTTCTGTTTTAGCAAAGTATTAACAGTTTCTCTTTAGAAATTCTTCATTGGAAGGTACACAAACACTTCTCAAATATAGGGGCAAATCTTGCCCTTAGACCCATGTGCACAACTCCCATGGAAGTCAGTGGGAGTTGTCCATCCATAACCAAGGGCAGAATAATGTGGCCCTTAGTATTAATCACTGATTTGTAGGGTTTTACAGCACCCCACCCTGTTCCTGTCTGTATCCCTGGTTGTTGTCAGAAATCTGATTGAAGAGTATTTGTATTGTATATCTTCCAAGAATAGCACAGAAAACATACTTAAACATGCTTCCTTCTCTGTTTGCTCAGTCATACTTCAATAAAAGATAGTGTAAACCTCAAGGAAAAGTAAACTTCTTTTGGGATGGAATAACAAAGACAAGTAAAGCTTAAAGGCTAGTATGGTGACTACCAAATATAAGTAAAAAAATTCTACTTTGAAAAAGTTATTTTAAAAATCACATGGATTAGGATACTCAGAATTAATGAGTTTACTGACAAATGATTGAGGCTTCTCAGGGTCTGTCTCAATTGCTATGGCACTTCTGTAGTGCAATTGCTGTCCAGTGTGTTCACTATAGAAATACACATACAGCTAAATCCTGGTCCCAACCAAGTCACTGGGAGTTTCACCATGGACTTCAATGGAACCAGGAATTGTCCTTTAATTAAATCTTTATTTTCATAGTTATCAGATGTGACTGTCTGTTGGATATTATGGTGGGTTGTCCAGATGAATACCATAGTGCACATTCAGAAGCACTCTGTGATACTGAGAACTTCTGGGTGACATTCCAGTGCCATATAAATGAGATGTCAAAAGTACGTAACCATTTTTTGGACTTTTTCAAACAAATGTCTTAAAAGCAGTTCCTGGGAATTGCACATAACATGTACATAACAGCACTGGAGGATGTGCACTGTACGTGAATCTGACCTTCAGGAACCATTTTTAGTTCATCAAAATTAGTGATGCTGAGAAATCAGGACATCAGTGCATAATGACTGTGAAATTAGGAATGAGAGCTTGCTATGCAAATGACAGGACAAATCATGTGAAAAAGTCAAGATAAACTGCATATTAAGACATTATGTTACATAAAATTAATACTGCATTTCTCTCTTGCTTACTACTACTCTGAAAGATTTTTTTAAAAACTCTTTTATCTTCTGATCAGCTATTGTCTGCTGATTTTTAAAAAGTGGTGCGCAGAGAAAGTGCAAAACATGTTATTACCTTTTATTGTAATACATGAGATGACAAGAGATCCTTTTTAACAAAGTATATCCTTTACTGCTTTTAGTTCTGTGCTGTCACATATTTGATTTGAAACTAAAGAAAAGTAAGGTGCTTAAATATTACTGTTAAAAGTCATATGGGTTTTGTCTTTTTGCTCTATTGTTGTTTTTTCTTTCTATTTTTTCCCTTTTTTATTATTTCTAGTGAAATAGTCTTCTTGCATTACTGGGACTGACAAAATGGTTCTCATGTAGTCTGCAAATTAAATACAAGTGCAGTGATTATTTTGAATAGCTAAATTACATTCTAGAAAGCTTGCAGAATTCATAGCATTGTCATTAGGTATCCGCTTGAATACAATTTGTGTAACCTTGGCCAAGACAGCCTGTCATTTTAATGTCAGTGTTTTATCTGAACAAGACATCATCCTTTCAGATACAGTGTACAGGTTCCTTGCAGAGATGCCCGTGCAGAAACGTGTTAACAGTTGCAAATATGAAATGCTATCAAGTTCATCACTGTAGCTGTTTGTCACTGAAATGTCATGGAAAGCGGCTTTTAATGGTATCTCACGTAATATGAAAGAATTGAAGACATCTGTATGCTGGGTGAATATGGAATGGTAAAGACATCGTAGTAGGGTCTTTCTGTTAAAATTGCATAGGAACATAGGTGCTGTTAGTCGCATCTCTGAGCTTTCATTCATTTTCTTAAAATCATTGTCTTACGAGGGTCTAGATCCCATCAATGTGGGACACCACATTGTTTTTTCTTTTTTGTGTGTGTCTGTTTTGTTGAGCTGACTGTTTCTTCTACAAATATATCTATCTTGACAGCTTATTCATATACTGAAATAATTTTCATTGCAATAATGTTTTGGAGAAAGAGGCTGTAGTTGGGAGAAAATAAAATCAGTGCTTTCATGTTTACTCCAGTGGGCTCTAGAAGCTCTTGCGCTTTTCAGTACTTTGACACTACAGAGGAGGAGAAGTAAGCAATACAGCAGAAAACAGGATGGTGTCTGAACCAGTTCCGTAGACATAGCAATGGACAAATAATTATCAGGATAAAAAATAAATGCTCAATATTAAAAAGTAAAATAAACGGTAGTAGAACTCTTTACAAAGTGTTCTGACTTCTTATGCCCACTGTGTTAATGCTCTAGGTTCCAGTGTCAGTGGCTATGATGACACCTCAAGTTATCACTCCCCAACAAATGCAGCAGATCCTCCAGCAACAAGTGCTAACTCCCCAGCAACTCCAGGTCCTGCTCCAGCAGCAGCAGGCACTCATGCTTCAACAGGTAATTGTTTCTTTTACAGCTGGTCAGATGGCTATTATAGGTGTGCTAATGTCCTTAAATATGCCTGTAGTGAAAGCTGCCTACATACTGGAGCACATATCTTATAGTACCTGTGTCTGGGGTGAGCTGATTCCTCTGTTGTACTTAAAGCTAGTGATTGGTATTGAAAACGTAAGGGCAGGGACTAACGCTAGCAGCCTTTCCCAGATAGCTACATAAAGATACATGTTTAAGAAACAAGAATCCTACAGATGCCGCCATTGCTCACACCTGCATTCTCCTTGGCGCATCACTTCCTTCTGACTAGTTGGAATAAACGAAGAATATAGTAGAGAGGTGTTTTCAGTTCTAAAACGTATTAAACCCATATGGAACAATAGGGACTCTCAAAACCACGTCAACCGAAACGTGGCATATTTGCAAGCTTTAACCCTTGAATGTCAATAAACAAATGTATTGTGGAGTATCCGTTTTCCTGGGTACCCAATTCAACATGTGAGCCTGTGTCAGCTAAAAGTTTGCAACAAATGAAGTATGGTTTTAAAGTTTACTTATCTTAATGTGCTGCACAACATTAATTCCATGATGACTTTAAAGGCCACTACAAGCTAACCTTGTGTACTCTTTCCTCACTGTCACTCTCTCACTCATTCATTCACTGAGTGGATATCTAAACTGCATACATCTACTATCCATCTGGGAAGTGGGGAGGGGGAGGGGTATTATCTGTGATGTCTATGTATGTATTGAACAAAACTTAATACAGTCAAACCCTATCATTTAGAAAGCATGTATATGTTTCACAACAGAGATTTACCAGCCTCTCTCAGCAAGGGCATTTTGGCTTTGTTGTTACAATCAAAGGTCATTCCTTGCCTTATTTTAATTAGTTTGTGTAGAAAATGGTATGTTTTTCATCAGTTCATTTTGGAGATTACTTTTCAAACGATAATGCCAAGAATAGTCAGTGTGCACTGAATTTATTGTCAAGTTTCAAACTAAAGGTCAGACCATTACAGATAAAAGGATGCTGTTTTTCAAATTACAGTTTGTGTGTTACACCAAAAGGGACACTGAATTGTCCCTCCACTTTGTTACTTACCGTGTTTCCTCTTCTTTATAGCAGCAGCTTCAAGAGTTTTATAAGAAACAACAGGAACAGTTGCAGCTTCAACTTTTACAGCAACAACATGCTGGAAAACAGCCTAAAGAGGTACAGACAATACCCATTTTACTTTCAAACCACAGATCCCAGGGGACTGCCTAGTGGCTATTAAACTGTCATTCATCTTATAAATGATTACACAACTGAGCTGACTCTATCAGGTCTCAGCTTTCAGCTTTGGAGTGATTGTCCTGTTTTCTCTTTTATTTTCTTGCGCTTTCCATTTGCTTGCTGCCACATATTTTATAGCACAACATCACACCTTGCTGTTTGGTGTGAGTATTGGAACAAGTATCTTGACTAGTGTCTTTGGAGAGAGTTTTTTGGAAGAGAGTTATTGTACACTGGGTGAAAATAAGGATGCAGTAGTCAAGATGCTGTGCTCTCAAAGCAGGGAAATAGTTCAAGAGGTTTTGAGAGCAGGTTCCCTGTATCAAGGCAGAGGCTCAGATTACACATTTGTCATAGTTGTAACTTAGAACAAGAACTGCATTTAAGGAACATTTGTTGTGACACAGACCAACAAAATCTGAGATGCAAAGATAAGACTGAAGGGCCATCTCAACTCCTCACATTGTGCCTAGCTATTACAGCACACGTGATCTGTATAATAGCAGGAGACATCGATCTGTTGTCACTGCAATACATGGACAGAGTGGGACAAGTTAGGGCCAAAAGTCTGTCTGAACTTTGAATACACTTGCTTTTCTAAACTTCTATCACAATCAGAACTTTGCATCGTTTATAGCGATATTATTATTATTTAAAATTTAAGAAACCAAAATTCCTCCTTGAAGTGACATGAGAAACTATGTAAATCCATGTTCAGGAACCTGAACATTAGTAGTCAGTGGCATTAGTGCCTGGATGGACACCTCTTAGTAAGCTGCTTCTTGGCACAATATGCTGTGTAATGCCTTTCCTAGCGGTGAGGCGTTCCTGTCGGTGTGGCAGGCATGCTGCGCAAAGTACACATAATAAAAATGGCCCGACCAATTTTTTTTCTTTTCTTTTCAAATTTGGCGAGTTGTACCATCCATGCCACATTTCAACCCAGTCTGAATTTTTACAGTTGAGCTCTAAACCACTGAAAATAGGGGGTTTATAGTGGAAACGCTGACACAACCTTAACTACAATGTGCGAACGGGCGCCACTCTAATAAAAAAGGAACAGATTAAAAAGTGTCTAAAATGTAAATCTAAAGGACTAACAGTAATTAAAATGGAAATGGCACAGGGAGGGAAGGCATGTAATTGTGAGATATCACTGTGCAGAATGCTCTCAGCTTTGTTTTGCTGGCTGTTTTTCTAATTCAGTAGGGCTTACTCATCAGTGGCAGTTCAATGTGCGTTAATGACTCTGGGATGCAGGCATCACTCTGGACAAAGAAATGATTATTGTGCGGTCAAAAGAAGTTCAAAGACAAGAAGGGAATTTCAGTTTTTTCCTTAGAGATCCACATTCAAGAGCATATAAATTAAGCCAAATGTTAAAAACCACAGTCTGAAAGCTGACTTCAAAGTCACAACTCTCTAATTAATGAACTGCAAGCTTCAGTTTGGACAAGTCGTGGTTTGATGCGCCCATAAATCAACATGACAGGTCTGTT
The DNA here is from genome assembly GCF_002925995.2 of Terrapene triunguis. Taxonomy (NCBI): domain Eukaryota; kingdom Metazoa; phylum Chordata; order Testudines; family Emydidae; genus Terrapene; species Terrapene triunguis. Next base: position 8,482,227 of record NW_020664440.1, on the reverse strand, counting down.
TCACAGTCTCAGACAGTGCTTGTCATTGAGTCACATCAGATGTAAACACAGCAGAAAAAAGAGGGAATATGAAGGAGGTGCAATTGATCAACAGAATTGGTAAAAACCCACTTTTGAAGCGCATTATGCATGATCACAGGAAATGGCTATAGCCTCAAGAGGCTTTCTCCTTCTGCTGTTGCTTTTTTGAATCAGATTTCTAACAGCCTTCAAAAGGGAGAATAAGAATTATGGAGCTTCTCCCCTGTGGCTGGCAAGCAATAACCCCCTGTTGTTATTTTGTGCTTCTTTCTTTTCAAAGGCGTCAAAATTTAGTTTTTTAAAGATCTTTAACTCTATATTTGAAGACAAACAATAAAGGGCTGCCACTGTCATTCTTATCAGTTACCAGGGATTGTATTTTTTCTTTCTGTTGCCACTTCTTATTAACCTCTTATTTGGTCTATTAGACATAGTTTTGAATGCAAGCCTGCATGCTGGGAGAACATGAAAGTTCAGATGAGCTCAGAGGGCAGATAAAGAAATTTGAAGGGGAAAGTTACACAGCAGAATGAACGATAAAAGTTAACTCTTCTAAATTGCTGTTGTCAGACAGGAGAGCATCTCCGACACAAAGATGATGGCTTGAAGTTGAAAGAAAAAAAATACTTTGTGTTAAAAGGCAAGAAGGGAAGTTAGACAATGTGATGGCATTTTAATATCTAACACACTGATTTACTGTGGTCACACTTCTGATATTGCACTGTCCAGAGTTACAATAAGAAAAGACTCCTTCCTGTTTTAAGAAGAATATTATAATATAATAGACATAGGAGAATAAGGGTCCAAGACTCTTTTCCTTTTACTACTTTTTTTTCCCCTGATGATGTTAGTTAGAGGCCTGTTTCAACAATGCATTTCATCCCACAGGTTTTTCAGCCCCATTTTCCTGAGCTAAAGAGGGTGTTCTTACTAAATTAGCATGCAGTTGGTGGTCCTTTTTTGTGCTAAAAATGACAATAGAGTCACATGCTAGCAATTTTGTGATGTGGACTGGTGGTTATGATTTTAACATGGTTTGAACTTGGACATTGACAGATGGAACAATCCTATTAATTTACTGTATCCCCCAGTCATTAGTGGCTCATAATATTGCACCATCAGTTTACCAAAAAAAAAATCCACCACCAAAACCCTGTTAGTCAGAGAGATTTGACCTATAACCAGGACAATACGCAGGACTTCTGCGACCTTTTCTTTTACGTTATATTAAGGGGAATTTACAGCTTGATGCAGAGCAAGTTCCCATTAGTGATTGCAAGAGCTCTTTCTATAACTCACTGCAATCTTTAAAAAAAAAACCAAAAACACTAGCTCATCTAGTCTACAAAACTGATTCCCTGATACCTGACAGAACTGACTTTGAGAAGCAGCGGACAGAATTATTTTCTAAATAAAGGTAGCAGAAGAATCCCATTTTGTGTGTTCAAGTTGGGCTAAGAGAATTGTTTTAAAAAGGCCGTTTGTCCTCCAGCAGTTTTGACAGTTTATGTTAGGCGGTAGGGAGTAACCTAAGAAAGGAAAACAGACCTTTGACAGAAGCTTATGGGAGGGGATCAAAAATGCAAGTTTTATCAGGATATTTCAGCATTTTAACACTGACTACTGACCTGACAACAGGACTGCACTGAGACCTTTTTTGTATGCATTCAATTGTGAGAAGTAAACAAACTGACTTGTATCCTGTGTTTGGTAACTGGGTGGGGAGCACAGTTTGGCAACGTGTGTTGCTTTTAAATTCTTTCTTGGACAATGGGCCTTGTATACTTTTATATCCTGGCTTTTCAAATGTAGAGAGCTTTCATGAGCTTTTCTTAGGGATAGCTGAGAAGAGAACCAAACAGGCATCAGTCAATTTATATAAATAAAGTGTTGTAAAATCTTAATTTACATTAGATGGCAAGTAACCAACATGTCCAAACCAGGGAATATTTTAAACTCTGTTTTTTTAATATGATCGCGTTCATAATTTTTTATTATGAGAATATCTGAAGAGCCAAAAATTATTCAAACATGAACATCACCATCATTGTGGTTTACATTAATCTGATAACTTGCGAAATAGGAAAAACAATTGGATCATTTTGAGCATGCTGTTTTACAAATGAAAATGCTGGCTCTTAATTTTAATTTATTTAAATTTTTGTTGTCGGTACTGTAGATTTTGTTTTTCAGAAAGGAACTCAATTAACTTTCTCAGTGGTATGGGGGTAGGTCTGAAATTGGTTGCTAATATGAGATTGGTTGGGTTTTTGCTATAAAATAAGCCATTTGGGGATTAGAACAAAAATAGCTTCCATTACTCTAAACTTTCTCCAATAGTCTTTTTTAAAAATCAAGCTTATGTCAAGTTGAGCATGACTGGGTCTATTCTCTCATCACTGCACTGATGCCTCTCCCGTGATCCGAATGGAGCATTCCATATGTGAATGGGGTGAATTGATTCCTTAATTTTTTTCAGGGACTTTTTAAAATGTGGGGCCAGCTCCTCAGTTGGTGTAAACCAGTGTCACTCCAGTGACTTCAATGGATTTCACTGTTGCACACCAGCTGAGGATCTGACTCAGGATCTTTAAAGGGATTGCAAGGCGTTAAAATGAAAAAAAGGTGGTGATTGGACACTTTGCAAGAGTGCCTGTGCCTGCAGTTTTGTAAGAGTTAATTTTCTTTCCGTAATTGTTAGCTCTAATGTGGATAAGACCTCCACCTTGATATGATTCCTAGCAGATTAGGGATATTAGATAATTTCCTTCTATTTATTGTACTGCTGCGCTGTATTATCTTTCTATCACTCAGATAATTACTAAGGAAATCTACATAAATTGTTTTTGGCTAGCACAAGGAACTGCTAAACACTGGCATGATGTATTGATGTTTTACACAACAAAAGTTTTCCTCCTGTCATTGTACAATAAATAAAAAGATATGTATCAAAATGCAAAGCCTTTCATGGCTTTTTAAGAACAAAGCAAATAAAATACAAGATGAGCATGGAAGCAAAACCTAGAGGGTTCCTTAAACTGAAGCAAAATTAAGAACTCTGAAGCCTGGAGTACAGTACATATTAAACACTCGCATTCAAGTAAGCTGTTGTTTGCTAAATTATGAATGTATGTAATTAAAATCTAGTGGCTGTTTCTGTGAAAGATTTACAATGTTATTTCATCGTTTGTCATGGCTAATTAACAATATTAGATGAAGTTTTTCTTCTTCAAAGGTCTGATTTTTTCTCATTTATTTATGTCAGAAGTGATAAACAGAGTAGTTAAAAGCTTCTCCGGGCGCAATAGTGAGAAAAGCAACATGTTCTTTTACACCTCAAAGGTTCAAGGTTCAAATCCCAGTGGAGTACAGCAACTCTGTCTTCTTTATAGTGAGAATAATTAAAAATTTCAATGTGCAGAAAGTAAAAGTCTTAAATATAGCATGGAACAATTCAATATACAGGAGAAAGTACTGTAACTTGATTAATGAATAAGTTAGAGCAAGTATAGAAAATGCAATAAATTAACCCAATCAGTTGCCTTAATAGTTGAGACAATCCTTGCATGCGTAAATGGAGCATGGCACAGGATTATTTTTCATTCCTCTTAAGTATGATATGACCTTGCAATGTGATTTTTCCATTTATATTCACGCTGTTCATCCTGAAGTATCACCAATTGCTTCAGACTACACATGGATTGCTTTATTCACCACCAAAATGCGACCACTTCTGGGTGGAAAATTCTGTAGCACAATATAACACAACAACTTAGACCAAGAAATGCAGAATAAATATTTCATGTGACGTGCAGGGGGAGTTTAGGTAGGAAGAATGTAATTGCCCAACGTGGAATTTGGCCACAATCCTGTGGTTAACACTGCTACTGAAATAATGACTTGGGATCTTTAATGAGAAGTGGTCAGGGCCTCCATTCAGTGTCCTTTGTTGGTGCTTGGTGACGACTATAATCAGATGAAGTGTTTTGAAACTGGGAGCCATTTAAATATCTCGTATAAATACTTAGTTCTGAAATGACAAATATGCCTTTTTTCCCCTTTCAGCCACAGCAACAGCAAGTGGCTACACAGCAGTTGGCCTTTCAGCAGCAGCTCTTACAGATGCAACAACTGCAGCAGCAGCATCTCCTGTCTTTGCAGCGTCAAGGTCTGCTAACAATCCAGCCTGGCCAGGCTACCCTGCCTTTGCAGCCTCTTGCTCAAGGTACGTGTGCAGTCTGGAAACCACCAACCGTAAACCTCCATTTCGGGGCTTTAGAGAAGATAACAAATACATCTAAAATGGAATAAAAGCTCCCATAGGCTGGTAAAGTAACGAATAAGAAATGAACTGACAGGCAGGTTGCTCATTAGAAGGTTTTGTGGCTATTCTGGGAAGCACAACACTGAAGTGTTGGATTGCTCTCACTAGAAATGGGCAAACAGTATGGAGCCTGAGTTGAGTTTGCATAAGTGTCCGGAAGGCTGGATATGAAGCTCCTGGGTCTACAAATCTAGATATGTTCAGAATAGGCTTGCTAGCAAGATTGCTGGCACTTTGGTCATGGCTAGGAATAGCAGGAGAATAGCCTTCCGTATGTTATTTCGGCACTGCGGGTCCTTCCTGACGGGAAATCAGACGTGGGAAACTCAGACCCAAACATTGCCGATCGCTGGGAGTTTGATTCCCTTTTATGTCTAGATACGGGCAAAGGTGGGACTGTTTGGGTTTTTTCCATACCTGTTTTACTCATCCTTGATTCCGCTGCAAGTACACACACAGTGGACCAGATCCTCAACTGGTATAAATTGGCATAGCTCCATTCTCCTCTCAAACTGAAGCAAATTGGGATTAACTCCACTGAAGTTAGTAGAGTTATGCTGTCATAAATTGAGAATCAGACCCCATGTATCTTTCCACAGTCATACTCTGCAGTAAATAAGTACTTCTCTGAAGTACTTAGGTTATTAAAGATTTCTTTAAATGTGTCAGTAGGTCCTTTTTATTTAGCAATACTTTTGAGAATGGTTAAAAATCTATAGTTTATTCCTCCTCTACTTCATTTTCACTGGGTTTATCTGTGTTACAAACCTTAAGACCCTGAGACCAGCCTCAGCCCAGGCTGTTCTTATTAAGAAGGCAGATTGTTCAAAGTTGGCATGGCTTGAGGAGGAGCAGGTCTTTAAAATATAATGCTGGTATTTCTGAAGTCTTCTCTCCCCTTCTCCCATTCCCTCCCCCCCAAAAATATGTGCTAAATATAAAGAGTCATCTTAGCCTCTCAAGTCAGCTCAGGTTGAATGATTTGGTTTCTTCAAAGCTGTTAACAGCCTCAAGGCTCCTACCGATTGCTAAACCCTGTCGTGTATTTATATTTAGATACACTCACTTAAACAGAGGGAAGAAGTTCTACTCCCCTATCTCCTCGTTCCCCCAAAAATATACATATTGCTGCCAGAGGGAGGGTGATATAGCCAGCAAATTCTAACCCCAGTGGACGTAGGGAAATACCTATGTGTGGTGGAATCCTCATTGGCCAGATTGGGTCACATGTTTACTTCCATCCCTTTCCTAACTTCAGTTTGAAGAAATTCAATTCTGCATGTGCCATTTATGCCTCGTCTGCCTAAATAATGGAGGTCTGACATGGACTTGCCATGCACGTGAATCTCCCGTTGATTTCAGTGGAGGCTGTGTCTGTGAGGGCTGCAGGATTGGGCCTTTGATATTTACTCCTCCTCTAGCGCATCTTTGTCAACGGGGTGGGGGGGAATAGTATGGAACTAATCCAGAAAAAAGGCACGTAGGCTATGCCATTTGTACTTGCAAAATGTTACAACGTGCATTAATTACCCCTTCAGATTTATTGTTGGAAACATCGCAAGCTGTTCCTACACACCCACTGGACTCAAGCTTCAACCTTTCTAATTTTTCCCACAGCTCCTATACTATTAAGTTTGCTCAGTAAGGTTCATTGTATAGTACATCAGTTAAGCTGTCCAAAAGAGGGCAATTGGGCAGTGACAAGACACGCTCATGTGTAATGTGAAAGAAATGAATGTGGTGATGCATGAAGTGTAATCTGTGCAGTAACACATCAGAGACACCAGTAGGTAATTCAGCAGTCATGGCATTGATTGATATGGTTAGCAGTGTAGTATAACTATTAGTCCCTACAACATTAGGAAAGGAACATATTTAAAACCTAAGGGGTACCTAGCTGCATGCCAGAGTTCACATAAATATAAACAAAGGTGCTTCAGAGGTCTGATTCTAGTGGGGAAATGAACTATAGTGTTGATATCATCCCTTGTGAAACTGGGACTCAGTTTAAAAAAAAAAAAAGTAACTTGAGAATTCAGGCAGGTTGGAATACAACACATCTTTTTTTTTTATCACAGAGAGAGATGATGGCTTAAAACTGATGTCATTATGAGGTTTAAATCAACTTTCTGCTTGCTTGAACATGGTCACCTGGGTATGGAGGTACAAGGACAAAAAGAGGTTGAGCAACTCGGTTTGTCTTTGAGCCAGTGATACCTGGGGTTGTGAAATTGAGTTCCATGAACAGTAATCTGTCAGCTGTCCCCACAACATACATTTTTTAAACCCGTGCCTGCATTTTCTTTCATAATGAAAGGGACTAGTTGTCCTGAAAAATGCAATGATGAGCCAGAGTTATGGTTTAAAATAATTTGTAATAAACGCTTTAATTTAAAAAAGAATCCCTAGTGTATCCTTTTCTTTTGAGAATTTTTTGCCAGACTGGAACAAATACTGTAAAACACACAAAAACCTCGAGTAAATGTAGACATGTATTCATGACAAATTAAAGCATTTGCTACCTAGTCATATTCTAGATGGCATATAGTAGTTGTAATATTAATAAATGTTTCCAAGGAGTGAACCACAGTTTATATGTAATTTTTGTTTTGGTTTTCAGAATTCGTTCATTGTTTAAACTACATTTTTGTTTCAGCAGTTGCCTATTGTCTTATACAAAATAGCACATCCTCTAATGTTATATTTTTGTAATCTCTGCAGTATCGTGCAGATCTTGGACACATCTATAATCTGGATTTTACATCTGTACACAGCCACAATTTTAAAATAAACCCAATTTCAGCAGTATTCTGAACTATATTAGGGCTAGTTCTTCAAAATCAGGCTATAAAATTAAACTTGCAAATCTCACTTCAGGTCACTACTGGGCGCAAATAATAGGATGGAGGCATCTAGTTGTCTGATTGCTCTCACAGATTAGGCAGTATAGGTCTAAATCCTGTTGTTTGCACTTGCAAAGTTGCAGACATAAATAATTGTGTCCACAGATAGTTGCACGTGCAATTTTAGAGGATTGATTTAAAACTTGGCCCTTAATATTAAAGTGAAATTATATAAGGGTAAATTACATAATTTATTATGTAAATTGCCATATTTGATTTAATTTTTAGCATTTGTTCCATCATTTTGGAAGATACTTTTAGTGGCACTGTATTTAAGAACCATTTAGATTGATGAGCAATAAGCATATCTTTCAACTATTAATTTGACAATTTAGTTAGGAATCATCTTTGGAATTATTGTTGAAGAGTTAAATTTTGCTTTCTAACCAAGTGATGTCCGTGATTTGGTCATTTTAAAGTAACTGGTATCACTTGTGTATATATATGATGTCATAATTACAATTCTGTTATCTAATCCCGTCTGACCTGAAACCCTGGCTCTTATTACCTACATTGGTTGCTACTACACAGCATTTGCTGCCTTCCACTTCCAAACTGAACGTTACCCTCATACATTGAAAGGTGACTATAATTCTCATTAATGTTAATATGAGTTATGTTTGTGTATTAAGTGTAGACCAAACCTACTGACTTTGGAGGAGGGGGTTATTGCTATAACACTGAAAAGCTTTGTCTTCAAAAATGATTAGGTGAATTCTAAAGATCTACTACTACCAATTAAAAATCTACTACTTGTCTACAGATACAGAGAGTGGCAAAAAAAAAAAAAAAGGACTATTATTCTTTCTCTATTTGTTTATTCCCCCAAAATAAAAATAGGTGTCGTGGACTCATATGGTCTCATATCAATATGTTATCAACAACAGACAAGCCTATTCACTATTGTTGCAATTGAGTAAACAGTGGCGTAAGGGTCAGCCCTATTCACAGGTAATTGTTAGTGTGCAGACAGTCCTGTCAAGCATGTTAGCTAAAAATACATCCCGCACTGTCACTTTGCAAGGTGTTTGAAAATAATCGCCCAGATGCAGCGAAACAGGACATAGGCTTGTGTACTGACCTTTCTCTTTGTTTAATTTGCCTCAGAGGTTTATTTTCAGGGGACAAGTAATAATTGAATATGTCTAATAACTAAATGCTCATTTGGGACAAAATCCATCAAAATATAATTGGCATTTGATATTTATGAAAGAAAAATGACTTGGCTTTAGAGCGATAGATGTGTCCTAAGACTGTCTGATCACCTAATGTATAAATTGAAGCTTCTTTTATAATATATATTAATTGCAGATACTTAAGCATTTTAGCATTTTTTGCAGTGAACCGTTAGCAGAGACCAACTGTTTTTGTTAATGCTACTCTCAGAAAGGCGGGGAAGGTTATTGGTCTGTCGTGCAATAATTTACTCCTCTTTGATATGCAAACGATCCACGGTGAATATAAAAAAATCCTATCAGACTCATTTCACAGTTCTTAACCACTTAGATTCTCTGGAGTCTATCGCCTCATTAGACCAGTGCTCTCCAAAGCTAGCATAATTAAAATCTTTAACAGTTTAGCAAAGTAAAGATGTTTGGCTGATCACGTTGAGATGATTATCTATCCATTGTATTCTAAATGACAAAAATAAATTAAATTTAGACCTTGGCATTTTTTATTATGTGTTTCAAATGAATATAATGCATACTGCCTCCCCCTCCCAATACCGTAGGTTTGGTAGGATACATGCCTGTTTGAGCTGCTGCTGTGTATTCAGAAAATGGCAGATTTCCTTAGGATAGCTGCAGCGTTACAACACACTGAAACATGAAAACTGGACCAAATGCCCAGGAAGTCCTATTCTAAAGCAGACTTTTTTTTTTTTTTTTTAAAACTTTTAGGATTTTATGTTTTAGATAGATGTCTTTAAAAAGATGCTGTCACTTCTGCTTATTCTATTCTCCCATACCGTTCTGAAATAGCATTGAAATGTTCTGTGATGTGAGAACGTGAGGGGTTAGATCATGCATTCTGAATAAAGATTATGTTTATAACATGATCAAAGTCCAGGTTGTATTGGGCCATGTTACTCCCTGATGTATCTCCAAAGATGAATTTTATTCCACTGGTGTTGTGTAAAGTTCTCTCACCTGGAATGCTGGTTGAACCTTGTAAATAAGGCTGGTGTCCATTTTGACGCTACTATGAAACAACATTTCTTGAAGCTTATTTTATGTTTTCATTTCACTTTTGAATGGCTCATTAGCATTGATCTAAGAAATGACAGTAATAATAGTGTTACTTGTATAGAAAGTTATACAGTTTTTCAATAGACACATCCATCAATTAAGTGAGCAGTACTAGAAACCAAAATTAATGAGAAAGATAGGTGTGTTAATGAAATAATCATAGTATAATCAATTTGACTGTTAAAATTTGAAAAGCATTCTAGGAAGACAATATGAATTCATAATTTATGTCTAAAAGTGATTAATAAAAACTGTATTTAATAATAAAGCTATTTGTCATCATTTAAAACTAAAGCACAAAATTAGTCATATTGTGGTTCATGTTGTCATAATAACACAGTTGAATAATTTTATTTTAAGATCTTCCTTGCTTCTAAAAATAGATTAGAACGTATTCAATTCTTTCTTTTTAAAAAATGCAACAAAACTTCTTCAGATGGCTGCAGAGTATAGCCTGGCCCCACTTTCTTGCGGTGATCTCACAGGCAAAACTCATTTGGAGCTCTGCCTCCAAAGGGACTTTGGGATTGGGCCCTCTGGTACAAAAATCATAGAAATACTAATTAACAGCACATATTTTTCCCCCAGAAATCTTGCTTTAATAGGAACTGCATGTTGGGCGCTAATCAATTTAGCAGGAAACATAAAGTGTTACTTCTGTATTAGCCTTTAGTTTAAAAAAAAAAACACACAGAAAACTAACACTAGGCTTTGTTTACTGACTCTTTGATTTAATTACTGTTTTAAGAGGGCCGAATTAGCTGTTAATTGATTTAATTATCCAATTTGTTTGTTTCAGGCATGATTCCAACAGAACTGCAGCAGCTCTGGAAAGAAGTGACAAGCTCTCATACAGCAGAGGAAATAGCAAGCAACAACCACAGCAGTTTGGACCTGTCCACCACATGTGTCTCCTCTTCTGCACCTTCTAAGACCTCCTTAATAATAAACCCACACGCCTCAACGAACGGACAGCTCTCGGTCCACACTCCTAAAAGGGAGAGGTAGGTGCTGGTAGAATTTACATCTATCTACGTGTAAATCAGGATCTGGTTACTGTGATATTGGTGACTCTAACGGGAGATTATTTACAATGGTGGCCGATAACCTGGCCCACATTTTGCCCTTGCTTTCTCCTGCCATTGATTGCAGTGAGTTTGCAGAAGATTTATGACGGGGCAGAATTTGGCCCTTTTGGGCTGGTCTACACTGGGGGGGTCGATGTACTTACCCCGCTGTGAGGATGGCAGCAAATCGACCGCCGCGGCTCCCCCATCGACGCCGCTTACGCCTCCTGACGAGGTGGAGTACGTGCGTCGATTCGGGGATCGATTTATCGCGTCTAGATGAGACGCGATAAATCGATCCCCGATAGATCGATTTCTACCCGCCGATCCGGGCGGGTAGTGAAGACGTGCCCTTTGTTTAGGTCTGTATGGCTTGCTAACTGGATGAATGCTACACCAATGCATGCATGATTAGTTTATTAAAATGTTTTGAATATGATCTGTGATGTGAAGATTATAATTGCTTTAACTTTTCCAACATGGCATTAGTGTTACTGCTGATGTGCCCTAGGGATTTAAATCAGGGGTGAGGAAGAATTAGTTGGTCAGTACCACCCATTTTATCATACATCATCCACCTTGTTACCATGTTGTAGTTCCTTGTCTTACGTTATGTTATATGGTTGCAGATCTTCTGTACTCACCCACTCCCACAAAACAGAACAGACTTGAATTCTCCAGGTTGATAAGAAGTGCAATATTTCTTTTAAAGTACCTGTAAATTCAGATTACTGGCACAGGGTTGGTTTTTAAAAGTTTGAACTAATTTGTACTTGCCTGGGTGGTAGTTTGAAAGTGGTGGCTTAATTCGGGGGTTGTCTGTTGAAGATGCTTCTTAAGTATGGTTCCACTTGAGGTGAAGACTATTTCATTGAGGTTCTTTCACCCCTGACATTTCTGCATCACTTCCATAAGGTACTTCTAACGTTGTATTTTTAACTATTGATTACAGTGAAATATATGCTCCTAAGTAAAGGGCAGTTCTTGTTCTTGTTTGGAAAGCTACTGTAAGAGTTCAGGCTTAAGGTTTAGTCTGAGCCCTGTGCGTGCGCGTACACACACGTGTCAAACCAAGATTCATATTCTATGAAACAGAGTTTCTGTGCTTGCAAAACGATACCAGACCCTTACTAGCCAGAGACTGATATGAAAGATGTATCCCCCCCCCCCCCACCCTTGTGAGGTCCTGCAACATGCTCTGATGAGAAGTGCAGTTCCTATCCCCAGTGACATGATGGACAGATGTGTTTGGAATTCCAACCAGAGAGCCTGCTCTGTCTTTCATATCAACTCTCACCTCCTTTTAGCTGCTGGAAGGAGATCCTTCCCTCCGAAGCCCCTACTGTAGTCTTCATCCCTCTACCAGCCTGCCAACTGCTGGAGATAGGACATCTCTGCTACTCCATCCTTCCTCCAAGGAGCCTCTGGTTTTCTACATAGCTTTCCCAAGGAGCACAGTGAAATTGACACGATTCCTTTCCCATTCTCTTTTGTCCACAGAGATTCTGAGCAGTAACGTTAAGACTGACCAAAGTCTTGCTTTTCTCTTTGCTGCTAATTGGAAACAGCAGCAGAGGGACTGGAACTGGGTCTGCAGACTAAGGAAGGCAGTACTGTGTACATTAGTTGACATTTCAGAAGATTCTCTTCGCTAGCCTAGAAATTTAATGTTTAGTTTTTGATGAAAGCTAGATTCCACAGAAATGGATAGATTTGTTCTTCCTTCACCCTTTTACTCACGGCCTGGGAGTTATTCCAGTGATGGAAAGCATGTTGATAAGAAAACTACATGAACGCATTGCGTATCTTTCTAACATTAAGAAAATCAAACTGTTATGTATAGGTACAATATATAGAACACACCCTTGAGAAAATTACTGTTGAGATATTGTTATATACAGTAGGAATAATTTTGTAACTTACATAGGAAGGACTCTGACGTTCATATGAGTGTACATTCATATATAGATATGAAACCAATGTATTGGTTATAACACACACCATGCAGGATATCGTTTCCATGAAGGAATAGATGGGGTACTAAACTAACTTGATAGTGTTTAATTAAAAGCAAAGATACAATCTAATCATTTTGTACAGCTGAACAAGAAGAGGTTTTTTTATGATTTTTCTGGTCATATTTGTACTCCTGTATTTTTTAAAAATATCTCAGTTTTTTCAAACAATTAAAGACCACACAATGGAATGGGTCTGCTCTCACTTAGTAGGAAACAATAGGTCCCTCCCTAAGTTAAGTTTGGAACACAGTGGAGATAGAATCACAGGACTGGAAGGGACCTCGAGAGGTCATCTAGTCCAGTCCCCTACACTCATGGCAGGACTAAGTATTATCTAGACCAACTTTTTGGCCTGAGGGCCGCATCGGGTTTCCAAAATTGTATGGAGGGCCGGTTAGGGGAGGTTGTGCCTCCCCAAACAGCCAGGCATGGTCCAGCCCCCGCCCCCTATCCGACCCCCCCTGCTTCTTGCTCCCTGATGCCCCCCCCGGGACTCCTGCCCCATCCACCCCATCTCCCCCGCTCCCTGTTCCCTGACTGTCCCCGGAACCCCCGCCCCTGACTGCCCCCTGCCGCCCCATTCAACCCCTCCTCTCCTTCCTGACTGCCCCCCCCGGGACCCGTGCCCCCATTCAACCCCTGTCCCCTGCCCTCTGAGCGCCCCGACCCCTATCCACACCCCGACCACCACTCTGAACTCCTCTGCCCTCTATCCAACCCCCCCCCCCCATTCCCTGCCCCCTTACCATGCTGCCTGGAGCACCAGTGGCTGACAGCGCTACAGCTGTGCCGCCCAGAGCACCAAGACAGGCAGCCGCGCCACTCGGCTGGAGCCAGCCATGCCACCGTGCAGCACAGAGCACCGGGTCAGGCTGCGGCTCTGCAGCTACGCTGCCCGGCAAGAGCTCGCCGCCCAGAGCATTGCGCTGGCGGCGCAGTGAGCTGAGGCTGTGGGGGAGGGGAAGCAGTAGGGCAGGGGTTGGGGGCTAGCCTCCCGGGCCAGGAGCTCAGTGGCTGGGCAGGAGGGTCCCGCGGGCTGGATGTGGCCCGCGGGCCATAGTTTGCCCACCTCTGATCTAGACCCTTCCTGACAGGTGTTTGTCTAACCTGCTTTTAAAAATCTCCAATGATGGAGGTTCCACAACCTCCCTAAGCAATTTATTTATTCCATCTATGGGATTTATGATGTAATGGATGTATGAATCCATTTTGAAATAGGAACTTGCTTTCCATATTATTGTAAAACAGAGCTGGAAATATTTTGTCTATACACTATATTATAAATGTTGGTCTGAAGGCAATTACTTTTCAAACAAGGTGATACGTATGTTTTGTTCGTGAAATTCCACGCAATTAATTAGAAAGTTATTAATATATCGCTGAAGGTTTTGAGATGTAATAGGTTAGCGAGAGACCTTAGAAAAAACCTCAGTAGAATTTATAATACACAGTATATTAGTTTATTACAATACTTATTTGTTTATCTATTAAATTCCCTACATTCTCAAAATATAAAAATACAAACACAGCTGGGAATTAAAATAAGAGGGCTCTGGACTTTGCTTTGCCTTTCTCTATTTGAGGTACTGAAGGTTTATGCCACCCATTTGCTGCAGTGATTGAATTACATCTTTATCCATAAGGAGAGCAGGAGACTATACACAGCAGAATGCCTGCTGATGCACTTAAGGTTTTTGTAGCAGTCTCATCAGGCATTGTGGTGCCTGCCTAGATTTCACATGACACACAAAACTCTTCTTGTTTAGATGTATTTCACTCCCTCCCTCTTCGAAAGAGTATTTGTGTACCATCCCTGTATTCAGGGTGGTAAATGAATAATAAGAAAAAGTACCCCTCTGATGGGTTGAGATGTATATGTAAAAGCAAACAGAGGGAAGAAACCTACAGAATAATAGCAGAGAGAACATAGACTTCATATTTTTGTTCTCATCTAATACCAGATCGAAAAATTAAGCCTGGGAAGTAAGTATATGGATCTGATCCTGCACTCAGTACTCAGTCAAAACCCATAGTGACATCGATGCAGATTTTGCTCAAATAGGAGGGGATGTCAGGATATGGCCTGGTGTGTCAGGAAGTGTATGAATGGCAGTTCTGAACATCAATCTAGACCTAAGACTTCTCACTAGTAGGCTACAAGCGGTACATGAACTTCTTGGCAGTACAGAAAGTTCCTTTCTTAGCAACTATCCTATGGATAGTTTTGGGCGGTTGCTTTTCTGCCCAAAGAATGGTCTTTTGGAGGGTACAGCAGATTGCCTCTTGGTGCCCTTTCTGTTCTGTATGGCATTCTGAGGAGGGTTAGCGAGAAAAGGGATTCCAATGGCTTCAGCAACTGTTGAGACACTGCAGTGATGGGCACTAGTACAAAACCCTAAAACTGACAGATGACTCTCCGCTCTGGGGGCCAGATCCTGGCGCCATGCCACAACACGTTTGCACTGCTGCAGTGGCTGCACGAATGGGGCAAGCGAAGATTCCTCCAGCATGGGAGACTCCCCTGCACGTAGGGCATGGGCCTAGAGGAGGAAACGGGGCCAGCACCTACATCCCCTTTATCCCCCTGTCCCTCTTGGGTCTGTATCGAGCACTGCTTGGCCGGACTCAAGGATTGGAGCCTGTCTCTTTTATTCCATCTGACCCAGCTCGTTCAGCAGAACAGCCAGTTGTGTGAATTGGATTGGGGCTGAGAGGAGGGCGAACAAGCTGTGGCTCAGTCCGGGTCAGATGGAGCTCATGGTAGCAGAATGGGGAGAGCCACAGGAAGAGTTGGCAAAGATGAAATCAGCATCCTGACTGGAGGAATGTAAGCACCGCTCGTTATGCAGATCTGCCGCTTGGGCTGGCTGGATCCCCAGGGGCTTCTGGGGTCTCAAGTTGCCACTAAAGCCAAGTGCCCTTTTTCCCCCCCTGTATCGGTAGGAACTGACAAGCATGTTAAATTTTCATTTCACGTGCGGGCAGAGCACCAGTTATTTGTGTGTGTGCTACCTCCACACTAAGCTGTTGTAACACCCACTGCAATGGAACTAGACTTCGAGACCATGTGGAAACTGGACTTCGTGCAGAATACGACTGCCCACTTACTGAGCAGTGTTTCACATGGGGAACACGTTGCACAAGTGCTCCATAGTCTTGTCGCTTTGTATTGAACCAGAGAGTCCTGCGTGGTTTGGGCCACCCAGCTGGCATCCTCCTCACGCCCCGTGTGATATCTGTGCGTTGATTATCAGGAGAGAGACACCTGTTTAAAAGAAATGGGGCTGGTGACAGGGCATCTTCAGCGTAAGACCAGTGGAACTTGCTGTCAGCCTTGATCTGACCCAATCCGGAGTTACTGATTTAGATTTAAACAATAAAAAACACTGGAAAAGCTCCAAATGCCCTAACAATTAATCATTTACAGCCACACACTAACGATCACCCAGCAGCAATAAATAATCACATGCGGGTAGGAGTAACATTAGCTTGTAGGGTGTGCATAAAGCTTTTCCTCCCCTGCCTTTTGGGCTTTTGGACAGGGAGTGAGCTTTAGGGATGCAAGTTGGTTATGTGGGACATAATTGTCGTTGTCCTCCTCCTCCTCCTCCCTGGCACATGTTACTGGGGCACTTTGTTCTGGATTTTGTGGAGTTATTGAGCCGGTGGACTTGATTCTGTTGTTGCTGACCATGCTGTAAAGCAGAGTAACTCCAGTGATGTCATTGGAGATAGAGGCACCCATGTAAAACCATTTGGAGATCAGCGGCATGCCCTGCATCTTCCAGACGAAGGGATTTGAGCAATGGATAAGTACTTTAAAAGAATGGGAGAGAGAAACCTTTTTTTTTTTTTTTTTTTTTTTTTTTTTAAACCATGCTCAGGTGTCACCAAGCTAAGGCCCCAGTCCTGCAGCTGGATACCGATAGGCGTAAGGGTCTGCCTGCACATATCAGATTGGTGGATCTGAGCTCAGATTTGTGGTGATGGTGGCAGAAGTGGCAACTATAGTTAATCAGGGGAGACAGTCACCAGGACTGGATCACAGTTCTCCTCTACCGCTAGACAAATAGCAAATGCAACCACCCATGCTCAGAATCTTCCCTTGGATGTGCATGCACAGCTTCAGGAGACTCAAGTGGGAACCAAATGCATTTTGGAGCAGCGGATATTCCCAATTTGTAAAATAGGTCAAGAAAAGAGAGAGGTTGGTGAGAGGGTTGGTTTTGTTTTTTTAATGCCCTGTGAATATTACTTTGACAGAAACCTTTTTTTAATTAAATGATATAATTCCAGTTAGAAATAACGGGTTAATGCTTTCATTCACTTTGTCTTTAAATGTATATTACATCTATGCTTTTGTCCCACATTGCGCCCAGTTCTGTAAGTAGCAGCAGCAGCAGCTCTGGGGTTTGGTGCGCAGCAATCTGTTAAGGAGATAAATAATCTGCTTTGGCATGACACTCCTACTCTCCTCTTTAATTTGTCTTACACAAGGAAAATTATAATTAAATCATTCAGGGTAAACCCTTGAGTGTTGAAAAGGAAAAAACACACTTTGGTAAAGATTGCCAATAGAGACCCACTTCCCTGTTGTGGCGTGCAGAGACATTTATCAATATTCAGCACTATTAAAGGGAGAACATTTCGTGTGATTTGTGAGGCGGATGCCAAAGCTCAAATCAAGGCTTGTTAAGATCCTTTCCCCATGCAATCATGGGTATTCAGCATCATTAGAATTCAGCACTGCCTGTGTGTTTCATGCTTTGATTTTACTCAGACAAGTTAATAATGTTTATTGTGCTGATTTTTATATATATATTTAAATAAATATATATATAAATTCACTCAATGCAATAAACATACCTCAGTCACCAGTACCCTAAGGGAAATATTTAGTTATAGATACTTGTATTCACAAAGGATAAGAAAAAGTGAGACCATCAACTAGCATACAAACCTCTCATCATCTTTTCAGCATTTGGGTTTCTGCAATAAAAAGCACTCTTTTCCCAGTAAGTAAATAAATAAAGAAATGAAGCCAGTTAAGAACGTCTGCTGAATGTAGAAGCATGAAGGGCAATACCTTGTCTTTTTCATATTGTTCCACTGCATCTTCATTTTGGGGAAACTCACACATTTTGGTAACACAGCAGCAAAAATGTATTTGCTACCGTGTTTTATGTATGTGACTCCTTACTTTAAAGATTGTCGGGCATTGTCATAAGCTGTAACATAAACATGTTTAAATTATTTGTACATAAGTATTTTAAGTCAAAATATATCTAAATGCATGACTCATTTAAAATAATCTGAAATTGTCCAGGGGCTTACAACAGATTATGATCCTGATCTCCTTTGTAAAATACTTCGAAATCAATTTATGAAAAGCACTATAGAAGAGCTAGATGGTACTATTATTATGTAATGTAACACATAAAGTCTCCAAGTATTCTCAGGTGTCTGTACACTGATCCAGTCCCCCTACGTAAGTTAGAGCGATCCTCAGGCTGCTGTAACTTATGCAGTTGTCAGCACTCCCAAGAGGCTGGTATGGTAGCTGGAATTTTCGGGGTATAGAGAAGCACTGGTCGCACATGCTACACCAGTTCTGTGTCTCATAGACTTTAAGGTCAGAAGGGACCATTGTGATCATCTAGTCTGACCTCCTGCACATTGCAGGCCACAGAACCTCACCCACTCCTGAAATAGACCCCTAACCTCTGACTGAGTTACTGAAGTCCTCAAATCATGGTTTAAAGACTTCAAGTTACAGAGAATTTACCATTTACACCATTTACACTGCCGGTGACTGGTGCCCCAAGCTGCAGAGGAAGGCGAAAAAAACCCCAGGTTCTCTACCAATCTGACCCAGGGGAAAATTCCTTCCTGACCCCAAATATGGCGATCAGTTAGACCCTGAGCATGTGGACAAGACCCACCAGCCACACGCCTGGGAAAGAATTCCTGTAGTAACTCAGAGCCCTCCCCATCTAGTATCCCATCTCCAGCAGTTGGGGATTTTTACTACTGGCAGTCACCAGTGGGCCACCTGCCTTTGTAGCCAATCTCATTATACCATCGCCTGTCACCAGAGGATCCTCCTGTGCTGGGGGCGATCCTTCTTTTAGATGGGTCTGTAGACTTTAGGGCTGTTTTGTGCCAGCAGAGTAGCAAAAAAAGCAGCTTTGCCACAGGAGAGAATCTGGGGCAATATGATTTTTGTTCCCGTACTTTGGAGAGTCTCAATTCTAAGTCTGCAGCTCTTTGTTGATTTCAACAACAAGATGATGACAGGTGTATGTGTTCATGTACATATGTGTGAAATAATTCATTAAAAGAGCAGTTCTATTAGTTAGAGGGTTGCAAGTATATATGTGAATTATGATATAGGATTACTAGACACAGGAAAAGTCCATTTGTCCAGTAAACCTTTCTAAAGCCTTCATGAACTCCTTGTCTGATTTTTACTGTCTTTATGTCCTTTTCTACCATATTTGAATCCCTTCCCTCCACGTGAGTAGGCAGTTAACTCATCGAATAAATAAATGGAATAAATAAGTAGGTGATTTATGTGAATCTTTTCTTGCATGTGTTGCGGAAGGAATTAGTCTTGAGGAAGGATCTAAAGGAGGAGAGGGTAGTGGCATGGCAGACCATTGATTTGCTTCCTAAGCTTAATATATAGTGTTTGTTTTAACCTTACATGGCAACTAGGGCTGCCAACCCTCCAGGATTGGCCTGGAGTCTCCAGGAATTAAAGATTGTCATGTGATGAAATCTCCAGGAATACATCCAACCAAAATTGGCAACCCTAATGCCAACCAATCATTGGGCTAAATTCAGTGGCCCTTAACTGAGTGAATAGTGGTTCAGCTTGATTATAGACTATGGAATGTGGCCCGTAATTAATAATCTGGATGAAATAATTCAGCCTGTTGTCTCTATATACTCCCGGGGTCTGATTATCCATTGCCTTGCTTCTTGTGTAGCCATTGTCGCTCATTCTGGGCTGGTGCCAGTGATGCAGGGCAAGAGAGAATCTGCTCCTCCACATCCGCTTTCTTCTGTGCAGTTGGTTTTTGAAACCTTCATCAGTATGCACTCCTTATACCTCTATCATCGGCCTATATCCATTAGGTTACATCCAATTTATTTCCTCGTTCGACCCCTTCCGCCTTTCCTCCAAACAGGTATTTATAAAATCAGAGTTTCCGTTGCATTTCACCTTACATTCTGCCTTAAATGAAGGCTGCGTCATGTTCCGTAGGCCAGCTGTTATGACCTTTTTCTGTGTTCTGCGCAACAGAAATGCATGTGATCCCCTCCGTTGCATGTGGATCCACGTTATGGAGAACCTACCGTAACGGGATTGGAGGGGAAAGTGGCGTCCTCTTGCCCATCGTGCCCACATCTCTTCCCATTGCAGCTTTGCCTGGCCAAGGTCGGCCAGGAGGGGAGGAGTTAGGGAACATGCACACTGGATAGGTTTCCGTCCTAAATGTAGAGAACAGTGCAGTGAGCATTGTAAGTCATTACAGCCCTGATCAGCAATAACTCTGTGTCTTTAACATACTGCATAAGGGAGTTTTGGTGCCACATAGGGAAGGGCAGCTAAAGTCATCAAAAAGTTGCCCTCCTCCGCCACATACCAACCCTCCTCCTAAGAATCGGGGTGAGTGAGAATCATATAGATGTCAGCGGACCCTTCATTTGGCTTCATATATATATGAGGTTACCATGGACATTACCATATTACCCATGGAGCTCAGCTTGCTCTAAAAATCAATGCCAGCCCCTCTCCTTTTCCACAATACAGGTGGTACTGAGCGGATGATGTAGTTGGCTGGAAGCTCACAAGAGGTGGTGGATATTGTTCCTCTCCTGCACTTTTACATAGATTCATAGAAGATTAGGGTTGGAAGAGACCTCAGGAGGTCATCTAGTCCAACCCCCTGCTCAAAGCAGGACCAACTCCAACCATCCCCATGGGCAGGGAGCATCTAGACTTCAGTTTGTGCTGCATGGTTGTGCCATTTAGGGCCTGATTCGGCCAGCCTTACTCGCCGTGAGAAGTGCCTTACTCCAGGATTTCAATGGAACTATTCAAAGAGTAGGTGAGCACAACTCAAGGCGAGTAAGTGTATCAGAATCTGGCCCTTAATATATTGGGCCAGCTTCATTCCTGGTACATAAGCATGTGCAATCCATTGACATTAATGCAGTTGCACTCAGTTACTCCAGAGTTGAATTTGATCCAAAGTCTCTGTTTTGACCCCAGGCATATAGTTGTTCTTTTAAAGCCTATATGAAACTTCCACTTAAATGGTCAAAAAACTGCATCTAGCTGCCTCATTCCTCATGGTGTCTAGCACTAGCAGGATGGCTTACCTTTGTGGGGAAGAGCTGCACCTGGCGTAAATTGTCACAGCCCCATTGATGCCAGTGGAGTATGACTCTTTATGCAAGCTGAGGATCAGTTTCCTGTTTTCCTTCCATTTATTCGTCTTACTTAAATTATAGATAGATATTATAGCTCAAAATTTGTCAGGACAGCATAAAATTGGCATTCTCGTTACAGCTAGAGAAAATACCATTAATTGAGTCAGTTTTCTACCCAACCTGCTTTTTAAAAATTCCCTCTTCCATGACCCAAGTCCATAGTTGCTAATTTTCATTGTCGGTGGGTTTTTTTAATCAGACTATAACATCAACTACGTTTACTATGTGCACCATCTACCGTGATAGTCGTTTCTTTGAGGAATGCTAGCAAATTAGTTACGCAAGACCATTTCCTCATCCACCCATGTCTTAGGTCTTTAATCAAATTATACTTTTCAGGGTATTCTCACAAAATCCCACAAAGTTGTTCCTAGGATTTCCCTCCACAAGTGTAATTGCTTACTTTATCATGTGGCCCTTTTATGAATAATGGTGTTATGTTTGCCACTTTACAGTCCTCAGGAACCTGACCTGACATCAGAGAACTTCTTAACTCGAATGGTTCATTTGTTTCTGGTCACTTGTAATAGTGATCAGTTATACAACTCCCAACACTAAACTAGTGTATCAAAAAAAAAAAAAAACCTCAAAACATTTTAAATAGATTGGGTGAGCCTTGGCAGACACACAGCAGAACTTTTCCAAATTTTAGCATATGTATTGTTTTATACCTCCATCTGGCCAACAGATCATTGTTTGATATCTGAGTACTTTGCATATCTCCTCCCTTTTCTTGCAGCTCAGATAATTACATGTCTGTTTAATGCAGCTTAATGGTTTTTTTACATACCAAATAAATAGATGATGGTTTTCTGCTAATTGTGTACATATGTGCACTTCATTTAATTGTGGCAGCTAGAATTTTAGTAAAACATCCCTGTCTCAGTACTTAGTGTCCAACTAATGTCTTCTCTTTCAATTAAAGGTGTTTATATATTGGTCTTAAAAGTTGACCTTTTTTATCTTTTAAATTTTTTTATTTACATTAAAATATGGGATTCATGTTTTCGTTTTTTTCCTCTTGTGTGCAAGAGAATCATTTCTCAGTATATGCACCAGAGATGCTAACTATTGGAAAGAGGTGGACAGGGAGATGAAGAAGAGCTGTATTATTTTCAGTCACACAGAAAACAATCTGTGAAGGAAAAAGAAACACCCTTGAAAATGTCTTAAAAATGAGGAGTAAGTTAGATGATTTTCATATGACTATTTACTCTGCTGTTCAATAAAACTCCAGCATTGAGTATGACAGCTGTTATATCACATAATATGTCTTACCACTAAGATACCAAGTGTCATTTAAAGTAGCACACCATCCTTAAGCTGTGTACAGTTCATCCATCTCACCATGTTTTAATGGAAAAATCAGTTTTTCAATAAAATGACATCATTTTCC
This sequence comes from Terrapene triunguis, assembly GCF_002925995.2. NCBI lineage: Eukaryota > Metazoa > Chordata > Testudines > Emydidae > Terrapene > Terrapene triunguis. The sequence goes on along the minus strand of NW_020664440.1, from coordinate 8,459,747 downwards.
CCAGGTTATAATGTTCATTTTACAACTGTTTTTGTTTAATTCCATTTATTTTACTTTTCTTTTTCTTGGCATCCTTTATTTCTTAAGGATTGAAGAAGGAGGAATTTCTTCTCATTCAGGATTGACATGAAATGGTACAGAGGCAAAGATCTCTTCCTCCTTCCCTCACAACCCCAAAAATCTTGTGCTAATCTTGAGTGCTTTAGTTTTAATTATTATTATTATTATACTTTAAGGCAAATAGGGTTATATTTTCAAGGTAGTGAAGAGACATACACTGAAATCCCGTAATTTGTTAATTGGGTTTGTGCCTGCATTTTGTTGGGGAAACCAACCTATCATATGCTGCTTGGTTTTCACATGCAAGCAACTACTCATTTGTGTAATGCAAATGAGTTTTTTTCATATGGTAGATGACTCTAAGGTGTGTGTGCATTTTTTTTATTTTCTTCTATGTAATCAGTAGAGGCATATGTATATTATAAAGTATATTCTGCTCATTAAAACAATGGTGTAAGCACACAAAGGGAAATTGTTAGTACGTGTTGCAGCTTGTCATTTCAGGCTGTGTGAATAAAGAAGATAGCTATTCCTTTGGGAAACTATTTCAGGAATTGAGCAACAGATATGCTAGCCAGAGAATTCTTTTAACTGTAATTTTCCTTTTTGTGTGTACTCAAAAATAACATCCTGATGGGTCCTTAAATGCCATTTCATATACAGAGCGCAATTTCCACAGCACAGGTGGTGCTAATATAGGACAGTCCCCTAGGCACTTGTCGCCGAGAGTTGTACAGCTTGTTCAGTGTCTGCATCCATATGGCAATCTGTCCCATTCATAGAAAGACATTGTAGCTGTGCCTGTGGGTACTGTGGTCAATGTAGTGTGAAAAGTAGGTTTTAACTCTCAGCAACCTATGTTCTGCCGTTTGTTTTATTATAGAATCCAAGTTATAACATTAATAAAAAAAAAAATTCAGCTCAGAGCGAATTCCAGAACAATCTTGCTGGTTTCATTTTTGGTTACTCTTAGTAGCACATGGTTAACTCTGCAGATGCAGAGTTCTGTTTGCAGCATACCAGTGCAGAGTTTACAGGAAATCATTCTGAGAAGAAACATTTTCTTAGTTGTTTAGACTGTGAGTTAACTCAGAACTGGCATAGCTGCATATGTCCTGTATACATAAATATACGTCCTGTATACACAAGCATGGTCCTTTTCTTCCCTTTTTTTCTGTTGTGCTACTGTTTTTCTTCCACATGCTCTGCTTGTGATGTAAGTTGAGTATACCTTTTCAGCAGGAGCGCCGCCGGCTTTTTTGCTGCCCTAGGCGGCGAAGGACTCACCCCTGAAATGCCACCCCCAACAGAGGCGGCGGAAGGTCCCGCCCCCGAAATGCCGCCAACGACCGGGGCGGCCGAAGATCCGGCCGCTGCGGTCGCCGCCCCCCAAATGTTAGCACCCTAGGCGACTGCCTAGCTCGCCTAATGGGTTGCGCCGGCCCTTGCTTTTCAGAAGAGCGTATGTTCTCAGCAAGTCTGCAGAGTGTGTCTAAGGGTATGTCTACACTGCAAGGAAAAACCTGAGATGCCAAGTCTCAGAGCCCTAGGCAGTTGATTCAGGCTCATGGGATTCGGGCTGTGGGGCTAAAAAACAGCAGTGTAGAGGTTTCAACTCAGGCTCTGAAACGCAGCAACAGGTTCCAGCCTAAGCAGGAACATCTACGCTGCTATTTTTAGTCCCTCAACCCGAGCCCCATGAGTCCAAATCAATAGACCTGGGCTCTGAGACTTGGAGCCACGTGTTTTTCTTTCCAGTATAGACATACGCCAAGTATCCTGTGATGACCCACTCCTTGAATGGGAGCTGGCCCACAATCACAACATGGACAGAGTATGGCAAACGGGATTTCCCCAATGGAGCGTGTGGAAAATGTGCGTCTTTCAAAAAGCTTTAAGTTATTAACAAGAAAGCAAAATGTATGGCTGCTCTGATATCCATGATTTTCATGCCAAATGTTGTTCTGCTTTAGTGTGACTATTTGTTATGCCTTTTAGTAAACAAAAACAAATAGAAAGCGTAACACCTGCAACAGCATATGATATTTACACTACCTGTATGATTCAGCATGCTTCCCTGAGGAAACAGCTAGACTTGTGTCCTATGAATTTTGGTGCTTTTTATAATGTTCCCTGGGGGAAAGCATGTGGCAGAAATAATTTAATATATTTTCATTGTTTTCTTATAATACATTTTCCTCACACTTGTAGGGTATATTTACAAAATGGCATGTAAATTAAAAAAAAAAAAGATGTTGCAAGATTATTTAGTGGGAGGAGGCATAAAAAACGAATTCACAGTGTATATGTGATGTGACGATCCCCTTCTGTGCTGTTTTTGTTGTGCCTCTGGAATCATCGTGGTAAAATATTAAAGTGTAATAGTCCATGTTAATTGGCCACCTGACCAGGCAATATACGGGCAGAAGACTTTCCCCTCCTCGGATTCTGTTCTTACCTTTAAAGTTACTGTAGAAAATGTACTGGTACATATGATTTTCTGCATAAGGTATTGAAACTCAAGTCCCGTTTAAGTCAACGGGGACTATGTACATGCTTAGAGTTAGGCATGTGCTTAAGACTGGGGAGCTTTCCTCTCTCCCGTCCCCAGAACGAATTCTGTATCCGAGAGCAACAGGAATTGCTGTGTTAAAGATCAGTGAGAAGAAATAGTCAAAGTGTTAGCTTAATTAGAGAAAAATGTGATCCTAAGATACTGAATATGTCGAACGTCATCTGAATAAATTAGAGGACTCTGCAGAGAGGAATAAAATAAACTTTAACAAGGATAAGTGGAGAGTTGTCCAGATAGGTAATAAAAATCCAAAATACATGTTCAAAATGACACATCAGCTACTAACCATCGGTTATGTGGGAAATGACGTAGGCACTATAGAGCATGAGAAATTAAAGTGAGGGATTTGCTGCAACCCATAGTTAAGAAGGTAAATGTAGTCTTGGGCTGTACAAACATGTTTGTCACATTTAAGACTCTTCTTCCCTGTTACACAGTACAAAGCGCCATTTAAACCACAGTCAGAATAAGACATGCAACTAGGCACTATCCTGCAGAAAGGATAAAGAGAAATTGGAGCAAATACAGAAGAGAGCAGCTAGGATGATAAAGGGTTTGGAGGGAATGGGCTATGAAGAAAGATTAAAGGGAATTAAAGATCTACACCCTGTAAAAATAGAGGCGGTATGAGGATGTGATTATGATATGCAAGTATATGAAGTGAAGTTACAAAGAGGAGAGAGAGAAATTGTTCTCATTAGTTAGTAACGATAGAATTTAAAATCCAGCATTTCAATTCATATTTGTCTAGGTATTTCTGATGTGCTCTTCACAATGATATTCAGGCACCAAATTGAAAAAAAAATCAGTTTTAAATAGTAGGCAAACTTGTTTATAGTAAAATCGAATGGAGATTGGAGCTTGCAGCTGAAAGAGGTGACAGAATCAAAATTGTTTTTGTGATGAGCACTTCTCCTAGGTGTTCTAGAAAGATGCACTAGAATCCTCCAAAGAGAGTGGCATGTTAAACTAGTGGTTATACAAGTCCTTAGCAGTTTTGGTGAGATGTCAAAAGTAGGGGGTAATAATATGCATATTGGGAAAAGTGCATAGTACATTTAGAGCTTCATAATTCTGGCTGTAACCAAATATGTTCTATCATTGATTAATAGATTTTTAGGTTCAGACGGGAGCATTATGACAATCTAGTCTGTCTGCTACATGTAATCCACTACAGCAGAAAGATATTGAGGTCTCTACCTGCTCTGTCACCCTGTCACAATGTCTCCTGCAGGGGGCCACACAGGTGGGACGGAGATGGGGTAGTCAATCCCTGATTCTCTCTTAATCTGATTGCTTAGCTAAACTTGGTTAAGTAACTTCCTTGAACCAGCTGCCCAGCAAATGGTCCCAAGGTTGGCCAGGCTGCAATCTCTGTTGCTGATCATTAGGGTGCCAGTCAGAGCTTTTCAATGCATTATTGGGACCGCATGTTGCAGTATCTACAGAATGGCTCTATATTTAGTCATCTGCATGAATATACGTGCTAGTGTGAATGTGTGCGAACACAGGTAAAAAACATCAGACAGGATTTCAGCTGTGAGCACCAGATTTTAATCCGGTTTGTCTGAAGTTGTTATAGTCATTTAAAATTTAACTTACCATTTCTGTTTCTTCCAATGAGTTTGATGTAAAACATGAATTTCCATTGGTCCTGGGTCTTGGTATGGGTTAATGCCTTTGGGGGGAGGGGTTAGGGTTTTTTTTCCCTTCCCAAACAAATATAGGTAAACTAGATGAGGTTTTCTGGATGGAAAAACTGGCACATTTCGAAAAGGGCAGAGTTGTTCATTAATTCTCCTTAAAGCTATTTGTGGTCAGTACTGGATCAGTATAATTAATTCATTAAGGTTGCCATTTTGTTTCTTAATTAAGTGAAATATGGATCTCTAACTTTTTGGTTTTCACCTCACATTTCTTGATCTTTCACCTATCTGTAGCCAAACACAGACTTTGACTTTATTATCATTCATTTTTCTTTTGTGCCTTTTTGAGTAACTACAGAATTCACCGGCAAGTCACAGAAGTACCTCGTCAGTTCCAAATGGCCCTACACCTCCTCAGATTTGGGACTGAAAATGGGGTATCTTGCATCAAATAATATATCATTCTATAAAACCTGAACAAGTTGGCAGTCTATGAAATGTGATGGAGCCTCATAGATTGGAGAAATAAGGATACTAAGTAACTGTGTGATCATTATGGTTCCTGTTTGCCTTTTCCACATCTCTCTGTTGTTGTCCTAAATCTGTAAGCTCTTTGAGGCAGGTATCAGATCTTACATGTATTGTGTGAGGTACATTGAATAATGTGTTTGGGTTTGCAAATGATAATGAGTTTTACAACCAGTGTTTTTCTATCCTTAATGCCATTACCATTAGATCAATATTGCAATTCCTGTGAGAGATGAAACGCTATTTTTACATATTGATGCTATCGTGCTTTATTGTACTTTATTCTCTTTCCTTTACTTATGCTGACAAACTTTAAGATTAGAATGGTTTAAAACCATCCCTGGCTCAAACGTGTTGTGAGCCTGGATAGGTCAGCCAGTAGAGCATCAGACTTTTAATATGATGATCTGGGATTCAAGTCCTGTGTTTTTTGTAGGAGATCAGACTAGATGATCACAATGGCACCTTCTAGCCTTTTAATTTATGAATCCCAAAGGAGGACTAAGTTTCTCACACATGATTAATGTCTCCTATTTCAGACTCCTAGTTAATTAATGTTATCCTCTGCATTTTGAGGCCAAATAATTCATGTACGGGAAGCTCTATTAATGGGGATTCTCTATATCCTGGTAAAGAGGAGAGGATAGACGTTGATAGAGTACAGGTAAGAACTGAAAAAAAACAGTCAAATGAAAAATAGTCCCATTCAGTTACATCACACAATGGCAGACAACAAAAAATGACAAATTTTGCTTGTATACAGATGCTAAAAATCTAAATACTAGGATTGGTGAATTGAGTGCCTGATATTAAATGAGGATGTTGATGTAATAGGCATCACAGAAATTTGGTGGAATGAGGATAATCAATGGGACATGGCAATACAAAAGTACAAAATATATAGAATCTCTATGGAATGGACAGACATTCCGTGCTTGAACAGTAATAATACAGAAATGGGGATATACTGCCAACCACCTGACCAGGATGGTGATGGTGATTGTGAAATACTCAGGGAGATTAGAGAAGCTATAAAAATAGTAAATTTGGTAATAATGGGGGAATTCAGCTATCCCCGTATTGACTGGGTACATGTCACTTTGGGAAAGGATGCTGAGATAACGTTTCTAGACCCCATTAATGACTGCTTCTTGGAGCAGCTAGTCCTAGAACCCACAAGAGGAGAGGCAATTCTGTATTTAGTCCTAACTGGAGCACAGGACCTGCTCCAAGAGGTGAATGTAGCTGAACCGTTTGGTAATAGTGCCTGTAATGTAATTAAGTGTAACATCCTTGTGGGAGGAAAAATACCAAAGAAGCCCACCATCGTAGCATTTAACTTCAGGAAGGGGAACTAACCAAAAATGAGCTAGTTTAAATGGTAATTAAAAGGTCCAGTCACGAGAGTGAAACTTTTTAAAAACACCATAATAGAGGCTCAAATTAAATATACACCCCACATTAAAAAACACAGTAAGAGGACCAAAAAAGCGCCACCCTGGCTGAATGGAGTAAAAGAAGCGGTTAGAGGCAAAAAGGCATTCTTTAAAAGTTGGAAGTCAAATCCTACTAAGGAAAATAGAAAGAAACATAAACTCTAGCAAGTCAAGTGTAAAAATATAATTAGGCCAAAAAGAATTTGAAGAGCAATTAGCAAAAGACCCAAAAAGTAACAGCAAAAAAAATTAAGTACGTCAGAAGCAGGAAGCCTGCCCAACAATCAGTGGGGACATTGAATGATCGAGGTGCTAAGGAAGCACTCAAGGAAGACAAGGCCTCTGTGAAGAAGCTAAATGAATTCTTTGCATCTGTCTTCACTGCAGTGGATGTGAGGGAGATTCCCACACCTGAGCCATTCTTTTTAGGGGACATGTCTGAGGAACTGTCCCAGATTGAGGTGTCAGTAGAGGAGATTTTGGTACAAATTGTTAAATTAAACAGTAATAAGTCACCAGGACCAGACGGTATTCACCCAAGAGTTCTCAAGGAACTCAAATGTGAAATTGCAAAACTGCTAACTGTGGTAACCTATCACTTAACAGCTTCTGCACCAGATGATTGGGGGATAGTTAATGCAATGCCAATTTTTTTTAAAAGGCTCCAGAGGTGATCCTGGCAATTACAAGCCAGTAAGCCTAACTTTAGTTCCAGGTAAATTGGTTGAAACTGTAGTGAAGAACAGAATTACCCAACAAATCATGTTCATCTATGTGTCTGATAAGAGTCAACTCAGTTTTTGCAAAGGGAAATCGTGCCTCACCAATCTGTTATAATTCTGTGAGGGGATCAACAAACGTGGACAAGGGTGATCCAGTGGATATATAGTGTACTTGGACTTTCAGAAAGCCTTTAATAAGGTCCCTCGTCAAAGGCCCTTACGCAAAGTAAGCAGTCATGGGATAAGAAGGAAGGTGTTCTCATGGATCGGTAACTGGTTAAAAGACAGAAAACAAAGGGTAGGAATAAATGGTCTGTTTTCAGACTGGAGAGAGGTAAATAGCAGTGTCCTCCAGGGATTTGTACTGTGACCAGTGCTGTTCAACATATTCAAAAACAATCTGGAAAAAGGGGCGAGGTGGCAAAGTTTGCAGATGATACGAAACTACTCAAAATAAATCAGTCCAAAGCAGACTGCAAAATGTTGTAAAGAGATCTCACAAAACTGTGTGACGGAGTCAGAAAATGGCAGATGAAACTCAATGTTGTTAAATGCAAAATAATGCACATCGGAAAATATAATCCCAAATATATATACAAAATAATGGGGGTTCTCAATTAGCTGTTGCCACTCAAGAAAGAGATCTTAGAGTTATCATGGATAGTTCTCTGAAAACATCCGCTCAATGTGCAGTGGTAGTCAGAAAAGCTAACACAGTGTTAAGAACCATTAGAAAAGGATAGATAATAAGACAGAAAATATCATAATGCCACTATATAAATTCATGGTATGCACCTTGAATACTGCATGCAATTCTGGTTGCCCATCTCAGAAAAATATATTAGAATTGGAAAAGATACAGGGAGGGCAACAAAAATGATGAGGGTGATGGAACAGCTTCCACATGAGGAGAGATTTAAGACTGGGACTTTTCAGCTTGGAAAAGAGATGACTAAGGGGGGATGTGATAGAGGTCTGTCAAGCCAGGGGATGCCCAGTGAAATTAAGATGCAGTAGGTTTAAAACAAAAGGAAGTTCTGTTTCCCACAACACACAATCAACCTCTGGAACTTGTTGCCAAGGGATGTGAACGCCAAAAGTATAACGGGGCTCAGAAAAGAATTAGATAAGTTCATGGAGGATGGGTCCATCGATGGCTATTAGCGAAGATAGTCAGGGATGCAACCCCATATTCTAGGTGGCCTAACTGCCAGAAGCTGGAAGTAGAAACGGGGGATGGATCATTCAATAATTACCCTGTTCTGTTCATTCCCTCTAAAGCCTCTGGCATTGGCCAGTCAGAAGACAGGATACTGGGCTAGATGGACCATTGGTCTGACCCAGTATGGCCGTTCTTATGTTCCTGTGATATCAACAATAATCTCAATTATTTTTAAAACAGCATAAATCTGGCACTTACTAGATTAGTACATAATCACTCCAGTTGGAAGTTCTAAACATGGGTATGATATCACAAGGGAATGTGAAATCCTCTAATTAAACATGATTTTAAAAGCAGATGGAAAATTGAGATGATGAGGGTTATAGGGTGCGAAAGAGGCAAAGAACACACTGCGAGGAAGAAAGAATGATAGACATATGAATTCATTACTGTTCTATAGAGACTCCATCTTATTCACTCTTGGATTCTCCCCCACACACATTCTAGAGAGTATGGATACTCCATTGTCTGATATGCTGTAAATAACTTGGATAGATATATTTAATATAAAATTTTCCTTTTGTCAATATCACAGCTGTACAGACTGAGTACTTTTCTTTATTGGCTCTGCAATATACATGGCAGTAAAAACGAAAAAGAAAAAGAAAAAATCTTAGTCATTAAAGTAACTAGAAATTACTCTGAATCAGCACAGGGTCTGTTGCATAAGAAAGTGCTGTTTTTAGTCATTTGGCCTAATTGATAAACTAACTAAATTGTTGTTGTTGTAATTGCAAGAGGTTGTTAAACGTCTTACTGTTGATTATAACGGATACCTCTGCAGAGCTATTTCAATGTCCCCTGCTCCATTTGACCAGTTTGCAAAACCCAGCAGGAAGAGCATTGTTAAGTTTCTTCATAAGAATAATTTGTGGATTTAAAAGCGACTCCTTTTAGCCAATTCTAATCTGAAAAATGACTAAAAACAGCACTTTCTTAGGCAACCGACCCTGTGCTGATTCAAAGTAATTTCTAGTTACTTTAATGACTAAGCTTTTTTCTTTTTCTTTTTTGTTTTTACTGCCGTGTACATTGCAGAGCCAATAAAGAAAAGTACTCTATGCTTTTTTATACTAGTGAGAGAATTGCTAGTTAAGTTCTGACTGCAAAGCCAAATTATGCCCCAAATTGCACCTTTGCAGCTGGGGAAATTAAAGGGTTGCAGATGTTTAACCAATAATAGAATTTGAAGACAATATTATTGCACAGATGTAACTGTAGGCATTATTTGGCCTGTAGAATCTTTATTAATGATGCTGATGCACAAGCCATTAAGAACATACCTCAGTTCTCTGATTCTAGCTTGACCATTAGAAATAAAACAGGATCATCTTTCCTATAAGCACATCTGCTGAGTAACTTTGGTCTTTGACAGTCACATGCTATGAGTGTCAAAGTTGGCCAAAGAATGGAGACTTAAGAGACGAAATTTTGCACTGCGAGTGGTGCTCTTAGATCTAGAATATGGTGGGAAAACAAGTGAATTGGACAGAGAGTAAGCTGCTGCTTTTTGCAGCTGAATAGCATGGTGGCTCTAGCCGTTCATGTCAGAATTTCAATCAGCACAGGACACTTGGGAAACCAAGTACCACTCTTCTCACCAAGATAGTGGTACTGTGTATCTTAGGGGTACTGTCACTTCCTTTCTCAATTTGGGCCTTGCTATCTGTGGTTTCTCCAGGGGGAAAATGTGGTTCTGTATTTACAATGTGGAGCTCAGGTATCAGAAATGGAGCAATCAATTGTAGAAATTTCGTGTCTCAAACCTAAAAAGCTAAACTGGCTGCAGTAATTGAAGGGCTTCTGTTTATTTACAGGTTTATTTAACAGTACTATTTGTTGGAGGTAGAGTGCACATAGTGAGCTTACTTCTGAAGCCTGAGGAGGGCCCTCATAGGTAGGAAGCGCAATGCAGTGCTTTGTTTGAAGAAGACAGGTTGTGAGCATCTAGAAGGTGGATGATGAAGACAGGGTTGAAGATAAGAGTGCCAGACTGTCCCTTGTCCGCCTCATCCCACCTGGATGAGCAGTTGCAGGGAGTCTGCATGGAGATAGGACATTGAAAGCCTCAAAAATAAATGTTAAGTGGACACGTGTTAAGGATTTTCTGGTTTATCATTTGTATTTTTGTTACTCCATGATCCATGTCATTAATAAACAGAATTACACAACAAAGTTTGCTTGGCTGAAGTATTGTATTTCATGTGCCTGCGTCTAATCTTATCATGCCCCTGTATTACTTTGGATGCATTCTGTTAAGCGTTTCACCAACAGATAATTTACAAATAAGAAGGGGCAATCCAAATCCACTGGGCATAGAAAAAGCAACTGTGCAGAGATCTGTCTTGATCCTATGCCATGCATACCTCTGCTGTTTATGTAAATCATGTAGTGCTATATGATTTACTTCCAAAAACTTGTTGTACATCACACATATTCATGGCAGGTTATCCGTGAACTTGTGTGTGTGTGTGTGTGAGAGAGGGAGAGAAACACACACATGCTCTTTCAGTGTCATTAGAAATCAATGGGGAAGATCAGGAACAAATGATTTACTTGTTCTTCCTGACATTATTCTTGTCTTCTACAATCTGCATGTGTCCGTGGTCTCTCTGTATGTGGCAGTATTTTAGAAGTCATATTTGCACACAAACAAATGTTTTGGAACAATGTCTTTAATGTATTAGGCCCAAAGTCTAGTACTTGGAACAGTTCAAGAAAAATCAAGTTCTTAATTCATTTTTCATTTTCTTCTTGTCTTTTCCTCATTATGCCAAATGCAGTACATAATCTTGTTCTGCTCTTCTGTCTTTTTCTGGAGTAATCCTTTTGAAGATTCTAGTTTCCTTGAACAAACAGGCAATATTTAATACTATCAATAGAAGCAGGATGGGCCAGATTGAATAACAGGACACTTATCTGGGCATGTGAAAGTCCCCAAAATACACCACCAAAGATCCAAGAATAGTGCAGGGACAAAGAAGTAAAGGAACCAGTAATTTCAAAAAAGTAACTACCAGAAGGGCTTGCATTTTTAATCTTTGTTAAAAATAGCTACTTCCAAAAAAACTTTGAGCATTTCTGTTCATTGTTGAATGGTGGTGGAATCTTCCTTGTATGTGTGCTTTAGGCATAATGCCATTTAAAATATACTGTGAGTGTGTTGACTTTTCATGTTTCCATTTATGGTTAACATAAGGAATTCCCATGGATATAGTTAAAACTCTGCATTCACATAGACACCTTCAGTCACATACTTTGAACGTTTTGGGGCAGAGTACGGTAGTGCCCTCCCTGTCATACAGAAGATCCTTGGGGGGAAAAAAAGATTTGTACCCCAATTTAAAACAATATGCATAGTGATCCTGGGATCTTCCCAGAGACTTGGCTGTAGCCTTTAGAATCTAAGAGGTTAATTTTAAAAAATCCATTTAGGTGGTTAAACTGTATGACTCCCACTGGCATTATAATGGGATTTACAATGCTGAAAACCCTGCAGAACCCTTTGAAAATTTCTTTGTCTTGTTACGTGTCACAGTTTCCTAGTCAGTTTGGTTGTGTGTGTAACATTCACTATGTAAATTGACATGCTAAAGTTTTGTTGAGTCTGACAAACACACTTAAACTGTACCACTGGCGTAGCTATGAATGTCTTCATTGATCTTAATGGGATGTTAACATCAAAACTTACTTTCCCTCCCTTTATCCTTGTGCTGTAAAACTAGTTGATAAAAAACACAACAAACCACATTAAAAATCTGTTAATTTTAAGAACAGCCGGGTCTACATTTAGTATTGACTGCAAATGCTCCTAGTAAAACTTCAGTCCTAAAATGTATCCAGCTTTATTATGCTGTTGAGTAAATAGACTGAGGCCTTGTCTACACTACAAAGGGCTTGCCAGTATAGCTATACTGGCAAACACTCATAGGGAAGATGCAGCTTACATTGGCAAACTGTTTCTTTCACGGAATAGCTTATACCAGTTCCCCAAATGAAATAAGCAATGCCAGCAAAAGGACATTTTTTGCCAATATAATAACCCCGTCTACGCGATGCTTTTACCAGCATAGCTATTTTTGCACACTCCTAGCCAGCATGGCTGTGCCAGCAAAACCTTTTAAGTGTAGACTGGGCCTGTGATATACAAGTTTATTTGTTTTGGTTTTGAGTTTGTAACTATCAAGCCTAGCCTTTTATCTGGATTTCATTGTTTAGCCTGTCATGATCAAATGAACCTCTTAATAAAATAAAAATAAAGACGAGATATCGATGTAGATTTTTTTCTCTCATTTTCTCCTGAGGTTTGCAGCATTTTATTCATATTTTAAGATATAAAAAGTAATGTTACTAAACACTTCAGTATTCTTAAATTCTTCTTCTCCTTCCACATCCTCAAAGAGTGTACCTGACTCTGCACCGTATCTGGCTTGAGTTGACTATGTTCCTTCACCCAGGCACATTGTTTTTCAATTGAGAATACACATGTGATATAACATTTTTCCAACTTCCTTGCAGAGAGTGGATTGGTTCCTTCATTCTTTTAACAACTCACCAGCTATAGTTTCTCCCTCCTCGTTTGTTTTAAAAACCGATTGAAGATAATCTGAAAAAAGGTCCCATATAGACAAGGTGTTTGTGACCCTCTGAGCCTCCTATGTTTAGGGTGACCAGACAGCAAATGTGAAAAATCGGGATGGGGGGGTAGGGGGTAATAGGAGCCTATATAAGAAAAAGACCCAAAAATCGGGACTGTCCCTATAAAATCGGGATATCTGGTCACCCCACCTATGTTTTGTAGGACAATTAGGTTGCTGAGTTTTAGAGCTGCTTGGAAAAGATGGAAAAATGGAAATTAACATTTATGCACATTTTTGTAATATTTTTTCCGAACACCTTTTACCTTCAGAAAGTGTTAAGTGTCCCTCAATTGTCCAAAGATTTCCATTGGGCCTAAGATGAGATGTAATGGAAGCTGGGAGGTTTGGAGGAACATTCTCATGTGTTTCTTATTGTTTGAGACAATAGGGAGTGTTTGAGACAACAGTGTGGTTCTCATATCCGGTGAAAAAGAAAGAATGTAACTGTAATCATTGTTGTAATACATGGTGAGATAATGTTCCAGAACAAGAACAAATGACATTTCCACATGTGCATAGACATAAGATGGCAAAATGTAGGTGTTTATCCATAACTATACCTGTAATCCAGGATAAAAAAAAGTCATAAAACCCCACCTAGGTGCTGGTATGCAGTCATATCCTTTGTGTGTGTTTGAAGTTCATAATACGGCAGAAGTGCGCTGTAGCAAAAAGATTTGCTATGAAAAATAGATGTGTGTGAGAGAGTATAAAATAGAGCCCTCAATATTATTTTGGCATTTAATGCTTAAAGCCATCTAAGGTTACGGAAATTGTTGCAAAAATATTTCCTTTACTTAAGAAGTTTCCATGCAGAAGTTGAATAAAGAAGATATTTTAGAATATGGTTCATCAGTTAGTGCAACAGATACATTTCCCTGAGCACCTCATGGCCTGGATCAAAGCGTCTCATGACTTGGATCAGTGCAGTCAAATCATTACGTATTGATTGGAATCCCACTGGAGGATTAACCCCTTAATGTTCATAAGAATTTTTTTCTTTAACCTTAGTTTCAGTAGTTGGTAAGCACTGTGATATTTCTTCCAAAGCTTAGACATGGTACTAGTCCCTGCTAACCTTTTGGTATTGCAGAATTCTTTGATTATTACATGTTTCCTTTTTTACGATGAATTTTACATTTGAAAACATTCGTGATTCACTTTAGTAGAGTGTAAAAAGTCTGTTCTAGTGCAAAAAGGGCAGCATAGTAAAGAGAAGAAAATGCTAGATGGACAATATGGTGTTAAAAATAGAGCTCAGACGCCAGGTTCTTTTCCTTTATATAATAATTTGGAATGTTAAGTCCTGGATATATTGTATTTTAAGACACTGTGCTGCTGTTCAGGAATAGCTTTTCATTCGGATGCAGTCGAACTGTCAATGTGTAGTATTCATAAATTTCTCATCAAAATATCAAGTAGAGTTTTAAGCAAGTCTGTCCCCTTCCGTGTTCATTTAAATTCTTTACAAAGCTTTTAGTTAATGAATGAAATGTAGGAGGTACATACAAGAGAGATTTTGGATGGCACATGTATTCAGTCTGCAAATGATACTTAATTTTGTTTTTAGAAATCAAGGGCAGGGTAAATAGGGTTCGTGAACTGTAATGGTATATTTTTGGATCCTCTATTTGTTGTGGTGTTCAACCTGTGTGTTTTGCTGTTAGCATCTTTGCCAAGATGAATTTATTCAGACCTTCAGTTACAATGCTTCTCCTCCTTTCTTTTTGTTTCTTTCCTTCAGTTTATCCCACGAGGAGCACTCACATAGCCATCCGCTCTATGGACATGGTGTATGCAAATGGCCAGGCTGTGAAGCAGTTTGTGAAGACTTCCAGTCATTTCTAAAGTAAGTGGGGTTTTTTTGGCACTTATATTTTACCCTGAGCATGTCCTGTCATTTTTTATGCTGTCACTCACTCACCAAGGGCCTGATCCCAAGCTCATTGAAAGCAATAGAAAACTCCCATTAATTTCAGTTGGTTTTGGATTATGTCTAATGTACATTTTAATAGGGGATGGTAAATTATCCCTTTAGAAAAAAGGACATCTGTAACTCAAATAGTCTCCTGTATACGATACTGCTATAAAACATAGTGTTTGAATTTCTTCAGTCTACTTTCAAGTGTTTTTCTATTTGAATATTCCAATTTTTTTTAAATTACTGAAATTTTACACAATTCAACTTTAATTTAACCTTTATTTCAATTAATTATGAAATTTAGTCTTATATTAACACCTTAATTGGTCAGAGAGAATTGCAAGACGTCAGGTGAAATTAATTTATGTCAAATAAGTAACTAATGAACAAAGTCTACACTACTAAAAATAAACTGTAATTATATTTATTAGGCCCCTGCAATTTTCTGCTGACCTTTTCTCACTGCCAAAGGATACAGTTTTACATGTTGCATCACCAGTGCATTATTGGCTAGTGTGTGGTAATGCCTGGATCCCAACACAGGGAAGGGAAGGCTTTCATAAATCTCACAATGCTCTTCTGCAAGTATCCACTTCCTCCCTCAAAGCTGAAGTGTAAATGTGTTAATATTGCATCACATGTATCTCTGAGTGGATCACTAGGCCCAATTAGACTGTTGCTACATTTGGCTCCTCTTGAATTTTGATGTGTGCTAGCAACTCCTAGATTTGCTATGACTGTGTTGTTGTTACATCCAACACAGACCAAATGCCCCAGCAACATTTGTGGATTGAATGCACAAAGGGCCAAATTCTACTGTCATATTTACAATGCTATCCAAGTGGAATAAATTCATAGAAATCCACAGAATTGCTTGAGATGAACACCGGAGCAGAATTCATTCCCAAATCTTTAGGAAACAGTCTTAGGGTACGTCTACACTTACCGGAGGGTCCGGCGGCAGGCAATCGATGTTCTGGGATCGATCCCGGAAGTGCTCGCCGTCGACGCCGGTACTCCAGCTCGGCGAGAGGAGTACGCGGCATCGACGGGGGAGCCTTCCTGCCACGTCTGGACCCGCGGTAAGTTCGGACTAAGGTACTTCGAATTCAGCTACGTTATTAACGTAGCTGAATTTGCGTACCTTAGTCCGAAGTGGGGGGGTAGTGTAGACCAGGCCTTAGATATGTCTGTTCTTTCTCAGGACAGTTCTGAAAAATATTTTGTTGTGTTTTTTTGTTTTGTTTTTAAAATGGTATGTTGAGGCCTAGATTAAAATTTTTGCTTCCAAAACACAATGGGTCAATCCTGGTCCCAATCAAGTCGCTGGCAAACCCCCCATTTGACTTCAGTGAGAGCAGGAACAGGCCCTGTATAAGCATACTTTACAAGTAAGGAGTGGTGCAGTCATGAAAAGGGTCTCATTATAAGAGGATTACAAAATAAGAAGGTACTAGTCATAGATTTCCATGAAGAGTGGCCTCATTTCTTTCAGTTCATCCTGTTGTTCACTTAGTGAAATAAATGCTAATCTCTCATACTTGCCAGCTCATTTATATTCATATGCCATTCTATAACATTTAGTTCTTTAAAACAATTCTAAATTTCATTACATTTAGTGAACGGAAAGGTTCTGGATTTGACAGCTTTGGAGACTGGAATTCTCTGTTTATTCACATGGGGCAGATTTTGCCGCCTTTACTCACTTTGAGTAGTCTCTTCTCTGGGATTGGACCCCACTAATTTTAGTAAGACTACTTATGGAGTAAGATAGTACTGAGCACGATAATGAGCCGGATTCTGCCATGCTTAGGTAACGCAGCATGGATAGGGACAGCGTAGACTACCTGTCTGTGTGCCCCAACCCCTCACCCCCAACACGGTGGGGCCACCTTTATGAATGATGGGTAGTTCAGTGTTGGTGCATTCAGTCATTGGGCTTTTTGCTGACACTATAAGAAAGGTTTCCTATTAGTGTCAATTGTGGTGATACATCTGTGGTATGTTCATCTGTCCCACCGGGAGGTGGACTGAGAACACACACCTTTCATAGAGATCTGTGAACAACCAGTAGATTGTAACAATTTCAGGTAATTTATAACCTTGGCTAAATTTGAGCCATAGCCTACAGGCAAAAGGTTCCATCTGTACTTTCCCTAAGACATCCAAACCTCCATATTTAGATTCTTTTTCCACTTCCAGTTTTGAAGTATCTTTTTTCCCTCTCTTAAATTGTCTCTGAACAACAACAGCAAAAATAGTGCATACTGTATTTCTTATACCTGTTGAGTTGCCTAAATTTTCCCAGTACACAAATTCTACAATCCAAGGGATTATCTCTCTACAAAATGATATCAGTGCTGTGTGATACTTCACCCAGAATGTATCCAGAATGGATATCTCCAGGCACCAAATTGACATTGCTAGAGAAGTGGGTAGCACTTTATATAATGATACTGTAGCCCTCCAGATTTCTTGCCCCTATTGTGGAGTGGATGCCCTTACATTTTATTGTTATTTTTGAAAGTTTATTATTTACTGAAAAGATAGGTAGGAAATAATGCTGAAAATGGTTGAAGCTTTCATAACGGTAGACAATTGTAATTGTACCCACTGTAGTTGTAAAATCTTTGAAGGCGCGGGTCTTTTAATAGCCAGCCCAAGATAAAAAAAATATAGCCCCTACTAAGTGAAATACAGTTTCCATGTCAGTTGAGCATTACTTAATTTCATTCACCCAAGTGAAAGGGTCTGTTCTAGAGAGTGAAGAGAAGTTATATGCGGAATGAAAGCGCTATATGCCAATAAAATGATGCCCCGTAGTTAAAGGAGAAAAAGGACTCGAAGGTCTAAAATCATGGTTCTTTTTTTTTTTTCCTCCTGAGGAAGAAATATCATAACTGTTGGTAAATCAAAAACAGAGATTTGACACTCTTCTGTGATCATTCTGTAGTGTTTGTTCCCAAGGTGAGGTATACCACAGGGCCCTTGATTTCAAAGATAAATACTGTACAAATAACAATCCTGGTTGTCTTTCACTCACAGCCAACAGGAGGATGCTTATCACAACCAGCAGACACACAGGCTAGTGTATGCATTTATTTCCCTATTTCTTTTCCAAATAAGTTGCAGTTTTAGTTTTTTGTGGGTTTTGGTAATCTCTTAGCCATTGGTTATTATACAGTGGCTGTATCAGTAAGAGCTAATTGATATCAGCAGGTGCTTCTTCTAAGTCTAATGAAATAGTTGCACCCTGCATTGCCTAGAATACTTAGGTAATATAAAAAACAAAAACAAGTCCAGTTTCCCTGATGTGATCCAGTAGCCTTATTCCTACCTCCGCAAAACCAAGGTGAAGGCTTTAGGGAGCAGACACGCCTTGTATCATATGTTTACATGTTACCCACATCGTAATCTGAAATGAAAGAACAGCATCATAGGAAATTATGTTAAAAATTGATAAGCTGTATTTCATTCCCGTGTATTTTTAAAGATTATGTACAGGAAAGGGTTCGGTTCTCCCTTTACAGCACTGCTAGTTTGGGGAAATCTTTGTTCAGATGGGCAGTGGCGTGCTTGTCAAGATACGCTGGTATCCAGGGCACATCTTGCAGTGCAGGACCAAACCGTGCCTGTATTTATTTTAATTCTATCATGATTTGGGTATTTTCAGTCTCAGAATAACATCTGTAATTTGATTATGTATTCTAAATGGGATACACACCCCTTTTGAGAGATGTGGCAACCTACATAGAAAGATGCTGGTTGCCTGCTTCATGTGAATTTAACTTAAATGAAACTAAGGAGGGTTTCTATGAAAGAAACTACTAAGTGCACTCTGTAATGTTTTCACAAGTGTTTTTATCATGGTAACATCTTGTTTACTTTAGTTGCCTGCCTAAAACTACTTGGAACATGTTAAGAAAACATTTCAAGAAAGCTTCTACAAAGAGGCTTTTGTTTAGCAGCAACTGTGAGGCAGCTCAGCTCACAAAGGTGTTAACTTTCAACCCCTTAAGCACTTCCACATGAAATTCCAGCAACTATGTTTGTGGTTTTGGAAAAACAAAGTGTGTGTTAAAGAAACCAGGTATATGCTAATACATGTTGAAGTAAGCCGGAAATCATAAATTATTTCAAACACATTAATTGCTATCATTTGCATGTCAAAATGTTCTGCAGTGAAATCATCTGCAGTTAGCACAACAGAAACTTTTGATCCAATGGTTAGAGCAGAAAAGACTAGTCTATATATGTTTTTATGTTTAAATACATGGTGTCCCCAATTTGATTTTTCAAACATAAATATAAAATTTGCTGGCTAAAGGTGTTTCCAACTGTTAATCCATTATAAATGATAGTAAGGCAGCCAAAGTGCAGTTGTTCCATGAAATCTGTTCTTTGTGAAAACGTGTTGACACTTACTGATAAAAGAACTGATTTTATTTTCTAGGCTATTA
>NW_020664440.1:8393037-8435537 GCF_002925995.2 Terrapene triunguis | reverse complement strand
TAAGAAGAGTGGGTTGTGTATATTGAGGCCCCAATTCTAATCTCATTTCCCCTGGTGGGAGGTTTGAGTCAGGCACTATGTTTTGTTATTTAAAAAATAATCCTTGTTAGTGGGTACTGTACAAGAGTAGAAGTCACTTTATAAATCGAAATGTTATACAATTTCTCATAAGTGGTTAGTCCATATCAAAGGTTAAGTGGGCCAAATTCTTCTCTGATGTAACTCATTGAAGGCAGTGCAGTTAAACCAGAGATGAATTTATCTTATCATGTGCCAGATATTTTTGAAAGCAAGGCAATTTTTTTAAGCTATTGGAGTAAAGGAGAGGGATAGGGTGGTGTGGGTGGAGTGGGGAAAAGAAGCATGTGGTTGTTTGTTGTATTCACAGAAATGCAAAAACAAAATGTCCAAAAAACATATACCCGGTTTTAGCCTGGGCCTCAGAATAATTTTAGTTTAATAGCTGATTTATAAAACATTTGCATAGGGAATGGTTTTCAGAACACACATTGTGGCAAACATTTAACTCTAGCAGTGCCATATTTCGGGAATTGTTCTAGTACCTGGTAGCTCAAGAATACACTTTGTTTTACAGTAACTATATGTATCTCACTCTCTCTTTTATTGGTACATATTTTGCAGATGTTTATACACCAAATTTTGTGTGTTAATTTTTCCATTCTTTGCACAAGCATATTATTTATTTCTAATCCACATAAAACATGAAGATTCTTTGAGATTTAATTCATGTATTGCATGTACCCATTTAGATATATCCAGCATTTTGTAGTCAAGAAATATAAAATTATTTTTACCATAATTTCTTAGTCTTATTTGCATTTACCTAAATGGTGAAAAACAGCTGTTCAGCAGAGTTTCTCTTAGATCTGAAATAACCTTCTACTGAAAATATGTGTTAAAATATAATGAGTGATGGTAACAAGCAGTAGTCAAAGAAGGACAGAGGAAAAAACGGAGGTATTGATGAAGACCTGCTGGATAATACTCAGATTGCTTATTCATCCTGGTAACTACTTTTTCCTTTTTGTTTATCCATTTCACTTAATGATTTTCTGTGTATTGTTACAGACATCTCAACAATGAGCATGCGCTGGATGATAGAAGTACAGCCCAATGTAGAGTACAAATGCAGGTTGTTCAGCAGTTAGAGCTACAGGTAAAATGAAATTTATTTTAATATTACCTCAGTACTGATCACATCCAATTCACGACAGCAATAAAATGAGTTCTGCTTTACCCACTATGGTTGAAAACAAGTTTTCAAAACCTACTTGTAGTAGTTTTAAAAACTGTCAGAGAAACTGCTGCTTCATTTCCTCTTTTCTAAACCGTAATTTGAAAAGAAGTAGGAAGCTTAAGCAGTCTCACTGATTGGGACTCCATCAGTATGTGTGTAATGCATTTTATTCTCAAACTGGGGAGGGAGGGGGACAGGGAGAAATAGGGGGGAATGGAAAACCTTCCCCATGGTTTAGAATTGCTGGCATGGAAGAAATTGTCAATGTTTGTTTCAAAACACCGCCTGAACTGGCTTGTTGGTGGTCTCTCATATACTAATAATACTGTCTCTATATTTTTTTATTTGTTGCCATTTGTGGCAAATGAGTTTAAGTGCAAAAAAAGGGGGTAAAATTTGAGCTTATTAAAATGTGCAATTGCAGAGGTCTGACCCATTTATGTAACTGCCTTTTAAAGTGCTTTTGAGTTCTTTATATCTCCCTGTGCCTCACTGCTCTACTGGACGACTTTGACTGTGTGTCTGTGTGTAGTCAAGAGGTTAGCAAAGGAGGGGAAATTAAAACAATGTTGTACATTATATAGTTACCAGCCATTGAAAAACCTATTTTGTATGCAAGACAGCAATGTAGAGATATATGGACAGCCTTGGGCTAAGTACAGAAGATAATTACATTTGGAATTTTACTGAGTTAAGTCATTTATAGCTTCAAATAGTTGTAGAGAAAAATCAGCAAAAACACACTTAAACTTTTTTGTTGTTACTTTTCAAGATAACCATTTTTTAAAAAAAATCCCTTTTATCGTCTTATCTTACAAATTAGCTTTTTTCTTTCATAGATATTCCTAAATTTTACTTTCAGTAACACTGCAGTGAAGACAGTCTTCCACTATTAGCTGAAGCGATATAAACTATTTTAATATAAGTTTTATAAAAATCAAACTACTAGTCGTAAAATAGCAGAGTCTTGCGGAAATTGCTGTGAGAAATGGTTTGTTATTTTAACAAGTTTCCTGGGTATTAAAAAAAAAAAAAATCTACAGTCTTTCTGGTGGACTGAGATATAAGATAATCTTTCACCAACGGGCAATAACAGTCATGCTGTAGGTAAACCTAGATTGGGTTGTAGTCTGAAAAACGTTATAGGCTCTGTTGTATTAATTTAGATGAATGACTGGGTTATGTTAACACCCATTTATTCCATCTAAATAAATACAACAGCTCAGTCCTGCAGTCAACAGGAGTTTGTATTGCCTAGGGACAGTCAGATGAAGCCCTACATGAAGAGTTGAACAAGGTATAGGTGTTTTTTGATTGCTAGTGCTTTATAATCGTGACACTATTGTGGTAGATTGATCGGTGTTACATAATACTAATCATAGTCAGGGCTTGAGTCGTGCCGAAATGTTCCAGACCACCGCTCTGGCACTCTTTTTGGGAGCCGAAATGGTGTCCTTCCAGTACGGTCACTTACTGGAAGTGCATTCTGGCACTTTTTTTAGTTACAGGAGCACTGATCATAATGAGTGAATGATGAGCAGAGGTATGATAGTGTTGGAAAAGACCTCTTAGCTCAGAGTCCATTCTCTGAAAGGGCAGGATATAGTCCCTGATAAGATATATCTCCCATATTTAAATGATATTACGCTTGATCTTAGCTAAAAGTTCATTGTTCTGTGATAGACCCATAAGCAATAGATATGATGCATTAGGGTCTTGTGGATCAGGCATTTGCGCTTGCATCTTGAAAATAGAGTGAAATGGATACCAGAAGAGAAACAACCCTTAGATTTTAGTGTAGCAAAGACAATATTCATGGGCATAGACTAAACCTATTCCCCAAATAGTGAGTTGTATTACCATCAGTGATTGGATTAGAGAGAGAAGTACTAGTCGTTTATGCAAAACATATTGGGTCACAGCTATAAAGAGTAGGAGTATCAGTGGTTTGAGACTTAAAAGAAAATCCAGTCAGGAGGAGGGTGCTGTCATATGAGCTGCTACAGTGACTCTTTGCTCCAAATGATTCCCTTACACAGAGTAATTGGGGCGTTCCTCCAGCAGCTAGTTAATCTAGGTTTGGCCTATTCTGTAAAAAGCCTTGACGGAATAGAGGGCTGGCCCAGCAGTACCATTTGCAATGTAGTCACCTAGCCCACTAGAATTTGGACAATCAGACTAAGATCATGTTTTACATGGCTATCAAATGGCTATGAAGCAGTAACAATACTCAGTCAGTACTGCCATGTATGGATTTGAGTTCTGTGACCTAGACAGGGAAGGCATGGTGTCCCGTTACCAAACCAGTTTACCCCATTGGTACTCAAAGTGCTAGATTTCAACTTTGCCAAGAAATGGGCTGGTAGAGTGACACAAAATGATGAGGGTTTGTGATCCTGGCGATGAGCCAAATTCTGCCCTGTCTTATATCCCATACTACCTTACTGGAGAGAGGGTAGAATTTGATTTAGTGTGTTGCAGTGGCTGTATCTAGGGGAGATGATGTTGCATAATCATATTGCAACTTCCTCATGCTTTTAATGGAAACTTATCCATATGATACCAAGGCATGATGCCACCTTTGGTTTGTGGCTCTCCGAGATGCCATTTGATGCAGAATATCCTCCGAGTCCCTCTTGCACAGGTGGTGGGTATATCTACGTGATGTGTCCCTTCTCTCCTCCACGCTCCAGATGTGGCTCCTGGTAGGGAGAGGAAGTATCACTGTATCGTCATGATAATACTGTTTCTTGTTTCTGAGGGGGGGTGGGACCCAAATTAGCTGACCACATGCTCAGCTCTTCTGACACTTGCCTCACACTCCTGTCATCATCAGTCTGCTTGCTCGCCCTGAAACAGCCTGAGCAAGTGGAGCACTGTTCCATTTCTGCAAACTCTTGAGGAGCCAAATGTGTGCTGCAGATTAAGTACTACCCTACCCTCTGATGTCATCCACTGCCCCTTCATTGAAGCGTCTTGAGAATGTGAATTGTGATTTTGTACTTCTCTGACTGCATCCGTTACATTTCTTGACTATCTCATCAGGAATAGCTCTTTTAAATTATTTTTCTTAGAATTAATTTTGTAACTGAGCTTTAAGGCTAAGTATTATATTTGGTTTGAGTGTAATGGATCCAAATTTGATTTTCTCTCTCGATTTCTCTCTTACTATTGTTAATCTTATGTATAGTATTCTGTCAACATACACATACAGAGATATCCAGTGCAGCTTAAAGAAAGTGAGGGTTCTTGCTTTTTTGACTAATGTTCATGGAAACTAACATCAAGTCAGATTTGTATTTGGACAGAAATATCATGAATCTTTGGTCTCACAGTATCTCCATCACAAACATACTTGAAATACCACAAGCAACATAGTCTTTCGGTATTTTTACATGATTGAAACCGTGTTGACATGATCACCATTCGTTAGGGCAACTGCAGAGAGAGAAATGATTGGCTGGGAATGAAGGAAGAATAAGAGATTAAGGTATAAATACAAGCAAGCTACATGCCATTCTGTTTAGCTAGGCCTCAGTTGAAGTAGTGCATTCATTTTTGGGCACCAGATTAGATTAGAAGAGTTTGGAGGAGAGCAAGAAAAATGATGATAGGTTTGAAAATTAGCATATAAGAGGGAACCATGAAGATAACTGGCCATTGTCAATGCAGAGAAAAGGCTACTTTGGCCTGTTTTCAAGGATGTAAAGGGATGTTATAAAGAACACAGGAAACCATCATCCTTGCTAGTGACAGGGACATAACAATCTTGTATTGATTGTTATAAACTGGTGACTGGCCTCCCTGCCCCTCATCTTCAGGCTGTCCAAAACGCTGCTACTAAAGTTGTCTTCCTTTCCTGCTGGTCTGGATGCATTGTTCCTTCTGAGTCCCGTTCTCCCCAACCTCCCAATCCCACCCAATGGCTTATTGTCTAAAATCCTTGTCCTTATTTTCAGGACCCTCTGTTCTCCCCTTTACTACCCCACCCTGTGCACCTAGTCTTCCTCTTCATCTCCCATTTCCCATGCTCATGGCACTTTCTCCTGGGCTGGCCTCTATGTCTAGTACAGTGTCCCTATCGTTAGCAGCAGTGTGTCCTCTTTCCACCCTCCCTCTCATGAAGTGTCCAGTGTCCTGTCTTTGCGTGTGTTTGTCTTATATTTTAACCACTTCACAGCCAGGGTGGTATGTGGGGTTTTTTTTATGTAGGTTTATAAGGTGCTGTATAAACTTACAGCACTATGTATGTGTTTGCAATAATAATTGGCAGGAGAAGCTTTAGATTAAGCAGCACTTGGGCACCACGGTGAGCGGCACCTTATAAAATTAAATAGAAATACTAGCTAGTACTTCAGAATTAGAAGATTAAGTGGACAAGGGAACTTTGTGAAGCCACTGCCCTTGCAGATACTCAGAGCTAGATTGGACACTTACCTATTAGGGATGGTTTGGAGCTATTGAACTCAGGCCTTGTCTACACTGCCACTGTACAGCGCTGCAACTTTCTCACACCCCTGAGTGCTGCAAGTTTCAGTGCTGTAAAGTGGCAGTGTAGACAGTGCACCAGCGCTGGGAGCTATTCCCCTTGTGGGGGTGGGTTTTTTACAGCACTGGGACTACACAGCCATGTTAAGGGCTTTAACGTTGCTAGTGAAGACATACCCTCAGTCTTGCCACAGTGCAGAGACGTGCCAGATGATCCCCTGAAGTCTAAATGATTGTATAGCATTACAGAAAGGAACAATGAGAAGGAGATAGGGGGAAAGAATGAGTGTTGGGGCAGAGGAGGCAATATTTTGGGAGTTGACCTGTACCCCTGGGTTCTGATCGTCTATCAGAGTAATCTGGTTTAGTGCTGAAGTCAGGGGATTGGATCTTACCCCATACACATTTGGAATATGCATTTACATGCACCTTCAGTCAAGTGCTACTGAGAGGCGAATGTGTACAGCAGGGCATTTTGGATGACCTTTGCACAGTTTGATGGAGCTAATGTGTTCATCTCCTGTCACAGGACATCATCAGGGAAACAAACAATGCTTATAAGTAGCTTTGAAAAGTCAGAATAGGGCCCATTTAAGAGTAATGCTAATCAGTTTATTTTCTGTGCATAACAATTCTTTCCCAAAGAATGCTGTTAGTAATCAAGTGCATTTTCCTGCAAAAACCACTAATAGTCCCCATTTCCAGACCTTTGGAGCCCTAGTCAATGCCTCACTGATGAGAGCTTCCTCACATCAGTTGCCTAACAAGCCCTCATGACTTCTTTTGAATGAACTTACTGAATGGTGGGGTGGTACTAATGGAGTTATGGTCTTGTATCCTCCTGCTTCCTGACCTAATGGAAAGCAGTTTAAAGACATTCTTGGGATTTTTCACTTCCATTTGCTGCTTTGAAAGCGAGAGACTTCTATTTTTCATAATTTAAACTCCTGCCTAACTGGAGGAGCATTCAAATTCTCAGACTATGACAAAATATTAGTATGTGTCTGCCTGAAATGTCAAGAGGATCTTTAACAGAATTCATCCACCAAATACTGTGTTAAAAGAATGCTGAGATGGTGACAGAGAACAATAAAAATAAGGACCTTTCCAGTTCAGAATGAAACGTACTGTGCCGTGGGGACAATGGGATGCAGAAAGAAACTAGTTTGGGTTTTCCCCTTGTGCTGGGTGTTAGAAAACTGCCTGTTCTTTGCTTTCACTGCCTGTGACACACGCAGACAGTTTTCAGGTCTTGATTTTGATGGGAGTATTTATTTTATTTTGTTTCTAAAATAACGATCTTCTGCAATGTTTAGTCCATCGAGTGAAGATTAGTGTGCAGACTAAACTGCAGGCAACTCACATGCCCAGCTATTCAACAAATAAAATGAGAATGGAAAACCGCACAGTCACCCTTTACTGAGACTAAAAGCATTCATTGGTTTGATTTGATTTGATATACATTTAATGTATATGATGGGTCAGACCCCCACTTCCTCTGAAAAGACCACAGGAAGACATCGGGGAGGATTTTCCACTAGATCACTCCATCAGGAGTATGAGGTTGGTTCCCTTCCTCTCTTTGGAACATCCAGGGGATTTGGCCGCTAGATCTTGAGGGATCTGCTATAGACATAGGAGTCTCTTTGCATCTCCTTCCAGCCTTGTCGTTCTCCCTTTCCTTCATTGGCTCTCCCAGCGAGGGAGGACTTCTGCACAAAAGTTTTCTCCCGTCACAAGCCCTCAGATGTGGCAGGGTAATTGACCATAGGCCCAGGCTTTTTGGGATATTGAATTTCCATGTTAAGGCCTGACTGCTGGAAAGGGTGTCATTGGTGAAGGTTGTTTTTCAATATGGGCTCTTGTCCGCTGTGACCTGAACTGAAACCTCAAGCCTCGCCACTCAGGCTGGAGAACCTCCTTCAGAAGGTAACAGTGTTTGCCTACAACCTATCAACAATCAGATTTGTACTGCTGACCCAGTGTTGTAAGATTCCATATATCAACGCCAATCCTCTGAGCAATCCAGTGCTTTTCAGCCCCCCCCCCAAAAAGGTGACATGAAAATCCCAGTGACTTTTGTGTTCTAAAAGCGCAAAACCAGACGGTTACATTGATTTTTCTCCCTTTAATTCCTCTTTGAAACCTTATATGCCAAGTTTCAAGCCACCAAGACATTTTGGCACAGTTAGAAACCCCTCCCCTTGGGCAGATTGACACTCCCTTAACTGTAATTTAGTGAATGGGGATTTATGACTGAGTTTTCTTTTACATTCATTTAACCCAGTTTTACTACTCTAAACAGATGACTCTGATAAGGAGGGCAAGTTTATTAAACTTTCCCTGGAATGTGATTAGCTTTCTCCTCTTGGCACCAGGAATTTGGATTTTCTAGAGCAAAACTCAGCCTTGATAATAATGAATATGTGAGAAAACTCTCAATTTCATGGGCCTGATCTAAATGCCATTGAAGAAAATAGGAATCTGTTTATTGGGCATGTGTAGTAATTACAGCCCCTTTTACTTGTATTATTTCTATTCTTAGTGTTAGTATATGTTACCTTTTTTATTATGTATAGTTGGAAAAGAAACTTTTTACACATAGAGCTTTTGAGGTCCCCCAAAACAGCAAGCTCACAGTCTGATCATTGCATTCTAAATGTATTCACAAACCAGCTTGTATACAAAGAAAAGACTTAATCAAGGCAGTATAACGTGAGAGTCCAAGCAACCAAACTGTGACTTGCGTGGAGATTTCAGTAGAAAATTTAAAGAAAACTGAGACGACTGAAGCATATCATTATGGGGGGGGGCACATGTTTACATATGACGTGCAGAATAGAACTGTTTTCCCCAGTGCTCACAAATGGTGTCATAATTGAATCACAAAGAGCAAAAGAAGCATTCCTAAAGCATTATGTGTTCTGGATTTCTTTTGGTTTGAGCAGTATTCAGTTGATACTAAGGGACAGAACACTATTAAAATAGTTCCTAATATGGTTACACTTTCCTAGCCTGTTGGTTAAAGACATGTGCTAAGGGGATGCCATTTTAAATTTCTGCTCTGAGTTAATACTGCCCTTGCTCCAGTTTTTACCCCACTTTCCAGAAGCAGTATGGCCTGGTGGATACAATTCTGGACTGGGACTCAGGAGCCCTGGGTTCTTGTCCTAGCTCTGCCACTGGTCTGGTGGGTAACCTTGGGCAAGTCACGTCCCCTCCCTGTGCCTCAGTTTCCTCATATGTAAAATGGGGCTATTGATACTGACCTCCTTGGCTAAGGACTTGGAGACCTTACTGATGAAATGTGCTCTATAAGAGCTATATATTATTGTTATAAGAGAGTAGTAAGTCACTCTGATTTTAGGAAATGTTTGCTATTCTTTAAATAAGCACAGTGCTTTCTAAAGCTGCCTGTTCTAATTCTCTGAGGCTGCCTCATGTGGTTTCACCACTCCTGCCTCTTTGCTTGCTCTACACACCACATGAGCAGTATGTGATATAAAAGCTATATTCTGTTTTTGTTTTTGTTTTTTGCGGGGGGGGGGAGAGTTATGTTAAAGCAAGAAAATATTTGAATGTGAGTGTTAGATGTATAATTTGCTTTTTGCTTTGCCTACTGAGCGTGAATAGGATTGGTTAATAAACATGATTCACTATTGTCTTTTAGCTGTCAGGGCTGCCGTGACCCCCTTGGTGCCAGCAGGTCTAGCACTCCTCACTCAAGGGCTAATGCGTTTTGCTTTGGAACATAGTGACACCCAGCACCACGAGTTAGTTCGACTTCGGAAAAGACCATATAAAATTTCCAAACTACTAAGCAATAAAACTGTTTTGTCATGTCTGTGGTGCCAGTTGTTTAATCAGGAATAAGCAGAATTCTGGATTTTATTCATCGAAGTAACAGAGCATTTTTTTCTTCAGCTTGCAAAAGACAAAGAGCGCCTGCAAGCTATGATGACACACCTGCATGTGAAGTCAACTGAACCAAAAGCCACCCCTCAGCCTGTAAGTACTGTTCTGTGCAGAAACAGAACAAAGCCTCACAACAACCTCTTTTCCTGTTTCCCACCTCAGAGCATAATACAAAGTGTGGCCTACTTTAAAAGACTGTCAAAATGAAGAGACAAAAATTGCATCGCTAGTTGGTCGGCTTCGAATATTCACAGCCACATAAACCCAATTTTCCCACAATCTTTTTTCTTCAAGGGGTTTAAAACTAGTCTTAACTTTAAATGTCACTTTGGACCTTTTACTATCCTTATGTATGTGCATGTAAATCCCCTCTAGGTAAGTTGAATTTGCATGTGACCAAAAGGAGCATTTGGACCAGAGTGGTTTTAGTGCTCAAGGTAAAATTCTGTTATAGTTAGGATATTACTTTCACTTTTTAGTGTGATCCTATCCTAGGCTCAGATAGTGTAGACTCTAGTTGCATGTACGTTTCGATGATAATAAACAACAAAATCAGTATTACCCAGTGTCAGTTGTTAAAGTACTTACAGTCCATGAAAACCCTATTTATCCAACTTGCTCTCAGAAATAGCTTGTGAAAGGGATAAACTTTACAGGCTGCACTTTATAAAATGTTTGGTCTTACAAGTAAAGATAGTCCAATAGTCAAAGCCAACTGGTGGTACCTGTAAAAGGCAAATCTAGCACCTTGTTCCCTGAAGCAAATTGCACTTCAGTTGTTGTTTTTTCATATCAGCATAATGCTAAAAAAATTTTCCTCATAACTTCACATGATTATTCAAAATGGAGAGAGTGCTTTGCTTCTTGATTTTAAGATTTGTAAGATTTAAAGGTACACTGCCTTTATTTGATTTTGCTTTGAGTCATTGTGTGAAAATTAATTGAGCGTTGACAATCTATAGTTAGTACTAGCAATTTTAATCAATATGCAATGATGCAGCGTAATGGCCAAGTATTGGTTTATCTGTTTTGACTGATTTTATTTTTCTATAAATAAAGCAAACACACACCCATATACGTTTATGATTTATGGTGATAGAAATAAAAAGGAGTCAGACTATTAACCCAGCAAATATGGTAGCCTGCCAAGATGCAGTTGGTAGACAAAATTAATGTCTGAAACAGAACACATTACAGAGATAGAGAACATAAAATCATTAAACACTTTGCACATCCATTTTTACTAGAGAAGAATTTCTCAGTTTCCATGTAGTTGGAAATAAATGGCTGCAGAAGTGGATAGAGAGGTACTAGAAAGAAAATTGCAGAATATTCAACAGCATAGGAGCAGGAGTCCAACTCAATTTCAGCAATGCCTTTTGGAGGAAGTTTGAGGGTGGTGAATATAAGCCCTTCCAGAGATTCCAAAAATTGCTTAATCCAATGGATCAGGATGATCACAAAAGGAAACTACTTAAAGTACCTGGAAAAACTCTTCCTATTCTTCAGATTGCATTAGACTGAATTCGCATGCTTTACTAGGTTGTGGACTAGATACTATAGACCAGGCAGAACACGGAGAAGGGGGTTTGGTTTCTATCCATCCTACTGGATTAAAAATTAAGAGTGGAATAATCTGTGGGGGTCTCAAAGCATTCTGTTGAGAGACTTTTCGTAGCAGCGGTGCCCCTCAGAAGGAAGGATTAAAAACTAAAAGGAAGTAATCGCAAGAAGACAAGTGCTGTTCGGCTAGTGATCAGCGCTCAGTATCAACAGGCAGTAAGCTTTCATTTGTGTTGTAGGCTACAAAGGTACCAGTTGGTGTCGCCATGCAGATTAGTATTAAGCAGCCAATAAACAGGGAAAAGCAGCAGAAAAAAAAAACGAATGGGGAAAAATGGGCTGTCTTGATTAGTATTAAAAAATGTTTTACATTCTGGAAAATTATAGCTTTGATGGGGACCTCCCACTAAATTTATTTTTAACTGCTCTATTGAAAATTCTGTACCACTAGTCAACATTATCTCTCCGTTGCTCAGCACAGTGTTTCTTTATTAAAAGAAATAGGCATGAATATTTTTGACTGAAAAATTAATAGCTTTTGAATTCATACACAGCAGGTTTTCTTTTGCAAAGAAGTCCAATATCGCTGCACAGCACTTCTATAACCATTTATTTAGAGTCCAAGTCAAACCTTTGACAGCTAGAGCAGTGTTACAAGCCAACATAAAGAACTCCAAGATGTAAACCAACAATAGGCAGTCTGTGTGAGGTTTGCCATTGTCAAATACATAGATTGTTTGGATTAGTTTATGTAAATGTACTGTTGTATTACCCTTTGAAAAAAAAATCACATTTGTGTATGAAAAGTGGTTTCGTTCACAGGCAGCATTATAAATTCCTTATCCTTTAACTTACATGTTAGAAGTAAAAATTGGTGCCTGACAGGCCTATATTGTGTGACACTCTGTTGTTGGATTGAAACTGTCTTCTTTTCATTTATTGAAATATAGAAAAATTTATTATAGATACCATCTGATAAATCAGAAATTATTAAAATATGTATAGGTGAAGCATTTGAAAATTAATTATAAGATGTAGAAGTATAGTGTTTTGCATAAATTGTGCTTTTCTTGTGGAAAAAAAAATACACAGGCATCACATAGACTGTGCTAGACCCCAGTCCTTTTAACTCAGTGGGGTAGGACTTTGGTAAAAAAGATCTGATGACCATTACTGCAGTGCAAAGTATTTTTTACATCCAGTAATTAATTTTATTCCCCTACCATAACTAATGCAAGGTGTATGTTAGGATTAATATATTTTTGGTACATCTGTGATTTTAAAGGAGTCACTACCGATCCAAATATAGTAATAAACTGGGATTTAAAATTACAGCTTTTTAATGACTGCATGGAGAGCTTATGGGAAATATTTTTTTTCCTATTTAAAAGCTCTTAATGCTTATTTTTAAATAGTTCTTAACTAGATGGCAAAACGAAGAGTGAACCATTATACTGTGTGGCTCTTAAAATCGAATGGCCAGTGTGAAACACAAATGGCAGCCAAAAAGCAATGATGTCATCTTGCCCTGTTTAGCTATATCCCATCAATTAGTACAGTATTTTTGGACTGTTCAGACCATAGTCCAACTCTGTGCATTCAACTCAACCCTGTTAAACAGCGACTTGTCAGGTCTAGTCATGTTAAGGAACGTGTGTCAGTCTTTAGATTGCTTTAGCACCTTGGAATAATTGATATCTTGGAAAAGACAGTGGAATGATCATGTTTTGTTTTGTTTTTAGCTATAGCAAATCACTAAGGTCCTAATTCAGCAAAGTACTTCAGTCATATTAAAGTCAATGGGACTTAAGCACATGCTAAAACGTGACCCAAACTGGAGGCAGACAGTTGTACATGAAGCACTTCCCTCTGGAGCAGCCTTCGTTGGGTGTGCTATCCACTTCTAGAAATACAAGAAATTCTGGGCCCTACTGCTGGGAGGACTTATGAGCAGAGAGCTAGAGTTGGAGGCAAAGAAGGGGAAGGGAGATACAGAGCCATTGTAATAGTAATAATCAATACTCTGTTTAAAGGTGTCTAATTGTGACTTTATAACTGAGATGCCCAAGTGTGTAACATTTTAAAAAGAAAATGAAGTACCTCATAGTTTACTGCGTAAAGAATATAACTCCCATAGCTGAGATTTGAATACTCCAAAATGAATTCAGTTGACCTTGGGGAATATGCTGTGATGCATTGTATAGAGGTGGAGATTTTTTCATTGTTTAAAAAAACAACTACCACAACAACTCCTAAGAATTTTTTATTTTAGTTTTGCTGTTATGGTCACCATTTTCATTCATGTCGGAGGTCAGCATAATAGAATAAATCAGAAGCTTGATCTGCTTTGGAGTATTAACTAAACATAAAAGAACTACTACCTAGACAAGAGGGAGAAAAAGGGCGTTCTTTTTATTCTGGCCAACAAGACGTTCTATATACTAGGCAGTACATCCATCTTTATGAAATTGAAATACAATTTTTAAAGAAACTGTTGGCATTTTAAATGAAATGCACTGTTAGATATTCCTTTTTAATAATATTTTCTTTTACTCTAACCATAGCAGTTGCAATTGTTTTTAAATACTGTTTTTAGCAACTGTGAAAACAAAGTATTGCAATAAAATAGCCTTTTAACTGTTTAGGTAATGACTGAGCATTTTAGTTGCTGTAGCTGTACTTATAGTTTGAAAAATAATGATATGCAGCAATAAAAAGAGATTCTCAAGTACAACACACAAAAGCTGTTTTTATATAGTGTTTTTCATTAAGTCCCACTCCTCAACTTGGGTTTCCTTAGTATCCCTGCCAATAACAACACCTGCTAAGCGATTGTTGCTTGCCAGATCCTACATCTAATACAGTAATCTGTCCAGGCTGAAATCGTACAGGAAGACACAGAATTTAACAAAGCTTGGTGCCACTTCCCTCCACCTTCAGCAATCTCTGCACCAGGGTGATTAAAGTCTAGAAACTCTGTGCAGTTATTTCATCAATTTCAGCTGTGATCAGAGTGGCAGCACCAATAGCAGAAAAATCAATGCCCTAAAGCAGTAGGTACGCCCCAATGTGACACTTAATTTTTTTTTCTTTTAAAATGTTTCAGATTCTTTATTTGCAGCCACTGTTGTTATGTAATCTGTTTACATGGAGAGAAATCAAAGGGAGTCTTAATGGAAGAGCCACTTAATAGAAATCTATTTTTATGGGGTGAAGGAGAGGGTTACCTCTCTGGCTTGTATGGGAGAAAAAAAACTATTTCTTGAAAGTAAAGATTAATAATAATAAAAGGCCAGGCAGAATATTGGACACTGACCCAATGATGGCATTTATGATGGTTAGATTAGAGAGGTGTGGGCTACCTGTGTTGTAAAATCCTTCAGTAGTGGAATTTGCAAAACTACAGGCCTTTAAAACAAATATTTCAAAAATAGAAACTCCAGGGAGAAATACTCACTTATTACAAACATTATTACTGAATGGCTTAACCCTTTGGGGTAGGAAGTGTGTTCGATGTGCTTGGACAGCGCCTAGCATGTTATGTGCCCAATTGTAAATGCAAAGAACAATACTCATTAAAAAAGCCAGCTTGGTCACTAGCATTCAGTACCCTGCAGCAAAAATGATACCTCATCAAAAAATGGCAGTATGTGGGAATCTTGTCGTATCCAATCTTGGCATGAACAACTTTTTGTAATCAGACCAACTTGTTTTTAAATAGAAAGCGCACAGAGAGAAATTCTGTAGAGTTTCCATCAGGAAAAGAAATCCTCCCAGTACAATCCCTTCCTGATCTTTGCCCTGCATAATCATCTTTAGCAGCCAGAAGCACAGAGCTTAGACACTTCTTCATTCCTAATTGATGATGATATTAAGATTTAATCATTTACAATTAATATTAATATTTTAAGATTACAACAAAATCAACACCATTCATAATTTGTTATTTTGCTCTAATTCACAATTAATTTTTAAGTCTACATTTTATAGATAACAATGAAAGCAGCATGTTGAGCATTAAAAATGTAGATGGTTGCGCATATTCTTCCCTTTGCCTCATTACATAGTTTTGTCACCATAACCAGTAAGACCCAGGCCCCTCCAAAAGCAAGAGATAGTATCATCAAACAAAACTTAAAGTAAAACTTCTCTAGCAATTGACAAGGTCGGCATTTCATTAACTTGTTGGTTCAGTCATACAAATGGCAGTCCGAGGTGAAACACACTATGCTCACGGTGTTCCAGCTTTTTGTTCTTTCTTTCCTCACAGACTGCAGTCATGTTTAATTTGGAAACTGGGCTCCTTTGGCAAATTAGCAATTAGAACAATTTTGTGGGAATATGTATATGTGTCATTAGTTTTCCTGCAAATTAATAGCAAGAGCAGAGGTCAGGCAGAAATTTTCCACTTGACTGCAGCTCCTCTGTTGAGATTTGGCACTTTGTTTTGGAACAGCCACAGCTGCTCAAAGCCACAGTCTTCCTTTAGGAACTGTCTTTTAATTAGTTTACCTCATAGCCATTATTACAAATATTACTGCCTCCCCTCCTTGAAATAAAATTACTGTTTCTACAAAATATTCCAGTGACATCTTGCACCACTGCACATTGATGGTGGGGTCATTCGAATGCAGTGTTTAATCATTAGATCACCTCCATAAGCATCTCCTAATTAGAGTCCTTACAATACAATTTTATCTGGTAATTAGCTGAGATTGGCTGCTTCCTCTGTAGCTTATTAGTGGCAGCCCAGCAGTGGGTGTGAATCACAGTGTCATTTGTCAACCCCCTTAAAGCCCCTCTCTTTGCTCTTCCTCTCTTTCTGTATTTATTTGTAGTCGCTACCTATGCTGGAAGCCTAAAGAAATTACACTCCATTCAAATTCTTTAAGCAGAGAACATTGACCTTTGCAGATTCTTTCTTTGCCGTTTTCTAGTAGAAACAGATTAAATGTTAAGTTTTTAAACAGTTAAAAAGAATCTAATTCTTTCGAAATGGAATAGTTTGGGCAGTAAAGATGAAACAGTATCAGTGATCTTCCCAACAGAAGAGAATGTCTCCTGAGCTTGTGCTGTGGAGGGGCACTTAAACTTGATGCAGATTTGCTTGCAGTTATTGGACTGTTAAAATGTCCATTTAGAAACTGAGATTAAATACAGCAGATTGTATTTCATGGTGAGACCTGTCAGTTGTACTATTATGGTCATTATTACTCCTTTTATTATATGTAATAGATGGATAATAAGGGGATATCGCTATATGTGTACCCCGATCCAGTGTACTTAAATCTAAACAGGCCACAAAATGACTTGGTTTCACTTTCACACTATATTGTATAAGTAATATTTAAAAACATGAACCACACCCATTTAAATACTAACACAGCAGGTATATTTGAGCTGTATTTATTGGTTCACTTCATTGCATGATTCTTCAGGAACTCAGGACATATATTTTATTGCCTTTTCTAGTCTCCTCCTCTCACCCCCCCTCCACCCCCACCCCCCGGTAGGATCACATAATCCTACATTTCCTTGAAGTGTTAAATATTTTCCATTCTGAAAAGAGACTTTCTAGCTTGTAAGCACCTGCATGAAGAGAGGTGTGTTTGCAGATCTGCTTCTCCCAAACTCATTTCTTTGGATCAGTACTTTAACTGACAGTATACGCAGTCCCAGCTACATAACACTTCACTGTGTTATCCTGTTGGGGCTAACATTTCCTTGAGCGTTTTGTATTTCACATTCAAAACAGAGAAGCAGGAACCGTTTATGTATTGTTCACTTGCACCCTTCTTGTGGGTTATTGGCGTATTGTGTTGATATCCGTTCTATAACATTAGAAAGCTTTTTTCCCCTCCAAGTTTGTTTTGGACAAATTCTGTTATTTATTTTTTTTAATAAGAGAGCAATTATTGGTAGCTACTAATGTTTGAAACATGCTAATGTGAGTGCTCTTATCTGGTTACTTTCATGTCAAGAACAATAATAATGAGTCCTATGGATGTTTTGGGGCATGTCTTTATAAGAACATAAGAACGGCCCTACTGGGTCAGACCAAAGGTCCATCTAGCCCAATATCCTGTCTTCTGACAGCAGCCAATGCCAGGCGCATGCCTCAGCTTCATTTGGCAGTGTTTAATGTCAGGCAAAAAAATATTAATTGCAAATAAATAGAGTGAAATCCTGGCCCCTTTGAAATAAATGGGATTTTGCCATTGATTTCACTGGCGCCAGCATTTCACCCAGAATATTGTTCACAATAATGCTTCAAGGCAAGTAATGTGGAAGTACTGAAAGGAGCCCTTTTCTCAGGCCCCCTTTCTGATGGAGCAGTTTGGGATCTTATTGTTTATTTAAAGTACTTCGCCAAGAATGGCCCATTGCAATGAAGCATCTTGTTTCGAATGGTGCCCAAAGAAAGGGTCCATGATACACGTGCACACTGATGAAATAAATAGAAGTGCATGTTAAAACCAGTTACATATGGCTATCCGTTCTTGGGGAAGTCACATTTTAAAGCCTGCTTGTGGCTAGCTGTCATTTTATTACATGCTTGTAAGTTTCTGCAGGTAGCACAATTGCATTCCACACCAAGGAGAGAAAAGAACAGTGTCATTTTTTGCTGGGCTTAATGACTGCAGTATTTCATGCAGTGTGATTAATTAAATTATTCTGGAGTTAACCTATTCTGGGATTTGCGTTTAAAATGGATGAACGGAAAAAGCCCAAATGCTGTACTGATCTTCCATTTCTTCGTAGTGCATTCCTAACAAAGCATTGTCTTTATTTAAAACCTGATGTCTTTGAGGAAATATCCAAAAACAGATCAGTTGCAGAATATTAACATGTAAATAAGAGATGTGTAGGTTTTAAATTGCAAAACAGTGGAACGAAAATAAAATATTAAAATGAATATATACGATGAGGTGTTGTTTGAAAATTGTGGATTTTTGTCCTAAATCTTCAAAGCCTGAGAGCAAGCACTTTTGTTTACTGGGTTGCAATTTTTTTTTTTTTAATATATCATGTAGACAATTATACATTCATCCTCCTGTCGTGGATTTTAAAGGAGGTGTTACAGCTAAACAAGTATTTAAGATACATTCTCTGCATTTAGTGGTCACAAACACTATTAAAGCTGGAAAAGATTTTTATAATTCTTAATTTGCAAGAAATACAATTTCTAATAAAGTTTTCCTCACCCTCTTTTCTCTCCCCCTCAACAGCTGAATCTGGTATCAAGTGTCACACTGTCAAAGACGGCCTCTGAGGCTTCTCCACAGAGCTTACCTCATACTCCGACCACCCCAACTACACCCATCACTCCTGTCATCCAGGGACCTTCTGTCATCACTACCACCAGCATGCACAACGTTGAACCAATCAGGAGGCGGTGCCCTAATAAATACAATGTGGCCATTTCTTCAGGTAAATGACTGTCGAAGGCAAAGGCCATTATTTGTTTTCTCTTGGAAATTGCAAAGGAAGCTTTGATTCTGATATTAACAGAACAATTGCTCTTATTTAGCAGATCTTGCTCAGAACCAAGAATTTTATAAGAACGCAGAGGTTAGACCACCATTCACGTATGCATCTTTAATTAGGCAGGTAAGTTGTTCTCGAAAACCACATTTCGCTCCAAAATTGTCCCTATACATCCACCTTATAGATTAAATAGATTTAGAACCCTTTAATATGCAGGCATGCTCAAACCTTTCCTATAAGGGTTTTGAGAACTGCAATATATAACATAATTGCTTTTGATTAAGTATTACAATACGATGTGATTATTAGGAAATTCATTTCACACAACAGTGAAAATGAGCCTGTTTAAAGATGGCAAGTCAATTATCACAAGCTACAGTAATCTCTGATCCCTAGAATTAATCTGAGCTCTAAATAATTACTGAGCTTTAATCAGCTAGTGAAATGTTTTGCATTTCTCTTTGATTCTGCTTTATGAATGACTAATAAATTAATATTTCTGTAAGGAAACAGAAATAAAAACTCAAAACAATTAGATAATTCCATTCTGAATCTTGCCATTGAACTGTTAAATACAGCCATTAATCTTAAAACACATTGTGAAACCCTCTTTTGGATTTTTGCTCCAAATCTCATTTTTTTTTAATCCGTTAAGGTAAAAGTATAGGTGTGTTTGCTGGGAGTTTTGTCATAAATCATCATGCATTTTATTTGCTTCACAAGGCTATCCTCGAATCTCCAGAAAAGCAACTAACACTAAATGAAATCTACAACTGGTTCACACGAATGTTTGCTTACTTCAGACGCAATGCAGCGACATGGAAGGTAAGGTTTGCACCATGTATGCCTCTTGCCTTTGATATTTGACATGTACAGAATAGACATTGCTGATGACATAACAAATTGTAACGGCATATGGACATTAAAATGTAGATCGGCTGTTTTGACACACACAGAGTGTCTTATCTGCAGGAACAATTTGATATTTGGCAGAAAAATTCTTCTGCCTTTGAAAACCACTAATTGAATCCCCATTATTGGCTTTTATGTCCTGTGATTGTGCCACCAGTTGATCTGTGTGATTTCTCCTAGTAGTGAAAGTCTAGCTTTTCATCTGGAACATGTAGGGAAAAAGGGTGAAGATATCGTGTCAGTACAGGATATACAGTTTGCCTTGTTAGTTACACAGCTCTTCATTTTTCTAGCTGTGTGACCACAACAACCATCTTTTCCAAGGATGTATAGACAAGTTATTCCTCAGTCAATTGGTACCTGACTAATTTAACATTCCAACTTGTTATAACCTTCACTGGTTTATGATGACACCAAATAGAAGTTAATTTGGCATAATGCTAAAGAAGCAAACCAAGAAAAAAACATTTAATCTAACAGACACAAGAAACTAAAAATTTGATGCCTTAAATTCTTACAGTAGGGTTCTGTTGTTCAGTTAGTTTTTTTTATATATTTTCCATTTTCACAGCTACCCCTTTCCCTTGTGTGAGCTGTTATCATAGCAACTTATCCACAGTAGCCTCTAGAGTTGGTGTGATTACTACTGGATGAATCAAATAACAGGATCTTACACTGAAGTAAAAATTACATCTCGGTCCTTGTAGTCTCTGTTGGTCCAGGTAACCCAGTAGTTCTTGAACAAAGCAGCAGCATACCAGCAGATCTGATAAATGTCCCCTATACCTGCTGTTTTCTTTCATTTCTTCTCCCTTTGCCTTTCTTATTCTAAAACTCAGGACAGTTCCTTCAAAGGATGGAGTTAGAGAGGTCTTCTGCTTCAGTGGTTCATTGGAAAGTTTATTGTATTTCACTTGTGTGCTTTTGCTCCTCAGTGTTCCATTGCCTTTCATTCAAATGCCTTGGGGCAAATTTGTAAATTTCAGTACCACCTCTCAGACCTCAGTCATCTGTACCTAGGAAACGCTCTGAGATTGGTGCTTTGATTTCTGCACCTTAGTTGAATAAGTTGAACAGTGTTTCATCTGCAGCTTCCTAAGTATTAAAAAAGGAAATGAATTTTCCTGAATTAAAGTTCTTTTCAAGGGCATTTTGACAATGTTACTGTAGAAAAACAGTTTGGTTTCAGAACACTTTCAGTGGTGTACACTTCTTTAAAGATTACAGAACCAATGTGTTCCTGATTTTAAAATGAAGTATACACGTTTGTATATATACATTATATTCATATGTACAGTGGAACCTTCTTATAGTCAACCTGTTCTAGACATGAAAACACTTCTTTACATCGGAGTTCTACTATCCAGAGCCTGCTTTTTCAAAGCTCTAGTTTTCAGTTTTCTGTTAGTCCTTTGAGCAAGATTCTTCTTCACACACATACCTCGAACACCCCCCATCTTCTGTGGCTGTGGCAGCCCTATAAAAGATATGTTTGTCTCCTGCTGCTTGAGTGACTCCAGTGGAACTTTTCCATAGCTGCAGGAGAAAGGGCTCTAGCAAGCATTCTCTTTGATTCTTGCCTGCAGCTATGGGGGCAGCCACCTGGCTAGACATCTCATTAGTAAATGTGACCACTTTTTGGAACTGGTTTTGTGCATTATATAAGATCCGCTCTAGAGGCTCACAAAAGTCACGGGCAGGGAGAGTCATGCTTGCAGCTCATGCAGCATACTGGAACCTGATGACAAAAGAGGTGCCTATGGCAGAGGAGGCAGAGAGATGTCTTACTGGAGAGTCCCACAGCTACAAAGGAGAAAAGGTGCATCCCAGAGAGACGTTTATCCTCGTGAGCGCAGCAGGGACCCCCCTGACACTGTGTAGGTGTTAAGTGCGTGCTCTTACAAAGCAGTAGTATGTTCCATCACTACTGGCAAAATGGATGTCCACTTGAAGTAATTTGGGGCCTTCATGCTGATGGCTGCTCAGATTAATGCCAGCCTTCAATGACCGCAGGTGGCTGAAAACACAGCCCAGGATTGGTTTGACGTGAAAGCTGCTCGGGTTCTTCATGGGCCCAAGGGTCTGACTGAAGAATCAGAATAAATCTGAATTTGTGCTTTTGTGCTTCAGGCCCATCTTCAGTAAATGCTCAAATATCACTCTGGCCACAGTGTAGGATAAGGATCTGGAGTGGGTGGGTACACCTGAGATCTTTTTTTTTTTTTTTTTTTAAAGGAAAAAAGAACTTCTAAATGAAACACTTCACCAAATGCGGCACAGCAGTGCCTGAGCAGTTATTAAAATAACAAACCCTTTCATTTAGTACATTCAAGCATGTTCAGGGTAATTTTTTCTGAAAAAGTGGCTTGCATACAAATATTTTTTAACGAGGTAAATATATAATCTTACAATAATAGTGCCTAATTTTTCTGTTAAGCAGAGCGCTAGAAGAACATTCTGAACTGGTTCTGACAGGTCAGAGGCAATGTCTGTTTGCTTGGTTGTTTTTTGGAGTAGTAATCTGCTGCAACTGAATTGCAGCCAGGAGGCAGAAGATGCAGGTGTGGCTTTGAAATGTTGGGGGTATTGTTCAAATAAAACCGTTAGCTAGCAAGAATCCAGGAGCAGGAAAACCAAAAACAATGATCCTCTATAAACTCACTAAGCAGGTGGTCAGATATAAACATGGAAAGCTAAGGCATCTTTCCCCAAATACTTTACAAATATTTGATTTATCTGTGTAAGTATATTCAATCAAAGCCTGATCCAGTCCTCCTAAAAGTTAATGGCAGGACTCCCATTGGCTTCACTAGAGCAGGATCAGATCATAAATGATTTATACAGCATTAGGCATATTTAAAGAAGAATGCGGATAATTCTGTTCAATTTTTTATACAGAGGCTGTTTACAAAGTCAAAGCATCCATTTTTCTGAATTTTTCTGTC
This sequence comes from Terrapene triunguis, assembly GCF_002925995.2. Classification (NCBI taxonomy): domain Eukaryota; kingdom Metazoa; phylum Chordata; order Testudines; family Emydidae; genus Terrapene; species Terrapene triunguis. The sequence continues at coordinate 8,412,968 of NW_020664440.1, read as the reverse complement.
TGCATTCCATCAATTGCCTCATGAGGCTACAGTATTGCTTTTCACTGTGTGGAATATTTGTAACCATTTGCAAAACTGATCCAAAATCTATCATTATTATTTTATATTCTGTTACAAACTTGAAAATGTTCCCATTTGCACTGGAAACTTCGTTTGGGTTACACGGATTTAAACCCCTGTCCTGTGTCAGGTTCCCCTAGCAGGCCACTCTGCCAATCAGGAGGACTCTGTTAGCTGATCCCAGTGCAGGAGCAGGGGTCTGACTGAGTGCAGATGTAGTCAGCCCGGTTTCTATTGAAATGCATGAGAAAAATGTCCATTTTCACGTGTTTTCAATGTCGAAAAGAGCCATTGTGCCCAACGTTTCACACATTGTGAAATGGGGAGGGTGCAAAATGTCAGATCCCAAACAAATATTGTGACTTTCTCAGAGATTCAGCAGCATCCCCTGCCTTGTCCAGAGGAAAAAGTCACTCAACACTGATTTCCCCACCAGCTCACAAACAGATCAGCCTGGTGACAAAGTAGAGAAGCTTAAGAAGTATGTGGACTTAGTACTGCAGAAATGTGACATGCCCCCTAAGCACGGGATCGAGTATGTAAGGCCATATTCACATTGTGCTGACCTGTTAAGAAGAGAGTCCATATGCTGAATCGTTGCTATTATGAGTGGATAGGTTATGGGGAGATGCTAACTACACAGAGAAACTGCCTGCAAAAGTAACAAAAGGCTCCCAGCCCTCCCCTCACAGATGCGCACACACTGCCTCTTAATTTACATGACAAATGCACTCTGCATAACCTTTGTTTGCGCAGTGATTTAGACATTCCTGATTAGAACTCCTTTCATCATCCAGACCTGATGTTCGTAAACAATGTGTTTAGTCTCCTGGTTGCCTAGATTCATGCCTATGTGTTTGGCATTGCGCCTGCTAACAAGTCAACCAGATTGACTAGATCAGTGATGCCAAGGCTGATGGATGTAGTTTGTTTGCCTGCATGTTTCCAGCAAATGGCCCGGTCCCCTTCTTCTGGTCACTGATCCTCTTTCAGTGGCAATGCAGAGGCACTAGAGAACAGGCTTCATTACAAATCTGAGTGGCTTTACCGCTGTGTAGTTGCTCACAAAACTGGGGGTGGCACACACTTGCTAACTAACAAGGTATTCAGTGCCTTTTCAGGTAGAGCAAAGACATAAAAGACACAATTGATTGTGTTTGTATGAGAAGTGTCTTACTGTGTTAGGCTTAGGCCAAAGTCAGAGGATGTAAGGGATCTGCTGATTCCATCCTGCAGAAGCACTGGATTACATCCAACAGAATTGGGTCTGACCATCAGAAACCTTAGCTTGGGAATGCCCAATAAAGGAGCCTAGGAACCATAAGAAAAAAAACATGTGTCTCTACATGTGGGGAGATTATCACTTTGTTTTGAGAGCCCTCCTCATGCATGTACTTGGCAGAAGCTCAGTTCAATCAGTACAGTAGCCTGCCAGAAATGAGAGCCAACTTCCATATATGAGCATGCAGTGGAAGACATGACTTGGTGCACTGTGGTGTTCACTAGGGTGCTATTTGGTGTGAAAAGAGGTTCAGCACCTGATTCACATTAGTCCAGCTGTGGGAAACCACAGAAACCCCAGCTCCAATGCCTCTTTGCCAAATTGAGCCCTCTGTAATTACATGAAATTCTTTCTCTGGTCTTTTAAACTGTTTTCTTTTTCCAGGAGTGGATAAGTTTCCATTACAAACTGTGTACTTGTTTTGAAAGTATCTTAGAAATGTTACTCTAACTGTATATGAAATATGCTGTTACCTGATGTGTGTACATAAAATGATGGAGGTTCTCATTCCCACCGTGAATAATTGACAAAATAACTTGAATTCCTAATCTCGGGTTTGAGATTTTATTTTTATCTTTGCAAAATAAGATCTTAAACATGTAAAGATCTGGTTTGTTGGGGGAAGGAGGGTGAGGGTTGGGGGCGGGGAACGGAGTTATCTTTGCAAATAAGGACTGTCGAGCTGACTATGCTGCTGTTCTTGGACAATGATGAGTGTTTTCTCATAGAAAGTTTTTGAATGTTTTCTCTTTTATACTTGCTGCAGAATGCAGTGCGTCATAATCTTAGTCTTCACAAGTGTTTTGTGCGAGTAGAAAACGTTAAAGGGGCAGTATGGACAGTGGATGAACTAGAGTTCCAAAAACGAAGGCCACAAAAGATCAGTGGGTATGTCCACCATGTTTGAACTTCTTAGCCTAGCTTGGATCATGCTTACAGTTTAACGTAGAGGCTTTTGGCTGCTAGATGGTGTTAGACCAACACAGGTGGTTTCACATTGTTTCAGTTAAGGGAAACAAAGAAAAGCATCTCATCACTACTGTTTGTATGCCCACCAGTACCCTTGCCCCTGCTTGCTTGGTGTTTGTTGCATCACATGCTAGTAGCTTTTAGGTGGCAATGCATATTAACCCTCACAAACCATTTGCTTATGCTTATTGCATTTTATTTTCTTTTTCCTTTTCCCTGTATTTGATGTCTGTTCTGTCCCCGATCCCGTGTCCCTTTGTTTCCACTTCATCTCCTTTGCTGCTGCTCTTGTCCCAGGGTGCCATTCGCACCAACCTCTCCCTGCATAAGTGCTTTATCAGAGTAGAGGATGAGTTTGGGTCCTTTTGGACTGTTGATGATGAAGAGTTTAAACGTGGCCGTCATATTCAACGAGGCCGTCCTCGAAAATTCTGCCCTGATGAAAACTTTGGCGAGCTTGTTGCACAGTAAGAGCTTTTACTTGCTTTTATTTTTTTTTCTGCTGTTGCTTTGCTTTGCATGATCTACCCATCTCATGTAGACTTGCATTTCATGAAACCGTGACCTCACCTTTGCTGTAAAAGAAACTAAATGTTGTGGGTTTATATATGTGTTGCGCTTGTTCCTGCCCTAATAATGCAAATGCCTAGGATAATGCTTCTTTGACATGTGTTGTAATTTTGTTTATAATGCAATGTAGACTAAAAGGTACTGCTCCTAGAGCAGAAATACTGTAAAGTTGATTATCAAGAAGGTTTGTAGGCGAACTAGATTTGGATTATTTTCTGTTAGATTCAGTTATATGCTTTGCTTCACAATTCTTAGCCCAGAAATACAAGTCGATATTCCTCAAATAAATAACTGAAATGCCCCCAAAGCATTCTGACAATGATTACTACAGTTGGACCTGTAGTAAAGATTACAAACAACAAACCACCCTCTTTCTAAAATGATCACTTAAAAATATCCCGAAGGTTCCCAAGGCAATTTTGTTTCCCCTTTAGTTGAAGACCACCTGTCTAGGGCAACTGATTTTTGCTGGTCTCAAGGATGGTCAGTTTAAGACAGTTATCATTGTGTTCTGTTTCAAAACAGAAACAAAATTGTATTGTGGATGATGTACATTTGGGGTTGTCTGCCCTGGACCTTCCCTGGCTTGTACTTTCAGCAAGATTTTTCAAAAGTGATCTTGGGTGTGTGGGTTTTGGGTGTCCAGCCGAGACGGGGTGAGTTCTCAGCACGATCTTTAAATCAGGCCCCTTTTACAAACCTTGGCTACAAAGGTACTGTGGTATTCTAAAGTAATGGTTCAAAGAACCACAGTGGGATACTTTTTTATGAGTGCTCCCCTGACTCAGAGTGGCATCTTTCATGTTCCCTACCACTTGGTTCTAGTGCCACAATATCTGCCGTTCCACCTCCCCTCCATCACCCACAACAAAAATGCTTTGGGCTATCGGATAGCCAAGCACTCTACTGTGCTGTCGGAGATTTGTCCAGCAGGAAACAATACAACTCTGAAAGCAAGAATTCTGAAGTTCCTACTTATCAAAATTCTACTATGCAGCTATGGATGCCAGTGATGTCAGCTACTACATAAGTCAGTCAGTGTACGAGTTAAGAGTCCATAATGCTTTTAATGGTGATCTCCTTATTATGGACCTTTATGTAGTAACTTACTTTTGGATAGGAAGAACTTTGGAAAAATTCTGTTGGATTTCTGTAGAAAACAAATGCTAATATATAATATTTCAACAGGGCATTAGAATACGAGATGCTGTAGCTGTTAGAGATTTAAATAATGGTCTTCCATATTTAATAAAGGCAAATGCAAATATGGTAGCCATACAACTAAAACATAAAAGTTTTTAAAAAACAGAAGAGAACTTTTATAGCAAACAACACAGTTTGTAGTTTTCTGGTGTGGGAGGAAACATAACATGATGGAAACACACTAAGATGAGTAGTTTGCACTTAACTCTACTTTTTATGTTTTTCTTATGCAGTAACCCTTCTCTTATTAAAAACATACAGACCAGCCACACCTACTGCACACCTCTCAATGCTGCTTTACAGGTAAGATTAATGGCTGTAGCAAATATGCAACAGAGGCATGTGTCTTCCCCACTCATTTCAAAATATATTAGCCTTGCTCTAATTAGATATTAAATTTTAATTCCGTTAAACTTTTTTCTTAAGTGCATAAAGCATCATAGTCCCTGGAGGCAAACACATATCAGGCTGCTTCAGCATTAGCTAGATGCTTAGCATTTTGAATATTGTGGCAAAAAAATTAAAAGTTCACTTATTAATATTTATCAGCAGTATCATAATTTCCATCCTCTTATTTCAGAATTTCACTTGAGGCAAAAATACCACAAGTGTAATTACTCTAGCACAGCTATTAATGTGCTGAATGATAGGATACTGTATCACATGACCTTCTATTGTTCATGGCTTTAAAGGGAAAGCAGATCATTTCTTCCCCCTCCCCACCTTCTTTTACGGACTATTTTTTCATATTTTTCTGTTGTTGTTAAATAACAAACGTGTAGTTCACTTTGTAAAGAAGAAGAGAGATGTCAGAAATGATAAAGAATATTTAGATATTTCACAATACCGGAATGATGTGCAATATATATGTATATAAATATATGTTCACAATATAAATTTGTGTCTGTATCTGAAACATCTTTTGTGTTTTATACAAAAGAAATACATGTTTTCCTCATTCTTTCTCTGTGCAAATTTCTAATAAAATTATTGGTGTCCGGTTCAAATGTCCCCGGTGAAGTCAGTATTCACTATAAGAACCACTGACATAAGTGACAAGCATTTTGGTATTTTGCCTACTAATTACTATGTGTTTTCACACCTTTCCACACTGTTTTCCCCAATCACTACAAAGGCCTTAATCTTGCCATGAGATCCTCACATGCAGTAGCTAATTTCTGGATGGAGCCCCAAACATCCATAGAGAACCTTCCCAAGATGTTCATCAAAGGTTAAACTCAGTGCAGTGGATTTAATGTGGTGTTTGGGCAATTAAATGTTGTGGAAGATTTACTAGCTTTGCAATCTAAGCAATTTATTTATTTTTAAAAACAAGAAAACAGATTAATAGGAGAGAAGTGACACTGTGCATTTCTCCTAATTATTTCAGTTAATGCAGTAACTTCTGAAAAGCAAATGAAAGCATGTTTAAAGGAAGCAACTGTAAATACCGTTCATTAGTAACTTATTTTCCCGTGAGCCTTGTGAAGTGTGATTTTTAAAGACTGCTTTGTCTGTTGAATAGTGTTAAGATTACAAGCACATTTTACATTCATGAGGCTGAAAGGCAAAAATGAAATGATCCTGCATTCCTTCAGATTCTGTTAACTATGTGACTAATTTCAATTAATATGCTTATCATACAGAACTGTTCATGTCTTCTTTCTAAAACATGTGTTGTTGTTGTTTACATCTTCTTCCATTCTTGTCTTTTGTGATACCCTCAAAACTATTTTCATTTTCAGGTTTTTTCTAGGGAGTAACGTGTGTTTGTGTTCTCCAGTAACACTAGATAAAAAACTCGATTCAGATGAGAATATGGGCAGATTTTGCTAAAGCTTTTGAGTCTTGTCAATAAACAGGGTCACAAGATAACTTTGTGCTAATTAAATACAAGGTTCTATTAGGGTTAAAATATACCAGCAGGCTCCTTCCCCCCTATTAAAAAGCAGCAAAGAGTCCTGTGGCACCTTATAGACTAACAGATGTATTGGAGCATAAGCTTTCGTGGGTGAATACCCACTTCATCAGATGCATGTAGTGTTGCTTTTTACAGATCCAGAGTAACACTAACACGGCTACCCCTCTGATACCTCCCCCCTATTGTCAAACAGTTTCTAACTACTAGCAAAAAACGTACATCTCATGGTCTTCTGCAAAAATTGTGGCATGTCCTCTACTGTTCAAAAGGACTCGGAGCATTCGCAAAAAAAGAAAAAAAAATTGGCATAACATACTATTTGATGCATAAGATAACTAACGTGTCAAATGACTTGGTTTGTATAATACACTTCCTAGTCTCTGATACAATTTTCCTGTCTGTGGACATGTTGAGTCAACTTGTCAATTATTGACTAGAAGTGTGCCCCCTATGGTTTTGGGCATATCCTGTAGCATGTGCACAGACCTGTCTGTTGTCTGCACTCACAAATTTGGTGGGTTCCTGTTTTGAGGCCTACAGAAAATTCAAAGTTATGTGCCTCAAAAAAAAGTCAGGATTTTTTTTCTCTCCAGGATTTTTTTCTCTCCCTCCTCAGCTGCACCCACACACCTCTGACATTTCTGATATCTGCTTTCCCTCATGGTCAGGGAGAAGAAGCACCTTTCTCTTCCCCTCTCTGTGCGTGGAGGGTATAAGGATTCCAGGTCTCGTCCTGGGGGAGACCTAGAAGCATTTTTCCCTGTTCTGACAGTGTTGGTTGGTCTCCCAGAAGATCCAGTGCTTCCACTCTATTTTGCCCGATTAAGCAAAGAGCACTCTTGAAATCTGTGCTCTACCCCAGGCAAAGGTGAAGCAACCGCCATTACACTCTCCTTGCAGACCTGGTGGTGTAAGCTCCTGTGTGAACGAGTAGAGCAGGGTATGAGGCACAGAGGACTAATGAGTCTGTCCTGTGTAATGTGGTAAACATTAACATCCCCACTCGTTAACTGTGGGGTTTGCTCCCTTTTCACCTCCAGTGTGAGCAGCACTGAGGGATAAAGTAAGGGCAGACCAAACCTTCTCCCAACACTGAAAGCGGTCCTAACCCTTCTGGCTGGTTCTGAACAGTTCAGTTAGCATTGCTGGGTTATTTTAAAATGTTGATGTGCCTCTGCCCTTTCTGCCTCCACCTGGGACCAGAAGCACCAATATTCTGAGCACAAATAGAGTGTGTTTTTCCATCATGGATAAAACCAGGCAACACCAGTAATCTGCGAAAAGTCTCATCTTCAGAGGTCCACAGCCTGACCTCCCAGCTAAAGGAGTTCAAGAAACTACTAGTGTTTCTGGATAACGAGTCTGACCTGCACTTCCGAACTACCCATCGCTCCCTGCTTATGCAGAGAATCAGGCCATTTGCCGAATTGTGGTTTGCAAGAAACAATTATATCAGGTGCTTCTTCTGTCCCACCTCTTCCTAAATAAATTGCTTTATTGCAATTACAAGTTATCTCTATGGGGGAAGAGCGTGCCTTATTATTTTGCAAACTGCAGGAAATGTGAGCCAATCTTTACATTCCCTTAATCAAAATTAGTTTGCTGCATGTTGAATCAAAAAGATAAAAATAATCCTCTTTGTCAGAGTAGCTTTTAGGATCACATGCGATCAGATGTTTAGAGAGGTCAGCCTGGGAGAGAATTAAAAGGGAGGTTGTGCTCGTAGCTGGGTCGTTCCCTCTTGCACATTTGTGCTCGAACAGCAATAATGGCAGCAAGTGAGGAACATCCCAAGAATCAGCAACAGCAGAGAGCACCAGGTGGGAAGCTCATTTGCATGAACTACCCTCCCCTGGGCTGTCTTGCCTCGTGCAGCCGTGGTGCTGATGGATTCTTTTTGCTTGACTGTAGCAGGAGGCTGACCTTTCCCCTGAATTAGGTTGACCACTGCAGAGCCAGCATCTGTGGCTTTCCGTGCTGGTACGTCTCAGAAAGCCATGGACGTTGGTTCACAGATGGGTAAAATGGTCTTTTGGTTTCAAAGGGTTGCTTCCTTTTAGACACCCCTACCCCCCCCCCCCCCCCGGACCAGCAAACGAACTCCTCTCACGTCAGGACTTGACGTTGCTATATTCCCATCACTACATGATGGGATTGTGCTGGCCCAGAAGAGGTTTTAACATGCTGCAAGCCTGACTCGCTGATCATAGGACAGCCCTGTCAAAATGATCAAACATGAGCATAGAATAAATACTAGCAACCAGTAAATCTGGAATACGAAGGAAAAGGTTTAACTGTTTATTCCCTTTCTACAAAGACCTACATTTAGAAGATGACTAAAACATGCCTATTACAGTACTTATCAGAAATAGAATCATGTCTGAATGGGATCAAATCTACAATATCTAAGATAATATCAGGGTTATCAGAGCATTTAAAAAATAGAAAACGCCATCCTAATTTACCCTGCCTTGTTAAATGTTAGATTTCTCTCACCAATGCTAAAGTAACACAGCAAATATTATAGGGACGAGTTCATACTTCAGTTATGTTGGTGTACATCTAGAGTAACTCAGTTGGCTTCAGTGATGTTCCTCTGGATTTGCGCTGGCATAACTAAGAGAAAAATGTAACCCTCTGTAACCGCTCACACATCACTTCTCAGTCATGTCATGACAGTTTTGTGCTCTGGTAGAAAGGAATTCTCAATCAAGTGAATTTGCTCTAATTGCTTTTTTAACTTTTTTTTTTTTTAAGAAACACTATTATTTTTGAGGCTATCATGAAAGTAGAAAAGGTAAATTTGCTTTTTCCATGAGTTGTAATATCCAAATGGGGAATAGCAGGAACTGTCCCCTCTCGTGCGCCAACAGTCCATTCCATTTTGAACTCCTAAATGCTCATGCAAATCGTGTGACATTTCCCCTGGTGGAGTCAGTGCACGACCTTTTTGAAAACACATTTTTAAACCCAGCAGTTGTAACTCATGTAAATGAGAAGAGTGTTTTTTGAACATGTGATTGTGTTGTGCCGTGTATAAAAATGTGAGACATGCTTCTTCATACACTTTTTCTGTGTCCTTGGCAGGCTTCAATGGCTGATAATAGTATACCTCTATACACTACTGCTTCCATGGGAAACCCCACTCTGGGCAATTTAGCCAATGCTATGAGGGAAGATCTTAATGGTGCAATGGAGCATACGAACAGTAATGAGAGTGACAGTAGTCCAGGACGTTCCCCTATGCAAGCAATGTAAGTAGAGCATATACGTGTGTGTTTGTTTAGGGGTCTGCTAATATGTAACGGTGATATTCTTCAAAGATTGTGTCTGAAGTTCCAATCCTGGGCAGCAAAAGGAAAAGTCTGAGCTTCTGAAAATATTTAGGTTGATTAGAATCTAAAAGGGTCATTTACCAACTTCCACATAAAACCAATCAACTCAATCCAGTCTGACAAGTGCACACAGCTATAAAATTCTTAACTCACTTGCCATTCTCTTCGTTCGATCCCAGACCACAGAGCTACAAAAACACTCTTAGGCAACTTTATGAAAAGTTTTTGTTTGTTTCTACTTCAGACTACCCAGTAAACATGCTTGGCGGGGCGGAGCTGGGGGAATGAGTTTGTTTAGCTGGTTTGTAGTAATAATCAGCAAACAACAGTATTGCTCGGCATTAATGATGGCACATGTGAAGGTATGCATGATTTATAGATTGCTCTTAAAATATCAAATGGAAAATTAATAGGAGCATTATAACAACAGACGGCAATATAACGAGTGCCTATATAACCACATGAAGTAATGGGCGATTACTGTCCATGCTAAATCTAAATGGCACCAGGGCAGAATGCTAGTACAGGAAAGGATAAGCTAGGAATGGTGTGCTGCCCCTGTGGGCGTGTTCAGTATTTATGGGTGACTGAGTGAGTTTGCAAAGCTGTAAATTCTCCTCTCGCCCCCAAATTATATACGGGATAATTGGCAGCTGGAAAGGAAAGCCGAGTTTATAAGTCACGTAGTTCTCAAATTTTAAAAACTGTTTATTTGGAGCGGCTGACTACTTCTGTGAGTAAACATAGATGAAACACAGTGCTCTTATCCAGCGGTTCATTAAAATAGACTGTAAAATCATTGACTGAGTTACCAAAGCGCAAATTAAAAGAAAAAAGTCCCCAAAACCCAAGTAATTTGTAACCTTTTACTTCAAAGTAATTTGAATACGGGATTTACAAAAGTAGGTCTGAATCAAAAAGTAGAAAAACATTAACCTAATACCATCATAGTAATTAGTTATGAAACTAATTAGCATTTAATGGAGAGAAAAAAAGTTTCCCACCTGCATAATATGATGTGGGGGAGCGGGAAAAGGGGCAGGAAGCTAAAGCTCCGGATACTTTGATATGCCAGCGTTTTAAATCCGTGCACAGTGTGCTTTGAAAAATAATCTTTAAAGATGGCAACATTCATTTTTAATTCATAATTAATTTGAACATTGTCTTTTACCATTTACTTCAAAACATTTGAATAATGTGTTTAGCTTTTACAGTGATTGTTTGTGCAGTATTAATTATCTTTCCCAAAGTAGCGTTACGTGACACACTGTTAGTGCTATCACAAATGGATTCCTCTTCAGGCAGTTTTAGTCACAATTGGTTATACTCTGCCCATGCCCACGTAGGGTTTTAGTGGAGGAGGAGGAGGAGATGGAATTTTTTTCAAGAATCCTGGACTAACATACAGAAATGAATGTTTATAAATTTCCTTTCATCCATGGTTTGTTTTTTTTAAGGCTCAGGGCTAGTTCAGTTCATGTATTTCTTCTTTCACCTAAGATTTCATTGTTTTTGAAGGGAGTATGGGGCGGGAAGTGTAACAGTAAGTGAAAAGCAGGGTAGCACATTTTCTAGAACCATATGCATAGCTGTGGCCTTTACTGCATTTAGTACCCCTTATTTAGTACTTAGATACCAAGGTGAGAGGCACCTCAGAAATACGAGAGAGAAAGATTCTCACTGTCATCATCCACCAGAAAAACCCTTTTTGTGTTGTAATATGAAAATGATTGTTTCCTGAATGATTCCATATTCTCAAATGGATACTGTGTGTTCCGTACTGAATATTTCCTTTTGTATAAGTAAAAATGCAGCAAGGTGTATGCCCTGATAGCAGCTTGTGGGCTTTCCCATTAAACAAGTGTTTTGAAATACTTTGAAAGGCCATGAAGCAGGATGCTGTTCAAACGTCACAGGGTTTACACTGTTTGCTAAATATAATTATATGTCAACATCAGATTTCCAGTGCAGACTATCAGTGTCATAGACAGTTACTCTTTGCAATATCTTATTTCCATTAAGTACACTTTATAATGACATTCTCTATTCTTTTCCAAAACACGCTTCTCTGCCATAATGCAAATTGTTTTTTAACAGTTCCAGTATATTGGAATAAATCAAGCCTTAAACTTTATCATAAGGTTTAGAAGACCTTGTTAACATGACAACTAAGCAAGTACAACACTTTAGCTGAAGTCTCATTACCATTCATTTCTTTCCTTTTTATGACACATTGAACTACTGCTACTCTCCCCCCCCCCCTTTTTGAAACACTAGAAAGTAGTCACATAATTACAGCTTGGGGACATAACACTTTCATCCTGATATGCTCCAAAGGTAGCCACAAAGCAAACTATTCCATGCTGTGTGCACCACCAGAACACAGTGGCTTTAAACAACAGTCAGCTTTATTAAAAAGTCCTCTGTTCCCAGAGTGGACAAACAAAAGAATTACTCAAATGTGAAAAGAAGGGAAATCTGTGTTCGGTAAGGTTATTTATTGTTAACCCCTTCTGAAGCCTTAGACATTCCAGTTAAATGAAATGTGTTAAAATTCTGCTACTAAACAAAAAAGACAGATTCCATTTATGAGATGTATTAAATAGGGATTCAAACTGGTTTGGAAAATTATAAAAATCTCCCCATCTCTGAACACTAACCTCTTTACACTGAACATAGCTGGTAGTTTTGAGGTGTTTGAATAATAATCAGTGGGTTTTCATTTTCACATGCCAGTTTGCTGCTACCACCAAAATACCACACAAGGGGCTGGATTGTGCTTTAGTTTGTTTTCCATGCAAGTTTTCTGCTTGAAGTTTGGATAGTTCAGATAAACATACTAATTTGGGGAGATGATTCCTTCAAATTGGACTTTCACTCCTTTGACATTTACCCAACCTTAAGTACCCGGGGGAAGGTGGGCTATATAGGCATGATATTAGAGCTTTGGGACTCTCTCTAGCTTTGTCTTACTTGGACTCATTCAGTCCTTTTCACTGGTTTCCATTCACTTGGCTTTGCATCCCCAGTGCTTTGTAAAGTACTTCAGGGGACAAACCCAAACCTCAAAGTGAAACTCAGTCAAAACCACTCGGTTTCACACGCTTTCAAAACAAAACCATGAGCTGTCCTGTGGTTGCTTTGGAAAGGTTCAAGAACCTTTTGGAAAAACCTGGATTGTGTTTCAGTTTTGCATTAAAGCAGGTGAGTTTGGCCTGATCTTGGATTTCCTAATGAAATTTTCAAACATTTCTACAAATTGAAAGGCATATCCTGGGGAAATCCATGGAACCAGGAAGAGGGGGAAAGATAGTCACCCACCATCCATTACTGTAGCCACAAGACTTTAGCAGCCACCATGGCTTTTGTGCAACCTCTTTTTCTGTGTAGTTGTGGCTCCAACTACCTGGCCACACCCTAGATCCTTTTCTGTGGTGGCATGCAGGTTGACCTCATAGAGCACAACAGCGCAGTAGGCAAGTTATGCATTAACGTGCATCGGCATCCCCAGCTCTTCCCACCCCCAAATCTCCAAAGCAAAACGGCATGAGTTCTGCTGCATCTAATGCCCTGGGGACAAACTAAACCAGATTTGGCCTAAGAAACTATTATGCTGATTGGAAATGAGACCGATCAAGTATATACAAGGACTGTTGTTTTTGAGATACTTAACAATTACACAGGTGCAGCCAGTGTCTACCCTATCTGCTGACACATCTTTGTTAGAGCTTGGTGATAGTGCATAAGCCTAATAGACTGGTTAGATGTGCTGGCACTTTAACATGTGAACAATAGCCTGGGAAATTCCACGACCAGAGGAAGAAGCCCTCCCGCCATCACCACTTCAGGTTCATAAAACATCAACGTGTCCTTACTTTTGAAAGAACGACCTGTATTCATTTTTCACAAATAACAAAAAACAATATTTAAAACCAAAATGGCAGCAAAGACAAAAACACAATGAGCAAGACTTTTAAATGAATACAATAATCAATATTACCGCCATCAGTGTAAAGGAATGTAGAAATCACTTGCTCTTTTTTTTTCAAATTCTCACCCAGAAAAAGCCCAGTGCATGATCATAACACTGGTGTATTCTAGTTAGAAATATAATTGATCTCTTTGTGTGTTGTCTCAGGTCCCAATCAACAAAGCACTTAGCACATGCTTAACTTTAAACATGTGATTATCCCCATTGACTTCAGTGAGACTTCTTATGGGCTTTGCTGGATCAGGCCCTGATTCCTAACAACTTGTTTTGAGTCTTCTCCCATGTGCATTTCTCTATTCTTCCACGGTTGTGTCAAAACTAAACTATCTGAAAAACCACCTCTCTCCTTGTGACAGCTGAGCTCTGCTGAGGTCCTAAATAGAAAAAAATCAGGGGCCAGTGTGTGGGGGTATTTTCACTAGTAACTGGGGGATTTGCTTCCCACTGGTCCGTCAAATAATGAGTGTGTTGACATTTTAGGACATAGTGTGAGGCCCATCTGTTTTCATAGATGTTTGCCTGGGTGTGGTGGAAGTATATGTTTACTTTTAGGAGATCCTATACCAGGGATCGGCAACCTTTGGTCCACGGCCCACCAGGCTAAGCACTCTGGCGGGCCAGGCCAGTTGGTTTACCTGCTGCATCCGCAGGTTTGGCCGATCGCAGCTCCCACTGGCCGTGGTTCGCTGCTCCAGGCCAATGGGGGCTGCGGGAAGCGGCGCAGGACGAGGGATGTGCTGGCCGCGGGTTCCCGCAGCCCCCATTGGCCTGGAACGGCGAACCGCGGCCAGTGGGAGTCGCGATCAGCCGAACCTGCGGATGCGGCAGGTAAACAAACCAGCCCGGCCCGCCAGGGGGCTTACCCTGGTGGGTCACATGCCAAAGGTTGCCAATCCCTGTCCTATACCCAGGTCCAGAGATCAGTGGCTAATGTGTGTTTCACTATGTATTGCACACGCCCCCAGAGACATGCTGATATGGCACATTTTCATAAACTGAAAAAATAAATAAATGTGTTCAATATATGCCTCTGTGATGGGATCATTTCTCCCTGCTGTTCCTATACAGGATGGGATGCAAGGTGTAGCTAATTCCCACATACTGATCTAGTTAGTTTTGCAACTCAAGAAGTTGAAGTGGGATTGAAAGGCATTCACAGCTGATACTAGAAATCTGTGTAGTCAGCCAGGTGGATGCTTCCAAACCTAATCCAGTTTCAAACTGAAACCAATATCTAGAGTATCATGACTTTTGAAGTACATGTTTACTAGGTGGTTTGCCTGCAAAGATATCACATAGCTTGAAATATACAAGTTTCTCTTTGGCTTGTTTGCTGGCTGCAGAACATAATTTTCTCATTCAGCCCAGTCAGGGGCTCCCAAAGGGTCCTGCCTTCTGGTAACACATGTGAATACACATTGTGGGCTAGTGTATAAAGCATTGGACTGGGACTCAAGAGACCTGGGTTTCATTCCCAGATCTGCCACCATTATTCATCTTTATTTATATTACTGTAGCATCTTTGAGTCCTAGTCATGAAACAGGGCCCCATTGTGCTAGGTGCTGTACAAACACAAAGCAAAAAGATGGTCCTGGCTAGGTGACCTAGGACAAGTCACTTTGCCTCCCCGTGCCTCAGTTTCCCCATCTGTAAAATGGGGATAAAGATACTGAGCTCCTTGGTTAAAGCACGTTAAGATCTACTGATCCAAAGCACTATATAAGAGGTAGGTGGTGGTGGCGTTGTTATTACACGCTTGTCTTGCTGCATTGGCTCTTTTCCTTGCACATCCATGCGCAACAACTGAGTTTACAAGATAGGCAATCGTGTTCACCACTAGTTCAGAAACGAGGATTGGATCCTTAGTTTGAAAATATGTTTTTTTCTGTATTATGTGCAGGCGAGTGAAACAGAAAGCATTTTCATTCCCATCTAGCCAGAATTATAAAGTGAAGGGTAATGATTTTAAACCTTTTATTGTAACCTGATGCTTTGTAAGAAGAAAAAAGTTCTTAACCAGGAATGTTTGCACTTATGATTAAGTCTTTCTTTACATAGCCTACATGAAAGGGTTAAATCAGGCTGGCTAGAGAACAACCCAGACTGTGGGAGGTGGATAGCAACTCAACGAGAAACAGAATGGGACTTGAACTCATTAACACTTTATTTTAAGGGATTGCCTGCAATATCAATTATTTAGGAAGCAAACAGGGTCTCCATTGGCGTGTCGCGTTATTAATACTTGATAATGTCAATAAAATCCTACTTTCCTATGAAGTCCCACCAACAAGACAGTATTGACTCACATGGCTGTTTTACATATCAAAAGCTACTGAACAAAAAAAGTAATTTGTATTTGTAAAGGGTTTGTTGTAAATACGATTTACGAACAACATTTTTCAATTGTTATCATACCCGTTTGGAATGACCAACCCACATTCCCCTGCGGGTTATTCATGTGCTATTCTATAATGAGAAATTTGGCAGATCTCATCTCTTTAGTGCATCCTTGTGCCCACCATGAGCTGAGGATCATGTTCTGCCTTGTTTACAGCTGACAGTGTTATTATTCTCGTTAGGGCTTTGCTTTCTTATCATATTGTTGTGTTGAGCGAGCCTTTTCCTCTCCGTTTGTGTTTCCTGGCAGAGCTTTTCTTCCCTTATTGACAGTTTGTAAAAATATGCATTAATTTGGAGTTTAAAGCATGTATCATGGTGTCTCTTTGCTGTGTTTGCTTGAAGTTGATTAATGATAGAACCTCGCTTGGGGTCGTCCTCTGGAGAGTTCTCTCACAGGTTCTGCATGTTAACTAGAAAAGCAGAACACACAGCAAGCCATGATTAGCCCAGCCTCCACCAGCTCAGTGGGTTGACAAACCACTATTTTGCTTTACTATGCTTATTTCACTTATTTAGCTGAAGATTGTGTTAATCAACTTAATACGTCAGTTGAGAGTATATTCTCTAAATCCTGTGAATAAACCATATATAAGAAAGTGCTCCTCCCAGGATATGTTCCCACTGAAGCTAAGTAATTGTAGGCACATTCTGAGACATACACTTTTTGGTGGTTTTTTTTCTTTAGCAGCAAACCCAAAAGTTCAGGGCCTGCATTTCATACGTGCTGAGCACCCACAACTCCTGTAGAAGTTAATCAGGGCTGCGCAGTGCTCAGCATCTCTGGAAATCAGGCCTTCAATTTCTCCCAAAAATGTCAGTATTGCCACAGCAGGACAAAGTCATTTTTAAACAGGGAAGTTGCTGATTGACTGTTTTAATTTTCCTAGGCACCCTGTGCATGTCAAAGAAGAACCGTTGGATCCAGACGAAAACGAAGGCCCGCTATCCTTAGTGACAACAGCCAATCACAGTCCAGATTTTGATCATGACAGAGATTATGAAGATGAACCTGTAAATGAGGACATAGAATGAGTATGTCTGACGTCATTATCCTGAGAATGAAGATTGGAAAAACACGTCAAATTTAGCTGTGAAATCTCTCCATTATTGTACAGTCTGGAGGATTTTCAGTACACTTTGACAACTATGAAATATGTTAACTCTTAGTGCCATCAAGTATCCCATTTGGGAGTATTTTTGATTTTTCTACTTTTTGTTGAAAAAAGGAATTTGTACTCTGTGCATTGGATGGACTTGTTTGGTACTTGGGATTTTCCTCTCTTACAGTCAACATCAGTGTTGTAAATTTGCTAAACTGATTCACTTACTCACATTTAGCAGCAGGTTTTGGACTGCAGTCCTGCCAATTTTGGACACTGAGGACATCAAACTCTGAGCATGTACATCTAAACTGCAGATCAAGCCTTTGCCCAGATTTTAAGGATTCCAATGGACAACATATTTGCACAGTACTGCATGTTGGTTATCACTGCCTTTACTCCTTTTTTTGTTTTTTTTTTTGCTTCCATTTGGGATGGGGAAGGCATGTGTGTGTGCGCGCGCGTGTGTGTGTGTGTGTGTATGTGTACTGGCGAGGGGTTACAAGAAATATTATCCCAAACTTTTTAATGTATTGCTTTTATTTCCCCCCCCCCCCCCCACCCCTTCTGCTCTACCATTTTAAGTTCTGACCTCAGGCCACATCTCGGCCCAGGGCCTTTTGAAGGCCTAATGTTTTCTGTACTTTGTGATGAATGTTAATAGGTGTTTTTATTATACGAAGCTGAATGTCATTGAATTGTTTGTAGTTTTTTCCGTCATTCATTCCAGTCTCCTTCAGATGCCACCATGTTTTCTTTAGCTATGGAAAACATTCCATTTTGGTGTCTGTTTTTTTGAAAAGGTCCCAAATGCTGCACTGTACACGCCGAAGGGTCGTCCAACACAGAGAGAGAGAGAGAGAGAGAGAGAGAAGTACTGTAAGAATGAGAATGAATGACAGATGAACACAAAAATACTGTAGGAAGCAACATAAATTCATTCCACAAAGCAGGGGGTTTTTTATTTTTGGTTTTGGTTTTTGATTTTTTTGGCAGCAATGGGGTGAATATTAGCAAATGCCACAAAATTGAACAGCACAAAGAAACATATGCAGCACCAACAGAATTCACTTCATTAGAGAATGAATACTACAGTGGCAGGCTCTCAGTTGTTTAACATGAGTTTTAATGGGCCAACAAATCTTTCTGGAATATCTAAGATTACCAAGATGGGTACCTATACATTTATTATTATTTTTCATTTGCGAATAGTGGTTGGAAAGATGACTTCATTAAACTGTTGTAATACGTGGCGATGTTTCTCAGTTAAACATCAGTTCAGGATTGCTTGGTGGCATTAATCTGTTCGAATACAAATTAGATTTCAGATTGAACTTGTTATGGCAGTTAATAAGGACTGAGCCCACTAATGCTAAAGTGTTAATAATTTCAACTGTGCAAATTCTGTACTGCAGTTAAGATTATTATGCAATATTACACCAGCCAGTATCAAAACCTCACAGTAGAAAACAGTAAACAGTGGGATGGGAGGGAAGGAAATAGCACTGGGGCTTGTT
The DNA here is from genome assembly GCF_002925995.2 of Terrapene triunguis. Lineage (NCBI taxonomy): Eukaryota > Metazoa > Chordata > Testudines > Emydidae > Terrapene > Terrapene triunguis. The sequence goes on along the minus strand of NW_020664440.1, from coordinate 8,394,619 downwards.
TGGTAAAACTGGCAGTGCTCTTCAAAGCAAACATTACATACAGAAAGCTGTTGTTACAGGTCAGTACACCTCAGTCACCAAACACCTAAACGCTTTCATTCTGCAACCACTTTTCTGTCACTCATTTATTTATGTAGGACTGTAGCTTTTTGTTTAATTATTATTTCAAAAAAAGCCTTTCAGAGCTTAATTTATATTCTTCTTTGTACCTTTCCCCCCCTAAAATTACCAAAGATATTACACAAAGGTAAATTATGTTCTCTATTATATGCTTTATCTTATGAAGCCAAATATCCTCTTATTGTTGATCAAGGGAGGTTGAAGAATTTAGAGGGAAATGACAAGATATGGGCTATTGCTAACCTGAGAGGGAAACTGCTCCTTTATTCTAGTAAATTTAGATGGCCAAGCAGATGACTGAACCAAAGTTACTTTTTATTCGTATTCCTTTACAGCGACCAAACCGAAATTCTGTAAAGAGAAATCGAGAAGAGCTTTTGAGACTAAAACTAGGAAACAGTGTTACGGGGGAGCCATAAGAAGGGAGCTGGAGAAAGCAAGTGCAGTTATTTTGCAGAAAATTGGAGTATCAAATAAAGGAGACAGTTTAATAAAATACAAAAGAGAACAGAAAAGCTCCCACAATTTTACTGGACCACATAATAGTATTCCTAGAATTAAAAAAAAAAAAATATTTTTGGGGTCTTTGTTTTTACAGATTGTATGCCACTTTTGTTTAAGGATTGTGCTAAAACGACTGCTTTAATTTTGGTTTACCTTGGCACATTTGCTGAGTTTTGTTTAGTTTTTGATCAGCATTTTTCATAAGGAAATAACACTCCTGTCCACACATAAGCTTTGGTACAAGAAATTTTATTGGCAGTTACTTTTCTGAAGCTCAACTCTGCATTCTGTTTTTAAAAGAGAGAAAAGAAAAGGAGGGAAAAAAAGGGCAGTCTGTGGTCATTTGAAACTTTTTTTTTTTTTTTTTAATTATATCCAGGCAGCTTCATGATGTGCCGGCAGTAGCCAGATGGGGATCATGAGAAGTGGTCCCTGTGCTTCTAAACTGAGTGGTTCGCTGGTTAGTTCGGTATTCAAAAGAGGATAAAAATCTGGTAGATTAGTTCATTCTCAGCATGTGTAGCTAGACATGAGTAAAGATAACAGCATGAGAAACTGTTAGTACGCATACCTCAGTTCAAACTGTTAGGGAATGAGTAAATAAAAAATACATTTCACTCAGTTGCACTTAGTTGTATGTCTTGCATGCTTAGTCTAAAGACTGTAGCAAAATAAAGAAAGAAAAAGAGAAAAAGAAATAAAAATTAGATTTTAACATATCTGGCAGGTGTCACAGCCTTGCAGAAGAACCAACTGAAAATCTCAGGCTTTACATCAAGCAAACTTCACTATGATTTTTACAGTTCTGATTCTGTATCCCTTTGGATATACAGTTGCTTCTTTAGGGTGGGGTTTATTATGTTGTACATATATATCCCAATGTGTCTGTGTGAGCCTTTGTCTTTTTTGGGGGGAGGGAGGGAGAAAAGGGGAAAAGGTCCTTTTTTTTTTTTTTTTT
>NW_020664440.1:8315348-8392573 GCF_002925995.2 Terrapene triunguis | reverse complement strand
TCCCAATGTGTCTGTGTGAGCCTTTGTCTTTTTTGGGGGGAGGGAGGAAGAAAAGGGGAAAAGGTCCTTTTTTTTTTTTTTTTTAGATACCATTCCTCAAAAGGAATAAATGCATACCTGTTTGTCAAAACACCTTTTGCTTTTTGTGCAACTGCTTTATATTAACTATACTAAAAAAAAATAGCTTTGGAAAAAAAAACTACTGTATGTAATGGAATTGCAGAATATGCTGCACATGTATTTTATTTAGTTATCCTTGCTTTAAGAATATTGGATGACATTTGCTGACATGTGGGAGAAAATCCCTGACTTTTTTTTTTTTTTTTTTTTTTTTTTTAATTTTTACATTGTTTTCAATTTTTTTTTTTCTCCTGTTATCATTGATCGAAGCCTCTTTTGTACAGTTTGTGTTAAGCTGGGGTTTTTTTTGTTTGTTTGTTTGGGTTTTTTTTTATACTTTCCCACCCCTTCTGTTATCTTACCACTGCCATTTCTGGCTGTCTTAAACAAAGGTTCATACATTTGAAAAGTAAAAAAAAAAAAAAAAAAGTTGTTTTAAAAATGTTTTTCTCCTGCTGCAGTAAATATTTTGCATGATGAATTCCAGGGTCACACTTTCAAAGTTTATCAGTGAAGTAGTGATTAATAATGGGGCGTGTCAAACTATTGAACTTTTGTATAAAGAAAAAAAAAACTTTACAAGGTGCCAAGATGTAAAGACAATTTGTTACATGTTTTTTTTCTCAAAGAAAAGCGTACATTATGAAAGTAGTACCATGTATCAGGTAAATCGCTGTCAGGAATGAGAGTCAAAGCCTTCCTTGTCCACAAAGAAAAGTTTGTAAATGTAAAACCTGTTAGGTTTCTGCATTTGACTAGAAGTGATATGAAAAATCAAGGCTTATGTAGAACAACGGTGACCACAAAATATTACCTTTTTTGATTGTCGCTTATGAGAGTTCAAGTATAATTCCCAGCACTCTTCTTAAACTCAGATTTTGGGAGAGAGAATGGGGCAGGGATTGTGATTCTACAGATACTGCAGATCATTAGATATTTTATATATACGTATGTATAAAAGTTTTTAAAAATAATTTTAAACTATTGTAGTTTTCAGATTGCCAACAAGCTACATTCCTTATAGCGTGAAGAATGTGTTAAACTCTTTTGAAATCCTTTGGTACCTTTGGTTAATGTACTCAGACTGAATTTTTAGATGTTTCAGAAATCACTTAGCGTTCTAGTCTTGAGAGTAAAATTTGCAGTTATGACTGCATTTTAATGGACCCAGAGTAGGTAACAAAATATCTTCTACCCATAAGCCTTGATGAAAATGGTACAGTCCAGACTGTTAGCATGGTGCTTCATGTGTATGTGCTGCCAGTAACGAGATTTTTTTTTGATAAGGCATAAAAGAAACTCATTCCTTACATCAACTGTAATTCCATCATTCCATGTCTGTTGATACAGACAATAAAAAATGTTGTGTAGTCAGTACTAATTACTGACATTATAGCATTCTCAAATGCAATAAAATGCTGGTTGTTCACACTGGTAATACAAGTTGCCATGTCCTAAGTTTTTGTTTTCTTTTTCCCTTTTATTATCTCATGTTAGTTATAGTCATTACGGTCCCCAGCCTGCAAATGGATCACCATGGGCAGGCCCCTGCACCTCACCAGAGTCCCCATTTAAGTCAATGGAGAGATCTCATCCAAGTCAGTCTGCATGAGGCTTCCCAAGCAAAGCGTGTGGCAGGGTCTGGATCTACATTTAACAGCCATGGGGAGCATAGGCCTGGTCCTCCAAAGCTCAGAACATGCTCAACTTTTTTTTTTTTTTTAATTAATGGAGATATCTCCTAGAACTGGAAGGGACCTTGAAAAGTCATCGAGTCCAGCCCCCTGCCTTCACTAGCAGGACCAAGTACTGATTTTGCCCCAGATCCCTAAGTGGCCCCCTCAAGGATTGAACTCACAACCCTCGGTTTAGCAGGCCAATGCTCAAACGACTGAGCTATCCCTCCCCCATGTGACTCCATGTGACTTCATTGGAAGGCACTCTGCACCTCCCAGAACAGGCCCTTAAATGCATCTGTTTGCAAATAGAAGCAGTGGGTTTGGCCTTTGTAGTCAATGAGAGTTGAACAGTGCTCTGGATTTTACCCTAAAGGCACAGACATGAGTGCCGGGTTAGTCCAATCCTGAAAATACTTCCAAGTCCTGAGAGCTCTACCGTCGACTTCAATAGGAACTGCTCCGAGTTGTAATCATTATACCTAGGTAATAAAGGGTTTAGAGGATTAGGCCAAATCATGATTAATAAAGTTCAAAGTGACATTGTTATCTTAGACAAACTTTAAAGAAAGAAGCCCACCTCCTTTTCTCTTGAGTAAGCATACGTTTATTTTCTTCAAGTTTTATAAAGAAAAATAAAATGTTTAATAACTAGCATTAGCAGCAGCAAACTAAAATTTCAGAAGAGAGACTTCCATGAATAATTCATTAAAATTTCACATCTGCAAGATTAGTCATCCAAATAAAATGCTAATGTCAAAAACATGCACCGTCTATAATATTCTCATCAAGAAATCTTTTTGCATATAATGATAAATGCTTAAATTAGTACAAATGATTTTATAAAAATATTCTGCCATAAAATTATACTGGATAACTACTTTCAGGGTAAAAAATAAATAAGTTACAAAGTAGTGTATCAGAAAGGTATTGATTTTGAAACTTTAATAATCTAAATACAGAGAATAAAAATGTTCACTGCAAACGTTAATGTGTATTGCAGTTTTAGAAAACTAGACAAGGCCTCCCTTTTTAAATCAAATTTACTTAGCTTGCTTAAAATCACGGGTAGCGTATCTTAATACAGTTCAATATTAATTAGCTTAGCATGTGTTGTGATGTCATCTACACTTGGCTCAAGTGGGTGGCAAACAAAGTCAAATCATAATAGATTTTTGCACCCAATTGGCACACTCTGCACAGGTGATAATGACTATACCAGGTGCAAGGCAGAAGAAAAGTCAGGCATTACATGTTAATTGATCCATGTAAACGCAGACCTACTCCTGCTCACTTTGAAGTCAGTGACAAAATTCTCACTGCCAGAGTGCTTGTGTAACTTGCCAGAAGTTTGGATGTCTCTGTGTACGTAGTGCCCAACTGCAGAGAGCCTGCTGCCAGGAGTTGAGCTGGTCAACTCCCATGGACTTGGTTGGAAGTTGTGAGGGCACTCACAGAATTGGGCCTGCAAATTGGAGCCCAAGCTTACTCCAAAATGAAATTTTGTCATTGACTTGTGTAGTGGCGGGATCAGGCTCTCGGTCTTCAGCCTAATTTAATGCAGCATTAGTAGCAACTTAAAATGAGGCTCTTTGCTATTGAAGCCAAATGTTTAACCATTACACAGTATTTTGTATTATCTGAGGCCTGGTCTACACTAACCCCCCAAGTCGAACTAAGGTACGCAACTTCAGCTACGTGAATAACGTAGCTGAAGTCGACATACCTTAGTTCGAACTTACCGCGGTACAGACGCGGTCCACACGCGGCAGGCAGGCTCCCCGTCGACTCCGCGGTACTCCTCTCGCCGAGCTGGAGTACTGCAGTCGACGGCGAGCACTTCCTGGTTCGACTTATCGCGTCCAGACCAGACGCGATAAGTTGAACCCAGAACTTCGATCCCCAGCCGCTGAACTAGCGGCTGGGTGTAGACCAGCCCTGAGAAATAAACAAGCTCTTGACACCATACTCTGGCATGTCACAAAATGAGTCCCCAATCTGCAATATGGCCACCAGCTATAGCAAGCTTAGAAATGTCTTTTTCCAGTCAAAAACATTGATTTTGCCCACTCTGACGCTTCATACAGTACACAGAAGTGGGGGGATATAATAGAGGTCTATAAAATCATGACTGGTGTGGAAAAAGTAAATAAGGAACTGTTATTTACTCCTCATAATACAAGAATTAGGGGTCATCAAATGAAATTAATAGCAGGTTTAAAACAAACAAAAGGAAGTATTTTTTCACACAACGTACAGTCAATCTATGGAACTTCTTGCCAGAGGATGTTGTAAAGGCCAAGACTATAACAGGGTTGAAAAAAAGAACTAGGTAAGTTCATGGAGGATAGGTCCATCAATGGCTATTAGCCAGGATGGGCAGGAATGGTGTCCCTGGCCTCTGTTTGCCAGAAGCTGGGAATGGGCGACTGGGGATGGATCACTTGATGATTAACTGTTCTGTTCATTCCCTTTGAGACACCTGGCATTGGCCACTGTTGGAAGACAGGATACTGGGATAGATGGACCTTTAGTCTGACCCAGTACGGCCATTCTTATGTTCTTAATAACCTCCAGGATGAAAATTGAAGTACAGTGTTTAATTATTCTAGGTTTCTTCTCTACTGAAAAAATAACTAGCAGAACATAAGACATTTTAAAAAGAAAATTCAAGGCATAGTCTGAATTAGCAATAGACAAGTAGAGCTCTCCCCATGCACATTACAGGTGGCCTCTACAGAAGGTTAGAATATTGACATTTAACTTAGATTGTCAACATATACTAGAACACAATCCACATTGTGGAACCACTTTCAGGAATTAACACTGTTGCGCGCGCGCTCTCTCACACATGCATACTCCTCACAACAAAGTGTAATTAGCCCTGCTTGACCTATTAATCAAGCTCAGACTTCAATGATAATGTTAAACATTCATGTAATAGCATGGTAATCAAGGCCATCTTTCATCTTTGTATCAATGGTGTTTAATTCTGTCAAATAGAAGTACTCTTCCTTCTAATATTACCAAGTTTGTTGTTACAAACTTCTGTCTTGTCTAAAGCAAGTTGGCAAATGTGGACTGAAATGTGGTGTGTTGGTGGGGAATTATACTGTGCATGTGTGAATGCTATTTTAAATGTGATAAAATATTTAGGTTGCAAATTGACTGTTGTGGCCCCTGTCCTGCAAGGTGACTCTGCATGGAGCCCCACTGACTTCAGTGGGGCATCCGCACAGACACGGGGTCCACCCATGTGGATTCACTTACAGGATCAGAACCTTGGAAGACTGATTCCGCTAAGCACATTAAGTACCTGCTTAAGGCTACTTAGATTGTGAGATCTTCTGGGTAGGGGTCATCTCTGTGTTCTGCAAACATCGCCTAGGATGGGGGCTCCTAGCTGCTAAAACAATAGAAATACGTTTCAGTGAAGTCAGTGGGTTTTAAGAGATCTGCTGCATCAGGGCGTATATTGGCAACTTAATAATAAACTTTATTAAACATTTTCAAAATGTAAGACTCACAAATTATAAACAATTTCAGCTTAGTGATATTTGGCAAAAATACCCTCCTCCCCCCCCCCATAAGTTCTTTTAAAAACAGCATTTGTTTCACTGCAAAGTCAACCCTCAGTGGCTAGAGCTGCAAATATGTTTGTTTGGAAGAAATCAGTGGCCCTTTTTCTGTTTTGTTTTATGTATCACAGAAGCCAGAAAAACATTTTTTTCCCTTCAAGTTATAATGTTAATTTGAAGGTAACCGTCTTTTCAAGGATTAATTCCAGCCAAGGCAATAACCATTATTTACCAGAGTTTGACACTTTTATCACTCATCATATTAGCAAATTTCCATTGAAAATGCTAAAATGGTTCGTCATAAGGCACATAACTGCTTTAGCTGTAAAAATGACCAACACAAGTGCCTGTACTCAAACATTAAATTATACTGTAATTAATAAAGACAGTTAAACTGTCTACTAGCAACAGCAATTTAGGTAACCACATTTGATCAGCTATAAATTGTAACTACATTAAAATTCCAGAAATATTAGCAATATGGATTACTTGATGGAAATAGGTGCTGATCACCCACACTCCTATTTTACAACGGAAGCACAGGTCATGTTGGCCACAAAACTGTGGGCGAAGATCAAGGCTGAGTACTTTTAATCTTGTGAAACAAGCAATTACAAATAGTTGCATCGATTTGTTAAAAAGCTTTAGGTGACATAAATTGTTTCCTGTTTAGCTTATTGCTCTGATACATAAATGTCACTGAGTATAATATTAATTAGGGGCATGGAACAACAAGGGTCGGCTGATATAGCATACAATCAAGGATATGTCAATCCTTTTATAAGCATTATGGAAAGCAGGATAAGCAGCGGCCTATTTGCACTGTAGCGCTGGAGTCCTCATTTTATGTGATGACAAAAGAAAGTAAAGGAAAACTGTGTTTTAATATCTGAAGTAATTTAGTAGTAGTACTAATGTTATGGTTTAGGATAAATTACAATGTTACCTTTTTCATGTTCTTGCCACATAACATAAAATTCCACATATAGTGTCAATACAATCAAATACTGTTTATAAAGGCTGAAAGCTGCACAAGACTCTTTCCCCCACTATATGGAAACTAAGCATAAAATTCTAGTCTGGTGTGTGTTTCTGCGCTTATTTAAAAAAAAAAAAAGGACAAAAATGGGCTGTGCAGGTTATTTACTTAGCATAAATCAAATGTATCATATACACGGTTTCTTTGGATTGGCACGCGACTTAGAAAAATACAGTACGATTCTGGAGAAAATTTATTAAATATGATTTTTACTGTAATAGAATATTAATGTAACCCAATGCTCATTTCCCATTAAGTTGATCCCTTTTTAATACACACATGCTTTTTATTATTTTGCACTCAAGCAAAAATTCCGCATTCAGAGAGTTTCCATCTCCTTAGGAATGTCTCTGGCAAAGGCACAGTAAGAAATCTTGAACTTAAAAAAAAAAAAAAAAAGGCAGCAAATATTGAACAATAAAGAGGTGGCCCAGTGCTGATGAACTGTAGCAAAAGCCAATGGTATAATAAATGGTAACAGGCATTCAGCACTGGAAGGAGAACAGTAGAAACAATTATACTTTAAATCCTTCCTTCTCACTACTGTACCGCGGCACAGATGAAAATGTTTGATTTGCAACATAAAAGATTCATTAATTACCACTTGAATATTTAAAGCTATTTTGCAGACTAACAGAGGTAGATAAAGCACTGAATTAAAACCTCTAATAAAATTGTAAAAATATTTCTGCAAGTTTTACCAGTGTTACGATTCTTCTATGTTGAGGGAGATAGGCTGAAATTGTTACAGAATGAATTTTTCAAGTGTGTATTTGAAGACGTTGGGATTGCATAGGATTATTTGTCTCACGTTTTCAAATGTTTACCAAATGCTTATCTGGAACCTGTCTCCTCACAAGCGGAGAAATAGCTCACACAAAGATTTATAATGTGTAAGTGTGTTTGAGATATGTCTATTTTAAATTCATTTACATATACAGTAAAAACTCATCTTGTCCTAAGACTCTGTAATAATACTCTCTAAGATATGAGGTAATTGTATTTTAAGTAAAAAAATTTGCTAATCCTATTATAACTACTCTTGATAGAGTTAAACAAAAATAGGAGGGTATCATATGCGAAGTGTGGTGAACTAATGCAAATTGTGGGAATCTATATCCTGCAAAGCATCTTTATAATTGTATAGCAGGCCCATAAATTGCACTATGGAGAGCCACTGTTTGTTAGCTGATGGCACCATATTTGTTGAGTATGTAGTATGAATGCTCATCTGGCAAAGGAACACGCATGAGCACACCTCTAACATGCTTGCTGAAACATCAAAATAGAATCTCCAGAACTACTGCATGTAAGCTATGGCAATATAGAACAGCCTACAGATATTGAGGGCCAGATCCTCAGCTGGGGTAAATCACTGTAGTTCAACTGGCACCAATGCAATTACACCGTCTGTCACCAGCTGGTGATTTGCCTCTGAAACTTAAGAGAAATTCCTACTTTGACACTGTTTTTTTACAGATGACGGCCCCGATTCGACACCTGTTCAGCAAGGATTCGATTGCAGGATCAAGGCCTAAAAGTACCATTAACAGGCCTTTTTAACAGCATGTTAATCATGGGACTGGCAAGATCACACAGATTTCATAAGGGAAAAACTATTGTTTAACAATAGTAAGCAAACTCATTGTAACAAACTCATGCTTTTGGCCAATGAAATATGAAAATGGCCTCTCTTATTTGTACACATAGTTCATCCTACTGTTCCCCCTACCTGCTGTAGTTACCAAATCTTATTAAAATCTTAATAAGATTTTAAAATAGTGTACTATATTTGTCTGTACAATATGTAATTTCAAATTAGAGTGGGTAGACCCCAAACTGGAAGATAGATCCTTTGCTTGGAGGAGGGTGTGCTACAAGTTATCCTCCACCATCTTTGTTAAAGGTGCATGAGCAATGGTCAAATTCCGGAGAGGGAATCTCCCCCATCCTTCCTCGTATCCACCTCCAAAGGCCTTTTTCTGTGACAGAATAATATTCTTCAGTACAGCCATGCTCCCACTGGTGCATGCTGTAACCTTAAAGCAAAGGGCTCACTCAAAGTAAGCCAGGCTTTGGCCTTATTTAACATGGTTGGGCTTCTTGTTCAAATCCCCTGATGGATTTCATTTGTGTTAGTCATGATGAGAGTCAATGAGTTTACAAGAATGTAGAGGTGAGCCCTGGGCTACGATGGGTTACTAGTGGAAGATATTTTGGCCAACTCTACCCAAAGCAGACCTTGCTATCTACTGAAAAGGAGAATAGTCAGAATCCCCATGATGTCCACTTTTGACTTTGGCAATGGCAATCTAGTTAGTGTCAAAGGAGTTCAGATACTCTAGTAATGGGAGGCGGGAGTAGGCCCTCATCCAGCAAAGACTTACATATGGGCTCAGCAAGACAAGGTGGGTGAGGTAATATCTTTTCATCCCCTTGTCTCGCTAATATCCTGGGACCAATGCAGCTACAACAACACAGCATACAACATGTGTGCTTAGCTGCGCATACTGTGAATAGCCCCATTGACTTCAGTATCAAATAACTCTACCACTTTTTGGCCTCCTTATCCCTGTAGATATGCAGCCTAGGAAAACTGACTTCACTGCCTTTGCTTTTTTATTTTATTTTTTTTCCTATTGGCTTTCGCTAAAGCTCAATCTTTTTTAGGATTTTTGGCATGAAATGGGTTTTATTTTTCAGTTACTTTTTAAGCTTGTTTTTCTCTATTCATTTTCTAGACATGCTGGACACAGTTGTAATTTATATAATTGTTCAGGCACTGCACCGAAGAGGCTTCCAAGCATATGATGCTGATGCTACTTGTTGTTGAACGTTGCTATTTTTAAGTTTTAGAAAATGCAGCATGAAGTCGAAAAGCTTGGCCATGACACCTACTGTGTTTTTATGGCTTTACCATTTACAGAGTGATGTCCAATGCCACTGAACTCAAAATAAAAACATCAGGTCACTGCAAAGTTCATTTCCCCTCAAAAGTCCTTCTTTAATTACAAAAACTACATAACCCATTTCCTTTGGTGTGCAAAAAGGTGTGTAATTAAACCATCAGCATAATACCTTTCTACATGTAAAACCTGCACTTACGAACTTTACTGCTGAATAAAAACTCCTATTACATGACCATTAAGTATTATGAATAAAGCAAGTCATTGTAGTACTTGATTAATTTTTATGCACTAAGTGTTGTGTTCAGCAGAAATTTAGTTTCAGTGGGTGTCTTCCCTAATGGTCCCACTGGCAGTTCAGTGCTCCACACGCCCTAATCCTGATTCAGGAAACGTGTCTCCATTTGGGGATGCTTCTCTTGTTGCTTTGGCTGCAAAAAGGGAAACCCACAGACCAGGAGGGACTTCTGATCCCTGTGCCCACATGTAAAAATGGTAGTTAATATGGACCATGAGTTAAAATTTTGAATTGAGAGTACTTAAAGCAGTATTTCTCAAACTGGGGTCGCCGCTTGTGTAGGGAAAGCCCCTGGCGCGCCAGGCCGGTTTGTTTACCTGCCCCGTCTGCAGGTCTGATGGGGGCTGCTGGAAGCGGCGGCCAGTAAGTCCCTCGGAGCAGCGAACCGGCCAGTGGGAGCCGCGATCGGCCGGACCTGCGGACAGGGCAGGTAAACAAACCGTCCCGGCCCACCAGGAGCTTTCCCAACACAAGCGGCGACCCCAGTTTGAGAAACACTGACTTAAAGGGTGAATGTTCACTTTGCCCCCTTTAAAATCTGAGTAATTGCTCAGGGGTTGGGTGAGTAAAATACACCACATTTTAGTGCAAACCCAAACCATAACTGCTGGACCACTGGCCACTGTCCTTCCATCACACTTGTGCTGGGTGTCAGGGTGGCAGAAAAAAGCCCTGTTACCTACCTACCTTTCATAACTGTTGTTCTTCGAGATGTGTTGCTCATATCCATTCCATTGGAGGTGCATGTGCACAGTTCTTGGAGACTTTTGCCTTAGCGGTATCAATAAGGTCACCTGTGGCACCCCCTTCAGTGCCGCGCTCATGTGTCAGTATATTAGGCACCGCTGGCCCTATGCCCTCTCAGTTCCTTCTTGCCAGCAACTCCGTCAGAGGGGCAGGAGGGTGGGCAATGGAATGGACGTGAGCAACACATCTCAAAGAACAACAGTTACAAAAGGTAGGTAACAGTTTTTTCTTCGAGTCCCAGAGCCGGAGGGCTTCCTGGAAGAGGGCTGAGAACCTGGCTCCACCTTGTTTGCTGATATACAACATCGTGGCGGTGTTGTCCATCAGGACTTGAACCACTTTGCCTTGTAAGTGGGACCGAAAAGCCTGACAGGCCAGGCGAACTGCCCTGAGTTCCCTGACGTTTATGTGGAGGGAGCAGTCAACCCCCGACCAGCAGCTTTGTGTACTGAGCTTGCCCAAGTGGGTTCCCCAGCCCAGGCCCAAGGCATCGGAAACTAGAGTTAGCAACGGGGACGTGAAGGGAACTCCTTGCAACACCGATGCAGGGTCCAACCACCACGCCAGTGATGACCAGATATGGTCCAGCACCTTGACTACGAGGTCCAGGTTGTGCCTGTTGGGGATGTAGACCGATGCCAACCATGCCTGCAGTGGCTGGAACTGGAGCCGGGCACAGCGGACCCCGTAAGTACAGGCAGCGATGTGACCTAGCAACCTTAGACAAGTGCGGGCGGTGGTGAGCTGGTGGCCCCTTATATGGGAGATTACATCTGACATGGCTCAGAAACGGGCCTCTGGAAGGAAGCCCTGGCCCGCATGGAATCAAGGACTGCCCAGTTAAACTCCATCCACTGCATTGGTACAAGGGTCGATTTCTTTTCGTTCACTAACAGGCCCAGGTCGCGGCAGGTAGAATGCACCAGATCGAGACTGCTCAGCACTTGATCCTGAAATCTGCCCTTGATAAGCCAATCGTCAAGATAAAGAGAGACCTGGATCGCCTGACGCCTCAGGTAAGTGGCTACTGGGGCCATACGTTTTGTGAATACCCATGGGGCCAAGGAGAGGCCAAAGGGAAGTGCCGTGAACTGGAAATGGTGCTGGCCCACCATAAAACGGAGGAACTGTCTGTGTCCTTGGAAGATAGAGATATGGAACTAAATGTCTTTCAAGTCGAGAGCAGCATACCAGTCTTCCAGATCCAGGAAGGGGATGATGAAGTGCCAGTGAAACCATGCGAAACTTCTTGAGGTACTTGTTGAGTCATCGCAGGTCCAGAATGGGTCTTAGACCCCCTTTTGCTTTTGGGATCAGGAAATAGCAGGAGTAGAAACCTTTCCTCCTCATTTTCTGAGGGACCTCCTCCACCGCCCCCATTCGTAGGAGGTTGTCTACCTCCTGAATGAGGAGTTGCTCATGAGAAGGGTCGTTGAAGAGAGATGGGGAAGAGTGGGGCTGGAAAGGGTGGCCAAAAACTGGAGGGTGTAGCCCAGTGACAATCTCCAGCACCCAGCGGACCGAGGTAACTCTTGACCAAGCCGAATGGTTGAGGAAAAGATGGGATGGATCCAGGGAGTTGACTGGGGTGTCGCTCTTGAACGCACCCTCAAAACACCTGCTTCTGGCCCCAGTGGTATTTCGCTGGGCCAGGCTGTGCAGGCGAATGGGCGGAGGAAAGGCGGCGGTCACTAAAACTAGTGTCCCTTCTCCTTGTAGATCTCTGTCGAGGCTGCCAAAGTCTTGGTGGTGAGAGCAGCTGGAATTGCTTCCTCACCGACTGAGGCGTATGTAATCCCAAGGAGCGGAGGGTGGCCTGAATGTCCTTCAGACTATGCAGCCTTGCGTCCGTTTGTTCAGCAAACAGCCCAACTGCATCAAATGGGAGATCTTGTATGGAGGACTGCATATGGGGGAGGGATAGTTCAGTGGTTTGAGCATTGGCCTGCTAAACCCAGGGTTGTGAGTTCAATCCTTGTGGGTGCCATTTAGGGATCTGGGGCAAAAAATCTGTCTGGGGATTAGTCCTGCTTTGAGCAGGGGGTTGGCTAGATGATCTCCTGAGGTCCCTTCCAACCCTGAGATTCTATGATTCTATGATCTCCTGGGATAGCCCTGTGGTCCAAAGTCAGAAACTGGACCTCATGACCACTGCCGAGGTGACTACCCTGGATGCCAAATTGGCCACATCCCAGGCCATCTGGAGGGAGAACCGAGCATCTGCGGTACCCTCCTCAACAAGGGGCCCGAGCTCTTGGGCCACCTCCTGGGGCATGGACTCCTTAAATTTATGGAGGGAGTCGCACAGGTTAAAATTATATCGCCCCAAAAGAGCCTGGTGGTTTAGGACTCAGAATTGGAGACTGGCCGTGGAATAAATTTTCCTCCTGAAAAGTCCCAGTCTCTTGGCCTCCTTATTTTTGGGGTTGGAACTAGAATGCCCTTGCTTGTCCTTTTTGTTGGCCGCTGTGAGGGGGTGAATGCAGAGAGCACATTGAACAAAGTGTCTGATTGTTCCACCATCTCTTCCACCTCTAGGCCTAAGTTAGTGGCCAGTCTTCGGAGCAGGGCTTGGTGCTCCTTAAAGTTGTCTGGTGGGGTAGCACCAGAGGGCCCCACCACAGCCTCGTCTGGAGAGGAGGAGGGTGACTGAACCACGGCGGGAGGGCCCAGGGCATCATCCACTGCAGGGGAAGGGGGTCTCAGGGTGGGGTGGAGGAGCAGGTGCCCAGTGTCTGCTAGTGCTTCACGCACCGAGCCCGGTGCCGTTTGGAGCTTGTCCGACGTGGCGACCGACGTTTGGTGAGACGGGGGCATGGGCATAACCAGCACACCCCAGGCATTCCAGTAAGGCCATTGCACTGGCCACTGGCCCTGCTGCCAGGATGGTACTGCTGAGGTGGATGCAACCTCAGGAGCCCAGTCACGATGGTGCTGTCTCAGCACAGAGCTGAACTCCCTCTCCGTGCCAGAGGAATCCCCCTCGGTGACTAGGGCGCGGCCGTCGATGCCTGAGCCTGGCGGCTAACTGTCGCTGTGGGCGACCAGTGCCTCGAGTACTCAGACCGGTGCCGGGAGTAGGGGGAGCAGTACCGTGTTGGAGAGCGTTCCTGTGGTCTAGGTGATGGTGATCGCCGGCATAGAGATGACCAGTACCGACTATACAGCGACTGGCGCTTCCCTTTGGGCGAGTCTCAACGCAAGGGTGGAGACCAGGAGTGCAATGCCGGTGATCTGTGGAGGTGAACCGGTGACCTGGGCTGCTGTGGAGACCGGGGGCATGGGGACAAAGGGCTCTGCCTGAGCTCCGGAGACCAGCAGCGTTCACTCATCTTCTGGGACGCTTCCATAGCTGGCTTGCCCTCATAGGGAGCCTTTGCCGGGTCCATTGCTGTACGTGGTGCCAGCTGCAATGGGAGAGTCCTTTGCTCTCTGGGAGCTGGGCTTAAAACCCAGTGACTGAGGCATGCCCCGTCGGAGCAAAGACCCCGCCGGGACCCTAACTGACTAACTACAGTACTTAACATCTACTTACTAACTAATCTACAGTAAAAACAAAACTATTTACAGCTGAAACACAAAGTTCGAAAGGGAAAGAAACCACTAGCAACTTGAGAGGCAAGGGAGAGGGGCACTCCGACCAATCACCACGGGGGGTAAGAAGGAACTGAGAGGGCCTAGGGCCAGCAGCGCCTGATATGCCAACGCATAAATGCGGCACTCCACGGGGCAACACAGCCGACCCTATGGATACCGCTAAGGGAAAAGTCTCCGACAACTGTGCATATGGGCACACACGCACCTCCAATGGAATCGACGCGAGCAAGCCCTCGAAGAAGAACCATGCAATAGTGGATCCTGGGGTTCCCATCCTCAATGCTGTCCTGCATGTGGACCTCTGGTGGGCTGATGCAGAGACTCCCAGCATGGCAAATGAGGGCTGTGAATGCTCTTGTGACTCTGCCTGTGGATTCTCCTACCCCCTCACCATGACGTTTGGGGGGTAGGCAGCATTGCACAAACACTCCATACAAGGGTTAATTTTATCTATAGAGAAAAGTTGCTTGCATGCTAACTATCAAGAAGTTAATAACAGACTGTCTGAAAGTAAACACACTGTCAGGCTATGCCAGCTAGAGCTAGGAGAATAGCTTTAGACCTCCTGTCTTCAGATATTTTTATACCAGCTAAATGGAGACATTTTGTAACCTGCCTGGATGTAGGTCTAGACGCTAACCTCTGCCACTTACAAGCTGACCCTCAGGGCCGAATCTTGCAGTCCTCATTTAGTCTTTGCTCTGGTGAAACTCCCATGGGAGAGTGGGAGTTTTGACTCAGCAAGAGCAGCTGGGTTTGGCCCTTAATTCAACAGTCACTCATATCAAACATTCTGAGCTAACTGCAGAGCAAGGCCTCATCAGCATTGCTTCTGTCTAGTGCCCTTGGCCGATGTGAGTTGGCAATGAAAGACTGCTGAAAGTCAAGTCGCGCGTCCCACCATAAATTAATCTGCCAGATGCTCTCATTCCCCGTAACATTACTCAGATACACCCCCTTCCCAGACTTGCTGCCGCTGTCCCGTACGCTCAGCGATGACTGAAAAGTATTATCTCTGATCTCTGGGTCAGGAAGTTCATTCATAATCAATAGCATTATCAGCTCTTCCAATTATGTGGTAAACAGTGAGGTCGGCCATGCTGCATTATGTTCCTTGTTGTATGTGTCTATTTACCTGGTCTTTAGGATAGACATATTGTGGCCTGGCTGTATTTGGTTACACTCATCTTTTAACTCCCTTCATTTTTCCTACTAGAAAGCGCTTAGGCAAAGCGAGCTCAGATGAACAGGTCTGGGGACAGAAACAGTATTTCCTTGTATATCCTACTGTTCTGCTGCAAAATAAACGTTCCGTTCCAAAGTGCCAACAAATTAACAATAAATCTGCCTCTTAGTTTTCCTCCATCATATGGGTGTCTTAATAAGGTGGTTGTGGGAGTAATTTTTCATTTGCAGCGGGTGGTTGTTTACACATTAGATAAACTCCATCCTTACAGTCCTTGGCATGGATGTTTACATTTGCTTCAACAGCTGCTGTTACATCTCGCCCTTGCACTTTGATCAAGGCATCCTCCTCATGTGACGGAAATGACTCACACCTCGGCTGAGTTGAAACAGAAATGCCATGCTAAGCTGCAGACACCTGCGTTTACAAGTTGGACTTGAAAGTTAGGATGTGGGGTCCAGTGAATTCTGTCCTATTCAAGATCTTATGGCACACTCTTAATGGAAGGTGCTCAGATACCACAGTACTAAGAACAAATAAAGCGACTGTCATTTGAAGTTTCCTTGTCATCCCTCCCACCAGAAGGAAAAGTTAATTGGATAAATTATCTCTAGAAATCCCAATCCCAATACAGTCTGGGTTGCTTGGCGGGGTAGCAAGGGCAAAGCACCAAGTTTGCATTTGCTTTGCTAAGTAGTGAAGGGCATTGTTGTCATTCTTTCCTTCCACAGTCTGGTGCCAGCCCCATCTCCCGCACACACAAGCCACAGTTCCATTGTGACAGAGGAGCAGAGCTGTCAAAGTCTCAAAGGAGAAAGCAACCTTTTAGGGGTCCTGGGCCCACACTATCCAGAGTACTGAAAATAAGGATTGTGACTTTAAACTCTCATGAGGAGCCAATGAAGTCAGTGGAGCACAAGGATGATGGTAACCCATGTTGCTGAGAAAGCAAGCTGTGGCATTGAGCACCAGCTGCAGTTCTTTTCGGGGATGATGCCTTCAGGTCTAAGTAAAGTGTATGAGATAGCCCAGGCATGGATGCTTGAGGGCAAGTCGCTATCAGCAAGGCTGGTTGGCAGTCTCCTAGCCAATCAGAGGTGATAGAACTTGTATCTTACAGCCAGAGCCCAGTAGCAGCAAAAAATCTGGAACCCCATAACTGCTGACTGCCTTACCCCAATGTATGGTCATAGCTCTTTGCTTCATGGATAAAATCACTTCATTAGCTGTATTGAAAAAGAATTAAATTGTATTAACTAGAGAAATACACACTTTGAGAAACTGGATTAGTTAAAAGCTTCTAATCAGCTTTAAAAGGCGTTTGGAACAACACAGGAGCTAAACCCACCACTGGCAAGTCTCTGAACTTCGGCAGAAGAATTCTCAGGATTGGCTTAACTCTGCCTCTCTTAAAATCAATGGTAAAACTCAGAATTCAACCAAAGCTTAAAAATTCCAGCAGATCACTGTTGAGACCAGTACTTCTTGGCAGGGCTTATTGATTGTAGCATTATATGGACAAAGAGAACCAGATCTATCTCAGGGTCATTATCCCAGCCAAGTTCACCCTCAGGATGTCCATTCAGGAAGTTGTTGAGCTTCTCCTGGTCCTGACCACGGTAGTGTGAAAAGTGGTACATTTAAAACAAGAGTGGATTCTACGTTGACCATTTCTGTGTGTTCAAGTTGTAAAATCAATGGGATGAATTCACCACTGGGGTAAGATGGCACAATTACAATGGAGTTGTTCCTGCTAACGGTACTGGTGTCTTTGACTCGGAGTTCCCAAGTGTGTTTTTGGGAATTAGAGGAAGGAATTTCTGTCTTCATGAAGCAGATGGTGTCTTATCTATGTGAAATAATTCTTCATGAATCACACTGTATCTGTATCTGGCTGTATCACCTTCATCATGTAGATACACAGTAATGGCAAAGGGTCTTCTCTGTCTGCTGTGGCAGGAAGTTCGCCTGTAACAGGGGAAATGTATCCTCACAGCTCACTTACCTTGACACTTCAAACATTTCCCCAGCAATCTGAATGTGCAATTAGATGACACACCACTTGTCCTTGTGTGTGACATTATACCTCTCCTCAGCTGGCCTAGCAGAAGGGGATGAATGGAGCCCTAAAACAGTTTTCCTACAGATACTTATTATCTTCTTTCAGTAAAGAATGGGTAAGGTTGAGTAGAATGTCAGTAAACCTATAATTGTCTAGCCTTTTGGCTACCTCTGTTCTTTTGATCCACCAAAGATCCTCTTAAAACGTAACAGAGAGTCCTGTGGCACCTTTAAGACTAACAGATGTATTGGAGCATAAGCTTTTGTGGGTGAATGCCCACTTCGTCGGATGCATGTAATGGAAATTTCCAGGGGCAGGTATAAATATGCTGGCAAAAATCAGTCTGGAGATAAAGAGGTTAGTTTAATCAACTCTGCTAGCAGTTGAAGTGTGAACACCAAGGGAGGAGAAACTGCTTCTGTAGTTGGCTAGCCATTCACAGTCTTTGTTTAATCCTGATCTGATGGTGTCAAATTTGCAAATGAACTGAAGCTCAGCAGTTTCTCTTTGGAGTCTGGTCCTGAAGTTTTTTTGCTGTAAGATGGCTACCTTTACATCTGCTATTGTGTGGCCAGGGAGGTTGAAGTGTTCTCCTATAGGTTTTTGTATATTGCCATTCCTGATATCTACTTGTGTCCATTGATCCTTTTACGTAGTGACTGTCCAGTATGGCCAATGTACATAGCACAGGGGCATTGCTGGCACATGATGGCATATATAACATTGGTGGACGTGCAGGTGAATGAACCGGTGATGTTGTAGCTGATCTGGTTAGGTCCTGTGATGGTGGTGTTGGTGTAGATGGTTGGCATCGAGGTTTGTTGCATGGATTGGTTCCTGAGTTAGAGTTGTTACGGTGCGGTGTGTGGTTGCTGGTGAGAATATGCTTAAGGTTGGCAGGTTGTCTGTGGGCGAGGACTGGCCTGCCTCCCAAGGTCTGTGAAAGAGAGGGATCATTGTCCAGGATGGGTTGTAGATCACTGATGATGCGTTGGAGAGGTTTAAGCTGAGGACTGTAGGTGATGGCCAGTGGAGTTCTGTTGGTTTCTTTCTTGGGCTTGTCTTGTAGCAGGAGGCTTCTGGGTACACGTCTGGCTCTGTTTCACATGCATATTCATGATGTGGTATTTTCTCTTTGTGCCTGAAATCAGTTGTTCTAGGCCTTTTAAGACAGACTACAGCTCAACACAGCCTTATTAGAGTAACAAGGCCTTCTTGGAGTTGTAGTTTCCATAGGGCATGACAGGAACTGTGTGCTAAGCACAGGGTCTGCTGGGAAGGGAGCAGCAACATGTAGGAAGCAGCCTTTCCCCGCTAAGAGAGAGCAAGGAGGTGTCATGATGTGTTATGGGTCTCTCTACTGAGGAAGCAGGAGAGACTTTTGGGTTCCTCTGCAAAGTGAATCAGGTAGAGGCTCTACTATGCTGCGGAAACATGATCAGAATCAGGATCCCCACAGAGAAAGGGGGAACTTTGACACTAGCTTTCAGTGAGACGCAGGTAACAATGGGAGTAGAGGATTTAACTTTTGTGTGTCTGGATTCTGTGACAGGAGTCCAATAGACAGAGCCAGGATTGAGCAGACCAGCCCAGTCTGGTGACCCAAGAAAAGGGAAGAAAATGAGGCATCTGCTACTCCTGGCACTGGACGAGGTACAACACTGACATCGCGCCTTTTGGCATTCTCCACCACTACTACTGTACTGAGAAGGGAATGTACTCAGCATGGATTGCAAGCATTGTACCCAGTGACTGGGAAAGGGGATTGGAGAGAGAGGGGCCTGTGCAAATTTTCTGTGACCTTCTAGAAAGATTGTACCATCAGGAGTATAAGCCCCGTCATTCATAGACATCAAGATTGAGTGAGTTGTCACTTTTTAATATCTCAGCCCTCAAGAGATTGATGCCTTCTTGAATGGTGCTAGTGTCTGAAGAACTGGTGTTAGTATGCTGCCCCTCATCTAAAGCCAGTCTGGAACATTAAACCCATTATCACATGGTGTCCCCGTCGTAACTTGAGGGCTTTTTGTAACCTATCAAAGAGCCAATGCTGAGAAACTTCTCCTAATAGAAAGTGATGCAACAGCATCAAACTTTAGCATGTTGTAGGCTAAACAATGGGATTCTTTCAGAAAAGAGGCATGTCTGTGGTTAACGATGAACCTTTCTTAGCACTGGACCAGAAGAGAAATCATTCATGAAAGTCTATAGTCAATAAATGCGATTCCTTTCAGAGACAGTTTTGCATTTCTAATTTGGGATTACTTATCACCAGAAAGGCTTCACAGCTGAGATTTAATTTTGTATATTTTTGCAAGCTGGCCTCTTAAACTGCAACTCTGTAATTAATGGTACCTATTCGCTCTTGATGCCTGCATATCACTCTGAGTGGGCCCAGATTCACCCTAACAGGTGGGTCTGAGGATATGCATGCTAGGGAAACCACCATATGAATCAAGTTTATTAGAAGACAGCTTGTCACATGAGAATGTTGAGGAGAGTACATATAGGGCTGCCACACAGGCGGAGCAGAGCAGAACCATGGAAATTAGGAATGGGAAAGACCTGTTGTCTTCTTTAACATTGTATGTCATGTTTTCTCCAGTCTCATTTTAACTACTGCATACAAAGGCACTTCCACTTTGCAAGACAATTTCAGAATCTAATACGTCTTAATATCTTCATTTCCTTTCCTAATTTAGAGTGATTGTTTTTCCCTTTACTTTCGAAGTATCACTATTAAGAAATTTGATTAATATGCTACAGCAAGCACTTAGGACTGAGGTCATCAGAAACTGTATGTGGGCTTCTAAGACATGGAAGTCTTAAATTATTTATATCAGAGTAGCAGCTAGAAGCCCCACCTGGGGTTGTGCTAGGTACTGTACACACAAAGCGTAAAAGAGAGTCCCTGCCCCAAAGGGCTTACCATTTAAATGGACAAGAGAGAAAGGAAATATTATTATCCCCATTTCACAGATGGGGAATTGAGACATACAGAGAGTATGCAACTTGCTCAAGGGCATGCAAGAATTGAATCTAGGGCTCCCAATCCAGTGCCATTACCACAACACCATCCTTCAAGTCACAAATTTTATTTTGGCAGCTATTTGAGTTAATTGAGCCCATCCAGTGAAACTTTTGCCCCTAGCTAAACTATTGCTCCTAGCCATACCCTCTTCTACCAACCCAACCAATTCCTTTCCATTTCTGCATTCATACACTTCCAAGTATTGTCTCCCTCACCCTCTTCGCTGTCACTTAGCTGAGCTACTCTATTAAACACTCTTAATTGTTCAGTATAATCCATCCCCTCCCCAATAATTTCTGTTGTTCTTCACTGAACTCCTAATTAGCCTGCATCCTTCTGGTAATGAGGTGTCCAGAGCTGAAAGCAACATTGTACGTTGCTCTCTGCCTTCATGTTACTACTTTGAGCAGGTTTTTATCTCTAAATCAAGACTGATATTCTACTGAGAAAGAAGAATTTCACCCAAAGGGCATCGCTCCATTGGAGCTACCTGTGGATCTCAGCAAAAACGCTCTTGCAGTACATGTATGATCCTACTACGTAACACAACTAAATTCTGAGACAAAGTCTACAGGCTGCTATGCTACAGAAGCCCAGTGGTGGGTGAGTAGAGCTTGGAGTATAGTCACATAATCCTCTGTTATTAAATAGCTTGTTTAATACTTCAAAAATGACGGGAGAAACAGTCTATCAATAATCTGTGATTAGCATAAACACCCTTTATAAATTGTTTCCTTTTTATTGACTCTAAGGCCAATGTAACCATGAATGCCGCACGTTAATACATTTTATACCTGCTAATGGTTTGATGGCCTCATATATCCAGAATCACTGAGAATAATCATTATATTGCAAGGAGTGGAAAATATGTTTTATCACTTGAAAATGGAATTCCTGCTTGAAAGGTAAAAGCAGAGGTAGATCATTGATTTGAAAGGTCAGGGTTAAAAAGCTCATTAACGACTGGGTTAAGCTCTAGTAAAATTCTTTGTTTTACTCAGCTATATGAAGCATTTAGCTAAGTGAGACTCTTCATTAGGACATTAGTGCTTTTATCCTCACTGTTTAAGGTAAAAATCAGTAATTTCCAGCTGGTGTTCAGGAAAGCGTATTGCAAATAGCAGGTATTATTCAAAATAACAATGACTGAAAAAGTATCCATGAAAAGATATAAAATGAACAGTGCCGAGTAAGAGAGCAAGTGGGCAATGTATAGTGCGGGTCATGTCTACCAGTCAAATGCCCTTTGATTCAAGGGATATTGCTAATTTCAGTCTCAAAGTTACTTACATCCCACACACATTTATTGTTCCCTGGCTATTATAGTTGACTAGATCCCGCTGAGTTTTAAGGTTTCTGTGTAAAATTTGTATGTGTTCCTCATTTTAAATCTTTGTCACACCTTTGGGCATTGGCCTATCCAGAGATACCATATATCTGAGATACTCATATGTCCATCCCCTCATTACCATAGTATCTGATCACCTCCTAATCATGTATTTATCCTCACAATGCCCATAGCCTACTATCCCCATTTCACAAATAGAGAACTGAGGAACAGAGAGGCTAAGTGACTTGTCCAATGTCACATAAACAGTCTATAGTGGGGCAGGGACTTGTATCCTTTTGTGTTAAAACACAGGCCAGTCACATTTGCAGATCTAGTAAAAGGAAAGGTCCCGTGAAGTGCTTAGTAGAAGTGCAAACTTTCTCAAGGTATTAGAAATATTTTCATGAATTAAGCATGACAGAACTTACTTTATCCAAGAGACAATCCAAGCTGTGAGTCTAGTGATGTTAAACCCAGAAGGAAATCTTCCCAGGGTCAAGGAAGAAAGAATCAGACCACCAAGGGGTCAGACAGAGAAATCAGAGGAGGAGGCCTGGTAGTTTGTAACCACCAGAGGCAAGAGTCACAACAGCATTCTTCACAGCAGGAGATAGATGAGAATAGGCAGGCTGCAGCCACCAGAGAGAAGATGACCAGGAGGAATTCCACACAGGCTAGAAGTCTCCAATCAATATGAGGTCCTCAACGTGGAAACTGTGGAAGATACCTCTCAAGATCTGGCTAGTCCAAGGAAACAGAGAGAGGTATGGGACATGCTTGTTGATGGCAGCTCAGCCCAACCTGTAAGAAAATCAAGCTTGTCCACAAAGAGTTGTCCAACTGTCCAAGGAAATGACAATCCTCATTGTGGATTCAATACTCAGAAGAACTGAAAGAACATTCTGCATGGGACAGGCAGACAACAGGATGGTGTGCTGCCTTCCTGGAGCCAAGACACAAGTTGTCACTGTATATGATTGGATAGGCTTTTGAAGTCAATGGGAAAGGATCCATTGGTGAGGGTTCATATTGATACTAATGACACAGCATTGCAGGATATCTCACAGATAATAGATGACTTCAGGGAACTCGGAAGCATGCCGAAGAATGTCCAAGCAATTTTCTTTTAGAGTCTTCCTGTCCCATGAACAGAGGAAGGCATAAATTAGAAGATGCTGGAAGTGAACCTTTGGCTAGGAAAGTGTTGTAGGGTGGAGGGTTTTGTTTTTGTGGAACATTGGTGCACCTTCTGTTGGGATAGGAGTCTGTGTAGGGGGATCCATCTTCTTGGGACAGGCTGGCTAAAGTAGTCAGGAGAGAATTAAACTGTTAACAAAAGGGGAGGGCAAAAAGAGAGAAGATATGAGAACTCACTTAACACAAAATTGAGATGCTGAGAACAAAATTAATCAAGGAACCAAAGGACATGAAGAACTAAAAATTAATGGTAACTTAGGTACAAGTGATCACGATCACATTTATAATGTGCAAACAGAATAAAGTCCAAACCAGCGGGGTGTGTGTGTGTATATATATATATATATGTATACCAGTGGTGTGTGTACGTGTATATATTAATTTAATCAGAAAAATGGTGTGTGTGTGTACACACACACACACACACACACACACACACACACACACACACACCATTTTTCTGATTAAATTCTTCCTCCCAGCTAATTTGGCTCATAACTTTTAAAGCACCAAGGGCTAATTTCTCAAAGCTGAAAACAGTTATGAGCCAAATCAGCTGGGAGGAAGAATTTAAATCGGAAAAATGTGAATCACAGAATCATAGATGCCCCAAAAGCCACAATCCCACAACTGAGGAAGAAGGCCTCATTGGTTTTTTTAAAAAAAATCGACCTTGCTTAGAGGGGAAGGAAAGGCAACTATAAATAATTTTAAAAAATAAATAAAACAAGTGGATGAAAGGGCAAGTTGGTAGTAATGAATATAAATCAGAAGCTAGGTATTGTAGAAAATTGATAAGGGAAGCAAAGGGACACAAGGAAAAAATAATGGCCAGCAGAGCTAAGGGCAACAAAGAGTCTTTTAAGTATACTAGGAACACAAAGAATTGTATCAATGCTATTGGTCCATTACTAGATGAAAACGGTAGAATTATCACTAATAATGCAGGAAAGGTAGAAGTGGTCAATAAATATTTCTGTTCTGTATTTGGGAAAAAACAGATGACAAAGTCATACTATATGATAACACTCTTTACATTCCTCTAGTACCTCAGGAGGATGTTAAGTAGCAGCTACTATAGTTACACATTTTAAAATCAGCAGGTCTGGGTAACATGCATCCAAAAATTTTAAAAGATCTGGCTGAGGATACTGCTGGACCATTAACATTGCTTTTCAATCAGTTTTGAAACACTGGAGAAATTCTAGAAGACTGGAAGAAAGCGAATGTTATATCAATATTTAAAATGGGTAAAGGGGATGACCAAGGTAATTATAGGTCTGTCAGTCTGACACTGATCCTGGGTAAGATAATGTAGCAGCTAATACAGGACTCAATTAATAAGAATGAAATATAATTAATGCCACTCAACATGGGTTTACGGAAAATAGATCCCATCAGACTAACTTGATTTTTTTTTTATGAGATTACAAGTTTGGTTAACAAAGATAATAGTGTGGATGTAATATACTTAGACTTTTACTTGATACCACATGACATTTTGATTAAAAAACTAGAAAAATATAAAATTAACATGGTACAAATTAAATGGGCTAAAAGCTGGCTAACTGATAGGTCTCAAAATATAATAGTAAGTTGGGGGGATCATGATTGAATGGGTGTGTTTCTAGTGGTGTCCCACAGGGATCAGTTGTTGACCCTACAATATTTAATATTTTTAGTAATGACCTGGAAGAAAACATTAAATCATCACCGATAAAGTTCGCAGATGACCAAAAATTGGAGCAGTTGGTAAAAAATGAAGACAACAGGTCTCTGATACACTGTAAGCTGGATCATTTGGTAAGGTGGGCACAAGCAAACAATATTCATTTTAATATGAATAGATTTAAATGTATACATCTAGGCATGAAGAATGTAGGCCATACTTACACCATGGGGGACTTGTATCCAGGTAAGATTTACTCTGATAAAGGTTTTGGGGTTGTGTTGGATAATCAGCTGAACAGGAGCACCCAATGTAATGCGGTGGCCAAAAGGGTAATGTGATCCTTGAATGCAGAAATAGGGGAATCTTGAGTAGGAGTAAAGAGGTTATTTTACTTCTGTCTTTTCACTAGTGTGACTGCTGCTGGAATATTGTCTCCAGTTCTGGTGTTCACAATTCTAGAAGAATGCTGATGAACTAGAGATAGTTCAGAGAAGAGCCATGAGAATGATTAAAAGATTAGAAATCATCCCTTATAGTGATAGACTCAAGGAGCACAATCTATTTAGCTTAATAAAAAGAAGGTTAAGGGATGACTTGATTACAATGTATAAGTACCTACATGGAGAACAAATATTTAATAGTGGGCTCTTCAATCTAACAGAGACAGGTATAACAAAACCCAGTGGCTGGAAGTTGAAGCTAGACAAATTCAGACTGGAAATGAGTAAATTTTTAACCGTGAGAATAATTAACCATTAGATCAACTTACCAAGGATTGTGGTGGATTCTCCATTACTGGTACTTTTAAAATCAAAATGGGGTGTTTCTAAAAGATCTGCTCTAGGAATTATTTTGGGGAAGTTCTCTGGCCTGTGTATTCAGACTAGATGATCACAATGGTCTCTGCTGGCCTTGGAATCTATCAATCTATGGATGTATTTCATCAGTGAGATCTGAATGCCAAGACTGATCTTTCCCCCTATGCTCTCCAGAGCAAACACCTTGTTAAAAAACTAACAAAATGAAACAATGTAGCATGAGAGTTTAACATTAAAAAACATGGTGACCCAGCAAGATGTTGATTTGATCTTGACAGCTTGCCATAAGGAAAACTTTTTTTTTCTGGTTGAGGTTTCATTCTTAGCTATTTTCTCTGTGTTCAACCCATTCTGAGTACTGTACATCTGCTTCACAAATTAACATGGAGAGCTAGTAAATCAAAATTGAAATCAATGGAGCTATGCTGATTTACCCCAGATATGGATCTGGCCAACTCTCTCCTTCCTCCGTGATATCTACTGCTGTAGATGCTGTGGCCTTCGTAACATTTTTAATTGAAAGACCTAAATAAAGTTAGGGTTTCCGTAGAATTGCAGACTTTAATGTGTGCTTCTGGGGAAAAAAAACCTCTGGATTGTGTCTGGCTGGAAAGAAGTGATGTGAGGACAATTCAGTTCCTGTGCTGTTTACTGTTACGTTGCTTTTGTGCAAGCCGCCAAAGAGAGCTTGGAAGTGATATGGGCAAACAGAAATGAGAGGATCAACCATCTAAATTTAGTATCGAAACAAACAAAGCAGACATTTTAATCTCCTGCTACAAAGCAACTGTTAGTAAAATATTCCCTGGTTGCTCAAAGCGGATAACAAGACAATGTCCATAATAACGTCAGATAATTTTAGATAGCCTAATTTTACTCTATTATTTTAATGGAGTAAAGTATCCCTCTTTTGTTAATAAAATGTACTATTGGAGAAGATGGCTCTATAGAAATAAGAATGTAGATCTCCAGTCTTATTGGTTTTCTGTGTGATAGCAAAGTCAGTGCTAGTGTATTGATCTCAGATAGGACTCCTCTTACCTAGGGGATTGATCTGCTCAGTGCACAGAACTCCTTCTAAAATGGGTCCACAGTGACAATAAGTACGTCTTTCCATATTGGTGCTGTTTTCCTTACTTAGAAAAATCCAACCAATTGTGAAAAACCCTTATTTACCTGTAGGGTAAGTCTATACTGTGAGAAAAAGCCAGCAGAACTGAGTCTCAGAGGCCAGGTCAGCTGACTCGGGCTTATGGAGTCAGGCTGTGGGGCTATAAAATTGCAGTTAGACATTCGAGCTTGGGTTGGAACCCAGGCTCTGAGACCCCACAAAGGGTCAGCTGACCGGGGCCATCCGCAGCCATGCCGTGCGTCTTTTATTGTAGGGTCGACTTGCCCTAAGTGTCTTAGCTCATCCCTGTTCACATCAGATATTGAGTGTTCTGGTTTCTGACGATCTAGCGAAGAAAATTCAGATGGGGTTATCAACAGTGCTCAGCCTTGACCTCACTCTGCTCCCACTGAAGTCAAAGGTAGCGGAGTATTTTTTGAAAAACCCACTCTGAGCACACTGGTAACTTGGGCTTCCAGTGAAGAAAGCTTCAGCACTTGTGTGGAGAGAGGCAAAAGGTGGTCCTGAGAGGCCTTCTCCTCTGTCTGTCCCTTAGTGGGGCTGGAGAATCAGGCTGCCTCCTCTCAGTTCTCTGTTCCATTGCTGTGAAAGCCCGCCCCCCTCCCACCCGCAGGCCCTACACCTCTGTGGATGGGGTCAAATGAATAAAAACTGCTCATAAAGACACGAGATATAAATTCCTGCTCCAGTCAAATAAAGTCCTGCTCCAGCTCCTCTCACGGAAGGGGTGAATTTTCCCTGTGGTTCATTAACATGCCTGTGAGGCCAAGGCAGACAGGTCCTTGGAATCAAGGAATGTAGTTTTGTAAGTGGTAATAGGTTGGTAATAGGCAGCCATGTTGGCACCTCCACAGGGAGGCCAAAGAGGAACAGATTAAATTTGCCTGCCACTCCCCAGAAGTGGTTGCTCCAGTTCAAGGCTCAGGTACTTTGTCAGGGCAGGGTGGGAGAAGCTTCTGCAGCTAGCAACAGCCCATGTTGTATCAGTTCTATGGATAAACAGGTTTCTGTCTCCGAAGTGTTACATCTGGCAGCTTTCACAAACTCTAATGCGTTGTAGGGCGGAAAAGAAACAGACATCCTCTCTGATGAAATACCAACGGTCTGATTATGCACTCTGGACACTTTATTGTGAGGTGAACGCTTCTTTTTTTTTTTTTCATTTCTGTGTGTGCTGTTTTAGGGCTTGATCTGAAGCCCTTTGAAGTCAATGGAAAGACTCCACCTCCCATTGGTTTGGATCAGGTCCTTCTGTTTGCCCATAGTATCCTCCACCAGATGCCAGCATAAAACTTTATTGGGAACAGATAGTTCTGAAAAGCTCCATCAAGAAAGCCTTTTTTTTTTTAAAGTCAGGAACATTAACAATGCAAAATATAATGCCAATAGCATGTGCTTGGTGAATTCTTCATTGTTCTGGGATAGTCAATCGCTGTCATATTGAGCATCCATACCAACCCAACTATCAGGACAATTGCAATATTTTATAGTGAAATAAAATCCCATATTAAAGCAGATGATTCTAACATTTCTGCTTTGCTGAGCACTGGCTAGCGTATGTAAACATATAAACAGCAAAAATGCCTAGGCATCAAAATCATTCACTCTGAGCTTTTTCAATCATGGTTACAGTGTTGTTATGAATGGTATGGATCCAGACAGAGTCTTTAAAGGCAGTGAATTCAATGTACTTTTGCTTTCCCCATAAAGAAAAGCGTTTGGGTACAGTGCAGAATGGGAGGGAAGAATGCAGAGGCTTTCCTTAACTATCCTGCCAATAACTTTAAGTTCACAGGCTTGAAGGTTCCAGGCCTGGAATCTCTCTGGTCTGAATTATACCAGTGAAAATTCAGTATCGAACTACTGACATCAGTGGAATTACTTTAGGCTTCCACTGATGTGGCTGGGATCAGAATCTAGCCTGCCATATTTAATGCCTTTAAAGAAAAGACTCACAAGTTAGTAGGAATTAGGAGATGTGAGTTCTATTTCTGTTTGTGCGTCTGACATTCAAGATGAGCTGGGCCAATATTTTCAAGTGATTATTGACTTTGGTTGCCTCTATTTTTGGGACCCCAACTTGAGACCCTTTAAATAGGTCTGACTTGTGGGTGCTCAGCAAGTCTCAGCACCTTAGTTTGCTCATGTGTGCAAAGTGGATAATGTCTGCTGCACAGGGCTGCACAGCATCTTAATGAAATGATGTTTGCAAAGAGCTCAGATTCTTGGATAGAACATGCTGGTTAATTGCAAAGTAGTATTATTTTTAATAATACAGAAGATTGCTGTTGAGTATTGCCACTAATAGTGTTTTTGTAAACTGAGCTGACAAAGAAGGATCAATGATTCATGTTATGTTAATCCTTCCCAGGAAATCTATTCCGAGTTATATAATCAGTATACTCTTTCAGCAACTGATTGGTGTTCTCTGTTTACAAAGTGATGGAAGGGCAGACGAAGAGACCCAGACCCTCAAACAAGCGATCCTTACTGAACGAGTTAACTCAGCACTTAGTATTTGGAAGAATTAAAAAAATCAAAATTATAGCAAGCATTTTTCCACTTTTAAGATGTGCCGGCCGCATCAGAGATGTTGCCCCAGGTACTTCATTTTTCAGACATTGTCAAACAAACAGAATTCTACTCTAAAAATAATTATGAACAAATCTATAAATGTATTTAGCTTTGGCAGAATTGAAATGAACAGCCTTTTTTTTTTTTAATGTAACTTCCATGGTTTTGAATATGTTTTTTACGCTGTTTAGTGCTGTTTGGAAAATGTTTTAAGGACTTTGGGGAGACAAGACTCCATCTCATGTCTTTATAGGCAGCATACTGAGGGCAAAATACATGTGCACAGCATGACTCTTGAAGATATTTTGCTCTCCCTAGGCATGCAGGTCTATCAGTAACACCAGTAAGAGAGATTAGCATCAAGGGAGAACACAATCTCTACATCATAACCCAGTACCTGGATCTAGTGAAGAATTTTGCCCTTAATTATGTGTATCACAGTCATACCTAATGGCCCCCATCAACATCAGGGCCCTATTGAGCCAAGTTTACAGCTTCTTTGCGTGGTGCAAGTGGTGCAAAACACCCAGGGTGTACCAGTAAATCTGGCTCATTGACCTAATGCAGAAATGGAAAGAAAAATTAAGCTGTATTAGTAGGAGCATTGCCAGCAGATCGAGGGATGCGACGATTCCCCTCTATTCGGCACTGGTGAGGCCACACCTGGAGTATTGTGTCCAGTTATGGTCCCCCCACTACAGAAAGGATGTGGACAAATTGGAAAGAGTCCAGCGGAGGACAATGAAAATGATTAGGGGGCTGGGGCACATGACTTACAAGGAGTGGCTGAGGGAACTGAGGTTATTTAGTCTGCAGAATTGAAGAATGAGGTGGGATTTGATAGAAGCCTTCAACTACCTGAAGGGGGGGGTTCCAAAAAGGATGGAGCTAGGCTGTTCTCAGTGGTGGCAGATGACAGAACAAGAAGCAATGGTTTCAAGTTGCAGTGGGGGAGGTCTAGGTTGGATATTAGGAAACACTATTTCACTAGGAGGGTGGTGAAGCACTGGAATGGGTTACCTAGGGAGGTGGTGGAATCTCCATCCTTAGAGGTTTTTAAGACCCGGCTTGACAAAGCCCTGGCTGGGATGATTTAGTTGGGGATTGGTCCTGCTTTGAGCAGGTGATTGGACTAGATGACCCCCTGAGGTCCCTTCCAACCCTAATCTTTTTATATTCTATGATTCTATGTTCAGAAAGCTTATGGACAGGAGCAAAGTGATCCTTCTGAAAATCTGCAGGTCTGAAAGCAATCAGGAAAAAAGATTCTGAAGCTAGACACAATCAGTAAATGAACACTGGGGTTTTGGCTTATTGAGAGAGATTATTATGTGTATCACAATAGCACCTGGAGGTCCCAACCAAGATTAGTATCCTGTTGTTCTAGGCAATGGACAGATAGGAAATCCCTGTGCCAAAGAGCGTATAGTCCAAGTAGACAAGATAGAAGAAGGGGAGAGGGGAGGGAAAGAGAAACTGAGGCACAGAGGGGTGAAGTGACTTGGCCAGAAAGCTGCTCAATGGCAAGGTAGGAACAGAGACTAGCAATGAAACCCTTGCCCATTTGAAATAAATGGCAAAATTCCTATTGATTGTAATGTAGTCATGATTCTACCTGGTTTTACTATTTTGTACTGATTCATTACTGTATTACTCCATTCTCATGGCAACGTTAAATCAGTTGAAACCAGTAGTTACGCTGACATAAAATTAGAGTAATGGTGTGGTGATTCAGGCCTTATAGGTACAGACCAAGTTGTCAGACACTATAATTTATGTTATTTAAACAAAAATATAGAATTAAAATACACACAAAACAAGGAAAGAATGTGACGTTTGAACTTATCCAGTTAAAGACTGAAAAATCTCAGCCATTCTCATCTGGTCATTGAGACATTCCTGAGACAGCTTTTAACAAATGAAGTTAAAGTTTTCCTTTTTTCATTCTAATTGTTGCCTAATAGACGTTACAGTGTTATGCTCAATAACAATCACACAACTTTATAATTAATTATGTGAATGGTGATAGTGCCTACGAGCTCCAGTCATGGACCAGGGCCCATTATGGGGCTAGGAGTTGTATAAATGTAGGGTGACCAGATGTCCCAATTTTATAGGGACAGTCCCGGTTTTTGGGTCTTTTTCTTATATAGGCTCCTATTACTCCCCCCCCCCCCCGACCCCGTCCCGATTTTTCACATTTGCTGTCTGGTCACCCTATATAAATGTAACCCACACAGCTTCTAGGTGTGGTGTTCTGTCCTATCTAGTGGCACCGAGGCCACTTACAGAGAGAGAGAGAGAGAGAAAATGAGTCTGTTCTACAGCATTAGCTAACAGCCAGTTGGCTCATGCGGTAGAGGCTCATGCACTAAGCTTCAAAGGTCCCAGGTTCTATCCCGACAACGACCGAGGTCTGTTGGTGTTACATAAACACGGAACAAAAAGATGGTCCCTGCCCCGAAGAGCTTACAATCTAAGTAATAATAAGCTCACAACACAAATACTGTTTGCCATTGCTTGCTGAGTGATATGAACTATAAGTAACTTAAAAGGCCTAGGTTGGTGGCTGTATATACGTGAGTTGGCTGAAGTCTTCAGTTGCTGAATTCTGGAAGTGTTGCTGTAATAAAGTGTTCAGTGTATGGGAGGAGCAACCCAACTTCCTCAGCACTCTGTAGATTTTCTAAATTTTCCTCAATTAAGTTTTAACCATGCTCTGTAACAGAGTTTATTCTGTATTACACATCATTTGTACAATATATTGTATTCACCAATATACCACTTGGCTGAATTTTTCACATTGAGGACCAGCTCTACAAACACGAGGCCCAGCTCTCACGTCAGGGCACGTGCCCATGTATACACATCTGTTCGAGAATTTAGATTGTAAAACCCTTGAGTCCTATTCTGACCAGGGCTCCAAAGACACAACCATTCAAAGGGGGAAGCAATGGGAAAGGGCATTAGACACAGAAAAATCATTTTCTTGTAAAACTGTTCTTTTAGGAGCACAGTCAGAGCTTCAGAAACATAAATCCTTGATCACCCGATATTAGACAGCTATCATGAAGACGGAGTCACTCGTATAATTGTAAATTGCTGACAAGAAGCTGGGAGCTCATGGGAGGATTTAAAAAAAATCTTGTTTATAGGCATAAAAAAGAATTTTATTTTAAAAATCAGTATTTATCAACAGACTTGGATATAACTCGGAATGCACGGCATGGATGCTTCAACTGTGGAGACAGCATTGTAATGAAAAAAGCATATCCATCATCAACAATACAATACTTATTTTGACCTAAGGTCAGGTTTGTACAGTTACACCAGATGTTAGATTTCAGCTGTTCTTTGAAATGAAGAAACACAATGGTTACTCTCCCTGCAGTGTGGTGGATTTCATTAAACAACAGGGTTATCTTTCAGCCTCAAAATGTAGAGCAAGATTAGAATATTCTAACATGTAAGTTGCAGAAAGATTCAGTGACCATAATGTAAAGTAAAGCACTTTAAATGCATTAGACACTGCTGACCTTTAGCAAAATCCAGAGATGGCCAAACTTAAGTGTCTAAGATCTACCTTTGTTAGAGATAGGATTGCCAACTTTCTACTCATACAGAACCGAACACCCTTGCCCCGCCCCTCCTCCAAGGCCCATGCCCCGCCCCTTCTACAAGGCCCCGCCCCTGCTCACTCCACACACATACACCCCCCGTCGCTCGCTCTCCCCACCCTCACTCACTCGCTCATTTTTACCAGGCTGGCTCAGGGAGTTGGGATGGGGGAGGGGATGATGGCTTCAGCTGGGGGTGTGGGCTCTGGGGTGGGTCCAGAAAGGAGGAGTTCAGAGTGCAGGAGGAGGCTTGGGGTGGGATGTGAGAGGGGGTGAGGGCTCCATCTGGGGGTGCGGGCTCTGGGGAGGGGCCAGAGAGGAGGGGTTCAGGGTGCGGGAAGGGGCTCTGGGCTGGGGCAGGGGGTTGGGATGCGGGGGGAGGGGGTGAAGGCTCCGGCTCAAGGTGCGGGCTCTGCTTTGGGGCTGGGGATGAGGGATTTGGGGTGCGAGAGGGTGCTCTGGGCTGGGATCCAGGGGTTTGGAGTGCGGGAGGGGGCTTTGGACTGGGGCAGGGATGCAGGGGGTGTGAGGGCTGTGCCTGGGGGTGCAAACTCTGGGGTGGGGCTGGGGAGTTTGGGGAGCAGGAGGGTGCTCTGGGCTGGGACAGAGGGGTTCAGAGGGTGGGAGAGGGATCAGGGCTGGAGGGGGAGTTCTGGGGAGTTCTTTTTTCTGTCACAGGCCATTGATCCACAGAAAAAATAATCAGTCGGGGGCCACTCACCTGCCCGGGGGAGGGAGGGGTCTGTGGAGGCTCAGGGTTTCCCCTGCAGTGGGGCGAGCTGGTGCTTATGGCTCCCGTCCTGTGTGGAGGCTCAGGTGCAGCGGTTCCAGCTCTGCGTGGGGGCGCGGCAGCTTGGGGCTTCCCCCCACAGCGGGACGAGCTGGTGCAGTGGCTCCAGTCCCACAGGGTGGGGGGCGGGGGCACAGAGACTCAGGGCTTCCCCCCTACAATGGGGCAAGCCATCGTTTGCGGCTCCTGCCCTGCGAGGGGGGGGGAGGTGCTGCAGGCCAGAGAAATTAACCACGGAGACCAGATCCAGCCGGCGTGCCCTAGGTTCCCCACCCCTGCCCTATGCAAAGGAGTCAGAGGGGGGGGACATGCTGGCTGCTTCCCGGGAGCTGCATGGAGTGGAGGCTAGCAGGGAGCCCGCCAGTCCCGCTGCCCGGCACCGCCAACCGGACAGCCAACGGCCCGGTCAGTGGTGCTGACCGGAGCTGCCAGGATCCCTTTTTGACCGGGTGTTCTGGTCCTAAACCGGACACCTGGTCACCCGAGTTAGAGAACTGATCTACCCATTTCTAACGCTACCACTGCTACTTTGGTCCCTACACTAGAGGTGGCATAATTACATTCAAAGGGATCTCATCTCTCTCCATGTTTCAAGGTTTTTTCCTTTTCCTCCTCATGGAATTCCATGGGAGGAGACACCCTATTGAATTTGAGGGAAGGCCATTCAATGTGGGTGGCTATCTTCAATTTTTCCTCTTGGAGGGGTTGATTGTCATGGCCCTTATTTGGCTGCAGGGGGCAGTAAGGACTTCTTTACTCCTGGGTTCAGATTGCCACTCCAACTGTGAGAGAGGAGGAGAGAGCTGAAGGCTACTTGCCCAATAGAAGAGGGGCAAGGGGGAAGAAGTGGGAGGAGTCCTGGCTCCACTCTTTCTAGTCACTGGCCAGAGTATTTGGTCTCAAGACTACCCCTGGGGTGGTGCAGCTATGCACTGCCCTTTACCTAGGACAGATGGTATAGTAACAATCTAGCCCTCCTAGAGGATGGTGGTGTAGCCCTTCTTGTTTAATTACTCTCTGCTTCATGCTTCCTATGATGCTGTCTCCTGTATCTGCAATACCCCACTTGTCCTGGGGCACCAGACACACTCTCTCCTCTCTTTCAAATTCCTCCAAATCCTTCATCCCACAACCCCGTCTCCCTTATGTTCATCATGACTAACTACTGCACCCTCACTCTGCTGAACTGTTGTCCTGTGTCTTGTCTTACCTTTTCTTATTTCAACTCCTGGGAGCTGGCACTGTGTTTTATGTATATTCTTAAAACATTAATGATACTCTAAAAATACTCTCATTAATTGTTACTAACCAGTAATAGCTAAATTGTAAAACCAAATACCAGAGACAGAAGGCAGGCCTATTGTTGAACAATAAGCAGATCTCCTGATCATTGTATTTCTCCTCACTAACCTCTTGTTTTTCATAAACAGGCGTACAGTTTGTACAAGGCAGGTAAGCCGGGGAGCAGAACATATATCCTGAATGATTTCATTAAATATTAAAGCCGTATAAAATTGTATACATTTCATTCATTTACCATTCCCAGCTTTGCAAATATTCTGGATGCTAATCTCCGAGCTTTAATTAGATTGAAGGTCTCTTGCTAATGCTACCATCATTTTAATATAAAAAAATGTTCTTTTTAGGCTTTATAAACTAGAGAACAAGAATTCCCATCTTAGGTCAACAGTCATCCACCAAAACAATAAATTGTGAGCCAGCTAAAGTTTCTGCACATATAACATAGCTGACATGCAACTTCAAAAGCAAGGAAAAGACAAGCTAGTACATACTTTCTCCTCCATCAAACATAGACACACTTCATAACTAACATGGCCATCATGCAGATAGCTTGCCTCAACCTTAACCTTAACTCTGCCCTGGTCAGGGCAATAGTCTATTACTTGGGTGACATGAGTTCAGTTCCCAGCTCCTGCACAGACTTCTTCTGTGACCTTGGGTAAGTCACTTAGCTGCTCTGCACCTCAGTTTCCCATCTGTAAAGTGGGGCTAATAGCACTTCCTACCTCATGGTGGTGTTGTGAGGATGAGTATTGAGGATTGTCAGGCACTCAGATACTACAGTAATGGGTGTCTGATTGGTCTTTACAGTATTTAGTGGGCATGTCACTACCTTGCTCCCCTAATTCCCATCACCTCCATATTAAACAGACCAGACTATCTCCCCAACCCAGCTCCTCTCCCTTCTGAACTGTCCTGGGAAGCCCCCACTCACTCAAATTGAGGAAAGAGGAAGTGGGAGGCTGGCATCCTTACTGGGGGCAGAATTAAGGTGGTTGTTTTAGACCAAAACTCTGCAAAAAACAATAGCTCCTGTCAGTAAAACGCAGCTCAGCTGGTTGGGCACTGTCACTTACTCTAGAGCCACAGAGTTCACACATGACCAGGAATGACCACTGGGGAAGGCGGAGAGAGCATGGGGACGTAGTGTGGTGGGAGAGCTCAGAGGAGAAGAATTTAGAGGGAGGGAGGGAGGAGGGCTTTTTTGTTGGAATTGGAACCCAGTCCATGTTCCCTGGAAACATTCATTATGCTAACAGTGGGAGTCAGGTTGTAACGTACGACCTCCAACAATCCAGTATCCTCCTGTCCTGTCTGGCCTAATCTAGTTAACCTTTCACTGAAGATAAGAACCGGACTGAAAAATTCACCCCATACTCCAGTCAGACCCTTTAAAAAGTGGCAGTGGGGCCAAAAGTTGATGTCTGCTTGGCTGTGAAATGAGATGCAGACTAGGGCTCATCAGGCTGATGACTTCTCTCCACCTAAATGGGAGAGCGAGGCATTCAGCAACTGTCCTTGGGGAAAGCAGAAGGTGGGGGGCAAGCAGGTGGGCTGGATGGCTGTAGATTTGGAGGGGCTATGCTCTCAAATTCTGTGGTTAAAAGGTTTTCTTCCCTCCATCCCCCAACTCTGTGGAGGTGGGATCTCATAGAACTGGAAGGGACCTTGAAAGGTCATCTAGTCCAGTCCCCTGCACTCATGGCAGGACTAAGTATTATCTAGACCATTCCTGATAGGTGTTTGTGTAACCTGCTCTTAAAAAATCTCCACAGATCTCAGCAACATTTAAGCTGAAAGCAAGGTGCATGGTGCTAGGCAGCAGGCTGGCTAGATCAGTGGTTCTCAAACTTTTGTACTGGTGACCCTTTCACATAGCAAGCCTCTGAGTGCGACACCCTCCCCCTTATAAATTAAAAACACTTTTTTATATATTTAACACCATTATAAATGCTGGGGCGAAGTGGGGTTTGGAGAGGAGGCTGACAGCTTGCGACCCCTCCCCATGTAATAACCTCACGACCTCCTGAAGGGTCCCGACCCCCAGTTTGAGAACCCCTGGGCTAGATTGTGCATGGAGGATGCAGTCTTAATTCACCACTGAATGCTTTGTTATTGGGGACTGCACTGATTTCTTTTAAATCTGCAATTGTTTGATCCTCTCGTCTCAAGCTATTATCCCTTGCCAGGAGATGAATTTTTAGATTTCTGACCAGGCTCCAATGTTCTTTCCTTTATCAAATATAACAGAAAATGCTTTAGTTATAAAATTACAAGCTCACCTCCTGGATAAGTGTCAATCTATTTTTAAATGTAGGATCAGCACTGAAACTGCCTGTAACAATGTATCACTTCAAGCCAACCTGTTGCCCCTTTATTGCTTATTTCACTTGACTCCAACAGCCTGTGTTTGATACTGCGGACAATAGGATGCTGAGACATTGCCTTGAACGTCTTCCCTGTTCTCTCTCGGTTGGTTTTCATTATGTTAAAAGGTCTGGTCCTGGAAGATGTCTATCACCTTCGGAGATGCGCTAAGTGCTCTTAATTCTCAAAGTGAGCACCTAGAAGGATCAAGTCTGATCTGAGTGTCACCGCTTCACTACTGCATTCATTGTTCTGGTGCTACTTTCGTTCACTTCGGATGGTCTTCGGTACCAGGTCCTATAATCTTTAGGCTTCTACTTATGCACATTATTAATTCTGACAGAAGCTTGGAATTACATTGAAGACTGCCCATTTCACTAATGTTTGCTGTGTAGCTGCAGCCGGAGGTGCCGACTCTGTGAGTGCTCCGGAGCACCCATGGAAAAAAATAGTGGGTGCTCAGCACCCACTGGCAGCCCCTCCCCCGATCACCTCCTCTCTCTCTCCCTCCCAGTGCCTCCTGCCCGCTGTTCAGCCATGGGCAGGAGGTGCTGGGGGGGGCAGGAAGAGGCAGAACAAGGGCGGGGTGCTCAAAGAGGGGATGGAATGGGGTGGGGTGGGGCGGAGCAGGGGCTGGAAGAGGTGGGGCAGGCATGGGGTGGGGGCGGGGCCTGGGGCAGAGCAGGGGTTGAGCACTACCGGGGAACTCAGAAAGTTGGTGCCTGTGGTTGCAGCCAGGTTGGTCCCTGGATATTAGAGAGACAATGTAGGTGAGATAATATCTTCTATTGGACCAACTTCTGTTGGTGAAAGAGACAAGTTTTTGAGCTACACAGAACTCTTCTTCAGGTCTGAGAAAGCTACTCAGAGTCTCACAGCTAAATACAAGATGGAACAGCTTTTCAAGCATATGGAATTAACACATGTTGCAAGAGACTATTGAAGATGAAGTGGGCAATTAACTTCTCTGCAGTCCTAGGACAAAGGAGGGTTAGTGGGTTAAAGATTGTTGTAATGAACCATAAATCCAGTGTCTTTAGCGAGTCCATAGTTTTTATTGTCTAGCAAAGTTATGAATGTAAGTCCTCAGGCTTGTATTTTGAAGGTGTACAGGTTTCCTTGGAGGAGGAGGACTGAGAGCTCAGCTATGGAGTGATCATTTTATGAGAAGTTTTCTCCCAGGCACGATAGGGTGTTTTTGTCTTTTATCATTTTTCTGTGTGAGTTCATTCGAGGGTGTAATGATTGTCTGGTTTTCCTCACATAGTTGTTATTGGGGCAGCTAGTTCACTGGATGAGGTATACCACATGTTGTGATAGGCACGTGCAGGACCCCTGGATGTTGAAAGGTGTGTTGTGGGAGGCACTGGTTATCCATTGTGGGAATATTATTCATTGTAGCACAATGGAGATACATCTTCAGGTTTTGCATCTGTTGTTCTGGCATGGACTGGTGCCGCTTTGAATTGGTGTATCCTGGTCTGTGTGGAGCTTGCTTCTGAAGATGATCTTGGCAAGGTTTGGGGAGGGAGGTTATTTGAAGGCCAGAAGAGGGGGTTTGGGAACGATTTCTTTCAGGATGTGGCCCCCATTGAGTATGGGTTGTCATTGTTTGATGATAACCCGTATGGATGCCAGTGTGGAATGGTAGGCAACAACTAGGGGTATGCAGTTGGTGGGCTTTTTTCTCTATTGAAGCAGCTTCTCTCTGAGTATTCGGATGGCCCATTCCATGATGTGATCTACTTTGCTGGTGTAGTGCCCTGATTTGGTGAAGGTGGTTTTAACTGTGTTAAGGTGCATATCCTTGATTTTCTCTTAGGGATGTAAAATACTAAACGGTTAACTGGTAAGCATTAGTCTAACCAGTTAACTGACCCTAACCGTTAGCCCCCAGCCCCACGGGCCGGCCAGCCAGAGTGACCCCAGGGCCGAGCCAGGCCAGCCAGAGCAGTTCCTGCCACAGAGGCTCCAGCCCCGCTCCCTTTAATCAGTTAACTATTTAAATGTAATTTTAATCATTTAAATGGTTAACTTTTTAAATGGATATTTACATCCCTACTTTCTCATGGGAGCATATTCCATGGTATCCGAGTGCCTGGCTGTAGATGATTGATTTCTCAGTGCATTTGGGGTGATTACTGGATCCGTGAAGGTAAGTGGGGTGATTCAGGGGGTTCTTGTATACAGTTGTTTATAGGGTTCCATTTTTGAAGGTGATCCTGGTGTCCAGGAAGTTATGGTGGAAATCTATGAGGGAGTTTAGGTGATCTGTTCCCTAATGACAGAGGCCTGAGCTGTACTCTTTGTTTGTCTCATCAACACTTTATTGTTGTTGGGATTAGCACTTGTTTGTTCATATTAATCCCATGGAATCATCTGCTTTTTACCACCTCAAGGATATTACCATATCAGGTCTTTACCGCTGCCAATATATTTTCATATCACATATACGTTTGAAGTATTTTGACCTGTATGACAATGTCTGTATCAGAGATCTTCTAATTAAGTACCTACCCATTTCTGGGTCTCTGTTCCGATTGTTTCTTGTTAGCCCCTAAACTAATTTTGAAATGATTTGGAAATAATGGGTTAATTTGTGCTCTCAGTTACCCCGTGCAACCCCTAGCAATATCAATCATGTCAATGAGAGCAAAATTTAGTGGTGTGACTCCCAGAATCTGAATTTATTTCCAAATGTTTCTTCTCTGTTTCTCTGATAGCAAAACATTTGGGGGATACATTGATAAAAAGTCCTTACTAAGCATATGCAAGATGCACAAGTGTATGGAACATTAAGTACCAAGGAGTTAGTTTTTCTGTGTTGCAGGTAAGAGATCTACAGATCCATTTCTATTCTTAGACACCAATTTTAACAGGACATAATCAAATTATGGGTTCTTTAGTTGATCGTCCATACTCCCCAGTTTGTAGGCTCCTACGGACTAAGTGGGCTAAACCCCAGAGCTGAAATTTAATTGATCAATAATTGCCACTTTAAGCAATTCCAGTCATATTAAAAGTAGATCTTTAAAAAGAATATTCACGAAAATTGTCTACTTAGGTATTCAGTGTTGAAGCTACATTATTGTATCTCTTTGCCTCTGACATTCTTTCCAACAAAAGCCTCAACTTCATTTTGCCAGTTCCCTAATTTTAATTCAGAGCCACGTCTTTGTTTAAAGGTTTATGTAGATAAACCTCAATTTTGTCAATCTCAATTTTGTATAAGAAGTAGGATCAACTTCTAATTTCCAGTGTTAAATCTCAAGCTCTACTTTCTGCCACAATAGTCTCAAAATGACTACACTAGGCTATGTCCCATTCTGGGCTCAACGTTTAGAGTAACTGTAACTTCACTTACTTATTAAGACCACTGGCACGATCTGAAACCATTTGAAACACAATGAGTTTTAAAATTTCAGGTTAACACAGAAAACAAGAGGAAGTATGGAAAATAACAATGGCATTTGAGAATGCCCAAAATATAAACCCATTTCTTTCCTATTGCCTAAGGACATCCACAGAAATACAAGTAATCCCTCATGATGGTCTGTATATGAGCAAGAGATGAGTCATTCTCATTGAAAGGGAAGCTACAGCGTCAGCTATACTATGGCAAGGGGGTGCTGCAGTGGGATACTGCTATAAATACTTTGTGAGAGAGAATGCCATTGGCAGTGGTTTCCTGTACTCCTGGATCTATTGTACACATTGCTGATATGCCCATTACTAAAATATACAAGCCCAGAACTGATTCTGGATATTCACACAGCAATAGTAGCCTAATGATGATTGTTGTTGCCAGGATGCTGCTGTTTTTCTTGTGACACTGGTTCTTGGGCAAGTGTTGATACATAGGGCAGAGGTGCAACTGGTGGCTATAACAGGGCACTTGGCTCCTGACATCTACTCCTGCCTCTGCCACTGAGTTGCTGTGTGACCTTGAGTAAGTCACTCAAACCCTATGCCTCAGTTCACCAATCTGTAAAATGGGCCTAACAAGTCTTGCCATAATTCCCTCTGAGGGGTGTGCCGAGGCTTGAGTAATGTTTGTAATTTTTTCTGAGCTGTTGTTTTTGTACAGAATATTACACAGGGTAGTCTTTTGCTTGGATTTCAGACACAGATGTGTGTATGGCTCCACAGTAATGATTTAGGTAATTCAGCTTCTCCTCTACAAACATTCCTTTAGGACATGTTGACATTGGAAAAGTGACCAGAATAGCTATCGTAGAATAAGATGTTCTGAAATAACTATTCCAGAATAAGCTCCCTGTATGGACACTCAATTCTGGAACAATTAGTGTGCTTTAAAAGCAGAGCTTATTCTGCAATAGCTATTCCAGTCATTTCCCCTGTGTAGACAAGCCTTTAGAGTCTCAGAAAGATGCTGCAGCTGTTTGGTCTTTATTGCTCATCTCCATGATCCTTTGCTTTTTCCCATTATTTGTTTTTGACTGTCTAAAACAACAAAAATCTCCATGGTCCAGTCAATGGGACACTGGACTGAGGCTCAGGAGACCTGGGTCTATTCCTGGTTCTAGAACTGATCTGTGGGACAAGTCACTTCAGGCCTCTCTTTCACCTTTGTCTGTCATGTCTGTTTAGACTGTACGCTCTTTAGGGCAGAGACTATCTCACTGTGTGTTTTCACAATGCCTAGCATAATCCCAGTTGGGGCCTCTTGGTTCTAG
Organism: Terrapene triunguis; assembly: GCF_002925995.2. Taxonomy (NCBI): domain Eukaryota; kingdom Metazoa; phylum Chordata; order Testudines; family Emydidae; genus Terrapene; species Terrapene triunguis. Next base: position 8,350,837 of record NW_020664440.1, on the reverse strand, counting down.
TGTACTTAGGAAATGAAGACTTGGGTCCCATGTCAATGTAAAAATCTCATTGACTATGGTGGGAGTGGGTTTGGGTCCTTAGTCTGTATGACACATACACAATATAGGGGCAAATTCTATGATTCGTAATCAAGCAAAACTCCCATTTACATAAGATGGAATTCTGCTCTATTAAGGGCCTCTGAATTTGACCCATGTTCAGGAGTCCTTCTGGGTGTATTTAAGACAGCTAGACTTGTGCTACCTTTTTTTTTTTCTGTTGGGCATTATTTTTACATAAATGGGGCCTGAGCCTCAGCTGGTGTAAAGTGGTGTTGGCATAGCTTCATTGACTTCAAAAATGCTATGCTGATTTCCACCAGATGAAGATCTGCCCCTAGATTCCTGAGAAAATATGCAGAAAACCCCCTAATCTACACAGTCCACTGATTCTTCTTTGCCTTCAGATTGCCATTGCCCCAGGCTATTATATCAATCTAATTTTTTCCCTGTGACTCGTTTACATCTTAGATATTTAGAACAAAGAGAACTATTGGTGTGATCTGAGTTTAAAGCAGTAAGTCATGGATGTCATGCTTGTACTTGTGCTGTAGTTAACATTCTGCTTCTTAGAAATAAAGCAATTTCTAATGTGTTTCAACACCACAGAGTGGTGGGATTTTTTTTTGTAGACATAATTGTAATATGCAAATACTGATAATTCCTACAGAGTATACAGAAATGTGTGTATACACACATTTCACCTAATCAGCAGCTTCATTTTCAAAACATATACTTCATTTAATAAATAAAGTCCTATTAACATGGTGCTACTGATCAAATCCAAGGATCAGGGACTCCAGTGTCATCTGAGTCTCTCTGTAGGCTGCTACCTCCACCAAGCCTTATAAGTGAACATTCTAATTAGACTCAGACCTTATAATTACATTTATATTATTAGTTTTATAAGGCAAATGTTCTTCTATCTGAGTTTTATCTCCAAGCAATAAACTGAACGGTTACTTCAGACTATCGCACTTGCATAGTGACTTATTGTGGGAATCTTACATGTGAACATCTAAGGACTTTTGAGATTGGCACATAAGAGATCCTAGAGACAGAATAAGATCGGATTCTCCCTTTCAGGTTTGTTCCCTCTGTTGAGTTAGCAACTGTACCCCACAAAGCTTTTCGTTTTTCAAGTCCTTTGTAAATCTATTTATAGTGGCAGTTCTCATTGGCTCCTTCTGTAGTCTAGTCAAATATTAAGTGCCTTATGTGTAAAGAAATTTCTAAATTCCTTGGGGCCCAACCCTTCTTTAGCTTCTGTTCATGTCCCCTTGTTCTTGTATTTGACCCTAGTCTTCTGACATCTCTCCTCTCTATTCCCTTCAGAACAGTGTATGATATAATGAGGTCCACCCTTAGCTTCCCCTTTTTCAAAGAGCAGTGACCTAATTTCCCTGGTTTTCTATGTAAGTTCCCCAGTCTTAAGTCATTGAGGTTGCCCTTTGCCATACATTATCTATCTCTATGATATTTTTCTCTTGCATGCTCTCTCTGTCTTTCTCTTTGTCTGTCTCTCTCTTAATAACAGGGCCTCCAGAATTGGGTATCATTTCCTCCTAATGCATCTTCATCTATTCCTTATTTCCCTTGACTAATGTCTGATTGATCTGTTTTTAGGGGTGGGCGTGTAAGGATGTTTCTGATTTTTTTATTTAGGGCCTGGACCCAGGGTAGGGTTCCTGCAGACTTGGGAGAAATTAAAACCTTTGCTAACATAGCACAAAAAAATCTGTATAAAATACAGTGAAAATGTAGTTATAAATCTCTCTTTTTCTTGTTAATAATAGGACAGATCTGGGGTAAACTGGCAGTGGAGTCAATGGAGCTATGCAGAGCCAAGAAACTTGCCAAAAACTTTTTAATCTTTAGGACTGCATTCTAGTTCTCACTTATTTTCCCTTTCTTTACAATTTACTCGTTCCCCATCTCTCGTTCTTTCTATATTTCTTCTATTTGTGCCCAGGCTCTTTCTTTCTTTCTTTCTTTCTTTCTTTCTTTCTTTCTTTCTTTCTTTCTTTCTTATCCTGTAACACTGAAGCGATGAGAAAAATATTAGGTTTTAGATCTCTCTCTTCCAGATACTTTAGTACATTTTGATTTCTTTATTCTTTTATATCCTCTGTTTTACTCTCTTCTCTTTCTCGGAATTTCCTTGTTCACATGACTTCTGTTTACAGTGTTTTCTCTGCTCTACCTCTCATCCTTTTTCTTGTCTCAGTTGACTCGGTGCCTGGTGTGGAGCTATCAGGGTGTAAAGACTTTCAGTTGTTACCCACCTTGGCTCTGACATGGCAGTTGGATCCATTCATTTATACTGTTTGGTCAAAAGGCCTTGATTCAACAAGGTACTTAAACATGTGCCTAACTTTAAGCACTTGAATAGCCCTATTAGCTTAAATAGTACTCATGCTAAAAGTTAGGCACATGCTTAAATACCTTGCTGAACAAGTCCCTCTGACTTGGCTCATTGCAGGCTAGGGGCCCTAATTCGAATTTGAACTGGTGACCCAAAGATCAAAATGCTCTATTACTTTGAGCTGTCCAGCTCTCTGACCCAATTCATTTTTCTCTGTATTGTTTCTTCATGAAGGTAGGTATCTCCCAGTACCTTCCTGAGCTCACTGTCAAAGCCCCTACCCTGTTCACATTAAAGTTCCTCTTAAAGAATGACTTCTATTATGTTGCTTAGAGTGAGCCAGCTTGACTTGGATATAATTTGCCTGTCCTTGTTCCCATTCCCTTTCCCCAAACGTCATTCATCTTGTCCTTACACTGTGAAGTACTTGGAGCAGGGCCAGATTTAGGGGCAGGCGACCCAGGTGACTGCCTGGGGTGCCAGGCTTCGGGGGTGCCGGGCTCGGGGTGCTGTTTTTCTTGTTAGCAACAAAGGGAAAATAGAATGCTTGAAGTAAAATGTTTCAGGTATTTCGTATGTGGATTCATTTTTCACTAACCCTCCTGGAATGTTCTGGATCTTTGTAGAATCTTATGGAACCTTCAAAAGGTATTCAAAAGTTTAACAAATGGAGAAGGGGTGCACCAAAGACGCTCCTCGCCATTTGGTCTAGGGCTCGTCATGACTTGGAGCGGAGAACACCCTTCCTGAGTGTTTGGAGAGAGACAGAGAGAGCAGTACTGTAAGTAATAATAAATATTATCGTTGGTAGTCCCTTTTTTATTAATCTGGCCATCCTGTTTTCCTCCATAATCTCCTTGTCCTGATGTTATTCTAAAATATATACAATGTATCGGACCACAAACATTCCTAAAAAGGGCAGTCTCTTCTGAATGCTGTTACTCGAATGGCAGCTGACAAAAAATGTCAGATTTACCTTATTGGTCCTGTCCTCTTGAAACCTTACTATACGTTCCTCAACTCACGCTTTTATGGAGATGTGTTATCTCACTGAGAATTTCTTGTCAAACTATGTTAAGTAAATAAAGGAGAGGTGAAATATCAGCAACAAAGCTAACAAATGGAGCTGAATTCTCCACTTGAAAGAACAGATCCAGCTGTTTACCATGCTAATCTAATCTAAAATGAAATGAAAATGTATGTTTTTTTCATCTTTTCAGATGGTGATCTTCAAATATAGGTAGCTAAGGTCTCTAACAACATAGACCTTTTCAACAAAAATTATGTGAAGATGTTTTTTGTGTAGCTGGAACAACGTAGTCAGTAAAGGAACTGATATATCTATTACCGGCTGTTCTGTGCCCATACATCATACAGGCCTTTGATTTTGTATTTACCTACCTAGCTATGGACATGGGTGTGTAAAAGAAAAGCAGTAAAATAATCTCCACTTTGTCCCTCTAGCTATGTTGGAGGTTGACTTTCCCTCATAATAGCAAGAGGTGTGATATACCCCCAAGACAACAGAGTTGCCTCTGGGGGTCAATCCCACTCTTGTCTCAAATAGGCATGAATGGTAGTGAACACGGGATATTTTATATCCACTGCATACCCCCCACCAACCTCGGAAGCAAGCTCTGTGGGTATTCTAACTGGAAGAGCCACGGGGCATTTAATGCTCATTGGGTTCAAACAAGAAAGATTCTCACATATAGATGACACGGACCTTTCCTCTTTGTCTGATAGAGATAAAGTAAAGGACATGGTTTGGTTAGAACATAGGTTAGTTAAATTAAGAATAACCCTAAACAAGCACTTTTAAACTAAGACACAAACACAATTATATAACGCTAATCAAGAACAGGTAAACTCTCCTCCCCAGGCTATTTCCAACACTCCTCTGGAGAGAATGTAACCTTTGGCTGGGCTAGAGTTCACTTCATCCTCCTTCTCCGGTGCCTAAAACCCTCCCAACTCCCACAGAAAAGAAGCTGGAGACCCAGAGTTCAGTCTCTAAGGATTTTTAGCGAGGATTGCATAGGGTCAATCTCCCCACAGTCAAGTCCCGAAATTAAATAACTTTATAAAATCTTACGATAAAGAAACAAATAATAATAATCTAATTTTTACAGCATGACATGGTTATTTTATAATCCACAGACGTTACCTTCACAGTTATACATAAACATAAATAAAGAAAACACATTAAGATCTGAACAGTTGAGTCCCCACAGAAACTGAGAGTTCCCAAAAGCTTAGGTTTTGTTCACCTAAGGGTATGTCTTCACTACCCGCCGATCCGGCGGGTAGCAATCGGTCTATCGGGGATCGACTTACCGCGTCTAGTGAAGACGCGGTAAAATCGATCCCTGAGCACTCTGCCGTCGACTCCAGAAATCCACCTCGGCAAGAGGCGGCAGCGGAGTCGGCGGCAGCGCGGCAGCGGTCGGCTTTCCCCCGTCCTCACCGCCAGGTAAGCTGACCTAAAATACGCAACTTCAGCTACGGTATTCACGTAGCTGAAGTTGCGTATCTTAGGTCGGACCCCCGCTGTAGTGTAGACCTAGCCTAAGTCTCAGGTAGAGTCTATGATCTATACAGTCTGCTGAGTCTAAAACAACATCTTCCCTCCACTTGCTTGTAGGGATCTTCAGACTCTTCCTCTGCTGAAATCACTGCTAGCCAGTCAGCTAACTGATTAATCAATCACTCAGTTAAGTGTATAGATTTAAAAAAAACACCCCAGTTACAAGAAAATACAAAACCGAGAATAGCAAAATATAAATGACTCTTTCCCCATTATCACATTTAAAGAAAAGTTGGTGAATCGCACTAGTCGAGACAATTTAACTAAAAGAGTTTGGCTAAAATCAAAACCACATTCAAAGCATAGAGTTAAAATAGAAGTTACTGTATTTGTCCCTCCCAATTGCCTCTTGCTATAATTAGCATTGTGCATGCTTCCCTGTTAGAGGGTTAACAATATCACTAACCTGCTGCAAAATGCCTCAGCGTTAGGCAAAACAGCCGGCTTCCTGCTCCTGGGCTCAGCGTATCCCAACTCACACAGGGCACATGGCCTTCTGCAAAGCAGTTGCCCTGACTGCTCGCCCTCATGGAGTCTGACCGCAGCAACAAGGAGCCTATTCGAGCAGACCCAAAACTACCACACCCAATATCCAGAAGCTTCTGGAGGTGGTGGGCTAAATCTGCCTAGCAACAATGACCCAGATACAACTCACTCCACCCCCATGGGTCTCTTAAAGAGATATCTGCCGATTAGGCACGTGGGTTCCAAGAACATCCGCTCCACACAGCAATTCTAAAGCGTTAAGGGTAGACTCCCCCTGAGTTCAGTGAAGCCAGGATATCACCCAATGTCTTTAGGGTTCATCAGTCCTAGATTTGTGTGGTGTCTTTCACTGGCTTTCTGGGCTGAACTTTCTTAAGAGGGTTACTCCCGCTCTTTCACTCTCTCGGAACAAGGATTGCTGCTGTCCCAACCCCTTTAACATTTTCCATCTTTCTCGTCAATATGTTTGGGGTGTTAGACTGTTAAATGGAGTAAGAAAAAACAAACCACCAGATACACATTATGCTTGACTGCTGTTATCAGTATTTTTTCTCCATTTGCAAGCCAGCCTGGACACCGTGATTTTCTGCAGTCACTGCTCTTTTGTGGAAGTATAACCCACACACCTCCGGGGTGTGGTGTTCTGTCCCATCTAGTGGCACCGAGACAGGGCCGGCTCCAGGCACCAGCTTGCCAAGCAGGTGCTTGGGGCGGCCACTCTGGAGAGGGGCGGCACGTCCAGCTATTCGGCGGCAATTCGGCGGACGGTCCCTCACTCCCGCTCGGAGCGAAGGACCTCCGGCCGAATTGCCACTGCAGATCACAATCGCAATCGCGGCTTTTTTTCTTTCTTTTTTTGCGCCTGGAGCCGGCCCTGCACCGAGACCACTTAAAGAGTGAGAGTTAAATGAGTCTGCTCTCCAGCCTTAGCTAATAGCCAGTTGGCTTTTAGCTCATGCAGTAGAGGCTCATGCACTAAGCTCCAGAGGTCCCAGGTTCGATCCTGTCTGCCGACAACCATGGTCTGTTGGTGTTACAGAAACATAAGGCAAAAACACTCGAGAGTATTCTTGTCTGTTATTTGTACTGTGGTAGTGCCTAGAGGTCCCTCCCAGGGAACTATCCCCACTGTGTTAGGGGCTGTACACACAGCCTCAAGCAACTTACAAACTAAGTAAGGACAGGCAGGTAATTTCACTCTCCCCTTGAGCTTCAGTGAAGAACTACTACTACTGGCATCTACTAACAATATTCAAAAGAGACTCAGATATGTAACTGGTGTTAATCAGTGCAGCACCGCTTACGTCAATGGAGCTACAATGATTTACACCAGCTGAGGATCTGGCCCTGTCATTTTACTCAGTAGTATCCATTTATTGCCTTTCTTGGAAAAACAGGAACAAGGAAATGAACAGTTAAATACACCTGCTTGATCACCGTCCAATAGTGTACAGGGATTGTAAATGTATGGGGAAAATTCTGCCCCTTTCTGTGTCTTCCTCTGTGCACTGTGCTCTGGATTTGTGGAGCTTGTCTTTTCCTTGTGTCTCCTGCACCCTCTCTGAGTCATGGAGATGAGCTCTGAGAAGGGGAGTTTGACGTGAGTCCAGGGAAGGGCCGAAGCAGAGCTAGGAGATTCATAACTCCATAAATCCACTGGCCATTCTCCCCGAGAGAAGGGAACTACAATGCTGTCGCTGCAGCTCTGAGGTTGGAAGTAGTGACTGTGTAGAGTCTTTGTCACATCTCCCCAGCCTGAGGAGGAAGAAGATTCTATTTTCCCCATCACCCTGAACCAAGGATGGCTACTCAGTCTTGGTACAAGGACAATTTCTCTCTTGGGGCACATGGTACTTCTTTCTTTCTCTCTTCTCCCTGTTGTCAAATCTGTAGCAGAACTCCTTATTACTACACAGCATTTTGCCTTAGGTTTACTTGGCTCTTTAGCCTGCACATGGTTCGTATGTAAATCACTGTGTGCAGTAATGCTACATTAACACAACTTCTATGTGTGTGTTATTTCAAATGACAGTGTGTTGCTGTTTAATATCTTCCACCCCCATCCCTCTTAATATATTTCAAACCACACAAAAAATGTACTGAGAGATCAGGAAGGACAAATATTATCCAGAAGATTGGTTAGCGACATCTGTTTAAAACTTCACTTTATGGTTCCCAGCTCACCCTTAGATAATTGGTAGCATCCTTTCATTAGTCTTTGGATGACAATGTACATTCAGCCAATAAAAAGCCTATGAACTAACCCATATAAAATTACAACTGTGGGAGGTCCACCCTTCTAAGGATCATGGCGAGGATTTTCCAAAGAGACACTGGGTATCTCAAATATTGGTGCCAATATGTGGCACTGTCAAGGAGGCTGATCTACAGAAGGTCTTGGATGCCCACTCCATAGAAGTCAGACCCCTTCCAGGTGTTTCAGGAGGCACTCATCCACTATCACTTCTGAAAACCTTGGCCAATACAGCTAGCCACTTACAACACTAATCTGAAAACAAGGGACAGTGTCAAATTCTACACTGCTTCCTTATCTTTAACATTACGAAGTGTAATTCCATCCCGATTGAAAACAACGGCAAAACTCTCTCCAACTTCAATGAGGCCAGAATTTCACCCATGGTCTTGAACATGCACACACACACACACAAAGTAACCAAATCATTAGGGCCTAGTCCTGCAGCCGTGTGACTCCCATTGAATTTAATGAGACTTACTTAATATGCTGGTAACGTGTATTTGCATGAGCCTTACAAAGACTATTTATTGCTCTAGCACCCAAGCCATTCATGATTTCAGTACAGCATTAACGCCAACCGTTTGTCGTTCTTTATGAAATCCACATTAAAATTCCCCTATTTCCCCTATTCATTTGTCCATGCAAACACATTGGGTGACAAAGAGCAAGCAAGCTTTTCTGCAAACTGAATATTTACATTTTTAATTCTTGATATTCCATTCCCCCCACTCTTGCTCCAGATCTTCTCCTCAGCACCAGTGCACTAAATAAATTAACAAGTTAGCAACAAGACTGCAACACCACTACAGGCTTCCCCCTTACAGAGCCTGTCATTGCCACTCAAGAATCTCTTGGAATGTGACAGCTTCACAGTAGAAGGTCACTTCCTCCAGTCACTTTCTCCCTGCTGCTTGGAGGCAACCGTTCTGAGAAATGATTTGTTATGGTAGAATAAGAGGCATGTTTGTTAGTTAATTCATTCTGTAAAACTCAAATGAGATGAAAAACAAGCACAGATCTGACAAATGGCATTTAATTATGTCTGAGCCTAAAATTCATAATACATATTTATGCTGCCCTAAGTCATTCACAGCAATTGTCCCTTTTATTCTCTCAACTCAGTCCAATTGCTGACATGCGGTGAGGGTGTTAGTGATGGGCAAGTCAGAGATATTCTTCATTGTGGCACCTCTTTCTTTACCCCTTAACTTCACAGCCCCCTGTCCTCAACACGTCACATGCTTTCACAGTTTATATTTGCATGAGGTATTAACATTCTATGTCCTGTGAGAAGAATATAAATAATAATGTATCTATATATAATACCTTTAATCCTGAATGATCCCAAAGTTTGTCTAAACTATGCTCCAAATTATGTCCAAAATTTCCCTTTACTATGTATGGTCTGTATCTGTGTTACATATGCTGTGCTCATCTGGATATCAACGGAGAGAGTGCTAAGTGTAGAATATGCAAAAATATGCAATAGCGTGATCTGTGCTGCAAGTTGCACAGAGGAATTTTGCGATAAATATCAAGATAGCTTCTTTCCCCCCTCCCCAATGAAATCAGCCACCTCTGGGGTGAAACGTGGCTGTTGCTTAACAGCATGCCAGTGGTAATGTCTTACCTTCATTTTGCACAGATATAAATGAATACACCAGGTGCAGGGTAATGGGGATTCAGGTGCTTTGCTTTGCATGTGATCCAACAAAACACTTGTATGTTCTTAAGGTACTTACTTAAATTGGGCCAAATATACTCCTGTCCTTAACTTCTAAAGGTAATAAAGATGGCAAACTCTGTGCATTCAGCATAAAGGATTAGAATGTATGTGTCAAATTCACCTCTTGTGTAACTCCATTGAAGAATTACTTATTACTTACAGGTGGCTTATTTCAAGCTTTGTATGACTTCAATGTTTAGGTCTTGTCTGAAGAAGGCATAGCACACCCTAGTACCAGGCTGGGCATGTATTGACTGATTTTAAAGAAAGAAGAGATTACATCTACTGAATCACCCAGTTTACTGGACCTTCACTCTCTACAGCACCTAGAAGTTCCTTGAAGATGTTATGTCTAAGGGCCTGATCCAAAGCTCATTAGATCCTTTCACTTTCTTCAATGGGCTTTGATTTGGGCCCCAAGTACAGGTGTACATCTGACTCCGCTTGGCTTCCTTTGCTAGATCTGCTAAGGTCACAATCCGTGGTGGCAAGCTAGAGCCAACATCTTGCCATGAGAGTCTCTGGGGAACCACAAATTCAGGAGGCAGTTGACCCCAGAGCTGAAAGTATTACTACTTGCTCTACCACCATCTCTTTTCCTTTGAGATTTTGTGTAAGCTGGGATAGTACTTTTCATGCTTTTTGACATCATAGCCCTGCTAAGGCGCTAGAGACACTACCTTTTCCCCTCCTTTCTCTTGGCATATTGCCATCAGAACACACTTTGCAACTCCGTTTTTGTTCTCTGGTGGGAAATTTCATTTGACCCTTTCAAGTGGGGCAAGAATAGATATTAGATTTGTTGATGCCAAAGTGCTTTTATCTGAGTTCAACAAAAGAGGTACATTGAAAAGATTGCAGCTGCTCAGCTAAAACGCTGTACCTATTACAGAGTTCATATGCATTTACAAGTGGCAACTCAGTGAAGGTTCTCCTCACCCTAACAGATGTGCACCTAATTCACAGCAAACTTGTAAATCTTTCCGTCAGCTTTGCATGCTTTTCATACCTTTGGGAAAAGATGGTGTTTGACTGTCCTGCCAGCTCTTGCAATGATAGAAATGCTATTAGCAGGAATGATCTCATAGTGGTGCTTTATCTTTTTAAAGTCTTCTTCTGGATCTTCTTTTCTACAAGATGGGGGTCGCAATTTGGAACAATAGATAACCCCAGGCTGTAATTAAATGCTAGGAAAACCATCTCTTCAGCTGCACATGCCGTACCGAGTATACAACTACACCTCTACCCCGATATAACGCGACCCAATCTAACACGAATTCGGATAGAACGCAGTAAAGCAGCACTCCAGGGGGTGGGGCTGTGCGCTCCGGTGGATCAAAGCAAGTTCGATATAACACAGTTTCACCTATAACGCGGTAAGATTGTTTTGGCTCCCGAGGACAGCGTTCTATCGGGGTAGAGGTGTACTCAACCAATATATATTAAGGGGCTATAATTCATTTCCCCCCATTTTCTTTCTATTTTATTAAAACAAAGTTTCATTGATACTAAAACTTGTTCAAAAAATGAAGGCTGCTACTCAGCTTGGACAGGGAGCGAATAATTCAATCTCGGCCAAAAAAAAAAGTAAATACTGTTTGATGTCCTACATCGACTGTACTTTGTAAGAAGAGCCAGAAAGCACCTCGTCTCCAGAGAAAACCCTGCTAAAATTCAGGAAAGACTGACTCTCAGACAATCTATGGTGCAAAAGTAACAACAAAAGATCTACCAAGTTCTGAAGAGCAGGGGACGTGTGATAATGATTGAAAGGAAATTTTAAACTATTTCAGAACACATAAAAGTGGTTCAAATTTTGGGCCTGCAGTTTTAATCTAAGAGTAAAGGAACAATTATGACACAAGTATTATTTAGATCTGGATTGTGATTTGCTCCCACAGGGCCCAGGGGCCCCATACAGATATTTTAAGTTGTGGCAGCTGGAAATTTCTCCTAGGCCCCATTCCATTGGTCCAGGATTGCTGAAGCACAGCTAAGACTGGCTTTGCCCCTCCCACACTTGCATTCCTGTGTCCTCACTATGACTCCGATTCAGGAAAGCATCTAGACAAGGGCTTAGCTTTAAACATGTGCGTAACTTCCATTGAAATCAGCGAGACTTGAGCACATACCTTGAATCGGTGTGTATGCTTGAGGATGGCCAGGAGCAGGTTATGCAGGATTGGCTTTATGCCAGTGGGGGATTCCCTTATGCCAGGGGGATCCCCAGTTGGTTCTTTAAACCAATATGGGAATTGCACAAAAGAGAGAGAGCAGGGACCAGAATTTGGCTGCAGATGTTTTATTATGGCCAGAATATTTATGTCAGAAAACTAGCTAATGAGAATGTGTGCAAATTGCTTTAGAAAACTTGTCCCCCATTAAAAGGAGCCCTCTTGACACCCAAATGTGATTTATGACTGTCACAGTGGTCCTGAGACCGTATCTTCATGCAAGATCATGGCAGCAAAGAGATGTTGTGGAAAATGATATCGGTTGCAATGAGAACGGATGGCCCTCTGGAAAACCTTGTTAACAAGCAAGCTCTCCCTTGTTTAACAAATTTTCACATCTAGATTTAAGGCCTTCCTCCTATCCAACCCCCATCATTGATGTTACTCTCCTTACAGATCCTCCTAAAAGGGTCAAATACTTGTCCCATTGGAGTCAATGGCCAAACTCCCACTGACTACATTGGGACCAAGATTTTTCTCTCAGCAATGGTGCATTTGTCTCTCTCACTGCTTCCTCTCACCATTAGATTCTCAACATTATCCAGATTGACTCATCACATGCACCCCTGTAGATTACATAGAAATATCATGTAGGCATAGTGGACCCAATTCTCTGTTGCCCGTGTCAATTCCAGCAATGCAAAGTGGTTGGAAAATGCTGCCAGGTCATTTTACACTTACTTTGCACTCAGTTTGCACTGGTGGAAATGACTGCACAAAGTTTGCAGGCCAATGGACAGGGCCGGATTAACTCTCCTGTGGGCTTGGGGTTATTAGATTTGGTGGGGCCCCTGCGGGTTTGGAGTGGGGAGTGGGCTCAGGGCTGGGGCAGGGGATTGAGGTGCAGGGTGTAGGCTCTGGCCGGAAGGCGCATATCTCGGGCAGCTCCTGATCGGTGGTGCAGCAGGGCTAAGGCAGGATCCCTGCCTGCCCCTGCTCCGCGCTGCTCTGCTCCCCGACGTGACCGGCATGTCCGGCCCCTAGGCAGAGGTGCCAGGCTGCTCTGCGCAGTGCATGCTACCTGTGCCCACAGGCACTGCCCCTGCAGCTCCCATTGGCTGCGGCACCCGGCCAATGGGAGCTATGGAGTTGGCGCTGGGGGCAGGCACAGAGATTCCCTGAACGCCCCTCACCTAGTGGCTGCAGGGGCACATTGGCAAGCCAGCGCTCGCAGTTCCAGGCCCGGGGTGGTGGAGCCAAGGCTCAGGGACCGGTGTCCGGCCTGCGGCATGGAGACTTGCTGTGGGCTGGATGAAAAGAAGTAGCGGGCCACATCTGGCCCATGGGGCCCCCCTTAGCCTGAGGCCCTGGGCTTCAGCCCCCAAGCCCCTGCTTTAATCCGGCCCTGTCAATGGACAGGCATGGGCCAGAGCTCATTGTAGTCAATGGAAAGAGTCACAATGAGTTAAACAGACTTTGGACCAGGCCCATAGCGGCTCAGCTGTGACTTTCTACTTATCACAGAGGGAATCTTTTAATACAGCTCCTCACCAGGTTTCTTTTCTGACGTCCATCTGGCACTTCTGCGGCAGAGGACCTGCTTATTGCCAATCTAACTCCGACCTATGGGCTGGTAGCTCTCATCTTGTACGGCTTTTTTGTTTCCTTAACCAGATGGTGGCTCATGGTACTTGGCTTGTTAACAGCTGTAGTTATGATTTCATCTGGATTGCAAAACAATTTCAAAGTAAATTCATGTATGTTACGTTATATAGTCAAGATAATGGTGTTTACCCATTCACTGGCTAGAATCTGTGCTGTAGTTGGTGGAGAGCAGGGTAATGTGTCAAATGAGTAAATGTCAGTACAGTTACATTATACAGAGGTGTTGCTGAAATGTTGTGAAGACAATTGTCAGACCAGTCTGTCTGTATATTGGCAGTCTGCCCATCACCACAGAACCTGAGCACTAATAGTGGATGAAGTTGTGGGAGGCAAGGTTGTAATAATGGCTATGAAGAAATGGGAGTTTTCTGCCATAAAACCATATGCCTAAAAAGGAGGGTAGAGTGTCAGGGCAGATGATGGCTCTGGGTATTATTAATAGGTAATTCAGTCTTTCACCGCTAGCTCACTGGTCTATATTCAGTTTAGGTCATTATCATCCAAAAGTCTTGAACCAGTGTAAAAGGAGTTGGTGTGGTCTTACTCCAGTTCATACTGCGGACAGTGTCAGCATCACAAAAACACCATCTCTAATATGCAGTAACATCATAAATGCCAGAGAAAATCAACATGGAGACTCTTAAGCCCTAGAACAGTGGTTCTCAACGTGTTTACCACCTTGAGTCGCATATGCAGCTCTCTATGTATTATGCAGGCCACATCCACACAATATATATACTACCGGTATCACCCTGAGGATGTCACATGGGCCACAGCTGCGTGTTGATTGGGCCGCGGGTTGAGAACCACTGCCCTAGAGGTAGCTCTTTTCTATGTAATAATTGAGGTACCTTGATATGAGGAAAATAGCACTGGCAATGCTGCGCTGCATTGGTTCTGAGGAGAAATACAGAACCTCTGTCTGTGGGGAGGTCTCTTTGGTCCCTTTCAAAAGCATGACATTTACTGGCATTTTAAGGATTATATTTTAAAAAATCATAAGTCTCAGGCTTTAACCAGTAATTTTTCTGTAGTTAGCATCTGTCTTTTAGTGAAGTCTCAATTGTAATTTACTGTCCTTAGATCTCCAAGGATGTCTAGTTAGAACAACATCACACACTTTGCAATACTGATATATTGTATACAATTTTTGTAGAATAATGAAATACAATCATTACATGCTCTAGCGTCCTTCTCCTAAATAGCTCTATTACGTTTGCAAGGCCCCTAAAAATCTGTCATGATATTCAGATATCATTAAGAGAAACCTCTACTCACCGATCAGGACCAATATTACCAGTTTCTCCCGCTCAGACTGTTGGTGATGTCTTTCTTACATTGGCAGTTTTCAAATGTCTGGAGTTTCTGATGTTGAAACTCAGTGTTCAACATTTGGGACTTTTTCAATGTTGTGGATGTTTTTGGCTGATAAATGTTTCAGTCTGGCAAAATCTGTTGCCAAATTCTAAACGTTTTACAACGTTCCCAGTACAATTCCACATTTTCTCTGCATTAATGAAAGGAGTAAACCTTCAGCCAATGAATTGGTAATCTCAGTTTCTACAATGGTCAGTGGTAAATCACAGTTTCCTTTTCTATTCCTGTCCCCTCCTCAACCAGCTATGGATGATTTCACTTACTAATATCATTTTCCTTCTCTTCTTCCTGAACCATTCAGGAAAATATCTTGGAAAGGAGACTGGGACTTTGCAGAAAAATTGAAGCACAGCTTGCAAGCGGGACTTCTTAAAGCAATTAAATTAGTGGTTTTAGACTCCCTCCTTGTCCCAAGTGGCTCTGGCAGCTTCCTTTTATTCTTTAACATTGTTGGTATTATTTACACAGCTGTTGCTGTAACAATTTTTTTATGTTCTTTTTATTATTTTCTAAATCTGTGTTTTGTTTTTGTTGATTTGGTTGTGTTTTTTTTTTAAATTATTCTCCTTTGGGGTTTTAGGGTGGTATCAGTTTGTGTGGTCCAACTGCTTCTAGAGTAATTTTTATTGCTAATTTTAAAAAAACAGAGTTAACAGTGCATAAATTTAAGACAGACCTGTGTTTATGATAGGCACGTATATGCAGTTTATGAAAAGAGAACCCTAGCAATCCAAAACTCATAATCAAGTTACTTCTGGTTACCATGTGTCTAAAACTGTATCGTTTTTCTCACTTAATATTACCAACTGATTTTTTAAAAATGTATGCATGCATACATACACATGATAGTTGTGTGTACACTTGCCTTCTGGATTTGCAGACACAGCTACCCCAATGGCACACAAAATTCAGGGACTTTGTACACACAAAAGGCCAGTTAAATGGATAATTGGCCATTTGTAGAATAAATGTTCAGTTTGCATATGACACCACAATAAATATCCATATAAATTATAAGTTATGTGTACCCTTGCACATGCATTTTTGAAAGTAGAGACCTTAATGTGAAGGTAAAGTAGAAGTGATTGCAGAAGATATCCATTTGATGAGGACATAAGGCCAAATTCAGTGTTCGCATACACAGGCATAACTCCACTGCATTGTGCTAATTTACACTATCAATTAATTTGACCCAGTACTTTTAATTAATATATGAAAACATTGTTGGGTTGCTGTTGGGTACTAGTACATTTGAAAATCAGGTAAGTTTGGTGCCTAGACATGACATAGGTGCCTAATTTTAGGTATCTATTTTTGAAAATGTTGGCCTTAAAGAATAAAAACATTGTGTTTTGTGTTTTTGTATATATATATACAAAATATATAATATAATTTATATTATATACATATATATATGTATATAATATAAATTACCAGTACTTTTATTAGATGTATGTTTATTATAAAAAATCTAGAATACATTTTAAAAATGTGAACTCTCCTTAATATTTTTAATTAGGTGTCAAAAGAGGACTAATATATATATAGGGGAGAAAGAAAACGAAAGTTTGACAAAAGTTTCTGATCAATCTTGAAGCAATCAATAGGAATTCACTCTCAAAATGTTTTCGTTTAACTTTCCATGCTATGAATAGCATCCTTGCTTTCTGTTGAAGCTAAAGCATTCATACTTCTTACAAGTTAATTTTCATGTCAACTTAAAACAACCAGACAGAGAATTGTTTAGGATTTGGGGTAGGGGGCAAATTTGTATAAATAGTATGGCTGATTGAAAATTTTTCCATCAAAACTGTTTTTTGACAGAAAATTGGGGTTCAATTTAATGTTTGTTGTTTTTCATAAAGTGTTTGCTTTCCATGAAAATTTCAACTTTTTGTCAAAAAACCTAACATGAAAAATGTCAACACAAAAGAGAGGAAAAAATTGAAATATTGATTCAGAAAAGCTGACATGGTGGCTCATGGGAGTTGCAGGTAAGGTGTCTTGTGCCCTCATTCTCCTCTGTGGCTCAGATTTCCTAAATGCACTACATTTCCCATGATACACCATGACTAGAGGCTTCCATAATGCACAGCATTGACTCAGCAAGAGGGGAGATGGAGCCTAGCTATGGAGGACAATGGAGACATGAGGCACTCAAACAGATGAGGTACTGTGAAGGCATTTCCACATCAAAATCTTCTGGTTTAAAATTAAAGTGTTTGGCCAAAATATTTTGGTTTTTTGCCAAAAACATTTCAGGTTAAATTTTTCACTGAATAGTCAAGGTTTTTAATAGGGGGAAATCCTTATTTCTCAGCCATTTCTACTGAATAAAATAAAATAATTAGTATTGAAAGTGTATTCCGTGAAACTTTATTCTACATCCTTAGTTGGTGCATTGTAGTCAATGGAGCTATGCTGGTTTATACCAACTGCTGTCTCACTATATTTTGTTTTTGTTTATATGTAGGTGTGTGTACTTACTCCTGTCTATTCTAATCATAGGTGAAAATACCCTGCATTTCAGGGGAGTTTGGCTCTACATCTGAACTTTTATGGCTACCTTATTATGGACCAAAGCAAAGCTTGGAAACAATGAACTCCAAACATTGAGAAAGTTTTCAAGCATTGGTTTGGTTCATTACAGGCAAAGTTATGGATTCCGTAAAAGATCCCAGCTTTGTTGAATCTCTGTTTATATTATAGCACATGTCCTATCTGCAGCAAGTAATATGTATGTTAAGAAATTACGGTATATTATAAGAACTAGTGATATTTGAAAGTGACATCACCCCAAAAACATAGTTTTATATGTGTGACACCGGCCCCCCCCTTATTATATTTTAGCTTAGACAACAGTATTTTAATGTTAAGTATTTTTTTCTTCAGTGTCCAGAGTTTATTGTCCATAGAATCAATATAAAACAGATTACAATATTTTACTTACAAGCAAAATCTGAGGACTCTAAAAGGAAGCAAATCAAACCCCCAACCCCACCCAACAAGGAAAAAAGTCTCTATTATTATGATCTTTATATTTAGTGAGCAAAGTAGTGAGCAAAATAGCTGTCTCTGTTTAGCTGCCTGAACAATGAAAAAGTTTTATGCAGCTCTGGAGCTGAAATGTTTTTGACAGTTTTCAATTTTAGCTCTTTTGATTTTGTAAGAAATCTGCAAAAATATGATTTTGAAAATCACCAGTTTCATGCTTTGTTCCTTTCTGAAAATTAGAATATATTGTCCAACTCCTCTTCACTTGCTGTGTATGAGGGATTCCTAGAGTGTAATAGGCAGGAATCAGTGCAGAGCTGTTGCTTAGAAACTGACTGAGTTTCTATATTATTGCCTGATGTAATAGTTATATTGCCCACTTGCATCTGTTAACAAGCAGTACAACAGAATCCACAGGTACCTATAAAGGAATAAACCTGGCATTCATTACTTTGCTTCAAAATTCATAAATGCCTTTTCTTGCTTGGCCATGGGGAGAAAAACATTTTGCTCAGGTGCTAGTTAATAAAATAGGATATGTACTGACTCTACACACATCTATTTTATTTAGATTTATTTACTTTGCCCTAGGGAAAATGTTCTATAAGAAAAATGTGGTATATTATTGTAATTACAATTCTGTAACACTATGGAAAGCCATGAGCTGTATTTTTGGCTGTAAAGTATAGTGTGGTAATAGGACCGTCCTTATTTAAAAACAGGAAGCACTACTGATTCATTTATAAAAGCAGGAGGCAGGGGCCATGCTAACGAGCATACCATTTTGTAGACCCCAGCCATCCAAAAATCATAACCAAGCCACCCTCACATTACAGGTAGTAATTTGTCTAACCCCAAACATTCCAAAAGTATGAGTCGCCCCCCACAAATACATGAGCGGCTTAAAATTAGATTTTTAAAAAAATGAGTGGTGAGGGATCTTTTTATTTGCTGTCTGTTTTTTGTTGTTGAGCCTTTAGGATTCATTTGTTCATACTTTCCCTCAGAACCATGAGGGCTAGAACTTTTCTTTTAATGTAAACAGAAATACTCCCAAAATCACATGACTCCAGGAACTGGGCTTTCAGAAAAGCACCAAATACTGTAAGACTCAGGCTAAAACCAGTTGGTGATGCTGTGGGAGCATAAATCCAGACAATTTTTCTTGTTTGACTTATGATCCAAAGCCCATTGAAATCAATGGAAAGAATCCCATTGACTTCAGTACACTTAGGCCCTACTGGCCCAGTATCCTAAGACATGTGCATAGAACGGTGTGCCTAGTTTGTGGACACTGCCACCGAAATAGTATGCTCATAGGGGAGATTACATGAGTAAATATAAATGACACCCCCATAATGTCTTTCCCCATTGTAAGATCCTCCATCTTGAAGCCCCTTATAAAGCCACACTCTAGTGTGCAGCCTTCTTACATTTAAAGTTGAAGTAGTCAGAAAATAGAAAAATAGGGGTTATACACCATGGAAATTAATTATTGTGAAGAAGCTTTTTGAAAAGTGGTAATGGAGGACAGATCCTGAAACCTGAAACAATTATGCTGCATAAATAATCCTTGCTCCTGGGATTTGGAGCTACTCGGGCAAGTAAGATTTTGCAGGGCCAGGCCCTACATTAGAAAGAGAAAATGGTTTAAACTTATAATTTTCTACGGGTGCTTTCTACACAGGCAGTAGTATTGTGTTGGCAAAACCAAATGAGGGGTGTATTCTCATTTCAGTGCACGGGGATTGATGCATGCAACTCACATGAGTGTTAATGGGAGTCAACACATAAATCCCTGCCCTTCAACATGATAATACATAATATACTGCTTTAATTTTTAATTCACTAGGGTCTCAATTTTAAAGCATTTTCATATAGTTTGTCCTAATTATAATCATTTTTAATGACAGCTTAAAAATTTCACACGACTGTCTTATCACATACGGTACTTAATTTCTCAAGTGAACAGTTTTACTGTACTGTATTCTGAGAATTTTGAGAACAAAAACACTAAGGAAAAAACTGCTTTGTGTAATAAAACTAGATGTTATTATGCTACTTTATTTTATATACACTGGAGCCGAGTTTCTCAGAGAGTGAGACTGGCCATGTTGAAGAGTGTTTGGCTTCTTCTAGGATCTTGCCTACGTTGGGAATTTGCCAGTGTAGTCTCCACTGATACAAGTCATGGCTTTCCTTGTCTACACTTGGGGTTCTGTACTGGTACAGCGACACCGGTGGCTGCTACCAATGGCTAAAATGGGGCAATTCCCAATATAAACAATGCCTTGGGGCGGTTTCAAACAAGCCCAAGGAAAATGAGAAGCAAGGAGACGTCTTCCTTTTTTGCTTAGAATCTGCAAAAATCAGAATCTACTATTAACATTTCAGGACTTAAATATATGACTTCTTATATCCTGAATCCAAAGTAGACATGATCCAGCAAAAAAGTCACATCCATTTTTTCCCCTTTCAAAAAATGCCGTTTCCTACAATGCCTCATTTGTGCATGTAGACGTTAATTTTGGCCAGAGTAACTAGGGTTATAGACTTCCTGAACTGTACCTCCTTGGAGTAGATTGTGCTGGAGATCTTGGAATGGTGCATATCTCTGATAACAGGCTGAGTACTGACTCCGTTATGTACTCCAGAAAGTGCTTGTCATTTGAACTTTTGCCATTGACTTCAACTGGAGCAGAGTTAGGTCAACATCGAGTGTTTTTGAAAATCCCGCCCTAAATGTACTTCTCTGCTCCTCAGATAGAAGTTCCCATCTCCTAATCTGAGCTCTTTATGTCAGTGGTCTTCTATTGCTTCTTCCTGGTGCTGAACTGAGTCCTGTGTTCTTTTTAGTTTTCTACCCTTACGCACTGGTCCCATTTTCAAAACGGATTCATGCAGTTAAGATGCTAAGGGTACAATTTTCAACAACACCTAAGGGACAGATTTTCAAAGGTATTTAGGCACCTGAAGGTTCAGATAGGCACCTAGTGGATTTTTCAACAGTGCCTAAGCAGGTTAAGCTCCTAACTCCTGTTGATTTCAATGGGACATAGACACCTAATCTGCTTAGGCACTTTAGAAAAGTCCACTGGGTGCCTATCTGCATCTTTAGGGGCCTAAATACCTGAATACATTGAAAATTTGGCCCTAAGTGACTTAGGAGACTAAGGGTATGTCTATACTGCAATCAGCAGTATGATTGCAACATGCATAGCTAGATCAAAGCCAACTCAGACATGTCTATATGTACTGCAGCAGTCGCACTTCTGATTGCAGTGTAGATAAACCCCAAGTGTCATTGAAAGTAAATGGGATTTAGGCGTCTAAATCACTTAGCTGCTTTTGAAAATTTTACCATAAGCTCTTTGGGCAGGGACTGTCTTGTTGTTCTGTGTATAGCAGGGGTTCTCAACCTTTTTCTTTCTGAGTCCCCAACATGCTATAAAAACCTCTGCAGCCCAGCTGTGTCACAACAACTGTTTTTCTGCATATCCAGTAGATCAGTGTTTCCCAAACTTGGGAGGCCGCTTGTGTAGGGAAAGCCCCTGGCGGGCCAGGCCGGTTTGTTTACCTGCCGCGTCCGCAGGTTCGGCCGATCGCGGCTCCCACTGGCCGCGGTTCACTGCTCCAGGCCAATGGGAGCTGCGGGAAACAGCGGCTAGTACGTCCCTCGGCCCGCGCCGCTTCCAGCAGCTCCCATTGGCCTAGAGCGGCGAACTGCGGCCAGTGGGAGCCGCGATCGGCTGGATCTGCAGACGCGGCAGGTAAACAAACTGGCCCGGCCTGCCAGGGGCTTTCCCTACACAAGCAGCGTCCCAAGTTTGGGAAACACTGCAGTAGATTAAAAGCCAGGGTTGGTGTTAGGAGGTAGCAAGCAGGGCAGTTGTCTAAGGCCCCACACCACAGGGAGGTCCGCAAAGCTAAGTTGCTCAGGCTTTGACTTCAGTCCCACGCAGCTTGGGCTTTTGCTTTCTGCCCTGAGCCCCAGCGACTCTAATGCTGACCCTGCACTCTGGTTTATTTCGGGGGACCCCCTGAAACCTGCTCGTGGCCCCCTAGGGGGCCTTGGACCCCTGGTTGAGAACCACTGGTGTATAGCACCAGGGGGGCTTGGCCCATGACTGGGCGTGCTGAGCACTTCGATAATAAAAACAATACATTACGAGTAATTGAATGTCAATTTTAATCCACTCTGAACGTTTTCACTTCGCTGTACAACACTAATTTTGCATGCACAGATCTAATTTTCCAAGACAGGGGGAAAAAACACCCCAAACCAAATCTCCTTCAACACACAAATAAGTTAGGCCTTAGCAATATCTACTTGACCAGTATAGTTTATAAATAGTCTATTTACTGTATAACCAAGAATATAGAAGGGAAATATTCTGCAAACTTAGTAGCCTTTGAACTGTCATGTTTCATAAAGAGTAAATGATAAAAAAAGCATAGCACTCATTTGTTAGCCGTATTTATGGGTATCTTTTAACTGTTTTATATGTAGGCTCTAGTTGGCATTGTTTCTACTATAGGAAATAATTATCTGGCTGCGACTGCAACATTTTAAGCTTTCACTGTTACTATAAAATGAAAACCCCAGGAGAATTTTTAGTCGTCTTGTATTGCTCTTTTGCAGAGACTTAGGAAGTAAAAGTTTAAAACTGCCTAGTAACAGACAAATGACTTTTAAAAGCCAGCATTGTACTGGCTTGGGAGTACTACAGGAAAAGCTACTTAAAAAAAAGGAAGGGAGTGGGGAATGCAACGGTACAAGAGCTAAGCAAGGCTAATTATTTTTTAAACAAATATATGGAGGTCATCTAAAACTGAATACCTGAGAGGCCTTTTCCTACATGTGAATTGTCAGATCCATGTTGCAGTGGGCATCCAAGCATAGACCTGCTTTGTAACAGTGTTCCCAGTAGAAAGTGTTTTAGTGTATATGAGCAACGTGCTATAAAACAACAACATGCTGCTTCTGAATGCATTAAGGCCAATGTTTTCAAACTTGGGTCCCTAAAGTTAGGCCAAGAGAGCCTCATTTTCAGAGATGGTAGCATAGACTTCAGTGGGGTCTGAGGCTGATCAGCACCTCTGGAAATCAGGCCACTTCTATTTAGGTGCCCAAATATACATAATGCTGATGACTAACTTAGCCATCTACATTTGTAAATGGTGGCCTAAGGTCTTTGAAAATCCCAGGCAATGCTTTCAAAATGTTATTTTTAAAGCAGCCTCACAGCGTTATGTACCCAAACCCCAATGAAATTTAACAGAATTTTGGTGCATTGCTGAACTCCTGTAAACTGCTTTGAAAATCGTACTCATATATTGTAAGTGATGGGTGAATCTCTAAAGAGCTGGTGGTTCACTTTGGATGGTTGTCTGAATCTGTTCAGTCTGGAATCTGGTCTGGGAATTTTATTAATGTAGATTTCCAGTACGTGATTCCTAGATTTTCTGTGGCTTTTCCACTTCATTTTACCCAAAACAGGAAAAGCAGAAACATGCAACAATTTACAAAAGAAGTTGACCAAAACATTTTTGAATCAAAGAAAGATTCATGGTTGGATCAAAGATTCCAAGAAAGTGTTGGCTGTCCTGTTTCACCAATGCTTAAATTATAATAATGGGCCAAAACCTACAGTCTTACTGAAGTTATGTCTGAATAAGGGATAAATAAATAATAATACTTTGGAATCATCATGTGGAAGGGGACTAGATATTGATAAAGCACTTTATAAAAGTGAGTACAATGAATGTTATCTTCAATTTATATATGTGGAAACTAAGGCACAAAGAGATTACCGCCAGCATTTTCAAACCTGCGTTTCCAATGGTAGACTCCTAAATAGACATTCCGGCACCTAAACAGAAGTGGTCTGATCTGCAAATTTGCTGAACACCTGCTACTCCCATTAACTTTAGTGTGACTGAACACCAGACCATTTCTATATTTGTGCCTAAGTATGGATTCAGAAGCCTAGTTGTAGACACTTAGATTTGTCCTGAATGACTTGGTCATACAGCGAGAGAGTGGCACACTTGGAGCTAGAAATTGTTATTTGATTTAATTGAGTTTATTTATTTATACTGCGGTAGTGCCTAGAAGCTTCCGTTATGGACCAGATCAAACACAGAACAAAAAGAAGCGCCTGCCTGAAAGAGCTTGCACCTCTGTAGTGCTCGACTCCCAGTAACGTTCTCTAGCCACTAGATTTGCTGTCTCCCTGCTGTGGGAATTAGCAGTTATAAAGTCTTGAAACATCAGT
This sequence comes from Terrapene triunguis, assembly GCF_002925995.2. NCBI lineage: Eukaryota > Metazoa > Chordata > Testudines > Emydidae > Terrapene > Terrapene triunguis. Next base: position 8,326,889 of record NW_020664440.1, on the reverse strand, counting down.
GTCCTAGCAAACAGTTGGAGTTTTATTATTTTTGTTATGTTTTCCAAATGGCAAAGCGGCAGTTATTTTTCTGCCATCTATGGATGTGCTGCCTTGAGGCTAGATACACACAGGGGACTTAGACTCAGTGTTGTAATAACGTTTAGGCACCCCGCTGCCTCCTGGAACCCACAGCCCTGAGTTAGGCACTCATGCTTCCTATACAACACCTGAGAGAGCTAGGAGTCTCAGAATGGGAGCTAGCCCTCTTAGCAGGGAACCGCTTAAATGCCGAGGAGAGAGGTGTGGCCTAAGCCCTGTGGTGGTAATTGGGCCTACCTAATGGGTGGTAATTGTGAGCTCCGCTGTCGAAGGTGAGTGTTCGTTCATAAGATGTCAGTGACCTATAATAATACACGCTGATGGGAAATGTTGCAAAATGGAGACGAAGTGAATTAATACAAACAATAAGACCTCCGGATATATTTAAAGGACTGGGTTAAGATCATGCCTGGTTAACAAGAACAGTATGAGACTGAAATCAGTTAACCAAAATTGGTGTGTCGGAAATTAGGTCTAATTGGCGGACAAAATAATGAGAGGATGGGCTATTCCACCCAACGCTCCCCTTCTAGAGGCCTTAAAAAGAGACTTGTTGGGAAAGCTGCCTACCGGGAGGATGGGTGACTAAAAGATGAGAAGGGAAAGGAGTTTCACCATCATGGCTTCCACCCCCCGCTACCGCCTAGAACCCTGGGCCTTCTTTATCCTAATTCTAGAAGACATCCTGACCAGAGCAGGCCAGAAAGAGGGAACCAGATGACATTGACACTTCCGCTGGCTTCGGCTAAATCCTGAACACCACTTGGGGACATTTCCCCCTCCTTGTGTGTTCTTTTCTTGCCCCACCTTATTTCTTCTCTCTCCTATCCTTCTCTTTTTTTCCTTCTGTCTAGTAAAAGTCTGGCTTAGCCAGCCAAGGCAGCATGTTTTGCAACACTGCTGTAAGCCTGTGGCCAGAAAGAGGCAACTAAAAGCAATGCCCTAAATAGCCTGATGCTGGTACAAATTTATCAGGTCTTGGACCATGTGCAGTGCCTGTATTTTTTCCAGCAGTGAGGTTACAAGTAAGAATCAACCCCAGAGACAAAAGCTGCATTTTCTCTCTTTGCTGTTGTTTTCTTTCCTCTTTGTGTCTGGTTTGTCTGGTTTTGTCTTCTAGGAAATGGGATCGGTCTTGAACAACAACAGCAACAACGATAGTTCCAACCCATCTCAACTAATTTATCTTTTCCCCAGAAGGACAATTATTACCATCTTTAATACCTTCAAAGAGACTGTCAAACAAGGGTTTTTCCCTTATAAAAACTCTTTACAGATAAAGGGAAAGGGAACAAGTGATGTTGTTAAAATGAAAACCTTACTTAATACTTTACATTTCAAATGCTGTAACTGTTTCTTCCCCCGCTCCCCATATCTTTAATAAAAAGTTAAAAGGATTTGTAACGGTGGGTTTTCCATGGTACTGAGCCGGCTGAGGTCTCTGCATACCAAACCCTGAACTGTGTTTAATGCTGTTGAATGTTGGACAACTTCAGGCTAATGGTAACACCTTTGACTCTTTGGGTCTTTTATTCCATCCCCTGCCAAAGGGAGGTAGGTGCCTATGTCTGGGATGGAAGGAAGCACATCTCTCCATTCAGAATTCACAGCCATGAACCCTTTCCTGGAGTTAAGTCCCTAACTTGGGTCATCCTTTCTTGTAACAACAACAAAAATGAAGAGGATGAATGCTGGTGCTGCTGTCCCCCTTATAGTCAAGAGCCCAGGGGTTTGGGCATCACCTGGGAGCTGGAATACCTGGGTTCAAGTCCTTGCTCTGAATCAGGCATTATTCAAGGGGACTGGAGCCAGGTCTCCCACATCCTGGGTGAGTGCTCAAACCAGCAGCAGCTGCTCCACCACCACCTCCTCCATTTTGCATGTGGCCCAATCCAGTAGGTAGCCTCTGAGCACACGTACTGAATCAGGCCCAACAGGCAAGCCAGGTGGAGGAATGCCTGAGAATCCCTTCAGGGCTTACATGATACTTAGGTGCCAAGCAGCTTGATGATGCGAGGGCTAAGACAGCCCAGAGGACTTTACTAGCAGAAACCTAGGGACTTCAGGCACCTACTGGATGAGGCAGGGTTTTTGAGGATCTAAATTTTGGACTTAAAAAACTGCCTACGTGGCAGTTAGGCTCCTAGATCCCTTAGTGAATCTAGTCCTTGATCTTTAAACATGACTGAGTGGGATACATTTCCACCTTTAATCCTTCAAATTTACTAATGCTTTCATGTACAACTATAACAGTAACTTGGAATGAGCATTCCACAAATATGCAAATTGTCTGTCAGATTGGACAGGCTGCATGCGTTTGAAGTTGTGTTGACAGCCTACAGAAAAAAAAGGCATTCTCCGCTCAAACATGGAAAAGATGTTTATATTTTTCCCCCTCTAACAACATACATTTTATGTTCTAAGTAGAGATGGAAGCAAACTGCAACATTTGAATCAGGATCTGGGTCTGTGTTTTGAACTCACTAAAGTTAGGAGCTAGTTTGCATCTGAATTTTTTGGCTCCTCCCATTCTTGGAACAGGTAGGTCAAGCCATAACATTCAGATCCAGATCTGGGTGCAGATCCCAGTTGCCACAAACTTCAGGGGGACTTTGGAAGTGACTTTTTGGTCTGAGGCTCTATTTCCAAGTAGGCTAATAAAGGAAGTATCTCAGAATCTGTTGCTATACTCTAGAACAGTGGTCCTAAAACTTTTTTGTCCGCATCCCCCCTTACCTAGTCCACATCCCCCTGGGAGCTATGGTTGGGAGCTGGGGCTGTGATCGGGGCTGGCGCTGCAGCTGGAGCCTGGCCGTGATCGGGGCCGGGAGCTGCAGCTGGGAGCGGAGCCGAGAGCTGGTGGCCAAGGCTGGGGCCGGACCTGTGGCTGTGGCTGGGGGCAGGGCTGGAGTAGAGCTGGGGGCAGAGTGGGACTGGATGGCGTTCCCTCCCCGCCACCCACCCCCGAATGTTCCGTTGTGCCCTCCTAGGGGAGGCATGCCCCACAGTTTGAGGACCACTGCTCTAGAAGCAATGAACTTTGTCTTTGAAGGTAATTCCAATCTGATACTTGACAAAGTAAGACCAATCAGCCTCAAGAGAAGCTGTGGAACTCAGAACCTTTGACAGGGAGGCTCAGAAACAGCAACTGTGAGACCCAAGGAAGATTGATTCCACAGCAAGCATTGATAGACAAAGAAAGAAAAGGCCATGTCTTCCGGCTAAACAAAGACCTTAGTACACAATTTTCATTAACATGTTCCGTGGGTTTTCTTCCTTAGAGATTAAAGAGAGATCAAAATCCCTCTCACTCCATCACATGGGCATGTGGCAGACGTACACAATTCCGTGGCCCTGGCATATTGTTCTGTCCAATGAGGTTTTATTCTACATTGTAGTTTAACATAGAAAGTATTGCTGTTTAATAATAGAGTGCATTGAGAATTGTGATTCAAATAGGAATCTTATCTAAAGGCTGCTTCCTAAATGCATTGTTGACACATCTTAGCATGTGAAGTTTCTGTACAAAGTATCAAAAGGCCAAATACAATAGGGATCATCGCTGAAATAATCATTCAAGTTACACACACTTTTCCTCCTGCTCTTCAAAAATTTAGTTTGAGGGGGGAAGATTCGCTGAAGAAAATGGGGAATCCCAAGTGAAGGGCCAAGAGCTTATGAAGCTGTAGTACCTGCTTAGAAATTAGAGTCCTTTAAGAATGCATAAGCCTAAAGTCTGCCTAGAATTTGTCAAGTAAAGGACCTGTGCCTTCAAATCTAGCCAGTTTGAAGTCATGGCTAGATGGGGAAAGTGGGAGAAACTGAGTTCTTCATGCATTTGGAAACTGAGCATTTCATGCATTCGTTAGCTAATTTTCAAATGTGGTCATCTACATAGATTGCCGATACCCTACAGCTGGATACTCACACGGGCATCGAAAACCCCATCCTCTGAAGGACTGAGCACCTTCAGCTGCAGTGAGAACTAGAGCTAGTTAAGTGTTCATTAGGTTCCAGGATTTGGCTCTATGAGCATAAATGTTGTTTAAATAACCAAAGGCCAATGTGAGATTAAGGGGCTCAGCGCAGCTGCAGTGTAGACTCTTTGCATGATCTTAACCAGCTACCTGGGAATTCCCCCAATGTGGGGGGAATCCTTGGGTATCATAGGAACCAGTGTAGTAGCTTTAGAAACCCCCTTGAAGGTCCTGGCATCAGGGGGTATGGCTAGGAAAAAATGGGTTCTGTTGCACTGTAATTATTCCCGGCTGCAAGATGGGACCCTAAGGCAATTGGATGTGAATTAGAGCCACTCTAATTTTGCACTTGTGTAACATCATTGACTTCCATGCAGTTTTATCTGATTTGCCCCAGCGTGAAAGAGAAACGGGGCCATTGTATGCCAAAGAGTGGATGAAATATTTTGTATTTCCGTATTTTTTCCTACTTTTATTATCAGTTGAAAATGCTAAACACTTATCACACACACACAGAAAAGAAAGAACATGGGCTCATGGTAGTGAATTTTCATTGCACGTTTCACAGTGAATCTGGACTGTATCAAAAACTTGCTGCTGTATGTTTAGTTTTTGCTACTCTGTCTCATTGCTGCTGGGGGAGGGATAGCTCAGCATTGGTCTGCTAAACCCAGGGTTATGAGTTCAATCCTTGAGGGGGCCACTTAGGGATCTGGGGCAAAATCAGTACTTGGTCCTGCTAGTGAAGGCAGGGGGCTGGACTCAATGACCTTTCAGGGTCCCTTCCAGTTCTAGGAGATAGGTATATCTCCATATATTATATTGTACCCATTCAAATCATCAGAATGGGTAACTGTTTATCAAAAATTAGGTAATTAAATTCTTAAAAATCAACATTAAAGTGATAAGATTCAACCATGATTCCATAAAACCAAGGAAATATGGTCACTTTGTGCTTCTTGGATGTGCCTTGGAATACTGTAGCTGCACGAATAGTGTATTCCTGAATCAGGCTGCCTGAGAACAGTGGGTGAGATTACATAGCATGCGTGTAGGTATTTTGGAATTCTATCCGTTTATACCGACCCATATTTAAACAGTCACAGTAGAGGCTTAATTTTCTTGTATAGGTATTGTTTGCCAATGACATCAATGAGAAAAGAACTAGTGGCTCCAGATGGAATATCTTCAAAGAATATTCTTTAAGTCAGTCTCCCAACAGTAAAGAAAGGAAAATTGATGCCAAAAAAGTGGTTCAGTATGGAAATTAAAAGTCCAACAGTAAAAAACAAAGAACACAATGTAACAACCACACACATAGGTGTTTTCAGGATCAGGCCTCAAGCCTGTTATGTCTGCCAATAGTTCATGTAGTATTCAAGACAGGTGACAGCAGGGGCCACGCCATGGCTAACTTCATAAGCGTAGATAACTCAGCAAGAGTTATGAAATCATTTGACAGAGGCCAGATTCAGAAGGCATCTGAAATGTCTTTCTTTAAAGATAATCAAGTTAGGAATCAAAAGGGGTCTAATGTTAGAGACTTGTCTTTCAAATGCAACAAATGATTATACCTGTCAAGATTTATGGACAGATTTATTTATGTTGACAGTGGGACCACTAATAGTTTGACAAATGAGAATTCTTGACAGATACAACAGATACGTTCAAGTGTATTTTCTTCTATTTGAAAAAAGGAAATGAGTGAGTTATGACAACCCTGCAATCTATATTGATACATCTACACTTAGGCCCATCTACAGCAGGAGACACATTCTAGGTTGCTGGATGCCCAGTGATATTCTTGAACATCAAGGCCCCCACTATTCTTCTCCACTGAAAAAGTATTTAAAGGGGCAAATGTAGAGAAAACAGGAATGAAAGCACCTAAAGCTGGTGCTACCTGTGAAAGGTTTTCTTTCAATATAGGATGACAATCAGAGGAAGAAAAGTAGGTCCCTAGCAAGATTGCTCTCAGGGACCTTTATATTTAATGACTGACAGATAAGGAAACCTCTCTTTGGGTCTCGGTAAGCCTAATCCCCGCCTCCAGCACACAGTGCCAAACCTCATGTGTCACCTGTGCATCTGGCTAACTCAAGCCAATCACTAAAACAAATCCATTTCCCATGGCGAAGAATTCTACAGTAGGGACATAATTCTGTATAAAAGTCTAGAGGATGGTTCAAAAAAAGCTCTAAAGAGTTACCATTCTCCATTGAGACCTGATCCAAAGCCCAATCAAATTTATGGAAAGATACCACTGATTTAAATGGGCTTTTGCTCAGACTCTGAGATTTAACAATTGTGGAAGACTGGACAACCTCCTAAGTGTTGCTCTATAATCTAGCAGCCCTTAAATGTTGCTTTCATTTAGCAGACACTAAGTGATGTGAGTTACTCCTCCCCTGAGTGCCTAATCTGTAATCTTCACACAGTTTCTGACAACCCAAGGAGTGAGAGATTGAAGAGGGGATCCGCCTTTATTACTTTAGGGGCTGTCTTCTTCTCAACATGGAACTTGATAAGTGCTGATGAAACAACACTTGGTACAATGCCAGTGTCACTTTTGGATAATTGGTTTGGGTTGCACTTTTCAGGTAACAAATGGGTTGAATTAGCAAGCTCCCCGTGGCCTTCAAATCAATGCAAACAAACAAATGATCTTTTAATTTAACAATGAGACCATTTCCAGGCCCCCTCAGTAAAAGTGAAACAAGGGTTCCATGCATTAATGTGACTTTGTATTCTCTATCTTCTAAGAACCCATCCTGTGTCTTTGGCAGATTAAACTAGATCTGGCTACTCTCCCTTGAGGGATAGTAAGAAGTGGGTAGCCAGTATTTTTGAACCAGGCATATGTCTCACATCAAAATGCATTTAACTGAAGCACAATGGGTAATGTTGTTAATGCAAAAACATTTTGGTCTTTCAAGAAACCATTAGATGACATCAGGGGAGGACTGGAGTTATAAAAAAGAATGAACCTTGACAGGCTGAGCTAACTATTATTCTTTCACCAGCACAGTTGCCTCCCGGGAAACCTTTGGACGGTACATTAATGATTTCACATTTGCTCGTGGTAGCCCATCTGAGCTGGGGAACACCATTTGCATCAGTCTGGGTATGAAATTCAAGAGGCCTGTGTGCCATCTCCTTTGTGTTTTAAAAAAAAAAAGGGGGGGGGGGGTATCCTATCCTCTGCACCCTTACATTATTGAGAGGAAACGTTAGACCCATCTCATCCTGCTATATGAATTTTGCATCTTGTTTTCCTTGAGCAAGGTAAAAAAAAAAAAATCCGCTCTCTTTGCCAGTCATTTTGCACACACCAGTCTTTGTTATATAAAATTCTGCTCTGTAATTACCAGACACAGCCGTGGGAGTGGTTAATCTTTTAAAGCAACATTATGAATTATAATACCAAGTGTATACTTCACGATAGTAATCCTGCAGTAATGCAAGCAATATTAGCATGTTCTGGGAGGCAGAGTACTGCCAGGGGACCAGGGATCTTCCAGGAGAAGAAAAGGGAGGGAGGGAATTTCTCAGTAATGAAAACGATGTCATGTTTAGTCCCACAAGCTAAAAACAAACTAAATATTTATGATGAAGAAAAAAGAATGAGGAGGATTATGGTATCATTCAATGTGGAATGAAATGTTACCTAATCTAAACATTTACATAAATAAGAGAAGGATAATGTATGCTGTACTCAGACTGATCAGAGACTAGAAAATTAACTGTAATAACAGCAAAAAAAGTAACAGCATTGTATGGTATAGTAAGTGTCTGGTCTTTGATGCAGAATAGTGGCTTCTATTCTATAGGTGTAGACTGTGCTAGCACAGTAGGGCCCTGACCTTGTTTGGGTCCATTGGCCACTAGCAGGATACAAACAATTAACAGTAATAATAATGTTGTAATAGGGATGATGTCATTAGCTCTTCAGTGGAACCAAAATTTGACCTTCGCTGTACGAAGTGCTTTCTACTATGTAGACCTCTACACTTGAGCTAAAAAGAGTAACCTCATTAGCTGTTAGCAATAGTAGGCTCTTATCCTCTAGGTAGACTAACCACTAGAGGGACATGACACACACTGCGAGCATGTTACACAGGTATTCTTTGATCTCTGTAGTGTTCTTTCTTTTTGAAATGTTCTATTTAAGCTTACAGGTCTGTCGCATCTTACGCTGGGGTTACGTTCCGCAGTCAGCGCGTAAAGCGAAAATTGCATATAGTCAAAATTGCATTGAGTTTAATGGCGGGCGGAATCGCCCGCACTACAGGTACAGTATTAAAATTGTTATTTTTCTCCTTTTTTGTGTGGTTTTTTTGTTTTTGCCGACCGCGTAAAGCTGAAATCGTGCATGTTAAATGCGCGTAAGATTCGACAGACCTGTATTTTTTTGCTTCTAGTAAGTCCTCAGGAATAGCCCTAACACAAAGTATAGTTTTCTCTTTATTGTGATACTCTTTCTAGTTTTTTAAACTGCCTGCCCTTTGGATGACTGGCTCCTATATACATAGACTCTGATCCTGCAAACACATACAGGTGTACTTGACCTTACCCATGTGAATAATCTGGGCAAAACTGAGTATGTGCAAAAGTATTTGCAGTTTATAAAGTGCTTTGGGATTCCTCAGTATGAAAGATTTACGTAAATAAGGTCCTGTCTATACTGGAGTTCAAACCATGTTAGCCAAAAGCATGTTTAAACCCAGTTATTTCTAACAAGGTGCTGACAAAGGCACTTTTCTTCCACTGAGCTCCTGTGCCCATTTGGAACCCCACTGAAGTCAATGGGGTTCCTGCAGGTGCAGAAGTCTGCCTGCAGAGACCTCATTGCAGGATTGTGGCTAAAACTGCTCTGTAGCCAGAGATGCAAAAAATTTTCTCAGTTCATGCTACAGTTTAATAACAGCTCTGCCTAACAGTCTTTGAAATCTTATGCAGACAGGGCCATAATGGAATGCATTGCCATTAATAAACCAGTTACATTTCTAGTCAGTGTTTGTCTGAGCCACTCTTAAATTTCTTAAAAGTTGGTTTCTTCTATTGAAATAGAATATGAATGTGTACAACTGTTGAGGTACTCTTTTATATAAAAGTTCTCTAGAACTGGTTCTCACCCTTTCCAGACTACTGTACCCCTATGTGCCCTGCTTACCATCCCTAACACCCGACCTGCACTTGCAACTCCCACAAACCCATCCTGAGACCCTCCCTGGGTTGAGAAACACTGATCTAGATGAGTTGATGTACCCTCTGGAAGACCTCTGTGTACCCTCAGGGGTACACGTACCCCTGATTGAGAACCACTGCTCTAGAACATAGTAGACAATAGTAAGTTTTCTATAGGCTTTTGAATCATACTGAAGAATTCTATAGCATGGCTACAATTCTCTATTATATTCAATAGCAGTGGTTCTTTACTGCAGCCTGCACCCCTTTGGTTCTCAAAATATGTTCCCACACCCCTTATCAAAAATCGTTGAAGTAGGTCAGTTCTTTAAACCTAGATATATTTTTTGTTTGTATATTACAGTAATCGTTAAAAAATGTATAATGTTAATAAATACATAGGTTTGATGAAACAAAGTAGATGTACTTACGTGCCTGTGCTTAATTTGTGTTTTCGATGATTTACCTACTAAAAAAATCTGGCATATCTCGCACCCCCAGAAAGGGAATCGCACACCCTCAGGGCATCCCAGGTTAAGAACCACTGTATCTATAGGATAGTTCAACAAACCTACAAAAAGGGTATCACTTCCTCTTATTCTATATAACTTTTTTATAAGGGAATATTCTCCTATAATATAAAAATAATAATATAGAGTTATGTTGCATTTCTTTAACCTTTTCATCTCAGGATCTCAATATGCTTTAAAAATAATTAATATGACCTGACCCTTTTGGTTTGCGAGTTACTATTATAAATGAGGAAACTGAGGCACAGTGAGATTAAATAACTAGCCCCAGGCTGTGAGTGAATTGGGAATTAGCATGTGGATTTTCTATCGGGAATCCGAATGTGATCTGAGGGTAGTACATAGGGCATTTAAGCATGTGTGGGAAAACTACCATGTAACTTTTTGAGGGAGAATTTATTTTCTCCCTGGTTAAAATGTGCTAAGATTCCATGGTTTATCTGAACAAGTAAACCTAAAGATAACAGTTTAGTAACCCAGGGTGATGTTTACAACTGTACTGAATGTGACAGCTTTCAAAGTATTATGTATATTTCTAGGGTTGTACATGTATAGCTCTGACAGCATGTCAGTTATAATTTTTGTAAAAAATTGGATGTAATTTATTATGGTTCAAATATAGAATAACTATAAATGCTTCAGAATAAAATACTATTTTTTGCATTGTTGATAGGTTCATATGCATTATAAATGGAGATTAAAATGTGTTAATTGACTGGGTCATTTCCTTTCTCCCCCTTTATAGTCAGTTGAAACATGATTTGTTAGGGTTAACTACAGACAAATAGAACTAAATGAAATCCTTGCACAATAGACTGGACTTCTATCCACAAACAAGACAATTTACAAGACAAGAAGTTATAAGAGAGGTGGGTTTCAGTTGCCTTGGTCCACAGCTATGTTGGTTGCTCATGTGTGATTGATGGTACTTGTGAATAATACCAGTTGGCAGACATTAGTAACACTTTGCCTCACTTTTTATACAGTTGTTCACTTTTCCATGTTTGGCACGTTTTCATATTTTTAACCGGAATTTTTAAGCAGTGCACGTTTGACATGAAATAGTCTGAAACCTAATGCTTCAGATTTTGAGGTAATCGATATATCTCAGTCTGTATATAACATTATTACAAAACTCTTTTAACGTACAGGATTATAATAATTCAGTGTAGCTTCCTTGTCAAGTTCTTATATTTTTTTTGGTCATTTATGTAGTACTAGAACTTCTAAAACCACTTTGTGCCTGATTCTGATCTCGCTTACCCCAGAGTGTATCAGACGTAACTCCACTGAATTAAATGGCGTTATAACTTCTGTGAAAACCATAAGTTCAGAACCAACCCCTTTGGTTGAACCTTAATACATGCATTGGTATGAAATTCTGCAAGGCTTGTTGCATAAACAACAATAGGAACTACATTGATTTGTTTCGTAGTCAGTTATCTGCTGCTTTTCTCCTGTCTCTGGGCTATATACAGATTTTTACTTAGGAAATAAAGTGCAAGGGAGACGTGGTATATCAGCTTCTTTTGTTAGTACTGAAGTGGGGTGCCGTAAGTATTTGGGCCCTTTGGGGTACGTCCACACTGCAATTAGATGCCGATGGCAGGTCTATGCCAGCTGACTGGAGCTCGCGAGGTTCAGGCTAAGGGGCTGTTTAATTGGGGTCTAGACATTCCTCTGGGACTCTCCCACCTTGCAGGATCCTAGAGACTGGGCTCCACCCTGAGCCCAAACATCTACACTGCAATTAAACAGTCCCTTAG
>NW_020664440.1:8235348-8310348 GCF_002925995.2 Terrapene triunguis | reverse complement strand
TTCCACTCCACCAAGCTGCCCTCAAATGAATTTAATCTAATCTCATGGTTTTTAGTCTCACCATCCTGCATCTTTTTTCTGTAACTTCCTTTCTTCCTTACATCTCGTTCTCCCTGACTCGCTATGATTGTTCCCTCCTACCACTCAAGCCGCTCTGCCAGCATTTCAGTAGCTCTTCCTCCTCCCCATGCCCCCTCTCTGAGGGCTCTTTGATTAACCACGCTCTTCTCTTCTCTTCTCTTCTCTTCTCTTCATCCGTCCTTGGTGATCTGTCCTGTTCCTTATTCCTCTATAACAATTCAGTAATCTGCTCCTAACAGCCAAATCTCCTAACACTTCACTCATCTTCCACCTCTACTTCTGTGATGTTCTCCGCTTGGGTGTGTGATGCCATCCTGGTCTCCTGCCAAAAGCAGCTTTCTTGTTCGTATCCTTGACCACGGCTCTGACTCCCCGTTCTCTTTGAGTCACAGTATACATCATCTAATTTCCTGATTGGCTGACCACAAAGAGGAGCCATCTTGACTCATTTGCTCAGAATGGATATGAGGAAATATCTCCTGGAAAGCTCGAAGAAGGGAGCCGACATGCCATCTCCAAAGACACTGGATAAGGTACTAGGCCACAGAACTTCCCAGATGAAGCTATTCACATTGTTTTTTCCTATGAGGTTTTCCAGTGTTGAGGCTGATTTACTGAAGGCATATATACAATATGTAGTTTGGGAATGGGAAGGCTTGTTTGCTGGAAATTTTGCTATGTTAATGCTGCTTAAAGGTGAGTGCAAAATACTCCATATTCCTATAGGCCAGAAATCCCAAATCAAAAGCATCAGGCTGCCTTGTATGTCTCTATGGTAAAATCCAGGCACCACTGAAGTCAATGGCAAAACTCCTGTTCACTAGAGTGGGAGCCAGGATTTCATCCCTAGTTTTATCCAGTTGAACAACAGCTGCACTCAGTTGAAACTTCATACCTAAAAATCAGCACCACAAGGATGAGTACAAATGACCTCATTTTCCCTTTTGATTCTCATTACTTCCGTTTTGTTTATTCTCATGTAGCTTGTCACTGAAACTTGCTTTATTCTCTGAACCATCTGGTGGTACCCTGGTGTGGAGAAGGCCAGCTTTGCTTCTGCTTCTGCCTGATATTATTATTGCATTAAACTTTCAATGGCTAATCTTTAATCCTGTGGCTGGCGGTGTGAGCTGCACATCTACATGTTGTAATGTTTTGGTGATAGTTCGGTCCCAATTCAGCAAAGCACTTAAGCACATGCTTATGTGCCATTGACTTAAATGTGGCTTAAACACTAGCATACATGTTTAGTCGAATAAGGATGGATTTAAGCATATGCTTCAGTGCTTTGCTGAATCAGGGCCTAAAAGCTGTGCAAAGGGCTCCTGGCTGGAGACCAGCCTGGGTGGTCTGTTTATCTCTGCCCCTGTAATAGCTACTTTGGCTGCTGCTGTCCTAGTACCACATGATACATGTGCCATGTCAGCTGGCATCTGTCCTTTTCTGGTGGTGGATCATGGAGTGGACTTGAGTACACTTCTCTGTAGGTGCTCTTGGCTTGTATCCATGTTGCCATGGTTCCTATACATTGCCTAGGACTATGGCTAACCTCTTTCCCATATTGTGTGTGTGCCCGTCACTTGAAATCGTAAGCTCCGTTCTCATTCAAGGTACAGTATTCTAAAACCTTAGTTAATCGGATCCCTTATCCTCATCCACCATTAGCTAGATCCACAACCTTCTTGCCTGCCCTCTGCTCTTCTAGCTTCCCTCCCCCCCCCCCCAAAAACAGTGTGGAGGACAATTTACAGTATGCATGTATACAGTAAAAGAGAAATAATACATTTTTCTCGCTAACTTTCGCCCACCCTAAGCCTCCTTCACAGAGCGGCAGCATCTCATAAATGGCCACAATTTCCCCTCATCCCATGATGTTTGCATAAAATTGCCTTTTGTTCCACCCCCCATTATTTGGTGCAGAAAGTATCCATTCCTCTAAAAGTCTACAGAACAATGAAATTGTGGGAATGGGAAATTGCCTCAAAAAGGAACAGAGAAATTTGCCTAGAAAACACACTTACTTTCATACTCTCTACTAGTAATGCAGATAAGAGACAGATTTGCCGTCAGCATTCTTGGATAGCACTACACTTCCTACCCTTTCCCCCCCTTGCAATGGTGCTCTAAGCAAGGGCACACAAGTCACATATCAAAGGCCAACAATAGTTATACTTTTACCTAATGTTGTACTTTCAGTTTATGCCGTGTCTGCCTGTCCAGATTAACAGATTCCAGCTAGAAGTGTTTGTAAACAAAGCTGAAGAAACTCTCCTAACTTTGCCTCAAGTACTGCATCATAGATAGTATAGTCATGCAATGAATGCCCCTCGGAAGAAAACAGATGTACTTAGTAACCTACCCTATGGCACTGAGCTTTGCATTACAAAAAGCAGCAGAGACTCTTAGTAATCAACAATCCCACGTACAAATACGCTGCACTTTTCCTTCTCTTTATCATTGTCTAATTAAATTTCAGTCAACCTGAACAAAAGACATCCATATTTGTTGTAGGGAGTAAATAGGGGATGTGCTGGAGAATTAACATGTGCAATGTCTAGCTGCAGGTTGGAGAAGAAGAATGCTTCCTTCCTTTTAGATAGCTGAATTATCAAGAAATTCATACATGGTGTTTTCTGGCAAACATTTCTATTTTAATAATCACACTTAAAATAACAAAATATTACAGTGGTGAGTGACATCGACAAGATGGTGTATACCAACATAGGGGATTAACTCAAAAGATATCCAGAAAATTGTAATTTCTATAGTAATGGATATTTCTCAAAAAATATTCTGTTGATGTTTGACACTGTAATGGATGGTGCCAGCTTACATCAATTTCACTTTCCAAAAAAGTGTCAGGCTTTTAAGGATGATCTTTTAAAGGTTCGTTTTTATCCTGCATCTCGGGATGGGCTAACTGAAAATACCTATAGTTGGAAAATTTGGTATTCTTTAAATACAGAATGACTTAATCAGTGATAGTTAGCATGGGCACCGAAGAGCAATATTTGACTTTTAAACACTGAATCAAAATGGGATCAATATGTATGGGCCTGACACGTTACATGAGCCCATTGACTACAATGGAACTCCACAGTAACATTGGCTTGTAAATTACAGAGCAGTATTTTTAACCATGATTTGCTCCTTTTTATTAGAATGTAATTCTTTTTAAAAAAGGAATACAATATAAAAGAATGGGGAACTGTTACATTCTTACACTGCAGTTCTTTGTATTATTCTGCTCAGGATTAAATAATTAAATAAATGGAGATATCCTATTTCCTAGAACTGGAAGGGACCTTGAAAGGTCATTGAGTCCAGCCCCCTGCCTTCATTAGCAGGACCAAGTACTGATTTTGCCCCAGATCCCTAAGTGGCCCCCTTAAGGATTCAACACACAACCCTGGGTTTAGCAGGCCAATACTCAAACCACTGAGCTATCCCTCCCCCCTTCCGGGTGTGGTAATAGATACAGCGCTTTTCATCAGTAGATCTCAAACTGCTTTATGAAGGAGGTAAACACCATTATCCCCATTTTACAGATGGGGAAACTGACGCATAGAGAGGGGGAAGTGGCTTGCCCCAGGTCACCCAGAAAGTTAAGCCAGGAATAGAATCCCAGTCTCCTGAGACTGAGGTTGAGGCTAATGCCTTAGCTACCAGACCACAGTGCCTCCTCATATGCACTGGGTTAACTCCTTCCCTATGTCACAAGGGTTTACTGGGTATGGGGTGGTTGCCAGTGTGAGCACCCCTTCTCCCTAGTGCTCTCTTGGACACCGACTCCTTTGCAGGATTGACACCATAAGTGTAAAGTGTAGGCCTATCTGTCCTGCTTGCCGACAAGCCACATCCTGAATTATGGTTTGCGAGAGAGGAGATATAACCAGGCACTCAGCTTGCCTGGGAGCGTATCATTTGTGCCACATAAGGGTGACATGGGGATGGGCCAGCAATTGAAAACGTTCTTCTTAGCTGCCCTGAGTCATCCTACCCTTTACGGGCAGGTCGGCTCAGAGATCCTTCATGAATCCTGCTGGCTCCAAAGTCTTCTCCCCCATCCCCAAAGTGACCATATCTAGTTAGAAGTGGGACTACTTGCAGCATACTACTCAGAATTGGACCTTGTTTGACTGTATTCATTTCTTTGGGGCATTTCCAGCACTTGTTTGTAGGGCTTGTTCTAGCTGCCATCCTTCCTTTTGCCTTCCAATGATCCATGGAAAGGAATGCCTTTTGGAGTGGTTGTAGTCTCTTGCCACTTTTGGGTGTTGATTACTTTTTGATAATTTTCACTTTGTTTAGAATCTGAATATTGGCAAAACCACACACAGTCCAAAGCTCAGTGGCTGTTGAACCAAAGCCCCATGTCGGCATCTGAACCCCACCTGTCTCTCGTTTGCTTGCTTTAGGGAATTTTGGGGGGTGTGTATTTATGAATAGCTACTTCTGCTATCCTATGAGAAAGAGAAGGAACATTGACTGCTTTGACGACTGCTTTGCCATTGCTAAGGAAACTGCTCCCTTGGTAACCATGGTCAGTACATCTGTCTCGTTTTATCTCCAACTATCACATAGACACCACCATGGAAAGAATATTAAAAAAAAACATTTTCAAATAGGAAAAAATAATGAAAGCGAAAGGGTTTTATTCATTTGTTTAGTGAAAAGTTTAGGGAGACTTTGCTTTGAAGTTGGGGAATGATTAGTAAGGTTGAGCCTTGCTTGTCAAAGATGTGTCCCTGATGCATTATTAACTTCTAAATAGAAACAAATTTTTTTCTTCTGCTTTGTAGCTCTTTAAAACGTTGCTCACTTACTCTCTGTTAATACTCCTGATTTACCCTAATCTCAGTTGGACTAGACAATGGTGCATCTGGAAGAAACTGAAACTCAAGTACCTTAGGGTAATACAACCAAAGTAAGAGCTTAAGACAGAAGTTCTTTCATTCAGGAAAAAAGTTCCTGTTGACTTGGGCATTGTAGTGCTAATACAAAGTCTGATTTTGCAAGGTGCCAAGGACCTTCTGACAGGAGTTCAGCACCCTGTAGGGTCAGGCCCATTAGTAACGATCATTGGCTTTGCTGATGGTAGAATACTGCTCAAATCCATTAGTAGATAGGAAAAAGGAGAACATGCCAAAGAAAATCTAGAATGAAATCCTGGCCCCACTAAAGTCAATTGGAGTTTTGCCATTACTTCGGGGATGCCAGTATTTCACTCCAGGTCTACAAGGACCTTGAGTGTGAGAGCCTGATGCAGCTTTTCTCAAAAGAATAAAAGAGCCTAAGCCAGACACTATTGACAAAGTTTCCAAGCCAAATAAGGCAAAATAAATATGTCAACCAGAGTATAAGCAAATAGAATGTGCACATTTTAGAGTGTCTACCTGGCACATCAGGGCAAATTGATATCAGCAGTTTGGTAATGTTTTTGTATTAACATTAAAAATATTTGATAAACTTAGGTGAGATATTTACTTTTATGTCAGTAGCAGCATAGAGAGGACAGACACAATGGAACTTTGATTAGAAAATCATCTTTTGGAAGTGGGGAAAAAAGTGAAAGATAATAATCAAAGAGAAGAGGACAAGTTATCGACCAGCTTTAAGGGATGTTAAAGTCAGAACAATAGAAATAAATACCCTTAACAAAGCCCATTTAAGGAGCAATTCAGTGCTTATATATCTTGGGAATAGGAAACAGTGAGATAGATATCCTGATTTTATGTATGGTGTCCAGGTAGTAGAATGTGGCTTTCTTATTTGAATGGCATTTGGAATATGTTGCATAGTTCAGGAAATGCATCAGGAAGGAATTCTGGCAAAAAAGGCAGTCATTCATAACTTCTTACAGACGTTCCCCCTTGAACCATACTAATTTGGGCAACATGCCTTGATGCTCAGTTGGTTTTGACTCAGATGAACTATCTTTCATCAGTTTGCCCAGTGCAAACATTTTAAAACCACCACCAATCTTGCAATATCAGTTATACACACTATGCCTTCTCCTTTTACCTATTTCTTTTTGGATAGCTATTGCAAAGACTTCTATTGTTCACTATTAGTTGATTCCCTACTGTCATTGTCTCAGGTGTCTAGAAATATCACAAATACCCTTTTCCCACAAGTATGTTTCACAGCCCTGCATCTCATTTTTTTATGGTCAGTCTTTGCAACAATTTCATTTTCCAAGCCCCTTTGCTACAAAGAGCACCATATATAGCACCAAGTCATTGAATGTTGGGTTCATCTTCATTCAGCCATCAGAAATACCAATACCATCAACATTAATAGGATGCAATGAATCATTTCTCCTCACCATTTCCCATTAACCCGTGTAATTTAAATGTCCGAAGTGCTTCTTTTCAGCAGAATACCTGTACGGTATACAGCAGCAGAAGACTCGCATGGCTATGAAGTAGCTGTGGTGGTGCAGAGAATGGGCTTCCATCTTGAACAGTCACTTGCAAGTCTTTTTCCTTGGGAGGATTTAGGCTTCTTAAAGCCTTCAAAATTGCACCTTCCACATTCGTGGTCAGCCTCATGCTCTATTTCCTTCAAACTCCGCGCTCTGTAAAAGTGGACCTTCCTTTGCCTGTTTGCCATGACCCCCCCATTGCTGCTGTCTTGTTCTCAGTTGGTCTAAGACTGCATTTTGCTGTGTTCATCTCTCTCTCTGCATAGGTGACCAAATAAAGCCAATGACTGTTAAGAATATGCTGTAACGTTGGACACTGAAAACTATTTAGTTTCCTCTCCTCAGCTGTTTTTAACAGCCATGTTTCTGCTCCATATAACAGGATTGTCATCACTACCGCACTGAACATTCATATCTTAGTTGTCACACAAACATCCTGCCTCCCAAACAGATGCCTTTGAAGATGCTGAAATGCCATTGATGCAAGACTGATCCGACATGTGACTTCTTCCGTTATAGAACCTCCTGATGCCAACTGACTACCCAGATAAATAAAACTATTCACCCATTGCATGACATTGCCACCTGTATGCAACATTGGTAGGTCATTTGTCCCTGTTTTATAGGAAGGATGCATTACTTTGGTTTTATCACCATTGATCTTAAGTCCGATAGATTCTGCAGTTTTTCACAGCTCTTCCAGCAGTAGCTGTAATTGTTCAGTAGTCTCTCCAAGCCAGGCAATATCATCTACATCCTCTGAAGATGAACGTTTACATTTCACACCTTCTACTTTGGCCTCAGTCAGCTTTGTCATGAGATAAGTGAGAGAATGTATCCGAGGCGTATCCCTGATTCTGCTGAAAAACCAGTTTGTAATACAACTGCTCACCCTCACACAGCTAAATGTACCGGGGTACAGTTCCTCCCAGGCACACTAAGTCCTCAGCCCCCCCTGCTCCCCCAATACTGGTGGAGCAGCATCTGCAGTGCTGATTGATGCACTGAGTCAAAAGCAGCTGGGGTACATCTACACTATCCGCCAGATCGGCGGGTAGTGATTGATCTCATAGACTCATAGACTCATAGACTTTAAGGTCAGAAGGGACCAATATGGTCATCTAGTCTGACCTCCCGCATGATGCAGGCCACAAAAGCTGACCCCCCCACTTTCCCTTAACTCTGCTGTTGAAGTCTCCAGATCGTGATCTAAAGACTTCAAGTTGCAGAGAATCTTCCAGCTTGCGACCCCTGCCCTATGCTGCGGAGGAAGGCGAAAAACCTCCAGGGCCACTGCCAATCTACCCTGGAGGAAAATTCCTTCCCTACCCCAAATATGGCGATCAGCAGAACCCCGAGCATACAGGCAAGATTCTCTAGCCAGACCCTCATTTTACCAGCGATGGCCGTTATTGCCTAATTGATTAAAATCACGTTATCCCATCAAACCATTCCCTCCATAAACTTATCTAGCCTAATCTTGAAGCCAGAGAGATCTATCGGGGATTGATTTGTCGCGTCTCATCTAGATGCAATAAATCGATCCCTGAACGTGCTCCCCGTCGACTCCGGAACTCCACCGCTGCAAGAGGCGGAAGCGGAGTCGACGGGGGAGCGGCGGCCGTCGATCCTGCGCCGCGAGGACGCGAAGTAAGTCAATCTAAGTTGATCTAAGATACGTCGACTTCAGCTACGGTATTCTCGTAGCTGAAGTTGCGTATCTTTGATCAATCCCCCCGCTAGTGTAGACGAGGCCAAAAAAGTCTACAAACACAGTGTTAACTTCCTTTTGTCACTCTAGTTGTTTTTCAATAAAGTTCCGCAGGGCATGGACTGTAGATTGACCTGTACGGAAACCACACTGGTTGTGTCTCATTTTTGGGTTGAGACAGTATTTCAGTTGTTTCAGTAGTATGATCGTAAACACCTTCCCTGGGACTGACAACAGTATTAGTCCCCTATAATCTGAGCAAGCAGATTGCTCTCTTTTTTTCAAAAAAGGGATACACCCCGTTTTCCCCAATGTTCTGGAATGTGACCGGTTTCCCAATTTGACTTTATATGCCAAATATATTTCTGGGGGGAGGAGAGGGAAGGATGGTCTGGTGGGGGTTGGGGTTCATGTCCCTGCTCCACCACAGACTCCCTGAGTGACTTGCACAAGTCACTTAGCCTTTCTGTGCCTCCGTTTCCCCATCTGTAAAATGGGGATAATAGCAATACCATACCACACAGCAGCTTTGTGAGGATAAATACATAACAATTGTGAGGTGCTAGATAACAAGGAAATGGGGACCAGATAAGTTAAGTAATAATAAAGAAAAGCACTGTCAGTTTTGACATGCTATAACATTATAAGGAAATCATACTGACAATTTTTGGGTTTTGTTATTTTTTTCAACTAGTCCAAAATTTATAGCTAGATCATTGGTATGGGAAAAAGAGTTTGCAAGATTTCCTTCTGTATAAAAGGATATTTCATAAGAGTACTGAAAAGTATTAAGATCAATATTTGCCACTGCTGTGTATCAGAGTTCAGATGCTGGGTTATATTTAAGGTCTGGAGCAAGACCTCATTTCAGTTAATGTATTGCTGATATGTAGCAGAAGTTTGGTGTGTGTGGTTTAGGTCTTTCAATTCTAGGCTCTGGCCAATGTAAACAAACAGAAAAGTCAGATTAGTTAGCACGTGCTATGAAGGATACTAAAAATACTGCCATTACATGATGCTGAACTTCCTCTGCAGTCATTTGTATAGGATAGCTGAGATCAAGAACGTTGGGGGTGACATGTAAAATCTGTGCCACTTATTTAACCACTCTGTCAAACTGAATTGGTCTATTGTTGCTGCTTTAGCCTTGAGAAACAAATGGAGTGGGCCTTGGCTGGCATATGCTGAGATAGCTGAGGAGTCAGCCTTACTGTCTCTATGGCAGTTTGACAAAGCAGCCAAAGGCAAGAGGACTGGTTTCTTTGCATTATCTTTATGTCAGCTAAGGGCCTCCACAAACAGGTCTCTCAGGGCTGATATTACAACTGCAGTCCAATCTGTAGGAGCCCTTGGCTAGCACATAGCTAATGACTGCTGTGAAATCAGCCTTCCTGGCTGTGAGGTGGCCCAAATGGTGACCTAGCTGACATGCTGGCTGGATGAGGGCTCCCAAAAAGTAGGCCACCAAAATTTCTAATTATGATATTGCCTTGATGCATTTATTTCTTCCCTGGTGTGGGAGAGAGACACAGTCCAAATACACTTTCCCAAACAACAAGCGAGAAAGCCCATACCATGACAATGAATCACTGGAAAATAGGTTCTTTAGGCCCACCCTGTTACTACCAGGCTGCTAGAACAGTTTCCTTGACTCTCCTGGCGGGACTTGTATGCTCGATAGCCTGTGGCCCAGTATTTAAAGAGTCCATAGTCACTTCCCTCCATCCCAACACGATGATCCTAACCAAAAACATTTAAAGAGAAACATATCAAACTAAAAAGTTAAGTGGATTAGATCACTGTTAAGAAAATATTTATGCAAAGAATGTACTTTTGTGAAAGAGTGCGTCTAAGGTGCACCTGCAATCCTTGTATTGGAATCGAGCTAGTCGGAATCTCTCTGGTGAAACGTTTTTTGTGAGAAAATTGAAACAAACTTTTTGCAGGGACTTAAGGATTTTGACAAAATCTTCTTTGGGAGGGTTTCTCAGGTCCAGGATGGAATTTATCATCAGAGAAAGAGAGAGTGAGACCAGAATAACCAGGAGCCTAGTGGCTAGAGCACTTATTGTAGGAAAATCAGGTTCAAGTCTCTGTTCTTCCTAATTCAGTGTTTCCCACAGCACACTAGCCATGAGGCTATAGAAATAGTGTCATTCTTTCATTCTGGCCTAATTAATATTTAATCATTTATACAAAGAGCAACAGCTGAGATTGAATCTGCTCCAAATTAAATAGAGCAGGGACAGGTGAATGACCTAACACTGGGCTATTTGGGAAGGGGTTTTCCTCTGTTTTTTCCACAACATAATTTAAAAGGTCTCGCTTTTGTTCCAATGAGCAACGAAAACAAATTCCAAAACCTCATTTTTTTTTTTTTAAACAGAATTCTTGTTTTCTGGCCAGCCCTAGATGTTAATCTCGTAAACAGTAGGCCAACTTCTGCTTTCTGAGCTATGCCTGTTCATTGACTGAGGGAGGAGAGGTGCATATGTATGATGGAGAGCAGAGATTGTCCATGGAACTTTAAAACAAGTATAAACCCCCAAAGTTTTAAAGTGAAATTAAGATCATGTATAATTTGAACAAGTTTGCCCTTGAGACGAATGGAGAGCATATCAGCTGGCTCTAGCTAGCATGTTTTCCGCAGCACTCTGTAATAAAGAAATGAAGTACAGTGTGTACTTTTCTGGCGAAACATTTAGATTGGCTACTGACACACTGTAAATGTTTATAAAGAAAACAAAATGTGGATGTTGGCCATTTTAATTAAAACTTGCAGAATCAGTTTACCCCCAGTCACATGATCTCCGAGCCATATTTTATCTTCTTTGGAAACATCCGCTTGGCACTACAGTAACATGGAACCGTAAATCTTACAAACAAACTACTCACTTGGTTGACTGGCTTGGTAAGCGACGTGGCTGATATAGACATTGCCAGGTATCTGATCTTTATCTGAAGGTGAAGGTTAATATCATGTGGCCCTGCCACCTAAATTTGATTTTAACACTTGAAAGCTAAGACGCAGTTATTTTACTGGAGAATGCAGGCAGCATTATAACTTTAACACACACAGACCACTATCTTGTTCATTCTTCTGTTTTGCTGCATCAAGTAAAATCCTTAGCTCTCTTGCTTTCTAGGGGTACTGGAGCTCCAAAATTGTAGTATTGGTGAATAGCTGAACGCTGTCTTCTCTTGTTTGATTTGCACTGCGCATGCTCTGTTAAAATGAGAGAACACTGTTTTGTGACAATTCTGCCGCTACTGTCACTTATTTCACCGCCTAACTCTTATATCTTTTTGCAAGTGAAGTAAGGGAATCTCATATTTAGTTGTCAGATAATATTTCCATCACTGAGCTCTGCTTCTAAAGCCAGGGAACAATGATTTCAAGTCTTTGCTCTTTGTTAAAAAATAATAAAAAAAAGTCCCTCCAAAGTGTTGGCACATTTGTTGGTCATGTAATTAGAGAGCTGACAACACTGGGTAGAGACATAACTTGAGATTAATCCTGGTGGATCTATTCACTTAAATACTGTTACCCCAGGGATTACTTTGCCTCATTGTGCGTGGGTGCTGCCTAAGCCTTCCTACGCAGCTCTTGTCAATGCCCCGAACTGCCAGCCTGCAAAACCACTGCCTGGTCTATGTAGGTTTTGGCCACTGTGTCAAATTGTTACCAGTAACTTTGAGTTGTGAACAAATGTTAACTAAAGAGTGTAGCCCAGTTCAGCCCCTGAAGTAGGGAGCCTCCCGTGTCACAGAGCTGCAGGAGTGGCTTCTACTAGCCTCCTCTCTGCAGTGCAGGGGTTATAATTAGTATGGGGCTGTTTCATCTGGCATAAGTTAGAGCAGTGTTCAGGCCCCATGCAGAACAGCCTCAGGATCAGGGGAGAGCAAAGGTGGCTTAAACCCGTCTTTGTAGACTCCTTTCTGAGTGGTTAATAATGAAAGCCCAGTATTGGGCCATCATTTGGACTATTAAATACACCAGGCCTGATTCTCCATGAACTTGCTCCTTGCATAGTCTATGTGCAAAAGGGTTATAAAACATTATCAAATCAGAATGTGCTGACCTTGTACAGAGACCAGGACAGGTATAAATGTATATGACTCTATTAGAGAGACAAGGTGGGTGAGGTAATATCTTTTATTGGACCAACTTCTGTTTGTGAGAGAGACAAGCTTTTGACTTACACAGAGCTCTTCCTCAGGTCTGGGTGTAGCCTCACCTGTGGGATACCCACCCCTGTTGATGTTTACCTCTCTTTCTGTTTAGTGTATGTTTGTATATATTCTACATACACCTCTACCCTGATCTAATGCGACCTGATATAACACAAATTCGGATATAACACGGTAAAGCAGCGCTCCTGGGGGAGCGGGGCTGCGCACTCCGGCGGATCAAAGCAAGTTTGATATAACGCGGTTTCACCTATAATGCGGTAAGATTTTTTGGCTCCCGAGGACAGCGTTATATCGGGGTAGAGGTGTACTGCAAAGGCTAATGTCGAGGCCTAATTTTGAAGCCAAAAAATACATCGCCTACTCTCATGTTGTCCTATGCTTCAAGCCCCACCTTCTCTGCAGAATTCAACCCAAAATTTTTTGCTTCCCTTTCCGTAACTGTGTGTTCTGGAGCTCAGAACTGGCTTTTAAACTCAAGCAACTGCTGTGAATTTAAAACAAATCTTCTTGATTTCAAATGTCAGGGCACATCAACTAAGAGAGAAGAATGAATGGCAACAGGCTAGAAACTACAATGGGCTGGAGTCTTTACAGCTCCATCAACAGCTGGGTGATAATGAGCGGAGTCCTAAAATTACCCATCTATTGATGATGGCTTGAATGTAGCAGACATATCTGAAAGACAGTGACTGGCTCTGGCTGCACCCTGAAACTGGAAATATTAGAATAATAGAATCATAGAACTGGAAGAGACCTCGAGAGGTCATCTAGTCCATTCCCCTGCACTCATGGCAGGACTAAGTATTATCTAGACCATCCCTGGCAGGTGTTTGTATGACCTGCTCTTAAAAATCTCCAATGATGGAGATTCCACAACCTCCCTAGGCAATTTATTCCAGTGCTTAACCACCTTGACCGGAAGCTTTTCCTAAAGTCCAACCTTAACCTCCTTTGCTGCAATTTAAGCCCATTGCTTCTTGTCCTATCCTCAAAGGTTAGGAGAACCATTTTCTCCCTCCTCCTTGTAACAACCTTTTATGTACTTGAAAATTATCATGTCCCCTCTCAGTCTTCTCTTCTCCAGACTAACCAAACCCAATTTTTTCAATTTCCCCTCATAGGTCATTTTCTAGACCTTTAATCATTTTTGTTGCTCTTCTCTGGACTTTCTCCAATTTGTCCACATCTTTCCTGAAATGTGGTGCCCAAAACTGGATACCATACTACAGCTGAGGCCTAATCAGCATGGAGTAAAGTGGAAGAATTACTTCTCGTGTCTTGCTTACAACTCTCCTGCTAATACAGCCCAGAATGATAGCTTTTTTTGCAACAGTGTTACACTGTCGACTCACATTTAGCTTGTGCTCCACTATACCCAGATCCCTTTTCTAGGAAGTCCTTTTCCATTTTGTTTGTGTGCAACTGATTACACCTTCTTAAGTGAAGTACTTTGCATTTGTCCTTATTGAATTTCAGTCTGTTTAATTCAGACCATTTCTCGAGGTTGTCCAGATCATTTTAAATTTTAATCTTATACTCGAAAGCACTTGCAACCCCTTTCAGTTTGGTATCATCTGCAAACTTTATAATTGTACTCTGTATGCCCTTATCTCAATCATTGATGAAGATATTGAACAGAACCGGACCCAGAACTGATCCCTGCGGGACCCCACTCTATATGCCCTTCCAGCTTGACTGTGAACCACTGATAACTACTCTCTGGGAACAGTTTTCCAACCAGTAATGCACCCACCTTATAGTAGCTCCATCTAGATTGTATTTCCTTAGTTTTTTTTTATTAAAAGGTCATGCGAGACCTAACAAAGAAAGCTATTAGGTTGGTTTGATATGATTTGTTCTTGACAAATCCAAGCTGACTTATCACCTTATTATCTTCTAGGTGTTTGCAAACTGATTGATTGCTTAATTATTGCTCCATTATCTTTCTGGATACTGAAGTTAAGCTGACTGGTCTGTAATTCCCTGAGTTGTCCTTATTTCCCTTTTTATAGGTGGGCACTATATTTGCCTTTTTCCAGTCTTCTGGAATCTCTCCCGTCTTCCATGACTTTTCAAAGTTAATTGCTAATGGCTCAGATATCTCCTCAGTCAGCTCCTTGAGTATTCTAGGATATATTTCATCAGGCCTGATGACGTGACAGCATCTAACTTGTCTAAGTAATTTTTAACTTGTACTTTCCCTATTTTAGTCTTGGAGCCTACCTAATTTTCACCATGTTAGCTGTTCAATCACTACTAACTTTTTTGGTGAAAACTGAAACAAAAACGTTATTTAGCACTTCTGCCATTTTTACATTTTCTGTTATTGTTCCCCCTCCCCCCATTGAGTAACAGGCCTACCGTGTCTTTGGTCTTCCTCTGGCTTCTAAAGTATTTGTAGAATGTTACCTTGTTATCCTTTATCGCTCTAGCTAGTTGAATCTCGTTTTGTGCCTTGACCTTTCTAATTTTGCCCATACATACTTGTGTTGTTTGTTTATTTTCATCCTTTGTAATTTAGCCTAGTTTCCACTTTCTGTATGACTCTTTTTTGAGTTTCAGATCATTTAAGACCTCCTGGTCAGGCCAGGGTGGTCTCTTGCCATACTTCCTATCTTTCCTATGCAGTGGGATAGTTTGCTCTTGTGGTCTTAATAATGTCTCTTTGAAAAACTGCCAACTCTCTTGAACTGTTTTTCCCGTTAGACTTGGTTTCCATGAGATCTTACCTACCAACTCCCTGAGTTTGGTAAAGTCTGCCTTCTTGAAATCCATTACCTTTATTGTGCTGTTTTCCCTCTTACCATTTCTTAGAATCACGAACTCTACAATTTCATGATCACTTTCACCCAAGCTGCCTTCCACTTTCAAATTCTCAACCAGTTCCTCCCTATTTGTCAAAATCAAACCTAGAACAGTATCTCCCCTAGTAGCTTTCTCCACCTTCTGAAATAAAAAATTGTCTCCAATACAATCCAAGAACTTGTTGGATAATCTGTGCCCTGCTGTGTTATGTTCCCAACAGTTATCTGAGTAGTTGAAGTCCCCCATCACCGCCAAGTCCCGTGCTTTGGATGATTTTGTTTGTTGTTTAAAAAAAGCCTCATCCACTTCTTTTTCCTGGCTAGGTGGTCTGTAATAGACCCTTACCATGACATCACCCTTGTTTTTTTACCCCTTTTATCCTTACCCAGAGACTTTCAACAAGTCTGTCTCCTATTTCCATCTCAACCTGCGTACAAGTATATACATTTTTAATATATAAGGCAACACGTCCTCCCTTTCCCCCTGCCTGTGCTTCCCGAGCATGCTGTATCTTTCTATACCAATATTCCAGTTATGTGTATTATCCCAACAAGTCTCTGTGGTGCCAACTACGTCATAGCTGTGTTTATTTACTAGCATTTCGAGTTCTTCCTGCTTATTCCCCGTACTTCTCTCATTAGTATACAGACATCTAAGATACTGATTTGATTTCCTCCCTACGTTCTCTCTTGCCTCTCCCTTATCCCTCCTACATACTGTTTATTTTTATCACTCTAAGGTTAACTAGTTTTTTGGTGGGGCACTAAAAACCAAAATCGTGTGACTCCTTTTGCTATCTGCAGGCACGGCAAATTTTTGAACTTTATAGTTACAAGGCTACTCTACTCTGTCCATGAAGAGAGAGAGAGAGAGCAAACTCACATTATGGCTTTTAAGTTAAAACCCCTGCGTATGAAAAGTAATAGCCAGGATAAATTAGCTGTTATTGTGACAAAATAACGTCCGAAGATCGGAGTAAAAATCTCCAGTGCATTGCAATGATTTCTTGTGATTAAGGGGAATGTTTTCGTGGAGGGTGCAGTTTTTGCCCATGATTTTCCCCCTTTCTTTGTCTTATGTAGGTGGTGTCAAAGATGTTTTGGCTTCACAAAATGGGAACAGACTGGAGAAAGTGCAAGAAGTCTCTGGAGGATGTCAGGCTGGAACTTCCTGTTTACCAATAAGGCAGACCAGTAGCTTTTTCAGGCTGGCTTTGTTTCTGCATCCAGGCACAGTCACAATTTCTTGGGACTTTTAGCACAGCATTGCTGAGTGCATTCTAATTTGGGGAGTTGTGTAGCAGAGGCTAAGCCCTGGTTTCTTCAAAATGCATGGCACTATACCACAAAGACAATTCCAGCACATCAGCGCTCAGCGATGCCCTGTAGGTCCATGTTTATGATTTGTTGGGGTAGCTTCCAGAGGTAAAGGTATTTCCACAGGTCAAGTGATAGTCTGCTTATACAATATAGTGTATTTATCAGATATGCCACTAGGTTAAAAGGCAGCTGAATCATATAGCTCTTCAGAGCCTTGGGAAGACCTGAAGAAATCTTGATAAGCAGCTTTTAGTGTAATATATTGTTTAAAATTTCCCCTATAAATTCAGATCAGTAAACACATTTTTCTTTGGGTTACACTGCTGCCTGTAATTTTCACAATACGGAAAAATATATTTATTTTAAACAGCACATGCTACTTATCTAGGGAAATTTGTAGTCATTTTTTTAAAATACTCCATATACAAGAAAAGTAGTTCTATATTTTTTTAACAAATGCTTTTAAACAATTTGGCAAAACATAAAAAGTGTACTCTGTTGAAGATAAACTATGGAAATGTGAACATCCTCTTGAGGTAAATCAAATAATGGACTGTTGGCCTATTTTTCAAACCATTTCTCCTCAGTAACTTGACATTTGATAGGATTATCTATTACCGTTGGATTTTGGTTGACTCTCTGGCATGCCTGAGAAGATTGTCATCTTGTGATTTAAAGATAATAGAGCCAAGCATGTGAAACTGCACACAAAGAAGAAACCTTTGACTCATAACTGAATATTTTTTTTAAAAGAAAGAGGAAGAATTTGTCTTCAGCTTGTTTTGATACACTCACTGTTAATGAAATTATCCAGTGATAACTTTCCATTCTAAATGTTGCCTTATTATGTGTTAGCAAGGCTCTTATGGCATTCCATATAAAACTACACAAACATGGCAAAATACGATAATGGTCGAAAGAGCTGAGGAGGATGAATTTGATTAAACGCTTGTGACATGTAAGCTTTAATTCAAAAATGTCAAAGCCATTTGTTGTGAGCTTAAAAAGAGTTTGGGGATCTCTATGAATCGTAGGAGCTGTAACAATTGCAAGGCAAAACCACCTCAAGTAAGAAAGGCAATAGTGTATAAAAGTGAAATAAGCCATATACCATACATAAGCATGTAAATACTGGCAAAGAACTTGACCATTCAGCATTTCCAAAATAGCTAATATCTATTTTTACTAGTAAGCCTTACAACTGGGGGGGAAAAAAAGAATGAGTTAGAGTGGGCTTTTTATTATGCATGGTTTTATTTCTCTGGATTTCAAAATTACCTAGCATGCATTTTAAACTTTCTATAATGTACAGGGTATTTTCATTTCTGTTTAAAAAAGGCTAAACACTAAGATATGTCTCTGCTTTGCATTCTAATTCTATGTAACTGATTTGCACATCAGAACAAAAACCTAATTTTCAGATTATGAGTCATGCACTAAGAAATAATTATTGTTCCACTAGAAAAAAATGTTTCCACTTTCCCCCCCCTTGCTCAATTTATGTGAACGGTTTACAGGTTGCTTTCTTTCACAGACCACCATCTATCGCTCTTTAGGGACTAGAAAAAGGCAGACATGCAACTGTTTTAACTGCATTCTTTTGCTTGCAACATAACACTTGCCTTTTATTATTTTATCTTCGACAATCAAGGGGTGACTAAATGGTTGCAGGTGGTGATGAAAATAAAAGCCATCCATCATTATTTATTAGGCATGAAAAAGATACACAATAATGTAATTTAATCTCAGAGCAGACAATTATTTCCACATATTGATAATACAATGTGAAAACTGTCATGAATCCTAATATGATGTTCGCCTTTATTGGTGAACCACTAGTAGCAATACAAATAATGAAATTGTATATATATAAAAAAAAGGTACTTATTTGCATATACCAGTACTATCGGAGAGAAACATTATTACATTTTCCAAAGTTTGTAATGATCACAATTGATGCATTACTTTATTTCTGATGTTTGAAAATGTGAAATCAGAGATTACATGAAATAAATATTTTAATTGCTGTGTCATTGAAATAATTCCTCAACTTTGAACATACTACTAGATAAGCACTAAGAGTTTAGAACCTCTCAGATCTGCTAATCTGTTCACATGTTTATGAGAGGCACTTACTCCATTAAAAATAATTAATAAAAACTTTGCTCAATGTGGGGCCTGACTCAAAGACGGCTGAAGTTATTAGAAAGAGTTCAGTGGGCTTTGGATAAGGCCTTCTGTGGCTGAGTGCTATAAATAAAGTACAGTTGGCTCCAATTTGGACAAAAGACTTCATACATGCGTATTTTTAAGGGTGACATTTAGCCCTGGGCTGAGTGCCAGCAAAAGGTCTTTGTGCCACTTAAGGCCCACTTAAGCTTTTTCTTTGAGGACTTGAGTGGAATTTAAGTGGTGCATAGGCCTTGTCCTGAAAAAAAAAAAATATATATATATATATATATATACAGGGCCTCACTTTATAAATGGGGATTACACATAAAAAATATAACCACAATGGTATACCTAATTTACATTTGAATTACCATAGTTGGGCATGCAAAACAGACATTTACTTGCTCATCTATTCAGTTTTGCATCTAACTGGCCATTTGCGTGCACATCTACCCAATACAGGCCTTCAGACTTGGTAACGTATGTCTGCAGCATTTTGCTGTATCTTATTAGTGACTAGAGTGAGGAAGATTTTTTAAAATGTTCTCTTAGGGATTGGGTCCCTGGTAGAAAAATCTCAGTGGATTGGTAATTTTGAGAAGACTTGTAAACTATCTGTGCACATTTAGTTTTGAAGTCAGTTGTTCAAAGGTGGTGTAGACTCCATCCCTAGAGCACGTGTGCTAGGGGAAGTGTTGAAAATGAGCTCTGAATGGGTAGGACAGTCTCCTTACTACTCTGTATATAAACTCACAATCTTAACCCCTCATCCTGCAAACACTATGAACATAATGGGACTTGCCCTGAATTTGGGCTGAAATGGAGAATTTAGGTTTTCTTTATTTATAATTAAAGCTTGGCCAATTGTTTGTCATTCAAAGGAATCTAATCTGATTTAACAATCTTTCCAAGCTCATAAAAAGATAAGAAAGGTAATGGGGATTCATGGGATGGCATTTTGTAACCTAGCAAAATTGGAAGATTTTACGAAATGACTCTAAAATATCTGCAGAAT
Source organism: Terrapene triunguis (assembly GCF_002925995.2). Classification (NCBI taxonomy): domain Eukaryota; kingdom Metazoa; phylum Chordata; order Testudines; family Emydidae; genus Terrapene; species Terrapene triunguis. Next base: position 8,290,624 of record NW_020664440.1, on the reverse strand, counting down.
TTCACCAAAAGGCCTGGGAAATGCTGACATATTTGTGAAACATGCTGAAAACATGCTGGCATTTTGGGCTGTCACCACAAATATTTGGCAGTGTGGAAAAACAGAGATTTTGCTTAGCCCTGGTTGGAATCAGATAGCCAATCAGATTTGGAGGCGCTCTCTAGAAATTCCTCATATTTTTGGAAAACAAAAGGTTTTCAGGGGAAGCTCTATCTTTGTTATGCATTAGATTGCTATGGGAGGAGAAGGTGGGAGTCAATAGCTCTACAGAAGAATGGCCAAGTCAGAGCTTTGCTGAAATTCAGTGGATTGTTTCTGTCCTTAGATTTGTGTATTTTCCCCTTAGGAACGTGGATCTTCATGTGAGAAAAAAATCTTTATTAATTATTAATTTTTGTTTGTTATTATTTATTACTGTGTCCTCACTACATTGCACCATGAGTGATCATTTAACTGTGAAGTGGGTGTACAATGTTATGAAACCAGAAAGGCAAAGGGTCATGCCCAGAACTCCTCTGCACCGTGGTGACCTCTGGATGGTGGAATAGCGGGTACCAACTGGACAAAGACAGAATAGCCCTGAGATGGCTCCATTTGGTGCTCAGGGTTGAACCCAGATTTTGGTGGTATTCAAAGGTGGTGTGCAGTCATATTCGCCACTCCACCCAGTTCCTGCTCCAAGTAGCATTGAAGAAGTCTTGCAAAGTAGGTACAAAGAGTGTCCTGAGTTGTCCTCCTGCCCCACAGTGTGCACATCATTGGTGAAATCCTGGCCCCACTGAAGTCTGTGGGAGTTCTGCCACTGACGTCAGTGACACCAGGATTTCACCCAGAGTGCAGATCTCTATCCACCAATGTGGATGGGTATCAGCAGCCACCATGGCCTCATCTCTCCACATGGTCCAGACTCTTTCCACATGTGTGGGGTGGCAGAGCAGAGACTGGGTGAGCCATGGGGAGGAATGGTGGTTAGGTGGGCCCTGGGGCAAAGCTGCTCATTGTCCCTCTCTGGCTTACAGAGATTTCCCAGAAAAGCTAATACAGCCTGGATTACATCTATGCAACCTGAACTTCTATGCAAACACATAGACACAAATTATTCCATGTGAAAGAACTCAGTTCTAAAAGAGCAACATATCCTGGAGGTGACATGTGAGTAACTCCTCTGGGAGCATGCTCTGTATGCATTGTGTGTACCAATAAATGCTAGAATGGGTAAAGAAAAACTGATCATTGGAAGCTACTGACTTCACTGATTGCTTAAGCACCGATCATGTTTGGCAGAGGCCAAGTTTTGATAAACCGTACCACAACCAAGCAAAAACAAGGAGACAACGTGGTATACAGTAAGTTCTGTGGTCTAGACTATGCAAAAAAGACAAATTCCCTGCTCAGAACCCAGCATAAATGCTGTAGAAATATGTGAGGATAAAGAAAGAGAGAGCTCTTGCCCATGTGCCCTCAGAAAGGCTTGACAACCACAGCCTCGAGCCCATTTCAGCCTATCAACACTCACGTACATGCACAACAAGGCCCTGTCTCAGGAAGAGGACTGGAGGATCCACACAATGGTAAAACCTCTAGTTCTGTTGCTCTACCAAACCAGCCAGCTTCCATTCCCTTATATGCTTATACACTTCCTCTGTGGTCCCCCAACAGCGAGCCATCTGCTATGCAGCGGAACCGCAGTAGTTCAGTTGGTGGGGGACTACTGTGGCCACAGAGGTGAGGTTGGATATAGAATCATAGAATTATAGGAATGTAGGGCTAGAAGGGACCTTCAGAGGTTGTCTAGTGATTCCCCCGGCACTGAGGGAGGACCAAGTATAGCTAGACCATCCCTGACAGATGTTCATCTAGTTCTCAAAACACCTTGATATAGTGAGGGAAGATTGTGCTCTCTAAGTATGCACATTCAATCTTTTGAAAAAGCTATTGTTCCAGCTAAGCAGCCACATTCTGAATCACAACTGTGTGCAAATTCTCAGCCTTAAATCCCAGCAGTCTTTGGAGAAGTATCATATGAAAGCAGCCCATTTTGATACCTCAGAGCATTCATTGTGATCCTCATTACAAAGCAAAAGCAGCCAACCCACCTTTAAAAGTCACCACGTCATTAAAAAATCACCAACTGTAACAAAAATATCGTCTCTCAAACTTTGTCATGTCTATATCAAATTTCAGCCTGGAGTGAATCTGTGCATCCTGTTGATAATTCCCTGAATTACAGGGTTTGTAATGGAACTGTTGACTAATTCTTAACTATCGTGTCATTAATAATATATTAGTAAACAGGAAGTGAACGGCCACAAGATATTCTCAGTAAACTCCCTGTATTATAGCTCACAGCAACCCCCTGTTCAAATATATGTCTCCTTCAGTCATGACAAACTTTATCCATTGTGTGTGTGGCTTCTCCTCCTAAGAATGCACAATAAGTGTAATAAACAGGTTGGTGTGAGGGGGCTACTGATAGATGTTCTATACACTGGGCACACAGATCGCACATCACTGAGGCTAAGTCTCCTCCTTTCACACTGGCGTAAATCAGGAATAAATGCAGTCATTGATGTCTTACACCAAGTTAAATGTGGTGAAAGGGAGTGGTGATTTTAGTGTGTGAAAAAATAGTTTATGTATCTTATGGCACTGCAGCATCTTTATTGTATTGTCCAAGCATGATTCTGTGCACTGGGACCAAGTTGGGTCTCTAATGAGAACTTTGCTCAAGAGCAAACATAGTCATGTTACATGCTGGAGACAGTGCGGGTGGAGCACGCAAACATGAAAAACTCTCTTTTTCCTACATAGTAACGAATCACTTATTCACAGTTGGATTTTGTGAGTGCACTATTTACTGTAACTATCCCCCCCATTAATAAAGAAATTTGGCAAAGGAAACATGTGCCTGTGGCTTGGCTAGTTGCATTAGATTTTATTTTATGCTAAATATTTATAAACTGTCTTTCCAGGGCTCCTTAATGTGTAACAATATGGCTCAAAGCCAGCCCAGGTCACTAGGGACTGTGGCACTGTTGCAGCAAAGCTCTTAAGCACGTGCTTTACTTTAAGCATGTGTTTAAATCAATCCCTGTTCAACAGAGCACTAAAGCATGTGCTTTGTACAATGCCTAGCAAAATGGGGTCCTGGCTGATGACTGGGGCTCCTAGACAGTACTACAATACAAATAATAAATAGAAACAATAATAGGTCCCACTGACGATAATGGAACTCAAAGTATGTGCTTAAGTGCTTTGATGAATTGAGGCCGGTGCGTTCTTACGGTCTATTGGTTATTTAGGGATTTCCGTAGGAAGTGCTCAGCACATCTCAAGAGCAGGCCCTTGGTGGCCTATCTGAAGTGAGTTTAGGAGCCCCATTTGCAGCAGGAAGTGCTCCACATCTCAGAAACCATCACTGCAGGAGGTATTGAGTCCCTTTATTGGCAGTCTCACCAGAGAAAAGATACTGTGACTGACACTTACCCCAATATGTGAGGTTAGGACAGGGCTAGGGAAAGCTCTCTTGGAATGTTTCTTGGGTAATCATAGAATCGTAGGACTGGAAGGGACCTCGAGAGCCCAGTCCTCTCCACTCATGGGAAGAGTAAGTATTATCTAGACCGTGTGGGGAAGCTTAAACTGCCACTGCCCAATGTCTGAGACTGTTCTTTGGCTAAACAGAGGCTCCTGTACTGTGGATGGTAAGATAAAATCCACTGCATGGCGGGGATGCCAAGGAAACCTAGAGGCATGCTGGCTGACTCAGCCAAGACAATGGGTAACTTCATGTACTTCAATGAGAGCAACGTTAGACCAGTGCCAACTACTTTTGAAAATCTTATTCTACATGTGTAAATTAAGTAAGGTTCGTATACTTTAGACAGTGATAATTTCAAGAGACCAAATCCCTTGAATTTACACTAGTGTAAATCTGGATTAACTTTACTAAATTCTGTGTAACAGAAGAAAACTTGGCTTCATGTGTTTGCACTAGGAAATCTTTCTTGGTTTTTCTGTTATAAATGATCATACCAACTGTGCCCTTAGTTTGCAAAGAACACTGTAATTCTAGCAAGAAGTGCTTAGGAGAATACCTACCTTAAATATGTCACAAATAATAGATGACAATACATTTAACTTACCATTTGGTGTTACTTTCTCTCTACTTGGCAAACAATACTGTCTGCTTTCCAGTCCTAATCAAATTCCAGGGTACTAATAAAACAAATCCAAATGAATAAAGCACATTTCCTTTGTATTAATCCTCTTAAAGTTATCAGGGTTTCACATCCCTAGATAGGACCAGTGCTATCTGACATAAAGTTGGGAGATAAAAGTAGGATAAAAGAACCATTTCTATACAACAGTATTAAGACAAAAATATAATTGCAAGGCCTGAACTTAACTTTATTATTTAAAACATGTGTTGGGTGGAGGCACTAGTCTGCAGGAAGCAGCTGATGCTGTTGAACCCGCAGAACCTTGGCATGCGCAACTTTTCAGCATGAATGTAAGATATTTATTAATTTTATTTTAAAGCTATTCTATTTGTTTTGAAAATATTTAAGCCTGCAAAACACATGCATTCTGTAATTGTTTCCATAAGAGATTCGAGGGATAGAACAACATTAGAGGTAGTGGGATATTTTTTTTTTCTGGGAAGAATTTCCATTAAAATTAAATCTAGTTTAATTATAGCTCCTCGGCAATGAGTATGTGATTTCTGATTATGTCCCTGGTGGATGCTAAGACTGGTGCTGCTGTGGTTAGATTGAGGTCTGCTCCATTTCATTACTTTTTCCTTGAAGAGAAACCTCACTGGTATTTGTAGAAACCATGCATTGGTTTGTGCCGTGTGTATTAACATAGCCTACAGTTTAAAAAAACATTCTATTGTTTTTTCCGGTAGGATTTGCTTTATGTGAAATATATACTACATCATTCTCTATGTTTCCATTTCAAAAACCCCAGGCTGGTTAAACAAGGGGTTAATTGTATATGCATATAAACAAATTTCTTGGTGTACGTCCAAAAAGCACAAATAATTAGTGATGGGGGAAGCTCAAAAGCTTTGGAGGTTTGGTTTGGATAAACACACAAAAGTTTGAATCCTGTGCAAAGCTGCAGAGGAACCTACATAATTAGGGCCACATTCTGATCTTGGTTACACTGGTGTAAATGGAGGCAGTGGTGCTATACCAGGGAAGAGAAAGTTTAGAAAATGCCCCTTTGGCTGGAAATCTCAGGAGAAGCTTTTTTTGTGAGATTTCTATTACTTCCTGTTTCTGGTCAGGTCCAGGTCAAGAATAATTTTTCTCAGAGTGCTAGGACAGTTGAGTTTCCATTCTCAACTGGAACCAGGAAGTGCTGAGGAGCATGGAAATAAAAATGTTTCATAACTCAGAAAAGATTTGCTTTGGGCTAGGTCTGAGAAACAGGCAAAGGGCTGAGTCAGTTCTTATTTTGTCTGAACTGGAGCCCCTGTCTACAGGCATAATAATAATTAATAATATGTAAATAATAGTGTAAGATGAGACTATAATTATCACAATGGGATATGCCTCACCTAGGTTCATAAATTCACAGATTCCAAGGCCAGAGGGGACCATTATGGCCATCTAGTCTGACCTCCTGTATAACTCAGGCCATAGAATTCCCCCCAATGTAATTCCTAGAGCAGATCTTTTAGAAAAGATCCCATCTTGATCTAAAAATTGCCAGTGATGGAGAATCCACCATGACCCTTGGTAAATTGTTCCAATGGCTAATTACTCTCACCATTAAAAATTGATCCCTTATTTCCACTCTGAATGTGTCTAGCTACAACTTCCAACCACCGGATCATATTAGACCTTTCTCTACTACATTGAAGATCCCATTATGAAATATTTGTTCCCCATGTAGATACTTACACACCATGGGCGGCTGGTGACTTGGCCATTGGGAGAGGCTAGCCCCCAGCCCCTCCCCATCTGCCCCCCTCCCCTTCTGTCCCTCTTCTCCCGCAGGAGCCCAGAGCCCCCCCCACCGTGGCCCCTGGCCCTAGCACCGGGCAGCCAGATGGCGCGGCTGCAGCACCCTCAGCCCCAGGGTGCGTGGGGCGGGCAGCGTGGCCCCAGCACCAGCCACCCCAAGTCCCTGTGGGAGGCAGCCCCAGCCAGCCTGGGCTAGGACAGAGAGCTGGGGGGGAACTGCAGGAGGGGGCCATGCTAGGCTGTTTGGGGAGGCACAGCCTCCCCCAGCCTACGATACCCGCCACCCATGTTACAGCCTGTAATCAAGTCACCCCTTAACCTTCTCTTTGTTAAGCTCAGGAGATAGCCTCAAAGAACTCAATAACTATAAGGCATATTTTCTCATCATCATCATAAGAGGAGTTTCTTGTGAGCGACTCCCTGAATAAGGTGAGTTGGAATAACAGAGTTTTATGGAAACATTTAACAAATTGGCCAAGATTATCTGCTCTTCTGGTTCTGGGCTAAGGTGGGGAAACCCCTACAAGAAGATAGTTCCTGCTCCTTTTATGTTGCTGGAACAGTGTAAAGTGCCCAAAATGTGGGGCAGAATCTGGCCCACCATGTCCACTTAGGTTCTCAGTTATTCTGCAGTAAATCTGTTCTAAGTTGCGCCTGGCTGTCCATGGCTCCAAAAGGCCATTCCAGCATACAGGGATCATTAGTGGAACTCAGCTGTGTACTGGCCACACCCTCTTTTCTGAAGACATGCCCCCATCCTGGGGATTGCAAAGCATGTGTGTGGTACAGAGCCACTACACTGGGTCCATACCACCCCTGGATTCCCCTACGCTGGGGGAACTTCTCTGGTAGATAATCAAGCTAGCTTTACAGCAGTGCTAAGCGGCCATATTGGGGTACCTGGACCTTTTCGGAAAGTTTCCAGTAAAAGGAGTTACTTCTAATTGTTGCCATTCCCCAACACTTTTCAGAAGCCTTGTCACTAGTGCAGTGTAAACCTTTACTATTGAAGCTCAATAGAAAGTGAAATTAGGGCATCCCTATGTGGGCAAATTTTGCTGTTGCAAAGTGAGCGTACCGGTTGACTCCTGTACAAGCAATCAGCTGCACTACTTAGACTCACAGCAGGGCTAACTTGGCAAGAGAGGGATCTCAGTTGGGCATTGCAAGAGAACGCTTTGAAAAATGCTGTTAAGAAAAAAGCGGGTGCTTTCATCTAATGAAATTTCCTAACCCACTGATGCTCAACCTGTATCTCCTCATAACTCTGCATGAATTTCTCGCTCTCTCTCTCTCGAGTGCGAGCAAGTCATAGCATCAGGTCTATTGAAGTAGTTGTTACCCGAAAAGAAAAGAAATGGCAGCTTAAAACAAAGACACAACCAGCCTGAGAGAGAACCACACAAATGAATGGGGACAGCAGTGAGATTGATTGAGCCAGACTTCTCTAAACTGGTGACAGACGTTGAATACCAAATCTCTCACTGATACTGCTGATAGTGACGAGTTTTATTTAGGGGTTTTGATTAGAGCATTTTCTGTTACTGTCCAAAATTGTTACATGCATTATTGTGCTCAAACATTTTTCCTGCTTTGATGACTCTCCGCAAATTATTTGATGAGGAAATGTCTGATCTAGAGTTGGTTCAAAAAAGGTGAACGTTTTTCACAAATTTTGGGGGCTAAATTTTGAAATTTCAATCAGCTCTGGCCTCTTCTCTGGTGAAAGTGGAGTTCCATTGACCTAAAAATGTCCTTGCATAATGGCTGCCCTTTTTCTGTAGTTCTCTGCCTGTTCTATTCATTCAGCTTTCATTCCACTGGTACATTGTGTGTGGGCTTTCACATTTTATTAGCGGCCCGCTTGGTTTTGCTTTATGCTTTCCCTAGCTCCCCATGTAGGGAAAGAAACAAGAATACCAAGTTTACTCTGGTTTTCACCATACACCTTGTAATACACCTGCTAGTGTGTATGTTACCACTGCCCTCTGCTGGCTGGAATATCAGACATGCTCAGGTGTGTGCCATACGCCCTAATAGCTTCTTAGCTTCAGTGGGGATTGGGAGCTGCTTTTAGAGTAGAAGGTCCAGAGTTTTATCACCACTTGTGACCAGTGCCCACAATATGTGGTACAGTGGCTCATGAGTGCTGATGGATCTGGTACAATCTGAAACCTCTTTCATTTGGCACTGATCAGACTGTCCCATATACTGCATAGGGGAAGTCATAATGGGCAGAGAGATGATCATCATAGGAATATGTGCGAGATATGTCCAATGCTTCGAGGGAGTTGTATGCACAGATCTATTTAGTTAATAATGTACCTTCTGAGCACGTCTTTGAACACACATTTAAATGTATGATTGCTAAGATAGACTATATCCTGACAGCCTTTTTTCTTAATTAAAGTTTTGTGAGTTATGAAATACTGTCCTTTATATTAAGCTCTGATTCCTGTGGAGAAATTTCTATTTGTTTTTATCTCATTTTGAGCTTCAAGGTTAATCTTAGTTTAAGAATCTCGCTTACTATGAGAGCAAACTCATTGTGCTCCATTCTGGCGAGTATGTGTTCGTTGCCTCTGAAGCACCTGGCATTGGCCACCGTTGGAAGACAGGATCTTGGGCTAGATCAGTGGTTCTCAACCAGGGGCACGTGGACCTTGTGGGTACGCAGAGGTCTTCCAAGGGGTACATCAACTTATCTAGATATTTGCCTAGTTTTACAACAGGCTACATAAAAAGCGCTAGCAAAGTCAGTACAAACTAAAATTTCATACAGACAATGACTTGTTTATCTACATACTGCTCTACATACTATACACTGAAATGTAAGCACAATATTTATATTTTAATTGATTTTTTATAATTATATGGTAAAAAGGATAACGTAAGCAATTTGTCAATAATAGTGTGCTGTGACACGTTTGTATTTTTATGTCTGATTTTGTAAGCAAGTAGTTTTTAAATGAGGTGAAGCTTGGGGTACCCAAGACAAATCAGAGTCCAGAAAAGGGTACAGTAGTCTGGAAAGGTTGAGACCCACTGGGCTAGATGCATCATTGGTCTGACCTTGTATGGCTGTTCTTATGCTGAGGCTGGATGCCACTAGCTGGGTACATGATCTGTATACGAGTCTCCTTTCTAGATATTAGAAATAGGTGCCTATGTGAATATGCACAGAAGAGATTTTCCAAGAAGGGCATGAGCGCACCACGTAAAGTAAAAAACAAACATTCAGATGTGCAGAATTTATAATATTTTATTTGTCAACATCAGGAAAAATAAATGTGTGATGTTACCCTCTGATCTAGTGCACAGTCTGGCATTTAATTCTGGAAGCCTTGATAACTACGCACTTGTTTTGTTATACGGTAGCAACAAGTGATAATTTATTCTATTATGAAGAAAGGAAGAAGTTCCGAAGGGAGGAAGAGAGAATAAAGAGCAAGATGTTTAGATCAAGCTAGCACAACTGAAATCATACAAAATGACCCATCCCTCACCCACAAACACTACCTGTCTTTGCTTTAGAATTTATCACCATTCCGAGAGCGAGAGAGAGAGAGTGTGTGTGTGTGTGTGTGTGTGTGCGCGCGCACATGCATGTGCTCGTGCGCGCTCTCTCTCAGTGGTTTGAGCATTGGCCTGCTAAACCCAGGGTTATGAGTTCAATCCTTGAGGGGGCCACTTAGGGATCTGGGGCAAAATCAGTACATGATCCTGCTAGTGAAGGCAGGAGGCTGGACTCAATGACATTTGGGGTCCCTTCCTGTTAAATAAATGGAGATATCCTATCTCCTAGAACTGGAAGGAATCTTGAAGGTCATTGAGTCCAGCCCCCTGCCTTTACTAGCAGGACCAAGTATGATTTTGCTCCAGATCCCTAAGTGGCCCCCTCAAGGATTGAACTCATAACCCTGGGTTTAGCAGGCCAATGCTCAAACCACTGAGCTAGCCCTCCCTCCTTATGGTCTATGAGATAGGTATATCTATCTATCTATATCTATATCAATATATATATCGAGAGAGACCAGTATAGTATCATGAGCTTCAACCACAGCATAGATCCTAAAATGAATCCCGAAGTCTGTCATATTAGACAATGCTGCCTGGGAATGCTCTATGGTGCCTAATAAGCACTGAGCCATATTTCCATACAATGGGACAGCTGTTATTTCCAGTTCATCAGGATTATGTTTTGGTGGTCCCTGCAACCCAACAAAAGTTGCCTTCCTTGGTTTCATGACATACAAAGAATATTACTTAGAAAAAAGGCAGGTGGATCCATGTCCATTGACATTCCTCATTACAGTGCCATTCTTCCTGCTGCACCTCTGCAAATGAGGAACTCATAGTGCAGACCTGTCTCGTGTCTATTGTTATTATTTATATTCCAGTAGCATCCAAAGAATGGCAGGCGCTGCACGAACATATTAGATGGTCCAGTCACCCCCGACAAGAACTTATTAAATGAAGATACTTTGTACTCTGCCCTCCTCCATTCCCTTGAATATAGAATAACATCTATATGATGTAATCTAGTAGGGCGTCCAGTGTTCATTTGCATTGAATTGCCCTGATTCCATAGTCCATGAAACGCACATTTGAATATTGCAGTTGACCGAAGTCTCTCTGTCTCTCATTCTCGTTCCCTACTTACACAGTTCCAGGTGGTTAGCTGGGCCTTGATATCATCTTTAATATAGCAGGTACAATTTTTGTGCCCATAATTAAATATGGCCACAAATCTGCAGTGGCAATTAATTGTACCCACAATCGTGCCCATTCGGATGTCTAGCTACAAGATTGGCAATTGCCATCAGGCGTCTGCATAGGTTCAGTGAGGGGTGTAATTAAAGATTCCTGCTTTTAATTTCAGGCTCAAAATTGGGTCTGCAATATTGGAGGCCATTTTTGAAAGTTTAGGCCTATGTGCCTTAAGGGCTTGTCCCCACAGAGACTTAGGGCTAGATTCACAAAGGTGCTTAGATGTGGTGATGCTCAGTGACTACCTTTTAGGCACCTAGAAAATCACTGGGATTCGCAATGCCTGAGTTGGGAGCCTAGGCTTTTGTGAGGTGATGGTGGGGAGGGTTGTGAATTGCAGCGGGGCCTGATTCTGGGATGTAGGTGTCTAAAGCAACTATTCAATGAATGGAGAAGATACAGGCACCTCAGAATAAGATTCACAAATGCCAGCACCATAGGTGGCTCCCTGCCTAAACCAGCCAATGGGAAATGCCAAGGTGAGGGGTTGTATACTAAGCCCCACCCTCGTCAGGGAGTTTAATTCCTAAGCCCAGGCTGCAGGGAGATGCCGCCTACTGTTTGGGATTCTCCGCTGCAAATTCTCTCTTGGGGTTGGGCACCTACAGTGTTTGGTGGTAATGGAGGACCTCACTCCTCGCTTCTAGCCCTGAGATATTCTGAGGTGGGGCTCCTTCAGTCTCAACTGTTGCACTTTGGAAAAATAATTTAACAGTCATTTGAGCCAGGGGTTGGGGGGCTGAATCCCACATGCATGTTCTAACCAGCCGCATATAGAGTTATTCGCACGTTTGTGTTCTCTCTCTCTGGCCCAATGACTCTCCTTATTTAACCACAATGGAGCAGCTTGAAGAGGAGAGACTGAGGGAACCCGCATATTAGAACATCCTACAGCCCACTCATTAGGGCACTCAGTTGAGAGGTAGCAGATCCCTGCTCAAATCCTGGTGCCCCCTCACAGACAGCGGTGACTTGAACCAGGGCTCTCCCACATCCCAGGTGAGTACCCTAACTACTGGGCTAAAAGTTACAAGGGAGGACTCCCCCGCTGTTGTCTGTGAGTTCTCATGCAGGGCCTGATCCAGTAGGTGAGCTCTGAACACGCTTACCGGATCAGGTCCCCACAAGCAAGTTACGTGGAGGAACACCTATCTTTCCCTGCATCATGCATAGCTCTGGGGCTTAGACATCTGGATGTCTGGTATGGGGCTGCCATGTGCATGCTCACAGGCAGAAACATAGATGCTCTGTGAACTTTTACTACAAAAAATGAGGAACTGGATGAGTTTAGACACCTACAGGATTGGGAAGCAACTGAGCGGGGGTTTGGGAATTGCAGTGGGGCCTGATTCTGGGATTTAGGCGCCAAAAGTGGCAGTTAAGCAGCTAACACCTTTTGTGAATCTAGCCCTTAGTGCTCCGCAAGCTGGGGTGTAAATCTAGAGCGCACCAGCCTGCTGCACACTAGCTGGCTGTGTGGCCCCTGCTACCAGGCACTAAAAGTTCCCTCATGCTCTTTCCGTACGTCAGCTTACACACCAGAATTGCTGTGCACTAAATGGCCACGTGTCCAAGCCTCTTCTTCTTTTGCCTCGATGCTTGCAGCCACCTCCTCTTTTCTGACCTCCCTGCTTCTCACCTCATGCCCCTAAATTATCTAAAATGGGGCCATAAATGCCATCTTTGGCTACTGCTACCTGACCATGTGAATCCCTTCAGATTGCCTCCTCTTCCTTCTCCTACCAGTTAGCACTGTACTGTCATGATCTTGTCTAATCTCTGTTCTCAGTTCCTTCTTTCTTTCTTTCTGATCACTAGGCTTCTCCCATGCCGCTCACCTGGACCTCCTATCAGTATTTACTTCTCCTACTCTCGTCCACGAGACTTCTTCCTCTATGCTTGTTTGCCACATGAGCTACGCTCCATTCAAACCACTCTATAAAATGCAAGCCGATGAGATCTTTAAATGGTGATCCACAAAGTACTGATTATGTATTTGACTTCCATGCAGAAAAATAGCATTAATGTAATGCTATGGGTGGATGGGAAATGAAGCACTGAAATGTCATACTATGGCCCTTGTGGATATGGCCTTAAAATATGGCTTGTCTTTACACAATACATAATGGGCCCAATCTTATGCCCATTGAAATCAAATGGCAAAATCTCCTGGCCTTCCATGGGAGCAGAAGCGGATCAAATCTGAAATTTGTCCCACAGCCTTTGAGACTGTATCTATTCATGACATGCAGATGGATAAAGGACTTTGTGCAAAAAGTTACAGTAGTGGCAGGAGCATGACATTTCAACTACAACAGTTACGGCACTCTAGCTCTGTTCTTTAATCAACACAGCAGATGGCAGAACAGTTTTGTAGCGGAATAGATTGTGTTCGGAAAAGCAATAACGTATCTTGCATTAGGTATGATCACAAATTTAAAAAAACACTTCAACATCTAAAACACCAGGCTACCATTGACCTCCAAATTTTAATTGCACTACTTACCTTCCTTGTAACATTATATTTGGGAACAAAGCATCCTAAAAAGGTGGTGTTATAATGAGATTTATCCTAGTGGGACACAACATTGTTGGGGCCAAGGTACAAGAGCCTTATATTAGACAGAAAAAGAGAGAGCATCTCTTTTTTGCCTTTATAATGAGGGTGAAATTCAATGTATCCATTGTGTATCCCCATTTAACCATAGAAAATGTTGTTGAGAACTAAAGAATAAAATATAGATCTACTGTTCTCCCCCCCTCCACACACACACTTGATCTTTTGTGTTTGATCATAAATGCACATTGTGAAAAGATGTCTTATACCTCCAAGCTAACACTGTTTGCTACTCATTAGTGATTTATAAATGATATTTTCTCCCTGGTGACATATCTTTTGATATGATTCTCTAATAATAACATCCACCAATATTAAAATAAGAACATCCCCATGTATTGTGATCACCTTCAACCACATTTCCTCACTAAAATTAAATTTTAGCATACCAACTGATATTGTATGCATATATTTGTCTACCATCATTATAAATCTCCTAAGGGTCTCTATAAAATGATAGTTTTGCCTCTTTGCAGTAATTCTGCCTAATGCTCCAAAGCAAGAAACTAATTACATGCTGACTTTTCACTAACTTTGATCTTTCAAATACCATACTATGGAGTTTCTATAGGTAATCATATAATTACAATACACTAAGTGGGATGAAATTAGCCATCAACCTTTTTTATTATTATTTAAATTGCATTAACTACTGTTTATAAAAACATTTAATTTAAAAAGTATATTAATCATTTCTTCAGTAGTTTGCTATTTATGATGTCCTACTATATAAGTTTGCTGATATAAGATTTCAACCTAAAATCTAATTATATGCACTAATGTTTATAACAAATGTCTCATTATAACACAAAGAGCTTTAATGGAAGAGACTATGGTAAGAATTCTTTAAAAATATGCTTAAGGAAGGGCAAGGATAAATGATAGTGGTGTTAGGAAATTACTGAGATTACTCAAGGGAATCTTTGAGTCTGTAGAAAAAAAATGACTTCATTTGTATTTTCCCAATGACTTGGTATGATATTTCCTGTAAGAAAAATTGAAAACAATAGTTGCTTTCAGTTGAACTCTGTTACTGTATAAAAAAATTCTTGGATTTCCTCTTTAAAAACTATGAGTTTCTTACTTTCCAAATTCAAATGTATTGGTAAGAAAGTTGGATTTTAAAGAAAACAAACTACTTTCAGTCTCTTTATGTTGTCTAAGAAATAATAGTGCTATTCCAGTGTGATACCCTTTACATTTGAGTTGCTATGTTAGTTCAGTAGTAAAGCCATAAAATCATCACATCGAAAATACTGTGAGCTACCATCCTCCACTCTGACTGTATTTCTTTCACACAAATGCAAATGTGCAATGACAATACAGCTCTCCCTTGCTTGCTCTTTGATTAGGTTCCAGGCCTACATGTCCTGCACACCTAAACATCCCATTGATTTCAATGAAAAGTCTAGGGGTGAAATCCTGGCCGCACTGCAATGTCAAAACTCCCATTGACTTCAGAATTTTGTCCTACACATGCAGGGAAGGCAGAGTTAATTTCATTTTTGCCTGGTCTATCCTGGGGGGGGAGGGGGGGAGGGAATCAATCTAAGATAAGCAACTTCAGCTACAAGAATAGCGTAGCTGAAGTCGACGTATCTTAGATCGAATTAAAATTACTTACTTTGCATCCTCGTGCCACGGCTCCCCTGTCGACTTTGCTTCCGCCTCTTGCTGAGCTGGAGTTCAGCAGTCGACACGAGAGCAATCGGGGATCGATTTATCACGTCTACACTACACGCGATAAATCGATCCCCGATAGATCGATCGCTACCCGCCGATCCGGCGGGTAGTGTAGATATACCCAAAGGGTACATCATGCTTATATCTATTTTATATCTTTCTGGAGTAAGGTACTACTCAGCCTAAGTAAGCATGGAATAAGCCAGTTCTACATAAAAACAGCTGATTGCATTAGCCAGCGTGAAGCATTTACAGTTACAGAAGGAGAAATCCCAAATGGTCCCTGGTATAAGGGATGGGTACATAGTCAGGGCAGAAATAGAGACTAGTGAACAGTTAATACATAAATTCAGTACAAAATTGTAACTTTAGGCCCAGCTTTGTATGAGGTGGCCTATAAGTGGCACCCTCCAGAGAGACATTGTGCTCAGGTGGTGAAATTCTCTCATGACTCCCCCCGCTCTGAAGGGAGGAGGGGTAATAATTTGTACCTGTTCCAGCACGAAATTATAACACCCTCTGCTTTGATGCAGCTGGACTGACTGGTGTATTGGAATGAGAGTGCCAATGTTCTTCCCCTGGGTTGAGTAACCGGGCACTGGGCATCCACTTACTCCTGTGTGCTCAGACCCAAGGCCTAGGTACCCTATGCAGGGCCACAAGGAGGTGTTCTTACTCCCTGGTGTGGCTCACAATCTACCTCTTTGTGAATACTTGATCTTAAACTCCCAAACCAGTGGAATCTAATAACCATGACATATTCTATTGCCATGAAGCGCCTTGCAAAGGCCTCAATGGTACGGAAAGGAAACATGTTGTTTGTGAAACAGAGCTTTACCTTTCCCACATCCCATATGTGTACCTTGTTTGTCTAATAACATTCAAAACCACAGAAAACTCTGAGTACCACATTCACTTTAAAGCTGAATAAACAAAATTTGTTTTGACTTATCATCAATCATGTCATGTGATCCCAGGGCATATTGTGTGCAAACGGCAGTTGTTTTATCTGGAGCTTCAACCTTTAAAAAATTCAAAACAGTAAAGTTGTTTATTTGACACTGGTCCTGACCCTCAGACTTTAGCACTGTATTCTGACAAAGTGAAAGAAAGAAAACACATTTTGCTTCTTAACTGTTGTGGCATAAAGGAAACCTGGTTTCTCGAGAGACTTTTGATATATTCCTTGCATTTAAAATGTTACAATGGGAACCTTATTTTATTTTTAATTTTTTTACAGAAACTAAAGGAAGAAAAGTGCTTACTTGGTATTACACATGATAGTAACTCTCATTCTGAAGAGTTGCAGACACAGTATGTGCTTTCAACTTTGGGAATTGCATCACTTAAGAGCCCTGTGGTTAGAAAGATGAAGTCAGACAGACAATAAGGAATAACAGTGTGAAAGAGATGTATAAAGGACATTTGCACAGATCCTGTTAACAAATAATAGGCTTACGAATATTCTTTTCATGCACTGACATGAAAATTTATGCCAACATGGATTTTTTTTCACAGAGCACAACTTTAAAAAAAACAAAACAATTCTTCCAGAGATAAATAGATGATGTGAACAATGTCCCAAAATACCACCACTTCACTTTGTATTTATACCAGTATAGCTGTGGATCTTTGGTGCATTTTCAAACATCAGGAATGTGGAAGCATACTCGACTGGGTGCCTAAATAACTTCAAGGATCTGGGCCTGAGAGATTGGGCTTATTAATCAGTGTCGTGAAAAATTCTTTTTTAAAGCATGTATGTGTAATGTTCTGGAAAAAAATTATTGTTCATCAGGAACTCCATTCTGCATATATACATTTTCCTTTCATAAACTTACGGTAGTGATGACTTCTGAATGTTATAGTGTTGAGGACAAACTTTCCAAATTCAGCACTTATCCATGAAGGTTAAGGCCTGGAAGTCAGGAGATATGGATTTTATTCCTAGCTCTGGCACAGACTTCCTCTTTGATTTTGTGCAACTTAGTAAATCTCTGTTTCCTCATATATTAAAGGAGATGATAATAATGACCTCATAGCTAAAGATGGTGTGAGGCTAAGCAACCTAATGTTATTAAAGTGCTTTGCAGTCCACAGGCACAGAAACATAGGCACTGCCTTAATGAATCAGAGTTGTGCGGTCTGTCCAATCTAGTACACCAACAGTGACCAGTTCCAGATGCTTCAGAGGAAGGTGCAAGATTCCGTGTCATGGACAATTTTGGAATAATGGGCCCAAAAGACAAAGGTTCTTCCTAACACCTTCCTGTCATTTAGTGGTTGCTTTAAGCAGGCTCATTTGAAATCTCTCCTCATAAATGTCAATGGCTCTACTCATTTGTTCTTCAAATTTCCTCTGAGTCTTTCAGTTTATCTTTTACCTGCCATTGTTTATATTCTCTTCAGTGGGGGTTAGCTTTTCATTTTTGGAAAGATGACTGGATCTCTCCAATAACCTCTTGAACCTATCCTCTATCTATACGGTTTTGTTCTTGCCTTCCTGCTTCCTTGCTTTTATTTAGTAGTATGTGTGCCCTCTGTGATTCTGTTTTCATACCAAGTAGCTGCAACAGAAACGGAGCCTACCTATAATGAGAACATTGATAGGACATCATCAAGAAGTATACAGAAAGGACCCACATAAAAATGGGATGAGTGAAGACCCCACAGAAAGAAAATGGGGTCCATTTTCCTCAAGATCAAAGTGGATCTTAACTTCTTCCTTCCTGGTCTACTCAAGGCTGGGAGAGGAGAGCTAAGGCTCATCTCTGCTATAATTTGGAAGTAACTCCATCACATCAATGGCGTGTCGTGGCTGTAAGTTAGCTCAGGATCAGACTGACGGGGTCCCTCCGTTCCTCCACCCCACCGATTGGTGTGCAGTTAATTATATTTGGATGAAGAATTCTAATAAAGCTGTGACCTTTAATGCCAATTGGTGGTTTTAATTTTGATTCATAGTCAGTCACCTCGCTGTGAGCCCTTCGCATGTGTGAGCAGCAAGCGAGGCTACTGTGCATATTTACACACAAAAAACAAATATGGGCACAGGGAAGCTTCCCGTGGGGTGAATGCATATATTGTAGATCTTAAAAAGAGATTTGTACATTACTGGATTCTGAAGTGAATAAAAGTGCATAAATTCCTAAGAATCAAAGATATGTCAAAGGGAAAAAAAAGGCATTCACAAGTAGAAAGCAACCCCCACAGCTCATGAATAGCCTAATTATGTGAGAGCCCCACAGGCAAATGCAAAGTTACCAACACAATTGCCTTTGGAGCTCACGGAGGGGTCAGATGCTACCCTCAGAATATTATCTTCTGTAGCATAACACCTGGGTCCTGTTCTTAAGGGTGCCATTCAAAAACATAACAAGGGATAGTCCGAGGCGGTGAAAGCACACAGGAACTCAACGTGGATTTTTTTTAATGTTGGTATGTTTGAGACTCTTCTGTCTTTTCTCATTGTAACGCTTCTGTTTTTAACCCAGACACTTTCTCAAAACTGATAGGACCCCTTTGCCTTAACTCTCCACTCTCTGCTTAGCTGTAAGAACTCCCTTAGCTCCTGCATTCTTGTAGGATTAGAGACTAACTGTGAGAGGCATGGTGCTGAGATAGGAAACATTTATTAAAAATAGAAATAGTTCATGTAACACGCTGGCCCAATGTGTCTGTGTCGCCTGCTTTGTGGCCAGTCCACCAAAAAATAGCTGCCTGCTACTGTGCGCAGCTAACAAATCTAGTCCTTTAACTCAAGTAATAGAGGTCTCCTTTTGGAGCTAGAAGGTCCAGGTTCAAGTGACCCAATAGAGGGGTCACTAGCTTTAAGTAGATGGCCATGCTGCCCTGTGCTGTGATCCAGTCATAGCTCACATGACATTTAGGGTTAGCTTAGGAAGGCAACTGGATAGGATTTTTCTATTTGCATCCATCTTTCATCTGTTTGTTGTCTGTGTGGTTGTTAGCTCAAGGCAGGGACCTTGTCTTCTCATGTGTTTGTGCAATGCCTCGTGTTTTCGTAGGCGCTATAAATAAAGACCGCCACCAGGGCTAGATTCACAAGGGACTCAGCCATTGCAACGTTCAGTGTTTAGGCACCAATCCACCCAGTGGTATCCATAAAGCCTGAGTTAGGCACATAGGCTCCCTCTACAATGTATAGGAAGAGATAGGCGCCTAGGGATGGGAGACATGAAAGCCAGCATGTTGAGTGGGGAGCCAAAAGCAGACACCAAGGAGAGTGGGGCCTAACCCCCACATTTCTCAGAGAGTTTGGTGCTAGTTTCACTTGGGATTTACAGCAGGGAAAACTTTCCTGGAGTCAGGGGCCTATGGTGTTTCTTGCAAGAAAGGCAGCAGCACATGCCTAACTGCATATGAAAGGACCAGAGGAGGACGTTTCCCTTATAACCTTTAGCCCAGTGGTCAGAGTACTCAGCTGGGATGTGGAAGACCCCCGGTCAATCCCGTTGCCTGTTGAAAAAGGATGTGAACATGGGACGCCCACTTCTCAGGTGAGTGCCCTAACCACTGGACTATAATAGAGTTGGTCTCACCTATTTTGGCCTAGTGCAGGGGTGGCCAAACTACGGTCTGGGGGCCACATCTGGCCCCCCAGATGTTTTAATCCGGCCCTTGAGCTCCCACCGGGGAGCATGGTCATGGGCTTGCCCATTCCGCGTGGCTCCCAGAAGCAGCCGCATGTCCCCCCTCTGGCTCCCATGCGTAGGGGCAGCCAGGGGCCTCCGCTCACTCCCCCTGCCCCAAGTGCTGCCCCTGCAGCACACATTGGCCAGGAACCTCAGCCAAAGGGAGCTGTGGGGCTGTGCCTGCGGACAGGGCAGCGCGCAGAGCTCCCTAGGAGCCGAAGGAGGGGACATGCTGCTGCTTCTGGGAGCTGCTTGAGGTAAGCGCCGCCCGGAGCCTACACCCCTGATTACCTCCAGTGTCCCAACCCCATGCCCCAGCTCTGATTCCCCTTCCTTCCTTCCAAACCCCTCAGTCCCAGTCCAGAGCACGTTCCTGCACCCCAACCCTTCATCCCTAGCCCCTCCCCACTAGACTAAAGGTTATAAGGGAGGCTGGTTTGTGTGGAGCTGGGCATACTCTGAGAACACCTACTGGATTGGGCCCCACAAGCACGATAGCCAAGGGAAAGCCTCGTTTGAGGATCCAGCTGGGGCTTTGGTGTGAGACAGGCTGGGTGGGGTCAGGACTGAGGTAACTATGTGTACGTGTACTCTGTGAAGCATAGGCACCTCCAGGCTTAGACAGGTGCTCAACAGGAGTTTTGTGAATGCCTATGGCTGGTTCCTAAATCTGGGATTTAGGGGCTTAAAGTGGCTCTGTCCTTGGTTCCCTTTTCTTCATGCTTTAAACTCTTGCTCTCGGTGGTCTTCCAGGTGGCTTCTATTCCCATCTCTACAGCTCAGGAATTGGTCTTTCCATGGCTGACCTGTCTCCCTCTGTCTAAGCCTGTATCTCAGCTCTCTCTGTGTGTCTCTGTCTTTTCCTTCCCTTAGCTAAACTGAACACCTTGGGCTGAATCCTCAAGTGGTGTAAATCAGCCTCATTCTACTGAAGTCAATTGGGCTATCCTGATCCACACCAGCTGAGGATCTGGCTCCATGTCTCCCCACCATGCTCTCCCCGTCTCCCTTTTATGGTGATAACAGCACCATCTTCCCCATCACTCGGGCCCATAACCTGGGAGGAAACTTGATTTCTCCTTGCTCTTCACCCACATAGCCAAGCTGTATGTATATCCTGAAGCTTCCTCCTCCACATTTCTAAGTATCCAAAGAGCCAAAATTATTGTTCAGACCCCCATCATCTCCTGTGATAACTTCTGCAGCCTTCTCTCTGGTCTCTCACATGCACATTGCACTCTCTAGTCCATTCAAATGTTGTGGCTAAGATTACCTTCCTGGACCCCCATTCTGACTATTTCATTCTCCCTCTCTGAATCCCTTCACTGGCTCCCCCACAACCACTGAATCAAGTTCAAAGTGCTTCAAAGTCCTCACCTTCAAAGCCATCCGGCGCTCTTGACTTACCCACTCTTTTCTCTTACCTTATTGGCCACCATATTGCTGCCCAGTCTGCTCTGCTAATGAGGCTAATCTTGTCTATCTACTTGGAAGCATCTCCACCAACCATATCTGTTCCTTCTTCTATACTGTCCTCCCTAAGTGTGGAACCATACTCCTCAGACGCATATGTAAAGCCACTATACTCCTTGAGAATCACTCCTCAAGACCCATTTCTTGTATGATGCCTACTAGTAATTAACAGCTAATTAAGGGTAAGGTTATGGGATAGACAGATATGGCTGATGACCATTTGTTTATATTTTATAAAACAGTGTACATAAATATGTAATGGGTGTATATAATATATAAGCCCCTTCATTTTCAGTTTAAACCGATTTTTACCAAAAAATGTCCGGATTTTACAAAAAGTATTATTTGTTTTTTTTTCCTTCTGATTTTCACCCTACTTTTCTATCGTTCAAATATATAAAAAATAACTTGTTTTATTAGGAAAATACAATACACTGCATGAGATCTATGTATTACGATAATACATTAGTTTGTGTGTATATGCAAAGCAGCCTGTTGAAGCAAGGCAATGATACACACACACAAAGATACACACAATAACCAAACAGGCATGCACACAAGCTCTGAAGTGCGTGTGCATCTGAACGTACTGATGAATCTCACCCCCCTTCCCCAACATACACATCTCAAGCTGTTAGTAGATAATGGTTTGGGATAGCTCAGTGGTTTAGCCTCCTAAACTGAGGGTTGTGAGTTCAATCCTTGAGGGGACCATTTAGGGATCTGGGGGGGAGACAAAAAAAAAACTGTCAGGGACAGTACTTGGTCCTGCTAGTGAAGGCAGGGGACTAGACTTGATGACCTTTCAAGGTCCCTTCCAGTTCTATGAGATAGGTATATCTCCATACTAAAATGGGAAGAAAATGAAAATCTGTCTCATGCTACATTTCAGAAAACAAGGAAGTATTGGAAAGTTTTTAAAAAAGAAAACAAAATCAGGAGAAAAGGATGAAGTTGAGTGTATGCACTGTAAATGGTGTGGTCCAATTATTAAATGTAAATATAGGGGAATGGTTCTAAGTCTACACCAAGAAAGTGTTTATTCAAATGAAAAGTTATATTTGGGGATCAGAAATATATTGTTTTCTTAAACTGAAAGGAGGCATTGTGTTTTGAATTCTGTTTTAGTTCTTTAGCAAACCACATTGATGAATGGAATTCAAAGCATTAATCTACTGAATACTTCCCCCCTCTGTCTTTCTGTCCACCAAAATAAAACCTGGTATTTACCCAGAAAAATTACTAATTGTTTTTTGCACTGATTTTCACCTGTTTTTGTTGTTGAGTCAATGAACACTGATAAATTCCCAGGAAAAAAATAAAATAAAATAAAAATTGAAAACAAAGGACCCTATTAATATTGTGCACATATCCCAATCCATATGGGAATCTTCCCCAGTCGTGTTGTTCTGGTTGTTGTCGGAGACTCAACAAAGAGCGTCTCTTCTATTTGCTAATTCATGCCCTGAGCTTCATGCCCAAGCAGGAACACAAAGAGGAGCAACAACTCCCCATCCATCCCTATGTGAGCGAAACAGTTCTGTGTGCCCACTACTCCTGGGCAGGAGTGAACAGGGAATGCGTTTCCTGCTAGCTCCAGACTTCCCGTCCACTGATCAGTGTAGCTTTGCAACATTCAGGGAGCAGTCATTTGTTGCTGGAGTAGGCCTCTAGAGAAAGAAGGATGGAAATTGTGGCTCACTGATTGCCTTTTCTTTCCTGTGGTACTCCTGGGGCAGTACAGCAACATGCTGATCTTACTCTGGGATAGTAAAGAAAAAAATGCACTGGGAAGATCTATATGTTTGTACAGTGCCCAGAACAATGCTGATTGTGGTCTGTGGGTACTACCACAACAGAAATAACATGCTGAATAATGTAAGTGCAAAGTTGTCATCTTATTATTACTTAATAAAGAAGAGCCATTTATCCTATTAGACAGTAGCCTGTTTTCATATTTGCTGTGCTGGGATCCATGAATATCATATGGTTTTAGAATTTACAGTCTAATTTGATTCAAAATTCATTTCTCTCTGACAGAATCTAAAGTGATTCAGTATATGTGGTTTTAACTAAAATAATATTTTGTTAGACTCTAATATGATGTTAATACCCATATGAGACAGGGTAATACCATTCAGTGTTCATCTTAATTAACTAACATTAACTATCATTAGACTTTTATATGGTACAATGCACATTACTTCATAACTTCAACACAGATCACATGCAGCTAGATTATAATGCATAATATCAATCATGGCTTTCTCAAGGCTTTCCTAGCACCTAGCTTTCATTTTAAAAGTTAAGGTCAATCTTAAGTGTTACACTTCAGCTGAAAAAGTTAAAATCAATGTTAATTAACAATGCTAATTAAATGTTAATCAGTTAAATGAAAGCATTTTTCATCCACTTTCCCCGTAAACTATGGCCAGGTAATCTTGCATACATTGTCTGAGATGTCATATAAATATGTCATCACCCATGGGATGATGGGAGGGAAGCCTGAGACAACCATTCTTGCAAAGATAAAACAACTTGCTTATCTCAGTAGAAAGGGGACTAAATTGCATTGGAAGCCCAGAGCCCAGACTCACAAATAGGCAATGACAACAGACCCAGAGGAAAATCCCACCACCCTTTGCCTCTACCAGGTGCAAAAACTGCCCACGTCAATATGTTAAATTTGGGGATGGATTTAGAAACCATTTGGGCTTCTGTGAACATGACAGTACCTGCCTAGACATGTGTGAGAAAGGTAGGTTATAAAACACACATTGGCTAACCAATGTAGTTACCTCTGGTAGGTTTCTCACTGTGCTTTAGGTCTGTGTGCCTTAGCTAAAGAATTATTATAAACGTAAGAGTTTTAGTAGCTAAAATAGATTTCAAAGCAAACATGAAATTACAAAAAGCAAAATAAAGATAGTTCAATAATAGTGTTCACAGTATCAAAAATTGAACTCAACATGAGATGTTACAATTTTCAAGGGATAAATTAATTCAAGGTCTTATCACAGTCTTGTTACAAAGGCAAATTGTTACCATACTTCTATACTAGTCTGGGCAGATGATTTTGGCATCAGCATGGAACAATGAATCCTTAAATATAGATCCTTATACTTCCAATCAAGATTATATGGCAGTGGAATTATGGGACTCTACGATTTAGAAATTTAGCCAAAATACAACGTGAACACATGAAATTAATCTAGAATAATGTAGGGTGTGAATTTAGAGCAGATTAACTATTCCTGATTAACTCCATGTGTCAATGCTCTTATTCCAGGATAAGGGTATGTCTACACTACAGGATTAATCCGAATTTAGATAATTCGAATTTGGGAAACAGGTTGTATAAATTCGATTGTGCACGGCCACACTAAGCACCTTAATTCGGTTTTTAACCACATTAATTCGGTGGTGTGCGGCCACACTACCCCATTAATTTAAACACAGTAATTCGGTGGTGTGCGGCCACACTAACCCTAATTCGAATTAACAAAATCGATTTAGGCTCTACTCCGTTCGTCGAGGTGGAGTACAGAAATCGATTTAAAGGGCCCTTTAATTCGAATTAACTGGCTCTGTAGTGTGGACGGGTGAAGGGTTAATTCGGATTAACGCTGCTAAATCCGAATTAATCCCGTAGTGTAGACCAGGCCTCAGAGTGCCTTATTCTGAATTGGTTTATGTGGATTAAGCTAATAGGGCTCTCTTACTCTGGAACAAGACCGTTAATCAGGTATAGCTCCTCATGTACACAAGACTTTACTTAATTATTAAAGAATGGTAAATTCAGTTCAAAATGACATTGCCCAGGTGATACTCATAGCCAATTCTGAATCTATACTAATTTCTCTGGAATTTACCCAGCACTGTAGATTCTTATGCCACTTTAACCAAAAGTTCAAATAGTGGTAAAATCTTTAGTTTATGAGCTAATTTAAACTTCTCCTTTTTGTCTAAGAAGCTCTCAATTCTCTTGACCACAAAATCTGGGTGATTTTTCGGCTGAACTCTTCAAAACACTCAGCGTTTCTTGCAATAACTTTTGCTGTAGGAAACCACAGTATCCTCTTACAAATAGTACTAGGTTTGGTTAGTGTGATAAGTTTGTCCAGCCTCAATTTCTTTTTTAATGCAGCGTAACTTCTAGACAACTAAGATTAAACTTGTTAGTAAAATACAAGCACACATCAGACATTTTAGTAATTTCAGAGGGTTTTAACGCAGGTGTGTACTTCCAGAGAAGCCCTGACTTTAACAGACCCAAGTTGTTACTTGGGTAAACAGCCCATGTATAAAAATCATTGTTTGTTCTTATCAGTTAGAACTGGCATGAAGGTGGATTCTCCAGCTCAGCTTCATAGTTGCAATGACTGGTTTCTTGAGAAAGATAGAGGTCATTGAGATGATTCATTTAAGGTGTTATGACATCTTTTGGCCCAATCCTCTAATTTGTCTAGGTCCCTCTGTATCCTAACCCTACCCTCCAGCATATCTACCACTCCTCCCAGTCAGGGCCGGCTCTAGGCACCAGCAAAACAAGCTGGTGCTTGGGGCGGCACATTTTTAGGGGCGGCATGGCCGGCGCCAGAATGCTGCCCCTAAAAATGTGCCCCGGCCGCCCTAGCTCACCTCCGCTGCCGCTCGCGCGCCGCTACTCGCCCTCCCTCCCAGGCTTAAGAGCCTGGGAGGGAGGGGGAGAAGCGGCGCCCGTGCCGCGGCCACTCGGAGTCTCCCCCTCCCTCCCAGGCTCTCAAACCTCGGAGGGAGGGGGAGATCCCGAGCGGCCGCGGTGCGCGAAACGGCCGTTTTGCGCGCCGCTGCTCCCCCTCCCTCCCAGGCCTGAGAGCCTGGGGAGAGGAGGCAGGGCTGGGGATTTGGGGAAGGGGCGGAGTTGAGGCGGGGGTGGGGGTAATTAAAAAACGGGGAGGGGCGGCCAAAATTGTTTTTGCTTTGGGCGGCAAAAATCCTAGAGCCGGCCCTGCTCCCAGGTTAGTGTCATCTGCAAACTTGCTGAGGGTGCAGTCCACACCATCCTCTAGATCATTAATGAAGATGTTGAACAAAACCCGGCCCCAGGACCGACCCTTGGGGCACTCCACTTGATATCGGCTGCCAACTAGACATAGAGCCATTGATCACTACCCAATGATCTAGCCAGCATTCTATCCACCTTATAGTCCATTCATCCAGCCCATACTTCTTTAACTTGTCAGCAAGAATACTGTGGGAGACAGTATCAAAAGCTTTGCTAAAGTCAAGGAATAACATATCCACTGCTTTCCCCTCATCCACAGAGCCAGTTATATCCTCATAGAAGGCAATTAGGTTAGTCAGGCATGACTTGCCCTTGGTGAATCCAGGCTGACTGTTCCTGATCACTTTCCTCTCCTCTAAGTGCTTCAGAATTGATTCCTTGAGGACCTGCTCCATGATTTTTCCAGGGACTGAGGTGAGTCTGACTGGCCTGTAGTTCCTTGGATCCTCTTTCTTCCCTTTTTTAAAGATGGACACTACATTAGCCTTTTTCCAGTCATCTGGGACATCCCCCGATTGCTATGAGTTTTCAAAGATAATGGCCAGTAGAAGGATGGAAATTGAGGCTCACTGATTGCCTTTTCTTTCCTGTGGTACTCCTGGAGCAGTACAGCAACATGCTGACCTTACTCTGGGATAGTAAAAAAAATGCACTGGGTAGATCTATATGTTCTCCCCGCTTGTTTCCCAGGGTTCTTGTGTTTGTGTATAGGCACTTAAGATAACTCGCTGATTGTCCTGCTTTCTCAGTATGAGGCAGGAGTCCTCCCCTCTTGTGCTCTCCTGCTCATGCTTCCTCCCAGTATCCCACTTCCCCACTTACCTCAGGGCTCTGGTCTCCTTCCCCCGGTGAACCTAGTTTAAAGCCCTCCGCACTAGGTTAGCCAGCCTGCTTGCGAAGCTGCTCTTCCCTCTCTTCGTTAGGTGGAGCCCGTCTCTGCCTAGCACTCCTCCTTCTTGGAACACCATCCCATTATCAAAGAATCCAAAGCCTTCTCTCTGACACCACCTGAGTAGCCATTCGTTGACTTCCACGATTCAATGGTCTCTACCTGGGCCTTTTCCTTCCACAGGGAGGATGGATGAGAACACCACTCAAACTTCTTTATCCTTCTTCCCAGAGCCACGTAGTTTGCAGTGATCCACTCAAGGTCATTCTTGGCAGTATCATTGGTGCCCATGTGGAGAAGCAGGAAGGGGTAGCGATCCGAGGGCTTGATGAGTCTCGTCTGTCTCTCTGTTACATCATGAATCCTAGCTCCTGGCAAGCAGCACATTTCTTGGTTTTCCTGGTCAGGACGGCAGACAGATGACTCAGTCCCCCTGAGGAGGGAGTCCCTGACCACCACCACCCGCCTCCTTCTCTTGGGAGTGGTGGTCAGGGAACCCCCATCCCTAGGACGGTGCATCTCATGCCTTCCAATAGTGGAGTCTCCTTCTGCTCCCTTCCCTCAGATGCATCATCTAGTCCACTCCCCGCATTAGTACCCGTGGAAAGAACATGAAAACGGTTGCTCACCTGTATCTGCATTGCTGGTACATGGATGCTCCTCTTTCTTCTTCTGGAGGTCACACTCTGCCAATTTTCTTCACCATCCTTCTGTCCCCGCTGTGCAGCCTGCTCTGATTCTTCAGAATGTTGTGCCCAAGAAGCCTATCCTGACTTCTGTCCAGGAAATCTTCATTTTCTCTTATGCAATGCAGGGTAGATACTTGTTTCTCCAGACCTTGAACCTTCTCTTCCAATATGGAGACCAGCTTGCACCTTGAACAGACAAAGTCACTTCTGTCCTGTGGAAGAAAGACAAACATGGCACATCCGGTGCAGGTCACAACAGCTGATCGCTCACCATCCATATTACCTTCCTTCTAAGGGCCTCCTCAGCTGTTGCAGTAACTATTCAGAGAAGCCTGCAAAATGAAAGCCTCCGTGGGCTCTCCCCAGTCGAACTCCCTCTGTTAGCCACTCAGCTGGTTCGCAGCTGACTGCCTTTTTATAACAGTCAGGCCCACTCAAGGCCCACCTGGAACAAAGCACTCCCAATTCACACTTTTCAAACAATCAGGCACATGGTCAAACTGTCCCCGCAACAGACACTCAGATACTCACCAACACAGCCCCCCTAATGCAGCACTTAGTGTACCTCCTCTCGAACAGATCCCAGTCAAATTCCCTCTGTTAGCCTCCACTGTTCACCGCTCAGCTGCATCCAATAGTTCAGGTTGATTTATGATACTGCATCCAATAGTTCAGGTTGATTTACTATATCTCTATTACAAATGTATAGATGTACAGCATATAAAATAGAAGAAAAAGGTAAAAGAGGAAGTTACTTCACAATTTAGCAAGTGTTTGTGCTTAAGCCTAGCAAGTTACCTGTAGTAGTTACTCAGCCTATGTGAAACACAGAAACAGCATCTGATTTTTCATAGGTTTTTAAGGCTTAAGCCTAAATTTAAATTATGCCAGGGATTCTGGCCTATGTGTGGATGTCTATGACATTATTGTTATTAATAAGCTCCATATTTTCTGTATCACCACTAAATGTATATAGGCTGGGCATTTCTCCATCCATCCTATGTAGGGATATTCAACCTGGATAAAATTCAGCTCCAGGCAGAGAGCTTGTAAAAGGCTCTATGTCCCACTTGAATCCTCCTATTAAGTGCATCATGCAGAGACGTGAAGTTCACCCACAATGAGTCTTTCCGGCAATATACTACTTCACAGAGATAATCTCATGATTTGGAAGTGACTATTCCTAGAAGGTTATATTTTAAAACAGCGCGGACTGATCTTTTTTGAAATTGCTATTTATTATTTGTATTAAAGTAGTGCTTAGAGGCCCCACTGAACTGGGCCCTGACCAAGCATGTAGTAAGAGAGAGCTCCTGCTTCAAAACACTTACAACATGACTGGAAGAGACAGATCAAGAAAGCATTCTCAGTCTCCCTTTTACAGGAGGGGAACCAAGGCATAGACAGATTAAGTGACTTGCCCAAGATCACACAGGAGAGCCAGCCCAGGGCTTCAGCCACAAACTGAGCTTCCTCTCAGACTCCTTGCCAAGCTCATCTATTTGTCAGCTAGCTGCCATAGCACCTAAAACATCATTTGTCAAATATACAAAGTCAATATCCTTAAATCAACAAATTGTACCTGTTTTTACTATTCATTCACTAGTCCATTTGTAACCAGCTTAATTCAAGTCTAATAAGTTCTCAAGCACCATTTTTTTTTACTTTGTCTAGGTGTATATTTCGATTATTATCGATGGAAATAGTTTGTCTTCAATTTGTGTGCAGCGAAATCGTTTACCGACAAAAATCGAATCCTACTTATGGGTGTTGTAGCTACATCATGGGAAAATGGAGAATTGGTTATTTTTAATAAAGGCCCATTCATTTTTTGTTATGGCACATTATACCTTTGTGATTTTATCAGTGCTGTGTGAGCCAAAGCTCAGTGACTTATGGGCCAAATTGGGTGAGCATGGATGGCTTCCATTTACTTCAATTGTGAAATTTGTGTGCTTACCCAATGGCAGAATTTGATCCTTTATAGCTGTGTTTTCCTGAGAGTATTCTAAAATATTATAGGAGTGTCTCATTCATAGATTGTCTGGAATATAGCTTTATGTTACACCCTACCCCAGGACCTATACCATCAGCGTACAATCAGGCTAAAATGCAAATGTGTACAATCTAGAGAGTATTGCTAAAGCTTATTCTCCCTCAAGTTCAGCAATGTTTTACCAGCTACAGGGTGTGCTGTGCCTGCTTGGCAGCTTGGGGGAATTTTAAACAAGAGACAATTCTTCTAATTCTTTAAAAGTTTTGCTTACAATCAATTATATCTGTAACCTATGCTCAAACTGGCATTTGGTCAAAGCCATACTTCCTGGCATGTTACTGAGATGGTTCTTTTGGCTGAGTGTTAGACACCTCTCCTGCCATGTAGAACATCTATTAACAAAAATAAAATATAATAACATAGAGACATAATAGGCCTGGGGGAACAGCATGCTCATCTACTTTGAAAAGCGTCCATGTAAAAATGGCACCCTTCCTAGTCAACAGATCTGCCTGTGCATGTATTCAGAGCCACAGCTACTTATTTTATTGACAAAAATAAGTTATTTTTCTACCTTTTACTCTTCTTAGCACTGCTGGGTAACACAGCTAGGAGACAGTGAGCTAGATTCTATACCAGTTTGTGCAGCATCAATAGAATTATTTACTAAGCCCTAATCAGTTGCACTTATGCAAACGCACTGAGGGCAATGGTTCTTTATACATCACCAAGCACTTAAATTGACCTGCAGACCTTCTGTTACAGGTGTAAGGCTTAACTAGCAAAGAGCCTACATTGACTCTCAGATCCTAGGTTGAGTTTGCAGGGCTGGCAGCTAGTATAAACATCTTACTTGTAAACTTGAGCATGGGTGATATGGAAATCCGTGCGAGACACTAAGTGCAGATGCCCACAATGCCATTTTCACAGACTCAGAGAAGAACTGCAGTTCCAGGGCTGAAGAAGCAGCTTCATCATTGAATGGCTTTGCAGAGCGCCACAGAATAATCCCAACAGCATCTGAATGGGGTGGGGAGGGACAGAGCTATAGCTCCGTCCCACCTACATGCTGGCCAACAGAGTTGGTTGGCCATAGTGGAGGAGAGGAGAACTATTCTGGAGTCATGCATGCAGTTTGTGTTCTTACGTTAGCAGGTGTCCAGGTTGAGTCTCTTGGGCACCATGCAATGGGAAAGTGGCTCTTCTGCTCCCCCTTCCCATCTGTCTTCTGTCAGAGACTGGCCTCTCCTCTTCAGCTCTCCTCCCTTTTTGTCTCCCAGACACCAGTCTATCTAGAAAGGGATAGACTGGTCTCCCAGACACCAGTCTATTCCCCGTCTCCTTCTCCTGCTGAATCCTGGAAAGTGCAGGAAATTGAAAGGGTATTTTTCCTTTCTCAGGACGTGATTCTCCACTATCTTGTCCTTTGTTACATTCATTTAACCTCGTGGAATGTGAGTGCACACGGTGCATGTCAAATGCTATCAAGTCAAAATGGCAGGTGTAAATGACTATACAAGGTGCAAGCAATGAAAGATCAAAGCCTTCTGTCTCCTATTCCTCTCCTAACAAGTGCTGGGAATGACCCCAGGATGGCTTTTCCCCTTCCCCTTCCCCTTGCTCAGGATTTGGGGGAAGAATGAAGCTCAGAGCAGCTCCTACACAACTGACTAGTTAGTTTGCTCAGTGCTTCCTGTGTTGAATCAGGGCATTCTGGGAAAAGATCTTTGGACCAACCTCTGCCTTGCAAAAAAGTACCCCAGAGCCATAGTTTCAGGATTACTACTTTATACAGCAATGTGATTAAAAGCTTTGAACACCCAGAGTAGTTTTAATAAACCAGCCATTTATAAATAATGGGTTGGCCAGTATATCATGCAGTCGGAAAATGTGACAAAGTATTTATAATCTATATAATCATTTCTAAACTGTCTTTAACATTGAATTATGCAGCATATACATGACTAAACATTAGGAGGTACAAAACAAGGCAATGCAATAAAATTATGGGACTTCTAACGCATTATTAGACTAAAAATACACCTTGTAAAGTGCCAGAGCACTTTTGCTCATGAGTCTTCATAATAATCAAGACACACTTTTGGCCCAATCCTGCACAGATGCAGATGAGGGGGGAAATTCACCTTGGTGCTGAGGGCCAGCGCAATGCGTGTGAATCTCTTAAAATCTGCTTAACCCTCAAAATGAGGATGAAGGCACACCTAGCACTTGCACTAGTCCCTGATTCAACAGGGGTCAACCGCACCCCGTGACAGAGCAATGCAAGTGCCACTGGACGTGATTCTGTGCCATTCCCCATTTAATGAGGTGAAGAAAGTTGAGGGTTGCTGGTGCTGCTGGCTGGTGAGCTCCCAAGAGCATGGTGCCTAGCTGATGTCATGAGGCACTGAACAGCTGGCTGCAAGAGGCTCCTTTTGGTTAAAAATCACTGAAAGCATTTTTTTGTGACTGTGGCTGGCCCTTAATTATTGGGCCAGATTGCGGCCGTGGGATTGGCCCTTAAAAATGGGAGGTGTGTAAGATGAACCAGAACTGGTTGGAAAAATTCTGATGAAACTCTTGTTTCGATGGAATTTGCCCATTTGGCAAAATCAGAAACTTTTGCAGAGCGGTCCCAATGTTGTGAAGTTCTAACGGAACCCAGGTAGTAAATGGCCAACTCGCATGCCTAGCTCCTTGGCAGTCTGGGCTTCCCGGATCCACAGACTGCCCTGGAGGAGGGTGGAGGAGACCCCAGAGTTTCCCATGTCCCTGGCTCTGAGTTAGCCAGCTAGGCAGTTTGCCCCAAGCTGGGACTCCGTTCCCTTTCCCAGAACATTTTGGAATTTTCGGTTTTTCACTCCTAATCTCAATGAAGCCAAATTTCAAAATATTGAAATCCTCTGCAAATGGAATCACCTTTGGCCACACAGCTCTAAGGGGCAACACCCCAGAAATAACACCGGCAGACACTGTTCCTCGGATGCATCCCTCTGAGGGTACATTTACACTGCAAAGAAAACCCTGCAGTGCTGAGTTTCAAAGCCCATGTGAACCGA
Source organism: Terrapene triunguis (assembly GCF_002925995.2). NCBI lineage: Eukaryota > Metazoa > Chordata > Testudines > Emydidae > Terrapene > Terrapene triunguis. The sequence goes on along the minus strand of NW_020664440.1, from coordinate 8,257,768 downwards.
CTCGGGCTCGAGGGGCTTGGGCTGCAGGGCTAAAAATACCAGTGTAGACATTCCTGTAGCGAGTATAAGGCTTGCAGATGTGTGTAGCCATTACAGGAGCCATCAAGGCTTCTTATTTCTGCACCTGCCACTTCACTGTGCACCTGCCTCTGGACCTCAGTAATTAATAATAATGATCACTGGAAGTGTATCTACTACCGAATAATGGGAGACTTTAAGCTTTAAGACCAGCTTCTGAAAATGCATCCTTGAAAGTCAATCTGATTTAATCTTTGAACAAATTTGAGTTTCCTCATTGTTACTCCTAGACCTATAATGAGCTGTTCACCAGAAGCCTGAACTCAACTAAGTGAGCATGCCAGTTCCTCACCACTGGGTGAGGGCCAAGGAATTTGTTGAGGGCTGGAATGAAGGAACCACCATTGAAATGGGGCAGGGGTCCTGGATGGGGAGCTAGCTTTCTGATTGTTTATATGAGATGCATTCACTGGAGACAGCAGGGATGGGAGCTGTGTTTTGCTTCTGGGAGTAGGGAGAAAAAAGGATGAGCAGGATGTGTAGTTTTAAATCATTTTGTTAATTGGGGATCTGAAGCTGTAAGGGGTGGGGAATAGGCATGTAAAACAGCATTTTGTGTTTCAATTAGTGTATTAATGGGGGATCAGCATAGAATAATGCAGCTGGGACATGGAAGGCCAAAGGGAGAACAGTCTTTTTTTGGAGGATCAATTTATAACATCAATGTTTCAGAGTTCCTTTGATTGAGACCAGTAAGGAGGGCATTTTTAAGACACAGCAAGTCAAAGCTGCTCTTAGGTTTAAGATGAACTTTTTGGTGCTCTAAGATCTGTTAAAATGAAACGGCCATCTTGCTCCTGGGGGGGGGGGGAATTTTTTGCGGGTGGTGGGTTTTTTTTTCCTTTACAACCTCTTCCTCTCAGTATTGATATGCCATCATATGATTTGTTACATTTGTCTCTTCATTCTGGAAATCTCCATCCCCTTTGATGGCAAAAGCTGTCACGTTCTCACATCCAGAGGGATAGCACGGCAAATGAACTATCAATCCCCAAATCAGATGAGAATGGGCGTGTGTCACTAAGAGGAAATTTAGTAGAAATGATAACATTTTGCAAAAATGAAAAAATTACATTGACTGTACATGGGAAGAGTAAAACAAAAACAACCCACGTCTCTTTTATTGCTCTTGCAGTTGAATAAGGAAGAGCTGACATTTTCACAATAGTATACAATATAATTCTCTTGACAGCGGTTTGTTTTCCTTTTAAATGCAATTTGTTTTGTATTTCTAAGAAATATATCAATATTTCTGTCAAAGCCTTTGCATGGCCATTAGAACAATACCAAAGTTTATTTTTATGTCTTTTCAAAATTGTTATACTCCGCCGCTCAGAGTTACCTTGGTTCTTGAAGGAAACTAATAAACGTACTGCCTAATAGTATCTGGCAGTTTCTATTTTGCAATAATACAATAAAATAATAATAACATAAATAATAAATAATAATAAAACATGGAAAAATATATACAAAGTGTCTCAAACATCTTTTATGGTTGAGAATATACACGACAGGATTTTTTTCCATTCAAGAAAACGTATCTGAGTAATGTCCCTGTTTAAGACATCAAAGTTCAATGTGTTAAATATAGGATTTCCCAAACCCAGTCTCAGCAGAACATAAAAGGATGATGCATGCAGCAAAAAATTCAGTTACCTTCACTTTAGTGTAGTTTTTCATCTGTGGATTAAGTTGTCTTCCCGACTGTTTTTGCTATTTGATGTGACTGGCATGCTGATGAAACCTATTTTTGGGTTACAGTGCATGAAACTTTTGGCTGCTGACACGGAGCTTTTCTGTCTGATGCCACAATCTCAGCTAAAATAACAAAGAGATTTAGTAATACCCTGGGTCAGTCATATCAGGGATCGCAGGGTAAAATTCACCCCTGGTCTGTAGAGGGCCAGCAAGGCCTATGTAACAATTCATAGTTTCAAAGATTGTAAGGCCGGAAGTGACCAGTGTGATCACACAGCCTGACCTCCTGCATAACACAGCCTACAGAATTTCACCCAGTTATTCCAGCATCAAGGCCAAGAACGTGTGGTGGGGCTTAAGCAGGGTTTAGGTCTTGTTTTGGCACTCTGCGCAGGTGAGAAACTCCCCCACCCCCTGAGCTCAGACCCAAGGCCTATGGGTAAATCCAGTCACTAAGAAGGCTAATCTTTCAATTTTTCTTCATTGGCAGGGAAATTCCACTCTTCAGATGTGCTGCTTCTACACAAAAAATGTTGTGTTCCTTTTCATCAATGTAAATCACAAATCCAAGATGGTAAAACATTTTGGCCATGGTTATGGAAGAATTTATTTCTGTAAAACAAATTACCCCCCCATCAAAATCAAGCTTTTTTCCTCAATTTTTTTCTCTCCTTCCCAACCCCCACATTGGGGCTTTCTCTTGCAATTTTTAAGGTCAATGTCCAAGCTGCAAGCTCACTGTTGATGGTGAACTTTACATAAGAAGATAAGATTGGCTATACTGGGTCATATCAATGCTCCATCTAGCCCACTATCCTGCCTTCTGACAGTGGCCAGTGCTAGAGGGAATGAACAGAACTGTGAAATTTATTGAGTGGTCCATTGGGGGAGGGATAGCTCAGTGGTTTGAGCATTGGCCTGCTAAACCCAGGGTTGTGAGTTCAATCCTTGAGGGGGGCCATTTGGGGATTTAGTTGGGGATTGGTCCCCCTTTGAGCAGGGGGTTGGACTAGATCAGTGCTTCTCAAAGCCAGTCTGCTGCTTGTGCAGGGAAAGCCCCTGGTGGTCTCGGGCTGGTTTGTTTACCTGCCGCGTCCGCAGGTTCGGCTGATCGCAGCTCCCACTGGCTGCGGTTTGCTGCTCCAGGCCAATGGGGGCTGCGGGAAGGGCAGCCAGCACATCCCTCAGCCCGTGCCGCTTCCCACAGCCCCCATTCCATTCCCTGAACAAGCGGTGGACTGGCTTTGAGAAGCACTGGGCTAGATGACCTCCTGAGGTCCCTTCCAACCCTGATATTCTATGATTCTATCCAGTCGCAGCTTCTGGCAATCAGATGTATAGGGACACCCAGAGTGTGGGGTTGTGTCCCTGACCATCTTGGCTAATAGCCATTAATGGACCTATCCTCCATGAACTTATCTAATTCTTTTTTTTCCACCCAGTTATACTTTTGGCCTTCACAACATCCCTGGCAATGAGTTCCACAGATTGACTGTGCGTTGTATGAAGAAATACTTCCTTATGTTTGTTTTAAACCAGCTGCCTATTAATTTCATTTGGGTGACCCCTGGTTTTTGTATTATGTGAATGGGCAAATAACACTTCCCTTATTCTCTTTCTCCACTGCATTTTATAGACCTCTTTCATATCCCCACTTAGTCATCACTTTTCTAAGATGAACAGTCCCAGTCATTTTAATCTCTCCTCATACACAAGCTGTTCCATCCCCCTAATCATTTTTGTTGCCCTTCTGTGTACCTTTTCCAATTCTAATATATCTTTTTAAAGATGAGGTGACCAAAACTGCACAGAGTATTCAAGGTGTGGGCATATCATGGATTTATACAGTGGCATTATGATATTTTATTATTATATTCTATCTTATTATCTATCCCTTCTCCAATGGTTCCTAATATTCTCTGAGGTTTCTTGGCTGCCACTGCACATTGAACTGATGCTTTCGGAGAACCCTACACAAAGACTCCAAGATCTCTTTCTTGAGTGGCAACAGCTAATTTAGACTCCATGTCTCTTTAGCCTCTTCATTTATAGTAAGGCCCTCATGTTAGGGAGTATCCAGGACAAGAGCTGGCCATGCATTACAATGGTATGCTCTACTCTGCTTCCATGGAATAATGATGGGATTGTGGAGCAGTAGGGTCTAGCTTGGCAGAAGACTCAGAAGCATGGTGTGCTCAGAGTGATACAACAGATTTTAAATAATGTTGTGTAATCTCCTCTCGCCACATAAAGAATTGATCCTTCAGAAATGGTACCATTAAGAAAGGGAATGGTGAGGTTCCTTTCTGAGGGTACGTCTTCGTTACCCTCCGTATCAGCGGGTAGCAATCGATCCCCGAACGCGCTCGCCGTCGACTCCGGAACTCCACCAGAGCGAGCGGCGGTAGCGCAGTCGACGGGGGAGCTGCGGTCGTCGATCCCGCGCCGTGTGGACCCCAGGTAATTTGATCCAAGAGACTTCGACTTCAGCTACGCGAATAGCGTAGCTGAAGTTGCGTATCTTGGATCAATCCCCCCCCCCAGTGTAGACCAGCCCTGAGTAAACACAATCCTTAGGACAATGGCCCATTGACCAAGTCTCGTCATATAGAAAATGTTTACAGTGGTATTGCATGACTTCCAGAAAGAAGGGAAACTAAGAAGGGCAGAGAGTGATGATTTAAGGGACTACTTAATCAAGCAAAAATATATGTCTAGGCTTTTCATTCTACCATTTGTTTTTCCTTTGCAGTGTTTTAACAGCATTTATTTCCCATAAATGAGTTCTGCAGAAGTTTAATTTTCTAATGGCAGAAACTGAACACACAAGTCAGAATTACTGCAAATAACGGCCAGCTCCAGTGTGCAAGATACATTATAACATGTGAAAAGGGAGTGTTTGTTTTTAAAAGGTTTAAAATATTGTTTCTTTATTTTCCCCTCTAACTCTGAGAACTTTGGCATTTGACTAATTTACCGTGCACTTAAGGCTGGTAGCAATATTGGAAAAGAAATATGATAATCACATGCTGCCACAAAGCATTCTATACCTCTCTCTGTTTTCCAGCTCTAGTTTCACATGTGTTGGTTCAATGGAATATTCAATAGACATTTATAGGAAATAAATTGAGAGATGAATGTAAACCATATGGCATCTGGAGGTTTATTTGTAAAGCCCCTGCATCAAAGCTCTCTCCAGATCACACCATATTAGCTATGTTTTTCCAGTCCAGCAAAATCAGGAAGGTAACCACAGACTTCCTTGATGGAAAACACATGAAAAACAGAGCAAATCTTAATATGTAGCTAGAGCAACTGTTCAAGTAGCATCATTTAAAATAATTTTATTACTAATATGTAAGGAGTATTGTTTGGCAGTGGATTCTAAACCAAAACCAAAAGTAAGTTAATTTGCTCAGCTTCCCCCCTCCCCCCCCCAATTTGTACAACACATAGTTTATTAAGATGTATCAAACAATATATAATTAGTGTTTGTATTTTTAAGGTATTTAGGGCAATTAAAACCTTTCTTGAAGCCGAAATGCTGCATTGAATTTATATAGAGAGACTTTTTCCACAGAAAACATTTTATAGGCACTCACATTTGTATAAGTAATAAAAACTATTGATTGGACAGAATGAAAAATTTGTTCTCAACCTTATTTATTTTTGAAGAAAAAAATTTCAACCTTAAATGCTCTCTGTTTTCTCGAGTTTGGCACCAGCCAGCATTACATTTGAAATTAAATTAAATTGTATTCTCATACACTATGTTATATAAATCATTATGAAGGGCCAAGAGCTTGTACATATATTTTTTTAAAGTTTTCACTTAGTTTTCATTTTTCAATGTCAACCTTTTTCAGCCAGTCAGTTCAGCTGTAATGATTTTTGTGTTAAACTTCTTTGTCATTTGACTTTTTAAAAAAAATCACCCGTTTAATATTAAACCTTACGCCTACTGGGCAGGTAAAGTGCATTTAAGGTGCAATGCAAAGCACTCTTTAGCGCCCTCACTCCTGCTAACACCTATACAAATTCTGACCTTGCTGCACTTCTCACAGTTCATGAAGCTTAGCACATGCCTAAGGGCTGGTCTACACTGGGGGAGGGGATCGATCCAAGATACGCAACTTCAGCTACGCGAATAGCGTAGCTGAAGTCGAAGTATCTTGGATCGAATTACCTGGGGTCCAGACGGCGCGGGATCGACGGCCGCGGCTCCCCCGTCAACTGCGCTACCGCCGCTCGCTCTGGTGAAGTTCCGGAGTCAACGGTGAGCGCGTTCGGGGATCTATATATCGCGTCTTAACGAGACGCGATATATCGATCCCGGATAAATCGATTGCTACCCGCTGATACGGCGGGTAGTGAAGATGTACCCTAAGTCTCTGCAGCTTGGTGGCCTTACATTGTTCAATACAAGGTCCAGTTCAGGCAAACAACAGTGTTCAGGACAGCACTTAAGCATACACTTACCTTTGAAGTCAAAGGGATTTTAAGAACATGCTAAAAGTTAAACACTGAATCGAGGCCTCAGGGCCTGATTCAGAATGCACTGGTGTCAATATAAGTCTTTCCATTGACTTCAGTTGGCTTTGGATGACACTTTAACACCCAAGCTCAGGACAGCCTATTATTAGAATAATACATTACTTATAAAGTCATTTCAGTCTTTTAAACCTCCTCCTTTGAATACGCACATTTACACTATGAAATAATTACTACTTTAAAAATATCACGTTACAAAAGCACACATTCGAGAGAGTTTTTCTCATCTTTATTCATAGCATTTAGTGAGAGATTTTCAGCCAGATATCTCAAAATTAGTATACAAATGTGGTTAAAAAATTATTATCCACATTTTACAGATGCCATAAATGAGGTTTAGAGAGGCAATAGGCCTGCTCCAATGCCCAGTTAGTCAGACTTTGATGGTAAGAAACGTGCCCAATGTTACACAGTGTGTAACATGAACTAGAACTGACGTCTCCAATGCCGTTTCAATAGGGTCGTTCTTCCTCTTTATCCATTTAGCTATCTTGGTATGGAGAAGTGATTATATTCTAACATCTTAGTTCATGCTAGAAATGAGGTCAAGCACCCAGATTTAGAGCCACATCCAAATTTCAAATGCACCAAAGTTTTGGGAAGAAGACTGCAGCGTCTTTGTTTGATCCATTCCAAAGACAGATTTTAGGGAATTGGGGGTTAATAGGCAGAGGGATTGGAGACTGAAGGATGATTTAAATAGGGCCTTATGATATAATGTGGTTAGGCAGAGTCTACTCACTTCTTTGAGGGAAAGCCTATTAACTGGAGAATTTGTAACTGGAAAATTGACGATCAAAACTGTTGTACTAACTGGGTGTTTTAAATTTGGTACTAAGCTCAGAATTCCAGATAGGCACCAGTGAAATCAGAAATAAAACAATTATTTGTAAAATCCAAATTTAGAGGTTTGAATGTCAAATACCTTGACAGACCAGGAGTGCTTAGATCTCAGGTTTTAGTCTGAGCACTTTTCTATTTAAAACCTCTTCTTCTCATCAATTTCTTTCATTCATCAATATACAGGTTAGCCTTTAAATGTATGGAAGTCAATGAATGCCACTCACAAACCTTAGAAAATAAGTATGCAAGCAGCATCAGTTTAAAAATATGCAGCTAACTGCTGGAAGCTATTAAAACCCAAATAAACAAAAGAGATTATACTTCAAAGAAATGTCAACAGTTTTTCCTCTCTTAGAACAGAGCAGTTTTCTTTACTTCTATCCACAGCCACATCTGGAAAGTGCTTACTGCTTTACACATATCTAACAGTAAAATGCATTTATTGATTTTTAAAAAAAAAATTCTGGATAGGTTTACGCAATTTCCAAAACAAAGGTAAACTCCTGTCCCAGTTTAAAAAATATTCTGGTAATAACAATAGCGAATTCATGAAATCATAAGAGCATGATACTTATTTAGACAAGCAAAACCAGTCACTTGCCAAATAACACACCACCTTTGAGAGTCTTTTTAGGTAGCAAGAAATTGCCATTTAAATTACATCCTTCTAAGGAAATGACAATAAATGTTGGTTTCTTACGCCCTATTTCAAACAAGAACAGCAAATTCTAAGTATTGCTTTAAATACTACCTGATTTTCATTATAGCTAAACTGAGTCAGTTTAGGTGGTCCAAATGCTGAATTTGTAATTTGTTTAAGATTCCACATTTGTAGCAGCCAAAGGCTGTTAATTTGATTTTGGTTTACAATTAACTAGGCAGTAGCAACTTGGCCCAGGCAGAAGACTGCCAAGAAAAATGCTATCTTTGGTAAATTACCAAGTATCGCAATGTGGACAACAGATTTTTTTCCCCCTGCTACAAACTATTTTTAACTAACAACAATGTTTTTGATAGAGTAGCAGCATTTAATAGAAAATATAATGACAAGGTGCAAAATTTGAAAAAACAGTCCAAGATTATATAAAGAGCAGAATATGTTTAAAATTAGACAAAAATACAATTTAAGCATTAAGCCTACAGTAAGCGCTCTGTAGTCAAATGAAAAGAAAATAAACTAACGGGACTGCTGCAGAATGGGAAAGCAGGTCCAATTTGTTTATTTATAAATGGGTAACAAGCAGATTCTTTCACACTAACTAAACCAGACAGTAATTATAAACACAGATTGGTTAAGTTCCCTGCACCCTATCAAAGGAAATGAGTTCCTCTCTTTTCCAAACATTGTCATTTGTTTATTGAGCCTCTTTTGGGCTTGATTTCATTAAAAACGATGTAAAAATCCACATCTGCAGCCCCCCCAAAAACAATGTCAAGCTTGTTAAGCCAATCCAGAGTCCTCATTACACAAAAATTTGCAAGCAACATAACCAAAAGTAGCCACTGGAATACAGAGCAAAGAATTTGGATTATTTTTGTTCCATTACAGAAAACTTATATTACTGTGCAATAGAACAGGAAGCAAACAGTAACCGCCTCAGTAGTTCTGGATAATTAGTTACCTAAATTCTCTGAGGTGAACACAATGTACTTAGATGGGGGAACATTACTGCTTGTATTCTGAAATAACGGAATAATCTTAGTTCAAATGAAAATTATAAATACAGGCGTAAAAAGTCACGTTTAAAATCATTAGACTTTATCAGTAGAGTACAACTGAGTTCCTCATTAAAGTAACAGTTTTATTAAAAAAGGGGATGATACTGCTTATATTAGCTAGTGTCAGATATCAGATTTCAACAAACTTTAACACAGTCAATGCTATTAAAACATCATTATTAGAGTTGTTATGCTTGGATGGCTTGAACTAAAGTGAATTTCATGTATTTGTTGGAAGACAGCAATAATAAATCCTGGAGCTTGTAAGAAGTGACTTAGAGTTTGCAGGACTAAAGTTAAAAGAGTTTTGCCACCAACTTCAGCAGAAGCAAGATTAGTGAAATTCAGCCCTGTGCAGGCCTAAGCAGCACTGAACCCCTGTTTTAAATGGGATGATTAAATGGGATTTAGGTGGTGTGGGGCGTGCTGCACAGGGGTAAATAAGCCATTTACACCACTTATGGTCTTCATGTGAGAGTGGATTGGTGGATTAGAGATATTGGGGGTATAACCTATTATAACAGAGTATAACATAATAGGATCCTCTCTAAGAGTATGTCTACACTACCCACTGGCAGCGATCGATCCAGCGGGAATTGATTTATCACGTCAAGTCTAGACGCGATAAATCAACCCCCGAGCCCTCTCTCGTCGACTCCTGTACGCCAGCGCCGCGAGAGGCACAAGCAGAGTCGACGGGGGAGTGGCAGCAGTCGACTCACCGCGGTGAAGACATCACGGGAAGTTGATCTAAGTATGTCAACTTGAGCTACGTTATTCACGTAGCTGAAGTTGCGTAACTTAGATTGATCCCTCCCCCCCGCCCCCCCAGTGTAGACCAGGGCTAAGTGTGAGAAGTACCCACTGAGATCAGTTGGGGATACAGTCCAGGCATATATCAATTTATGAATAAGCTAATGAGAAAGGGAAGAAGATCCAAAAGGGAAGAGGAACCAAAAGACAAGGGTGAATCAGCTAAAATGGTGCAGGGAAAGCAGGAGAATGTGGAAGTCCATAAAGGCTCTTTTGTGAAAAGATTACGAGGCAATGGGAGGTATGTCAGGAGCAGCAGGAACAAGAGCATTTCTACCTCTCTAGCATTTATATCTATATACCCCTATTTAATCCTGCTTTAATATCTTTTGGGTATGTATAATAACCCATGTGCACATCAGGGCAAAAAAGGCAAGCAATGGGCCTGAGGTAACGAGGAAGAGTGGGAATGCACATGGTAAACTCGCAAGTTTACTTAGATTTTCAGAAAGCCTTTGACAAGGTCTCGCACCAAAGGCTCTTAAGCAAAGTAAGCTGTCATCAGATAAGAGGGAAGGTCCTCTCATGGATCGGTAACTGGTTAAAAGATAGGAAACAAAGACTAGGAATAAATTGTCAGTTTTTGGAATGGAGAGAGGTAAAAAGTGGTGTCCCTCAGGGGTCTGTACTGGGACCCAGTATTATTCAACATATTCATAAATGATCTGGAAAAAGGGGTAAACAGTGAGGTGTTAAAATTTGCAGATGATACAAAACTACTCAAGATAGTTAAGTCCAAAGAGTGTGAAGAGTTACAAGGGGATCTCACAAAACTGGATGACTGGGCAACAAAATGGCAGATGAAATTCAATGTTGAGAAATGCAAAGTAATGCATGTTGGAAAACATAATCCCAACTATGGGATCCACAGTACACCTACATCTTCAGTACTGCGTGCAGATGTGGTCGCCCCATCTCAAAAAAGATATCTTGGAATTGGAAAAGGTTCGGAAAAGAGCAACAAAAATGATTAGGAACATGGAACGGCTTCCATATGAGGAGAGATTAATAAAATTGGGACTTTTCAGCTTGGAAAAGAAACAGCAAAGGGGGGCTATGATAGAGGTCTATACAATCATGACTGATGTCAAGAAAGTAAATAAGGAAGTGTTATTTACTCCTTCTCATACCATAAGAACTTTAGGAGTCACCAAGTGAAATTAATAGGCAGCAGGTTTAAAACAAACAAAAGGAAGTATATTTTTCACACGATGCACAGTCAACCTGTGGAACTCTTTGCCAGAGGATGTTGTGAAGGCCACGGGGTTCAAAAAAGAACTAGATAAGTTCATGAAGGATAGGTCCATCAATGGCTATTAGCCAGGATGGACACGGATGGTGTCCCTAGCTTCTGTTTGCCAGAAGCTGGGAATGGGCAACAGGGGATGGATCACTTGATGATTACCTGGTCTGTTCACTCCCTTTGGGGCACCTGGCATTGGCTACTGTTGGAAGACAGGATACTGGGCTACTTTGGTCTGTCTCTGTATGGCCATGCTTATGTTCTTAAGTTACACCACTGCAGGGAGGAAGCATTGCCTAGTGATCACACCATCATCTGCATATCAAGAATTCTGAGGTCTCTTCCTCGTCCTCCCAGATTCACTCCCACATGCACTTTGGAGTAACAGGAATAAAGGGGCCATAGATGTCAAAGTATTAATAGTATTATACACTTCTCTATGGAAAATAAATGGGGCCAGGTCATGCCCTCCTGCAATTAAACTGAACCTGGAAGAGCCCTGGAGAACCACTGATATACTCCAGCTATGTGTCCTCCACTGGGCCTCTTCCTCTCTGGTGCTTGGCTCCAGTGGAAATACACTATCAGGAACGATCTCTGGCTGAAGCTGCCCCAGGCTCGCCTTTTAAAGGAGTATATCCACTTGCAGGGGGCTTTGTGGGACCAGGTAATAGAGCTGTATTATCTTTTCTGGGTAGGCTCAGTGGGGCTGATGAGGGGACAACGCACATCCCCACAGCAGTGTTCCAACCCTGATTAATATGATAAACACACGTCACCACAGTACATTGTGGTGTTTATTCATTGACCCATAGCATGAATGAATAATTTGCACCACCCTCTTGTCTGTAAACACTAGGTGGTAGATATCTCTCTATGAATGGTGATGACTAATTCCAAAAGGAACAGACATCTGGATACATGAGCAACACTTCCAACTGCTTCCCCCCCAAGCCCTCCACCCCCCAAAAAAACTTGGCCCCAGAAAAGCTAATCCTCCCTGTGTGTCTTTGTCCATAACATCCCCATGACTAGAACTGCCTCTCTCTCCCTGTAAGGCAGGTAACTTCCTTCTCCTAAAAGTCTTTCCTGAAAATCTTATTTCTACTGGTTTGCTTTCAATCCAATCCAGGCTTTTATATGGCTCCATTACCCTAGTATCTGAACACCTTCCGTCACTTACCAATCGCCACTGCTGTCCTCTGCCATCACTTTATTAAATTAAACAAAACACCTTTAATTTCTCAATATTATTTCAAAATTAAAACAATCAAGCAAGAATCATTGGAACCATCATGAAGCAGAACAAACCTAAACAGCTCAAATTGCTTTCTTTTGTGTAACAGAGAGTCCTGTGGCACCTTTAAGACTAACAGATGTATTGGAGCATAAGCTTGTGCATGTGCGTCTGACGAAGTGGGTATTCACCCACGAAAGCTTATGCTCCAATACATCTGTTAGTCTTAAAGGTGCCACGGGACTCTCTGTTGCTTTTTACAGATCCAGACTAACACGGCTACCCCTCTGATACTTTCTTTTGTGTCACATCCCTCCCTCCCACCCCATATTTATGACTATCTTGGAGCCTGATCCTGCACAAACCTTTCCCACTGAAGTCATCACTGAGAATTAGGGGTATTCAACATCTCACAGGATTGGGCCATGGATACCTGTGGCATTGTAAAAATAACAAGTCATAGTAGATCCTCAGCTGGTGCAAAATCAGCCTTGCTCCATTAATTTCAAAGGAGGTATGCTGATTTACACCAGATGAGGGAAGACCTGGCCCACGGTGTCCGGATTGATTTAAATCCTACAAACAAAGAAATCTCAGTACATCCAGCTCTGCATGGAGGGTGAACATAAAAGGGATGGGTAGAAGAAAATCCATCCCTTTTTATTTTTAAATGCTCAAATGTTTACCAGCTGACCTTCCTCTTTACTGCAGATCTGGGAATCAAGGTGCATACAATAAAGTTCAAACCAATCAACTGCTTTCAGCTGTTCTTGTGCAATGAATTTTTAAACATTTGGTCATTAAGACCAATCTATATGCAGGTCAGTTTTTTGAACAGGATGGGAACAGTTTGGGAGCAGATGCCAGGGCACTGACTCATGAAAAGGGGCTAGTTAAGAAACTCAGAGTAGGTTTATATTGGCCCACCCATCAGGTGCATGCGACTCGGCCTATCCCCCTCCTTAGACTGCTGTAATGATCAAGAACAGTTATTAATTTCTGCTACAATTTCTTCATTAATTGAACAGTGGTCTAAAGACGTTGCAAAGCAATAACCAGAAGCATTAATAGAATTTGTCAAACTAGTTGAAGTAAACCATTTATTCAGCAATTTTAGCCTTTTCCCTCTCCTGTTTCCAGACAATCTGCAAATAGAGCACAATTTTTAGGAATGTATTTGTTCTGCAAAGTTGTTTGACAAATTGTTGGTGTGAACATACTTCAGCCAGTCTGTTTCCAAATTGGTCTCTGCAAACACTCAATATTCTGAATATGCGTATTATATGTGACTGGTCACCTACATCCAGGGCTGGCTCCAGCATTTCTGCTGCCCCAAGCAACAACAACAAAAAAAAGCAGCGGCGGCAGTTCAGCGGCAGGTCCTTCGCTCCCAGAGGGAGTGAGGGACCTGCCATCACCGAACTGCTGCAGGTGCCGCCCCCTCTCCCTTGGCCGCCCCAAGCACCTGCTTATTAAGCTGGTGCCTGGAGCCGGCCCTGCCTACATCACATGGTACTGCTTTTGCTCTCTTACTGCATAAGCAAACTTTGAGTCAGTGCCAGTATTCTACAGTATGAATTTGCTCCCAAAATCATGCAGTTGGGCACTTATATCACATGCCATTATTTCTGTTTTATGATTGGTTTCCCCTCACCTGTATGAACAGAAAAGGTACCTGTGGTTTTGATTCTCTCAGGGAGATGTGGGAGCACTTTAGGGACAGAGATGTAACAAGAGATAATCAGGTCTAATAGGGAAAACACACACACACACAAGTTTGAACAGATCCTCCTTTAACCAGGGAAAGGTGAAGAGCAGACGATTCCGTGAAGTTCATGAGAGATTCTTGATGCATAACAAACTTCCCTGTGAAGTGCTTAACTGTTATGTGATGAATGCTACTGAAAACCTTAAAATCAACAGAATATAGTCAGAACATTATAAACCTTTTCTTTTCCTTCTTTCCACAATAAGGAGTGTGATACTCTGGTAGCATAAAAATATCCAGTGACTTCCTAGCTGAGGGAGAGAGTAAGACATAACTCTTTGAAATTTGGTTTAATTGATTGTTATCAATTGATACTATAGTCCATATTCTCTTGTCACAGTGAAAGGTGTTTCTGATTTGTGAAGGAGACAATCACAAAACCTTGTCATCTTGTTTGATCAGTTGTCTCAATAGCAGGCCTCTGGTTGAGGAACTGCTGTGGTAAGTGTCCATCCCATATATGATAACATTTCATAATTTGCCAAATACATTGGCTGAATTTACAGGTCTCCATTTTCTTCCAGCATGCATACTTGGGATTGCACACAAATATGCTTAGCTGTGTGGGAGCACACCTGTAGGCATTAATCTGAGCCCTGTTAAACATTTATGCGAATAAAAGTTGCTAGCATCAGTGTCTACCGAAATGCAAATAAAGATTGTAGCGGGGTAAAGGGATTGACATATCTGAAATGAAATGCAATTTAGAATTCACAAACGCTTCACAAATAATTCCCATCATTTGCCCAGTTCTAAGCATAAGCATATTCTTCATGCAAGGTTTATGGTTGACTAATCATGCAAACAGATCTCTGAAGAAACTCTGCATTGTGTTCTGTTCGTAGGTAATGCATTACTTTGTTAGTGTTCAGGCTATCCATTCAGAATCTCCTGGACTGGATTCTCCTATCCTTGAATTTCAGTGAGAAAATTAGCAAGACTTTTAAGTCATTTCCCTTTGCTGAATTCTGTCTATGTAGATGTAGGTATTTATATAGTACCTAATCACCATGGTATTCTGTCTACCATGCCTATGAGCACTCATTGCACAGTGTTAGCCTTTAGTTCAAAACATAGTTTATTTAGATGGAATTATATAGTATCATGAATTGACTGAAAAATGGATTTAAAACAGTGGGAGGCAACAACAGAGTATGGAAATCAGGAAGCCTGTGTTCTAATCCTAATTCTGTCTCTGACTCAGCATGTCCCCTTCAGAAATCAACCTCTCTGTGCCTCAGTTTCTCCATCTGTAAAGCTGGGATAATAATAATGCATATTCACCTTTGTAAAGAGGTCAGACAGTCTCAGCTGAAAGCTGCTGCAAGTGTAAAGTATGTATTATTATATTAAACAACAGATGTCCCAAAGCAGTGACGTACTTAAAATAATTGTGCAGTATTATAAAGAACATCTTGTTGTGACGTATGCACCTTGTGATGTGCATCTCCTCAGACAATGCACGATGACTCGGCTGAAACAGTTTGTGTTCTGGATTAGAACATACACATAAATAAATCTACATTTATGTGATCCCAACAAACAGGAGGCATGGACAGGAATGTCTAGCTGATGGAAAAATGAGACACCACAAACAAACCACAGCGCGATGATAAAAAAGCCTGGGATTTATATGGCACAGCTGGTTATGTGTAGTGCTTTTGTAAGCCTACAGCATCTGGTCACTTGTTTTAAATATCTGGGTAGATAGAATCCTGAACCTTGCACAATACATGTTCCAAAATACCCGTGCACTTATACAAAAGAAATGGAATCGCTCCTTGCTCCCATGAACGGATGCACAGGTGAGAAGTGCCAACAGATCTAATCCAACATCCACTGAATGTGATGAGAGTATTTCCAGTGGTTCAATCAGCATTGGATCAGGCCCCGGCTGTAATCTGTATGCATGCAAGAAGATGTGTGCATGCAGGGACTGGCCAGTAAAAAAGCAAACTACTAACTAATAACATTTTTAGCACTAAATACCACTTGTGCATGTTTCTATCATTATCTACAATCTCTTCCCTGTTATGATCATGAGGACAGCATCGAATTCATCGAAAAAGAGAAAAGAATGAGCTATGTGTCTGAACTTTGGACCAGCTGCAAGGAACTCCTGAATTCTTGATCTGGACACGTAATTGTATGAGGACAGACGCTGGGATGGATTTTAAGCAGCAGGCCACAACTTTATTAAAATATAACGTTAGAGAGAGTACCACTATCTGCTTCGGCTCCCCATACCAGGCATAGTTGTGTCAAGCGCAGGGTTTAAAGGACATCTATCATATAGAGGGGAGGGATAGCTCAGTGGTTTGAGCATTGGCCTGCTAAACCCAGGGTTGTGAGTTCAATCCTTGAGGGGGCCATTTAGGGATCTGGGGCAGAAATCTGTTTGGGGATTGGTCCTGCTTTGAGCACAGGGTTGGACTAGATGACCTCCTGAGGTCCCTTTCAACCCTGATATTCTATGATTCTATAGCCCATAACCTAGGGTAGACTCTCCCTTGCCTGCCCCAAGGATTCAGCTGGCTCTGCTGAAGCCTCTCACCCTCCCCCCTGCAAAGGGGACAGACGGTACCAAAGGGGGACTCCAGTTTGCAAGGGCTTCAGATCTCCCTTTTGCCCAGGGAGTCCACCAGCAAAATCCCAAGTCTTTTTATTTTCTGTTTCCTGGACCTTTTATCCCCACTGCCACTGGGAGCACAAGCTAATAGCTTGGTTGCACCCCACCCACCTGCACTGCCTGGCATCTCCTACCTTCTTAATCTAAAACCTATCCAGTCCAGTCCCTTATGTTCTGATGCCAGCTTGCGGATCCAACCAAGTTTCCCACCTCTTAAATCAGTGGGTAGCATGATTGTGTTGCTAAAATTGGCTTTGGGCATCTAATCTGATTTCCTGCACAACATAAGATATAAAACTTCCCCCAATGATTCCTGCATCTAATATGTGTGATGGAGAATTTACCACATCGTTTCCAGAGCTTCATTGAGTTCAGTGGAGCTATACTGACTTACCCCAGCTGAGCACCTGATCCATTGTCTTTTAGGGGAACTAAGAAGCCAGCTGAAAACTTCACAGAAATCATTGTTAGAACCAAAATGAAGGGTACTTCATCTACAAAGGGAGCTAAATTGCAAAGCCTGTTAAAAAGAAAGGAGAAACTAAACTACCTTCACGCATTACTTGTAGGGTAATTGACTCTCCTGTTTCCAGCAGATGACTTTTTTTATCCAAATGCTCAAAAGATACAGCATTTCACAATGAGTTCTGGGAAGTGCAGATTCAAAGTCTGAGTCACAGAGAGGAATGTGAGTGTAGAATTTTATTGAACCTAAGAACAGCACAATGGAGGTTAGTGGAGATGGTAGAAGCAGGAGGATAAGGAAATAGCTAAAGTAAATTCTAGTATTGTATCTGCAGGGAGTCTACAAAAAGTCAAGAGGATGAGTGACAAGAAGAATAAATGATGTAATACACTAAGCATCCAGGTTGCTCCAAAATAAGGAAAAAATCACTTCCAATAGAAGGCATGTAACTTTTTAAAAACAAATGTGTCCTAGCTACTATTATCCGATGGGGAAAGTCTGATTGGTAAAGTTTTTCAGAACCTAAATATCTAGATTGTTTTTAAATCTGTCACGCCATCACTGAGAAAATACAAAAATAAGAGATCGTATTTCCTTTAAGTCTCGCCAAAAAACCCTAAAGGTTTGTGCTCCCTCTGTTGGCTTCTGAACAGAGTTAATTCACAAGGATTGTATCTAATTTTGTGTTGCCATCAGTGGAAGAACAAAAATGACAGGATGCAATTTACACTGAAGTTTCTGTTGTTCAAACAAGAAAATGGACGTGTTAATTTCAGCTCCATCCCAACTGCAATGAAAATGAATAAAAGTTAATAAACAATCTGACAAACTGGAGGAAAAGAAATGTATTTCCACACTTCCGAAGGGACTATTCCAAGCAATGGAGAATAAAAAAAATAACAAGCACTATACAAAATGAACTTACAGTAAATAGTGCTATTGTTCTCAAATGCACTGAAATCCATATCCCAAAATGTCTTCATTGCTCATCTTTTTTTGCAATTGCATCATCAGGCTTCACATGCAAGCTGGAGGGAAAATTAAGATGATGTGAGAAGAGTCAATGGCAAAAATAAGTTATCTGTAGTGTTATTAATGCCGTGTTGGTCCCAGGATATTAGGAAGCCAAGGTGGGTGAGGTAATGTCTTTTACTGGACCAATTTCTGTTGGTGAAAGGCACGTTTTTGAGCTACACAGACCTGAGCTCTGTGTAAGTTCAAAAGCTTGTCTCTTTCATCAAGAGATGCTGGTCCAATAAAAGATATTACCTTACCCACATTATCTCAAGAATAAGGTAGGTGGTCTTGAGTCTGAGTGCTGGTCTTCACTACGGAGAGATTGACGCTGCTGCAATCGATGCAGCATGGGTCGATTTAGCGGGTCTAGGGAAGACCCGTTAAATCGACGGCAGAGTGTCGACCCCGATACTCCACCTCTCCGAGAAAAGTAAGGGAAGTCGACTGGAGAACGTCTCCTGTTGACACAGCTCAGTGAAGACATCGGAGTAAGTCAACCTAAGCTATGTTGACTCCAGCTACGTTATTCACATAGCTGGAGTAGCACAGCTTAGGCTGATTTAACCCGGTAGTGAAGACAAGCCCTGAGACAGTGTAAAACCTGAGTAGCCAGAAAAAGCATGCTGAAAGGATGGTCTTGTGATTAAGGCACTTCACTGGAACTCAGGTGCACTTGGTTCAGTTCCTGATTCTGCTACATACTGTGTGATTTTGGGCATGTCAGTTAACCTCTGAGAACCTCATTCCCCATTTTAAAAACAGGTATAATAATTCTGCCTTGACTATTTATACTGAAATCTGTTTAAGACATGGACTGCCTTGTACTCAGTTTTTGTTTAGCACTCAGCACAATGGGATCCTGATCTTGATTGGAGCCTCTAGATGCTACTGTAATAAGAATAAATAAATATGAATATGCCATTGCATATATTGGTCTGGTTGGGTCAGCTTAGGGACAGAGTATGGAGGCCTTACTTACAAGAGCAGTCCCTTTGGCTTCAATGGGACTATTGTTTCAGTAAGTGCAGAACAGACTGAGCACTGGCTCCACACTCTGGTCCTTAGTAGTAGTAGATAGTATTGATTATATTTAATCACATCTCCAAGTGCCCCACAAATTCTGCAGAGACCTTAAGGCCTGCTGGGAAATACTGATTTCCCTATCTATCTAGGTAGCTATATGAGTGCTCGAAGCACCTCAGTCACTAATGGATTATATCCTCACAATGCCCCTGTGAGATAGGGAAGTGCTATCTTCATTTTACACATGGAGAACCGAGGACCAGAGTAGATTAAGTGACTTGTCCAAGGTCATACAAGAAGTCTGTGGCAGAACATCCTCCCTACCATTGCAGAGACTGGAATTTGAGGGCATTCAACACACCCCAAGAGATGCTCAGCACCACACAGGATCAGGTCCTAAGAGTATTCCACAGTGTGGTGATTGTGGGAAAGGAATCTCAAATGCAAAATTAAAGTTCCTGCATTTGCATTGTTTTCAGGGGTTTGCAAACCATTGCTGTCTCAGTGGTTGATCATACATTTGCAACAGTGAAAATGGTGATTTTGCAGCTTACCTTTGCCATACCACCATCCAAAATACAAACTATTTGAGTAAACTGTTGAAGAAGACCAAACTGCATTTATGATAGAATGCAACTGCAGAAGCATTAGCTTGGTAGATGACTTACCGGCAGACCTAATGTATCTGACAACAGTGCCAGTATGGCATATGTTCTAAATGTTGGCAACACGCACACACACACACACACATCTAGTTAACCTTGCTTGTCACTGGCTTCCAGCCTGCTAGCTGTGACATTTCAATTATGCTGGGGTGGCATGTAGAATCTGTGGATACTTTAGCCACTCTGTCAACGCTAGAAAAATCCCAAGTAAACTGGAGCAGGAAAACCATCTGCTGAAGCGTCACCTGAAGCAGGAAGTTATTAGATGCTCGAGTGACTTCTAGAACCGAAAACGGTGTATGAATATGTACACAAGGCAAAACAGATGTTGTCCTGACCTCTGCATACTGGAATCTTAAAGCTGCTTTGTTTACTTTCTTCAGTCCATAATGCATCTTTAGGCCAGGTGCTGCCACTTATCAGGGATCTACATCTCTTGTTTAAACAAACGTTAACTGAACTTGACAGCAAAGGGGACCCCTGCAGCAAAAATGGCAGACGACAGCTTTAAAGCTACCTTCAGTTCTTACTCCTGAAATAACTGAAGTGTGTGAATAGGTAAGGGAGCAAGGATAGTAAGTTAAACTCTTGACCCCATCTCAGTGGAATTTTATACACATTCTGCTTAGCTCTTTGCCTGTACATAAAGTTCAATGGCACAGGCAGGGATGATGACTAATCTTCAGGACATGTCGGGTGCTGCTATGTACTCTGTGGCCTTTTTTATATTGTCCTCCCGGCACCTCTTGAAACTGTGGATTTCCTCTATCCACCTTCTCCCACCTGCAAGAACCTGCTGTCATCATGACCACAATCTCTCTGGCAGTGAGGCGGGTACTTCCAAAGCCAGTCCATCCCTTGTATCCATCAGAGGGAGTTGCCAGAGAGTGACTTTGGTAACATGTCTCTCTTCAAATGAGAATTTGAAGAAAAATGCCAGTGCAGACAAGGCCATAATGGTGTAATGCATGGTAGTCTATGAAGAAGTCGTTCTGTGGCTTTATACTTTGCCTACCGCCGTTAAGAGCTCAGCATCTTCACCATGGAATCTGAGTTTCTGCATTCTGAGATCTACTGGGAAATCATTCAGCATCTTGTGATATGTGAAATTAAACTGTGTCACCTCTTTGTCGAGGGCAGAACTGTAACTGTTCCTCCATGAGGTGAAGACAGCAGATGCTGAAAGGATGATTTGTAGAAAGCTTTTGAGCCTGGCCCTTCTTCTCTTTCTCCTCCCATGTCCTGACACACACATCTGAGATAAAGGGTCTTCAGATGTGTGCAAGTTCCCGAAAAAGATCAAGTTGCAAGAGAAGCCTAGGAAACAACACTGATACTAGCAAGAAGGTTAATGAAAAATACTGATTGTGTGAAGGTTTTGTTATCAGCAGAGAGTTGGGACAACACTATCAAGACAGAACCAATCTATAGTTATCATAACAGTGAATACACGTACATGATGAAAAATGCCTTGGCTCCAGGGCTATTTTGCAGCCTTTTGGTAGTCCCCAATGAGGATCACTTAAGAGACCTCTGTACAGCTGTTTCACTCTTCACACATTGCTCAGGAAATCAACAACTTTCTTATCAAAGCATAGTTTGAACTGGAATTTATTTTCTGATTGGTTAATTAGTCTCAGTGTTCCATGGGTGGTGGTATACCTTAACTGCTCAAGAAAGCCTAACAGATCATAGGAAATCAAAGACAACATATATATATATATATATATATATATAGTCTTTATTTTAATTTAAAAATTGATAAGCGGTACATCATAGCAGGTCCGGGTAGCACATACAATTGTTTCACCCTCTAATCCCATTTTTCAGTTGTTCGTAACTACAGCTGGTCAGGACCCAAAATTCCTGTTCTGTGGAAAATTCTGAAATTTCAATTTTTTTCCTTCCAGATCAGAACGAAGTTCTGAAATTTCATTTTGGGAAAACATTTAACTTCAACTTCATTTAAACATTTTGCTTCAATAAAGTTGAAATGTTTAATTTTTGATAATGTCAAAACATTTTGATTTTTGTATTATGGATAACAAAAGTTAATTTTTTTGACCAGCTCTACTCAGAACTTTCTCACAAAAACTAATTTTGGGATGAAATTTCCCATGCTTGGTCCCAGTCCAATAGTGCACCACATTTGAAGTTGCAGCTACAGATCTGTTTTGCACCTTCAGAGAATTGGGCCTGTAGCTGACTGTAGATAGAAAATTCAAAATAATTCTTTAAAAATGTGCCCATGTCCATGCAATAACAGGAGAACCCTGGTTTTGGTTGCTAAAAGAAAAATGCAGACTACAACAGTGATGTTCTACAGATATTTTACCCCAAGAGGGCTCAAGTAAATCCTAAAATGATCATCTGAAGAAAAAGGCTACCAATTAACTTTAGTTTTCTTCCTCAACAGCATTCCCCAGTCACAACGTCAGCACCTCTGCACCTCATGTCTCTCCTTCACCCTGTGGAAGGGGAAGGAGATCAGGTCAAAAACATTACTTTTCACATTATACTTTTTTCCCTAAGGTCTCTCCTGTCCTTCCTTCATATCATGACAAAAGCAATCGAGCACAACCAGCCTTTGCTGCTTTTTTTTCACGTAAGGAATATTTTTTTAAAAAGATTTGAAATATATAGCCTGATCTCAAATATTATTTGTGAACA
>NW_020664440.1:8023969-8234948 GCF_002925995.2 Terrapene triunguis | reverse complement strand
CCCCCAAATCTTGGCGTCCTAGGCAACCGCCTAGTTTGCCTTAATGGTAGCACCGGCCCTGCTGGTAATGCCTCTGATTCTGCAAACACTTACACACCTAAGTAGTCCCATTGAACTTAATGAATAGTTAATTTGTTTGCTTGCAAATTAGTCAGTAATGCTTGTAGCTCATCACCAACTGAGAAAAATGAAATGCGAGATGGGTTATACTAAGGCATGAGTGACATCTGCATGAGTGAAACTACATCTGGGTAGTCACATGAACACAAAACCCTAATGTAGATGTGCTGTGCTAGTACAAAACTGCACTATCCTGGTGCAACCCCCTAATGCTACTAGATTAAGTTGCACTGGTATAAACCCTGGTTTGTGTTGGTGCAGGGAACCTACATTAGGGGTCTGCAATGGGGTATAGCTTCACTGACATAGCTAGACACTGGTGCAAATTTTCTTAATGTAGACTGGGCCTAAAGGTGAGACTGAGACATGAAGGATCTGGGAAAATACTGCCTATCAACTCTAGTGGGAGAACTGGCACTTTTATAAAATGTCAGTTTAACTATTTCTCCTGATAAGTATGGAAGTATACAAGACCATAATAGGAAACTGGTGTGCATATCAGTGCTCTCAGCTAATACTGAGCTACGAAACTACACATTTTGAGCAAAATACCTTTGAAAAAAATCCTCATTCTGCATAGAACCAGGAAATATGAATTTAATGATATCATATACCCTAGCTAGTCATTGCTTTGAAACTCACAAAGCCAGACAGAAGGAGGAGGAAGATATATGCCAAGGTAGAGATGCCTGTTCAGTTGAAACCTGTGGCTGAGTATTACAGGAAGAGTAGGAATGTGTTATGGGGAATTTATTAAACCATTTGAACATCACAGGTTTGAAATTTCCAGATGAAATTGAGCCTCGTATGGTTCCATTTGCCGTACTTTCCATTTATGACTGGTTGAGAAGGAAGAGAGTTTAAGAGACAGTTTTCTCACCCACAACCCCCAGGCCACCTGATCAAATTGTGGGAGATGGTCTGAGTGGCACGTAAGAAGAAGATGAGAATAAGCAGGTAAGCAGCAGGGGCATATGGAGTGAGTGATCTAGTCGTAGTGGAATCAAGAATATAGTGTAGTTGACAAAGCGGGGACAAGAGGATATAGAGAAGGGAGTGAAGGAAAATGTTTATATGGAAAAGAGGAAAGGGCATGCACCAGACAGAAAGGACCTTGATCAGAGAGAAGCACCTCAAAAGAGAGGTAGATCTAGGGCAGGCAGAGTAAATGTCTGGCGGGGGGGCTAGGGAGGTATAGATTTCAAGCACAGCAGTCTGACTCTCGCATGCAGAAAGATTAGTAGTCAGCAGAAGAGCTGTGCTAGCTAGAGAAACAGAGAGTGTGTGTCTACCATTTATTCCACAGGCAGGAGATCTCTTGTTCCCGTTGCAAGATGTGGGAACTCTAAGTGGTCTGAATAATTTCAGATTCTCTGAACCTGCCCAGCAGCAGATAGCACAGTTATCTTCTTGTCTGTGCACCACCTCCTTCCTTAGGAGATTGCAGTGTTTGGAATAACAACATGCTTGATCACACATCAAGAGGGAACCCCCTCCCCCCCAAACCAACAAACCCTCACTGAAATGAATGTAACCACGTATTTCAATGAAAGCAGGGCAGAGTGTTCCCAGCTTCTATGAAGGTTTTGGCCAAGTTACACAGCACCTAAAATCATCACTGTTTCATTGCCAGTGTATGGCTCACCACCATTAGAGCCTTTTGTTAACATGGATTGTTTAACTCTAGCTGATTAGCTAATTAAAGTCTCTGGTCTGGCTTTTCCAGTCACAGCTGTGTTGGTGTTTGTGCGTGTATGTGTGCATAGGTGCATCCCAGGAGCCATGACAAAGACAATGCTACGAGGGGCTCTGAGGGGAGCACACTCAGAAATGGCTTTATGCTCTGGCAAGACCTTCACACCTAGATACAGCCCATTTGCATGTGGTATACATCTGGGTACACTACCCGGCTTCTGTCACCCCTTGGACCCAAACTGCATGTGCAGCTTCCAAATAGCACATCCTGCAAATAATCTGTTGCACAAGGTGATGGAGGTGATAGCTGCTGGAGACCTCACTCATCTATCTCCACTGTGGTTTCCTGACCTTAGACAATGGGACCAAAGTAGGGTAGATCTGCCCACATATCACAGTATAATATTTTAAGCAATAATGTAAAGACTACCAAAACGTTGTGGAAAAGTGACACCTTCTGTGGGTACAATTCCCCAGGCATAATTGTTTATGAAATAATTTCCACTACTTTCAAAAGTCAAATACAAATTTCATTTTGGATCAGACCGAAAATTTTTAAAAAAATGAAAAAGTTTGGTAAATCACAAAGTTGAAAACAATTAACTTTGAGTAGAAAAAATGTTTTATTTTGACAAAATCAAATGTTTCTTTTCAATTTCAACAGTTTCTACAAGTTTTTTGATAAAAAAAAATTAAAGGAAATTTTGAAACAAAAAGTTATTTCAAACCAAAAAAATCAAAATGTTTAATTTAAAAAATGTCAAAAAGAAACTTTTTTTTTTTTTTTTTTTACTGAAATGAACAATTCAGTGAAACAAACACAAATTTGTGAAACGTAGCTGAACCTGCATTTGTCTCCAAAAAAGTTTTGGCCAAAATAGTTTTGCACAGCTCTAAGGCCTGTCTGTCTTTGGAAGAGGACAACAATGACTTCTAGTACTTCTTTCAAATGCAGCTAGGCTTCTGTTGAATACGGGGGCATGTGCACACAGAACTTTGCCAGATCTACAAGGATCCAATATCTCACTAGTCTGTGAATCTTAAACAACATCTATTACTACACGGCTGTTCAGCACATCTCTGAATGCACCCAAGAAAAAGTAGGATTTCATTGTTAGCAGGAAACAGCAAACAAAGAACTGGCTTGTCATCCCACACAGAATATAATAAACTGATTAGAAAACCTTGGTCATATTATTTCAAATTGTGGCTAATAACTGTCCTTTGGAATACATATTGGAAGGAATAAAATTGGACATTCTTTGGGACCTAGTTTGCTGAGCCAGCACTTACTTTGGCTTGCTACCAAGCAAATAAAATCAGTGCTTATAAAGTAAGAGATGAGGCAATTTTCTAATCTATAAGGTTATTCTAAAATACTCTGACAGCCTCTAATTTAGCTTAGGGTATAAATGGAAAATTTGTGCTTGAAATCCCTGTCTCAATTAGGAATTTTAGTTTTCAATTCTAAAATATCTTTATAGCTAAGAGAAATAATAGCACCCCTGAGAAAAGTTTCGGCTGTCTCCCAGAACAATATAGGGTTATGGTACATGACAGGGTTAGGTGAGGTAAAAGTTTCCCACTGCTCTTCCAAAAATATAGAAAATTGCTGTTCTTTAAATAGAAATGGGCTAATTTACCAATTAAAAGAGCTTGGAACAAAGAAGATGAAGTGGTATGAAATGAAGATATTTCCAAATCTAGCAAAGGAAACCATACTGCAGAAGGTTGGGGAGATAATTAAGAAAGCAATCTAAGTGGGAGTAAGATTTATGGATTTGAGGATAAAAAATGAGTTGCTTTGCACTGGGATGTGGAACCTGTCAACTATCTAAGAGTGATAATTCTAGACCATAAATGTATATTGGACTTTTTTCTCTTGCCAACAGAGTTTCCTTCTGCTTCAAGGCTGGCAAACCCACTGGAATCTCACCAAGGACAATGAAAGTTTTAAAATTGGGTTACCGAAGTAAAGACTGTGTATTGTGGATAAATAAAGAATACATTTCGGGGGTATTTATAGCTAGTCGTGGCAGTTCACAAGTTACTCAGTCATGAAAACATGACATACTAGAAGACCTAGTTTAACAATTTTTCTACAATTTTTAACCAAGAGTTTTAAAAATGTGTGGGAACTTGATATTCGTTTCACCCAGTGGAGCCTGTGAAGTTAGGATGCTTACAGACAGAAGGACCCAAAAATAAAATATCATCCCAATTTTTAAAACACTCTAAATATTTTTCTAAAATATGTGTCATACCAAAAACATATTTAGATAGATATTTTATAAGCAAGCAACAAAGTCATTCCAAAGAAATATCAGTAAAAACTTAATACCCACAACACACCTTCATGTGTGACATATGTAACATGATTGTTCATAAGAACAAAAGATTAATGTCTAGGGAACAACAAACATTTTATCAGCATAGGTTTAGGTTTCTGCATTACTCACAAATGGCAAAGCCTTAAGTCAATTATGCAGCTTATGCCAATTAAACCTTCATAGGACCACACCAACATGTAGCCTCTCTCTCTTGCACTCTCTCATTTATAAACACACACTCACCCCTTAATTCAACATATGATTAGTTCAGTGTGTGCTTCTGCTATTCAAACAAGACAGAAAACATCTGCACAGACACATCCCTTCGTGGGTGTGTATGTCTTTTGTCTGGTTTGACTACATGATTCAGACTAGAAAGCAACATGCAGTTCTTAGACTAAAGAAAGACCAGGGACCGCAGGTTCAAGCCGGTAGGGATAAATTCTACTCCAACACCCATCCTGAGTAGCTGAGTTGGGTCTGGGGCACATGCATGTGTGAGGTGGCCAATGGCTAAAGTAGCCTCTGTGAATCATTACAGAGTCCTCTTCATGGTAGGAGAAAGACTGAGGAGGATCTTTATAGTAGCATATACTCTGCCTCCCCCCCACCTCCCCTCAGCCCCATCAGTCTGCCTATGCCCTACCCCCACCTGCAACTGCCTTGCAGGGACCTCCTATAGAGAAGGGCTCTGCACCATGCAAGACATATGAAGATCCAGATGTTTGCCCTGGCCATGCACCTACACCATTTCAGTCGTCAGGGGACTTGCCATGGCTGCAGCGCTGCCTTTCATTAAAATCACATGAGAAATAACACATAGATGCAAGAACTGTGGCAGGAGAATTATGCGGGCCCATGAGAGATTGCAAGAGGCAAAATGCACAAGGACTCAGGAGCAGTGATGCTGGAATTTTCAGTAAGGAGAATGGTTGAGACTAATGGGAAACATAAATAAGGGCATTTATGAGCTCTCGAGATTTACAAATAGCCTTCTGGTAGAAGAACGAGGAAATGCCAACTCATACTGAATGTTTTGGAATTTGGAAAATTCTAGCCATGGGAAAGATATGTACATACATAAAGAGGAAATAGATTATTAGCATATTATTAGTGGCCTTTTATTAAATATTCTGAAAAGATAAACTTTGTAGCTGCCAGACTTAGTAATATGATCTCATTCATTCCATCAGTATATCAAGGTGAGAGAATCAGGTGGGAAGGAGAAGAAAGGCCAACTAAGCTCCAGTGCACCAAAGGAGGAAAGGCTCAAAGTATATGGGCCAAATCCTCACTAGGTGTAAAGGGGCACAGTTCTATTGATTTCACAGGAAAGTACTCCTTTATACTAGTTAAGAATCAGACCTAGTGAATAGTGGTCTATAATTATAATATCATTTTTATTACTATTTGTTAAGAGATTTTGCATGTGAAATTAATATTTTTGTTCTAAGAATACTGGGCTCAATTCTGATCTCACTTATCCTAGTATAGCACAGGGATAACACCATTGACATCAACAGTTACCCCCAATTTACACTATGTTAACTGAGATCTGATCAGATCCATAATATGTAACCGCCGTAATTAGGAAGAATGGTTTCTGCAATGTGCTTTTTAATTTTTAAGGAAAAACTGAGTAGTCAAAAAGAAAAAAACAATATATCCCGTAACTGGTTTTTATTACTATGATTATTATTAAATATTTATTGTAATAGTATGTAGAGTTCAACCCACTGTGTTAGGCAGGCCTGCTCTAGGCACCAGCAAAACAAGCTGGTGCTTGGGGCGGCACATTTTTAGGGGCGGCACGGCCGGCGCCAGAATGCCGCCCCTAAAAATGTGCCCCAGCCGCCCTAGCTCACCTCCGCTGCTGCTGCCGCTCGCGCGCCGCTACTCGCCCTCCCTCCCAGGCTTGAGAGCCTGGGAGGGAGGGGGAGCAGCGGCGCGCGAAACAGCTGTTTCGCGCGCCGTGCCCGCTCGGGATCTCCCCCTCCCTCCCAGGAGCCCCTAGCGGCCGTGGCGCGCGAAACAGCTGTTATTATTAATTAAAAAACGGGGGGAGGGGACGGCCAAAATTGTTTTTGCTTGGGGAGGCAAAAATCCTAGAGCCGGCCCTGGTGTTAGGTATAGGACACATGTATAGTAAATGGCAGTTCCTGTCCCAAAAAGCCAACTTACCACGTGTTGTGGTGGATTCGCCATCACTGGAATTTTTCAAATAAAGGCCATGTCTTTTAGATCCTAGGCTCTTTGGATAAGAGAAACATGCAGAGTGTAGGGTGGGGGGCTGTGGCAGATGAGGTAGTAGAACGTAATACAGTTTTTTGCAGTCAAGAGCAATAATCATGACTTGCAATCTGTCTCACCACATATGAGGGAATAGGCATCTCTCGTGCACTGAAACTACAATATGGAGTGTCGCTAACTGGGGAACTCCAGGGGATACACACTTGGAGTTCAGAAGTGTAGAGGACCAGCAGGAATTTTCTGAAATGAGAGGATGGGATATGAGTCTTTATCAATTTAAGCTAGTGCAGTTCTTGAGTAGCCTGAAGCCTGATGGATGGCCAGGACCCTACAATGTGTTGGGAGAGTTGCCAAGAATATGTTAGAACTGCTGATAAATAGTCTCCTATCACTAGTCTAACTACAGCAAACATTTTGATTTCACTGGGAGGCAGTGTGCCTTAGGGATAGTGCACTGGACTAGGACTCAGGAGACCCAGGTTCCATTCCCAGCTCTGCTACTGGTCTACTGGGTAACCTTGGGCAAGTCACTTCACCTCTTTCTGCCTCAGTTTACTCCTCTGTAAAATGGTGATAATGGCTGGAAGTTGAAGCTAGACAAACTTAGACCAGAAATAAGGTGCAAATTTGTAACTGTGAGGGTAATTAACCATTCTCTATAACTTGAAGTGTTTAAATCATGATTTGAGGACTGTGGAACCCAGCCAGACTTTAGGGGTCTAGTACAGGAGTGGGTGGGTGAGGTTCTGTGGCCTTCAATGTGCAGGAGCTCAGGCTAGCATGATCATGATGGCCCTTAAAGTCTATGTCAAGATAAGAGGAATGAAAATGATTGTGGGTATGGAACAGCTTCAATATGGGAGAGATTAAAAAGACTGGGACTGTTCAGCTTAGAAAAGAGATGACTAATGGGGGACATGATAGAGCTTTATAATATTATTAATGATATGGTGAAAGTGAATCGGGAAGTGTTATTTATCCCTTCATATAACACAAGAACTAGGGTTCACCTGATGAAATTAATAGGCAGCAGGTTTAAAACAAACAAACAAAAGGTTCTTCACATAATGTAGAGTCAACTTGTGGAACTCTTTGCTAGGGGATGTTGTTAAGATGGTCAGGGATGTACCCCATGGTCCGGCTGTCCCTAAACCTCCAAGTGCCAGGCTGGGACTGGATGACAGGGGATGGATCACTCAAAATTGTTCTGTTTTGTACATTCCCTCTGAAGCATCTGGCACCGACCATGTTGGAAACAGGATACCGGGCTAGATGGACCAGAGGTCTGACCCAGTATGGCTGTTCTTATAGTCTTATGTTTTAAAGAGCAAGCTTTGGTCCACTGTCAGGGTTAGACAATTTTACCAAAAAGAAAAATATTAATTTGTGGCTTTAGAAAGCTGCAATCATTTTGTCACGAAAAAGTGGGAGTTAATATAAAATGTTGCCTTTTTCTAAAATTTTGTTATAACTTCATGAATGAGTCCTGCACATCCTTTTGGAAACAGAACAGTACAGTCATAGACTTTTCAATATTTTCTCTTTAGAGATTACTAAGCACAGAAATTTCTACCATCCGAGTAAATTTATCACTGCATGCTGTAAAGCACCTACAATATACACAATCAGCGAGAGCCACCTTTCTTGTTTTCTTTTTCCTCCTTTGACTAAGTAATTCTTTACATGTAAAAATCAAATATAAACAGAGCGAAGACTAAAATAATACTTTCTTGGAACTTCACTTAAATTAGAGCTGTAAGAACTTGGGAATGTTTACATTTCATTCTTGAAGTCCTCATCTGTTTATATCTAAACTGCAATCTGAATTTAGACATAGCTACAAGTCTCAGTAAAATAACAGAGTATTCCCTTGAGCCAGAGTCCTGGAAATCCAGCATTTTTTCTTCATTAATATCTAATCCCTGTTCAATAAGAATTTAGCTACTTTTATCCTGATATGAAACTTAGAGGTTGCCTCTTTCACTCCACTGCCTGCTGCTTCTAAATAAAGCAGTGCTGGTGGTGGAGGTGGTGTTTGTGAGTCATAAACACTCTGTCATTGTAACATGTCAGCTTTCTCCAAAAGAAACATTTGTATACATGAGATTATTTTATTATTAGTTTAAGAAGGTTCGTTTAGATCCCAGCAAAGCCATGAGGAAGAATTATGCACTTAAGCATTTCTATCTCTGATGTGTAATGCCTTGCAGACATTTAACATGCTGAGACAAACAAGAGAATCCCCAGAGTCCTCATCTACTACGGGACTTATTTCATACTGCATCAATAATGTAAATTGAGATGTGAAGATAGCTCCCTGTTTTTGTAAGGTATGATTACGCTAGTGCAGACAACATCCACTCAGCTTTGCTGGAAATACTGAAGTCAGCTCCCTTGTAAAACACTAGGTAATTCTTTATTTTAATGTCAAAAATGTTTTTATTACCATGGCACTAGTGTGATCACACTCCTTTAGTATGATAAAATATTGACCTCTACATTTTCCAAGCATCATGTGGGGGTTTAGTCAAGTAACTCACTGATGTTAAAGAAAAGGAAAATGTAAAGGTTAATCTCTTTTTACAATCCTAACTAACTAAAATAACCCCTGGTGCTAGTTATTTCTGTTATTATTGGGCTAAACTGTACAATCCTTAATCACTTTGGTGAGCACTTATTCACACAAGTAGTCTTCATACAAGAGACTTCAATGGTACTTCTTGTGTGAGTAACAAAAGGATTGCACAATCTACCCAGAGGTAGGCAACCTATGGCATGAGTGCCAAAGGCGGCATGCAAGCTGATTTTCAGTGGCACTCACACTGCCCGGGTCCTGCCCACCGGTCCGAGGGGCTCTGCATTTTAATTTAATTTTAAATGAAGCTTCTTAAACATTTTAAAAACCTTATTGACTTTACATACAACAATAGCTTAGTTATATATTATAGACTTATAGAAAGAGACCTTCTAAAAATGTTAAAATGTATTACTGGCACGTGAAATCTTAAATCAGAGTGAATAAATGAAGACTCGGCACACCACTTCTGAAAGGTTGTCGACCCCTGATCTAGCCCAATGTACTTTGGGGAGTAAGGAAAACACCAGAGAAATCACAATTTCCGAATGTGACCCTTTCCCTGCTCCAGTAAGATGTCAAGTTAGCTCACTGGTGCCCATATTTACTATACTGTACAGTACATGGAATAAATATAAATACAACTATCCAAAACCTCCAAATATCTTTTCCTGCCAAGATGCATAAACGTTTCCTTTCACCCATCAAATTATTTTAATTACCGCTGCTGAGCTTCATAATTATTTTTAGCCGGGCTGCCTCTTCTGTTGTTACTGAACGTATGATATGTACTGTATTGCATTTACTCATATTCCCTTTACACAAATTATCCTGTGTTTTATTATACAAGGCAAGTCCTTTAGCTAAGATTGTCAAGTGTTTTTCCATTATATACCACCCTCATATCCTTATGAAACATTCACATTTTGGGCAGTCATTTTCTATGTTCGGTCTTTGAGCAAAGGAAGAATTTTGTCTGAGGAAGAGGAGGGATCATTGGAGCAAAAGCGCGAAGGCTTATTTTTGAGTTTTGGGAGAGAAAAAAGCAAATAGAATTCGCACTGTAAAAAAAAAAATCTAACAACTGGGGGTGGAGGTGGAGGAGGCTACAGTTAAACCAGCTAAAATCGAAACTTGGCACGAACACAGTCCTCACTGGAAACCAGGAGCCTTATTCTTCAGCCCAAATCCCATTGGTTTCAGAACTACATCTGATGCAGGGCAACAGAGAATTAGGACCCTAATCTTTTCATGTCCTGACTGCTTGTG
This sequence comes from Terrapene triunguis, assembly GCF_002925995.2. NCBI lineage: Eukaryota > Metazoa > Chordata > Testudines > Emydidae > Terrapene > Terrapene triunguis. Next base: position 8,224,709 of record NW_020664440.1, on the reverse strand, counting down.
ATTTTTAACAATGCAACCTTAATTTTGCAATAATGCAGCACTCTGCCGTTAATAAAGCATAAGGTAATTATCCAAAATCAAAAGCTGGCTGCAGATGACTTAAAAACGATTGGAACTCAAATATACACCATTGAGGCACCTGTGTGTTTTTGAGTGCTTCTGAAACACATGCCATTTATAACACTACAATAGCGAGACTCTTCTGAAAGACACTGCTAAATGTGCAAGTCACTTACCCAGGAAGAATTTGTATTGCATTTGTGAAAGCAAAATTACAATAGCTGACAAAACATGAAAGTTTCATCATGGTGGATTAGACTGCTCACAAGGAATTCAAAGGAATTTATCATTATTCAACATTTCAGCTAGTGTTCTCTTAACATGTCTTCAGGGAGTAGATTTGTCTTTGCTCGCTGTAGGAAACCCATACTCTTAAAAAGGTTACATTGGAGGAACTTAGTAAATAATATAACAAACAGCTTCTATCTTGTTAGAATATAGAGCAAGACAAGCAAATATGTGCTACTCCTATGCTATTTTGTCACCAAGAAAATATGCATGCTGCCTCATGTCTGATATAATTGTTTCCTTGCTAAAGAATCTTCACTGAGTGCGGGGAATGACACCTGACTTTAAGATGCCTTGCTCCCTCCTTCCCTTGCTAACCTGAACGATGTTTGCAAAGTTCTCTTTCCCTTTTCATCTGCCAAGGTACTTAGATGGTCTAAAACTCAGCGTCCCCTCTCCTTCTCCCTGAGTTTCAGGTAGGGAAAGCTCTCCCTGTGACTTCCTTAATCAGGGCCTTCAAAGATCTTTTCAAGGATGCTAAGCAAAATGAGGGAAGTTAAGAGGTGATATTTCTTATGAGTAAAAAAGATGTTTGACTGTGTGGAAGAAAGATCACCAATTGCTTTGGAGTAAGGGCAAGAACAAAGTGCGGCCTAGCATGTTTAGGGGAAAGAGGATATACAAGTACCAAATAAGGAATCTTGGTTGTGGTGGATCAGTGTGAACAATCCTTGTGGTGGCTATGGAGCCTCTCTGTCCCAAATATACAGGGCTTGATTAATAAAGAATTAAAAAATGATAATTTAATCAATGCCAATCAACATGGCGTTATGGAAAAGAGATCTTTTCAAAGTAATTTGATTTTCTTTATGAGATTACACATTTGGTTGATAAAGGGAACAGTGCTGATGTAATATACTTAGGCTTCTGTAAGGCTTTGTACCACACAACATTTTGATTAAGAAACTGGAACCATACAACATCAACATGGGGCGGAGTGAATAGATTAAAAAGTAGCTGTAAATGGGGAATCGTCATCAAATGGGTGTGTTTTTAGTGGGGTTCTGCAGGGAGTGGTTCTTGGCCCGAAGCTATTTAGCATTTTTATCAATGACCTGAAATAGAACACAAAATCATTACTAATAAAGTATGCAGCTCACACAAAATTGAGGGAGTGGTCAAGAATGAAGAGTAGAGGTCAGTGACACAGAACAATCTGGCTCACTTGTTAAACTGGGTGAAAGCAAGCAAAGTGCATTTCAGTATGGCCTAATGTAAAGTCATACAGCTAGGAACAAAGAATGCAAGCCATTCTTACAGGATGGGGGATTTTATCTTGGGAAGCAGCGAGTCTGAAAAAGACTTGGGGGGGTAATCAGCTGAACATGAGCTCCCAGTGCAACGCTGTGGCCAAAAGAACTAATGTGATCCTTGGATATACAAGCAGAAGAATACTGAGTAGGGGTGGAAAAGTTTTATTACCTCTGTTTTTGGCACTGCTGCAACCACTACTGGAATGCTGTGTCCAGTTCTGGTGCCCTCACTTCAAGAAGAATGTTGAAAAACTAGAAAGACAGGCATCAGAGGAGGGCCAGAAGAATGACTGAAGGATTTGAAAATGTGTTATAGTGAAATACTCAAAAGCTGAATCTATTTAACGTATCAAAAAGAAGGGTAAGGAATGACTTGATCACAGTCTTTAAGTACCTACACAGGGAACAGAAATGTGATAGTAGAGGGCTCCTCAGTCTAACAGACAAAAGTATAACAAGTTCCAACAGTTGGAATTTGAAACTAGACAAATTTAGACTAGAAATAAGGTGGACATTTTTAAGTGAGGGCAATTGACCATTGGAACAACTTACCAAGGGCTGTGAAGGAATCTCCAATGTTAGACATTTTTAAATCAAGACAATGTATTTTTTTTCTAAAAGGTATGCTCTAGTTCAAACAGGAATCAATTCAGGCAAGTTCTCTGGTCTGTGTTATGCAGGAGGTCAGACTAGATGTTCACAATGCTCCCTTCTCGCTTTATAATCTATGAAGGGTCTTACCAACAGTGGGAGAAGTTGCTCACTTGAGTAGTCCCATTGAAGACAATGAACTGCTCTGGTGAGCAGTTACTCACATATGTAGACCCATAATGAGAAAACTCACGTCACTATTCACTGATGTCAGCAAGGAGTTCACAACCCAGCTCCAAGTTTCAAAACATGGGCATTACTTGGTCACAGTTTTCTGATGCCACTATTACCCTCCGAGACAGAACCACATTATCCTCCATCCCACTCCTCTCTCACAGCAGATGGACACTAGTTCCACAGCCAAGGAAATCTCTGAAGATGCAGGAACAGGATCTACCCCTTATTTCATTTCACACCTAAATTACATGACTCCATGGAGTTGTCCCATGAAATTTTGCCTCCATAGTCCAGTGGGAGGACTCCTATACACATGTATCTGCCTAGTGCTCTCTCTGGCTCCTCGTGGGCCAGGCATTTGGTTTAGGGTTTGGCCCCTAAATGCCTCAGTCCAACATATTCACATTTTAAATTATTTTCCACCTGAAAATTGTTGGGGCAGTTTTCTGTCTCGGACAGCTGAATATTAAAATATTGTTCTCGTCCCTCAAAGTATTGTTGCTTTCACCTGACCCAAAAGTAATGGGACTCTATTTGGGTGCATTCCCCTGTTACTATGGAAGAGTAAGAAAAGGAGAAGACATATTAAAGAGAATTAAAAACAAGTAATTCTTATTAGGGTGGCTGTTATTGGAGTTCAGTTAACAGGTTCATTGTTGTTCAATTGGGCAATATGTTGGTTTGATTGTGACAGTGTACATAGAAGACTGTGCTGGAATTAAATTAAAAAACTCAACTTTCTAAGGATTTAAGGGGGAGTTTTAAAAGAGCTGAGCTCCCAATGACATCAGCGATAAAACTCTGATTGGCTTGAAGCAGCGCCAATGCTGAGCCAATTCAATATTTTATTAAACAAACAAACAAAAAACAAAGGAGCTCTCTAATGGTACTTACATGACATCAGAAGTGTTCTTTGTTCTTACAGTAAAATTCATTCCAGATAATTCCAAGCTAAGGACCATAGTTCCTATTATTTAATGTTTTGTCTTACGTAAGCACAGTTTTCTTGCAACATGTCCACTGATTATTACTTTTATAAGGGAAGGTTCAGCAATATATTTGGGCTTCTCCTTGAAAAGTGGAGACAAATGCACAATGGAAATGATATATTTAGCCTCCAGGAGCTACACCCTATCCCCTTATAAAAGCCATTGGCAAGCAACTCTACAGAACATGTTTTGATTCAACTCTAAGGGATGAAAAAGAAATACTTGCCTGCTTCCAAAGTTCAAGCAAAGATGCTCACATTGCAGCTGCCGAGATGGGAGGCGGAAGAAAACGCGGGAATTGAACCAAGGGGGGAATAAGTAAAAAAAATATTTATACATTCTGTTGTTCAGCTCTAATTGCTTCAAAGATTATTTATTTTTCTATTTTTTTTGGAAAATAGCTTGCAGCTTCTTCACATATTTTTCAAAGACGGTGCTGCAAGGCATAATAAAAAGCAAGCAGGGATATGCTTTTTTGAATAGACTGAAATAATTAATGTGAGAATGCTTCCGCTTGGGCATTGTTATTTATTTATTTTTTAGGAACTAAAATACATTCTTTTTGCTTTTAAAATTGAGCTAACGTGTCACACAGAAGTCACGGTTTCTTTAATCTTGAAATAAAGTTAATTTAGAATGGTTTTGGGGAATCTGAATTTTAGAAAATCCATTATATTGTTTGTAGCTGACATCACAAGGCTGCCTACAGACTTCACAACACCGTCCCAGCTCACTGTTCTGTTGTTCAACCTAGGCTTCAGACCTCATAACTTTTTAGGTTTGACCATGTATGTTTTTCCTCTGCTTTAGCTTACAGTCATTGCATCAGTATTATGCCATCTCTGACCAATGAGTAATCTTCACAAACAACACTCCTTCTTGGATAGCAACTAACATTTGCTGTAACAGCAAATCCTGAAAAACCAGAACCATCTTTCCACACAACACATCAGAAAGGCATATTTTCAGTAAGAAGTGTGAAAAATTAGCCAGGCAATATTAATGGGAATTTTATCACTACATCCTTATCTATTCAAATGAAATTTAGCCCATTTATTACTCCTTGGTATTGCAATAGTGCTTAGCTGCCCCAGTCATAGGTCCCTACTATGCTAGCTTCTGTACAAACACAGAACAAAAAGACAGTCCCTGACCCAAAGAGTTTACTATGGAAGTAAGGTCCGGTTCAGGCACATGGATTCATTTGGGCAGACCCTGGCACCCATGTGGTATCATACTGAAGGCAATTTGACTTACCACAGGACATGGGTCTGCCTATGTAGATCTGATTGCTGGCTCCTGGCTTTATCTTGGACATTGTCCTTCTGATACCCCACAACATAGCTGTCTTCCTGAAAGATGGTTTTCATGGTCCAGGGAAGCTCTGAGAGATTCCATTAAGTTTAGGTGTGTTCTAAAGAGCAGTTTCTCTTGGCAGAGGAACCACTGCTCATCCACAAGGCAAGCCTGACATTCCCTTGGCTCTACTCAAGGTTGTGTACACAAACAGAAACAATCCATTGCAACTACATGCTCACTCTTAATGTTCCTTTCTTCAGGCATCTTTCATTATTCAGCATATTTTCACTGCTGAACAACAAACGATTATTAGTGTAACAAGACAGCTACACTTGTTTGTAAACGACACTCCGCATGCAGACCCGAAAGCTGCTCTGTTTAGCTGTAGCTCTCCAGTCTTTGATAACTTTGTCATGCAAATAATAGACTGAATGAACGAGCATTGATCACAATGCATAAACAAACAGAGGCTCAGATCCTAGGCCGTGCTCCAACCACTTTGGTATAGCTGACAGTGGAAAGAATACTCCAGCATAGGGGAACACTTTAAAGGAGTACACCCAGCACCGTGGCATCTACACCAATACCCATGCCTATGGTTGACATATAGAGCTTGGCTGAGGCATCCCTGTGCCCAGGTGATCCCTAACCCATGTCAGCCTCATTAGGTCATTAGCCTGCTCTAACATGCCATGGGAGTGGAAGTTCAGAATGACTTATTTTGCAAAGGTAGACCATCCTATGGATGTAGCACAGTCACCAGTGCAGAAGTGGCTGGTTCTCACTGGCCTCTGACATTATTAAATGAATATGAAAGAACTCACATGATATAGGTTTTTAAATCTGTGTATAAAGTGCTACATCTTGAGATTTGATTTTGAAATTTCTTCATCTTTGGAGAAAATTACAGATAACTATTCATCTAAATGAATTCACTCTCCCGTGGGTGTTCAACTAGGGATGACTGGGAAATGGTCTTCCCATCCCACAAATATTTTTGATGGTTTGAATTTTTTTTCCATCTCGAATCGGGACAAAAAAATGTGTAATCTAGAAAATATTTGGGAACAATAAATAATTTTTGTTTGTTTGGGTCGATCAAAATATTTAATTTTGATAATTTGGAATGTTTTCCTTTTAGGCCTTTTTCAGCTTAAATTCTGAAACAAAAATGTCATTTTGAACCAGAAAACCAGAATTTTTAGTTTAGAAAATGTCAAAACAAAATGTTTAGACAATTTTGAAAAAAATTCTAACAATTTTTTCGAGTTGAGAAATCTGTGATACCCTACCCTGTATTGAAAACAGTTTCAGTTTCAACAAATCAGCATTTTTCAATGAAATAATGATTTGTCGAAAGATTCCTGATGAACTCTAATTTGAGCTTCTATGTCATCAGAGAGTCAAAAAGAACTTTATGTGTTCTGTTATTAACAGCCTCTTTTGATGTGTGAAATGTTCATAATGAAATTTCTCAATAATATTTACAAAGAAATATTGAAAACATCCAGTTTGAAATTTGAAGTGTGACTGCTAATTAAAAAGAATGGTCCAATTAATGTTTTTTTAAATCAAAAAGCTACCCAGTCTTTCAAAATTTCAGCCTTTTGGACAAAGATTCATTTTCATGAGAAAACATGAATTTTCAGTATAACACTATCTATTTCACAAAACATCCATAGAAAAAACTAAGTTTCTGAGTTGTAAAATGCCCCCAGAATATTTTTTTTTGTATTTTTCATACACCACTTCTCCCACCAGATATTCAGATCAGCAACTCATTCTACTGGAGCAGAAGAGCCAACATTTTAGACTTCTTTACTCCTAACTCTTATCTACAGAAGTCTACTTCAATTGGCAACTCTTACTACTATGTAGTAATTTACCCAGCTAGCACTTCCCACCATGCCTTGTACTGTAGAGCAGTGCAATCATTAGCTTCTACTCAAAAGTGGCAGGATATGACAGGGATTCTATGATCAAGGATGATTCTGGTGTCAATGAACTGTGACACTCCATCAAAGCCTGCATCTTTAATGTCATGGAGAGTTACATCCCTTCATGGGTGATAAAGCATGGGCATTCTGACAAGCCCTGGTTTAACTGTCCTCATTGGCCTCGCTAGGCTCATGTCACTTATTGTTTTATAGCTTAAATTGTCCTCACATTGAAAATAAGGATTCAATTGAAGATTTTATTGTTAACCTCTAAGGGCTTTGGAGCGCTAAGTCTACTCTATCTGCAAGAGTTAAGTGAAGTTTATGCTCCATTTCTTAATCTACCTTCAGTTACAGATTTCTGCAGGCATACCCTATGGTTGCCTGATAGCCATTCTAAACTTTGTTCAGTGGGAGGAAAAATGTGGGTGCAGATATTTAGCTCCTCAAGTCATGTTTTTAAGGGTAGGCTCATTTTTCTGTTTTTTGTTTGCAAATTGATACCTATGGGCCAGATTGTTAAAGGTCTTTAGGAGCCTAGTGGGATTTTTAAAACCATCTAGGTGCCTCACACCCATTGATTGAAATCAGTGGCTGATAGGTGTCTAGGTGATTTTGTAAATCCCGCTAGAAGCCTAAATACCTTTAAAAATCCAGCCCTATGTTTCAATTTAATACTTTTAGGGCCAGATTTTCAAAAGAGATCAGCACTAGAGCAGAGAAGAAAATGGAGTTTTTCTTTGGAAAATTTTGACAAAAACATTAAAAAAATGAAATTTTCACTGGGAAAAGTTTTGACATGTTATCAAAACCCCCCATTTTAAATTTTAGTTTGAAGGCAAAAATTTGCATTTTTGGGTGGTTGGTTTTCCTACAAAAAATTGAAACTTTTTCAGGAAAACAGACATTTCCTGTGAAAAATGTATTGTAGTCAACCCCCCCAATTTTCTATTAAGAAAGAGTATCGATGCGAAATTTTTGACCAGCGCTACTCAACACCCAATGGCTCCCATTCAGGCAACTAAGTAAATAGCCAGATTTTCAAAATAACTCGTCTTCCATTTAGGCACCTGCAGTGTCTGAGTGCTAAGCACTTTTAAAATCAGGCCACTTATTTAGGTGCTGAAATGGGAGCTGAGCTTTTTTCAAGATCTGGCTCCAATTGTGGGTGACGAGAACTTTCGAAAATCTGGTCCTGAAATTTTAGATCTTGCAATCCATCTCTATGACATGTATTTATATTGTTACCGCTTACTATATCATTGTCTGCAGGTTACCAGGGTAAGTACTTCAAATATGGACCAAAGTGCTGTATAGGTGAATATATTATTAAGTGATAATCAGAATCGTGTGGAAATTATTGCTGTTAAGAACGATGAACAGAAATGCACCTAGTTTCTATGTGTGCGGCTGAGATTTCTTGAGGCCATTGTGCTCTGCACTTAAAGAGTGATGGAACCGAGCCAATACCACTGTCAGCTCTCAAGCTTAGTCATCTGTTCTTTCCTTGGAACATAATGTCCTTTCCCCCTTCCATTTTGTACAGGATAAAGCCATTCTTTTCAGTTAGGATTTTTTGTCTGCTGCAAGATGTATCACCAGAAATCAAGACATAAAACAAGTTCCTCTTTATTTGGTAAAATGTTGCGGTAGACCAAGCAAAAGCATCATACACCTCAGAGACAAGATGATGTAGTAAACTTGCAATGTTGACTCAGAAATTTCCATTAAATCTGAAACGCCTTTAAAACAAAGACCATCCCATCTCCTTTCTTTGTATCACTCCCCAATCTACAGCAGCCATAATTCTATAATTGGGAGCAGACAATATTTTTATTCCCAAAATGTTTTCAGGTTTAGCGTCTTAACAATAAACAGAGCTGTGCCTGTGAACATGAATTCATGAAGCATTAAATTGGATATTAGGACATCATTAAACCACCAAAAGGACTTCCCTCTGCACTCACAAGGCTCTGCAGGCAAGTTAATAAAACTTCCTTGCAACAGTATCAAAGACTGTTGACAGGTCTAACGAAATCAACCTGCACTCCTTTTCTGTGGCCATTGTCAAGTGGAGATCAGCAAGAGGGAACCATTCCTGTACTAAATGCACATGTAAAGCCAGACTGGTAGGATCAAGGACACTCATGAAAGACATAACAGTCTTCCCTGCCTGCATCCTCCCCATGGATCATATTATAAATTATAGGTTAAAAAATTCCTCTCAATACAGATCAACTGGTGTAAACTGAGTTACACCTGGTAAGGATTGGATCCATAATGCCAACAAAACAGAAGGGATCATCAGATTATCATGATACACCTCTGTTTTTTAATGATTATGCAGCTGCAAACCCGTCACATCATCACAACTGGAGTGACAATATCTTCAAACTGAAATGGAAAAACACACACATGAAATTTGGAAAGATCTCTATTTATACATTCCATTCTAAAGGCAAATAAACTACTTAGGATCTTCTCATTTCACTGATGGTCTGATGAGACACTTTGCTGAAAGCCTTTTGGAAATCAGTCCATTCTCCATCTTACTCTAACAACAATATCTTTTAAAATGAAAGACTTCTAACAAGATAGAAAAGCATGACTTTCTTAACCTTAAACCATTTTTGCTTTGCTTAAGGAATCTGTGATTTCCAGATTTTCAGAGTTCCCCATATGTATATATTTGTATTTTCAGATAGTTTTGAGTATTTTATCTACTACTGACCACCTGACCACGTTATACTTTCCACTGTGGTCTTAGGTGCCTGATTTAACAATGGCACTATGTTGGGCACTTTCCCAATTTTATAGATCTTCCCTGAACTAATAACCCGCTCTATGTGGAAAAGATGAATCTGGAGATGAAAAGGAAAAGTACTGGCATTTCCTTTTTGATTATGGGTAGTGTTCAGTTAGGATGGAATTAAGCTGACTCATTTGGATCACTCTGTGAGGGTGGAGGTACAGTACTTCCAGTGCAAACTAAGAAACATTTTGTTACATATAAATTTCTCTTCCTTCCTACAGCTTGGAGACTAGCAATGAACCCACTGTGGATTGACTCATTCTGAGAGAAGGTATTGCTAAACTATTGGAATACCTTAATACCATGATACAAGGAGTTTTAAATGCTCGAGGCCATACAGACGTATAAACTAAGACAGTTCACAAGATTTTCGACAGCAAAGAAATCTTTAAAAACAGACCTGCAATATGCTACTGCATCTCTTCTCAAGAATGGAAATATAGATGCAGACAGATGGTTCAGATCCTCAGTTGGAGTAAAGAAGTTATTGGAGGATCACTGATTTACACCAGCTAAGGAGCTGATCTAGAACATTAAACCTTCTTAGTACTTTTTGCAGATGATTTCACTATCATCACCTCAATACAAAGAAAGTTTTGCTGATTGCATTTATCTACAGTTATTAGAAAATGAGGAATCACACTTACCTGGTCTATTATTCTTAAAAATAACAATTGGGGTTCAGAAGTTTTAGCCCAAGGTCCTTCTGAACCACAGATCCTGCCCTGGGATGTTCCTGAGGCATTAGAGCAATGTTATTAGGGGGAAGCATCCTTGTGGCAAGTCTAGGTCTTAGAAAGTAAATAGTTTCCTATTTGGATTATTTTTCAGCTGAGATAATTACTCTCTTGAATTGCCACTTTGTTAGTTTACTTTCACCTCAAATCAATATCTGTGTCTCATTTTAACTGTTAAAAGATAAGTGTACCATTAAAAAAACATACCTGATTTACTTATCTTCCCATTGTTCCCTCTAATTGTGTTAATTTTTACCCTGTCTGCTTTTCCTTGGTAGCAAATGAGAAGTGAAACTAGCACTCTGATCAACTGTCAACAATTCCTCCCGTATTTAAAATTCATTCTATTTTTATTTTTCATGGGCATAACACCTTCTAAGCTATCAAGCAAAGCATTAAGAATTCATATAGACACTGGTACAAAATCAAAAGTTTCCTAAGAATTTGAGCAGGTTAGTATAAAATGGCAACAGTTCAGGGAATCGGAGAAATCATTAAAGGAATGTAAACCTTCAAAAATTTAAATTTTTCTGAATTTTAGAACCAACCTGTGCTTGTCTTGTTCTGTTTTGTATAAACTTGTATTTGTAGATTGCAATCTTTCACGGAAATTACATTAGTTTCAGGACCTTTTATTTACTTTAGAATGTTATGTGCATATGTGATGCTATGTATGTGCTAAGTAAATAATGATAATCTTAGAATCATATGGGCAGGTCTTCACTACCCACCGGATCGGCGGGTAAGGATCGATTTATTGGGGATCGATTTATCGTGTCTCGTCTAGATAACTCGATCCCCGAACGCGCTCCCCGTCAACTCCGGAACTCCAGCTCGCAAGAGGCAGAAGCGGAGTCGACAGGGGAGCAGCAGTGGTTGATTCGCCGCCGTCCTCACGGCCAGGTATGTCGACCTAAGATACACCGACTTCAGCTATGCTATTCGACTCCCCCCCTCCCCCCCGCTCCAGTGTAGACCAGGGCATAGAATCATAGAATATCAGGGTTGGAAGGGACCTCAGGAGGTCATCTAGTCCAACCCCCAAATTTAATCTTACTATTATCAGTGGTATTAAAATAAACTGTAAAAGCATTAATGGGGATCAGGACCGGATAGTAAGAGAGAATCCCTATTAGATGCTGAAGAACTTACAATAGACAAGATGTACAAAATCTGGGAGAAAAGAAATATTATTATCCCCATTTTATATGTAGGAAATGGAGGCACAGAGAGCTTAAGGGCTCTATCTTCATAAGTGTTGAGTACCTACAACTCCAAACAAAGTCAACTGGAGCCAATTCTGGAAACCAGGACCGAAATCACAAAATGTTCAAAATGTTGAAATTTCAGTAAAAAAAAAATTGACGAAAAGTTGGCTGTTTTAAAATGACTTGTAATTTACAGGTTTCCAGGCACAAAATGTAAGAGTAATAACAAGAACCAGGAAAATCCATTCAGTTAAATACAAAATATTTTAAGCCTTGACTTTAAACTAGATATGTGTTAGAGTTAATTTTGTGTGTGAATTTATTTTAATTTCTGTACAGCCTCTGCACGTCTGGGTTGCATCTTGGACTGGAAGCAAAAATACCATTAGAAAAGCTTTCTCTCTTGGTATTTCCAGTCTGGCTGTAACTAAGAGGTATCTGAAACCTTATGGAAGAGCCTGTCCACACAAAATTTCCATCTACTTCCTGACCGCAGAGGGATAGAAGAGTTCAGAAGCTTGGGATAAACTGTTGGATGCTTCTCTAAATGGCACTGAACAGCTAAATAGTTTTGAGATCCACCAGATACTGCAAATGAAAGAGTTTGAGCTGCTGTACATCAGAGATTCCTGGCTACTGCAACTGTCCTTTGGTGGCCAATGAAGCCACATGAAGCTTAAAGAAGCTTTGAGGCTGCTCTTAATTGCACCAAGGGCTGCACTAGCCCCTGGCCAGCTTCAGAATTAGGGGAACAAAGGTGATATTAACCAATCTCTCCACACCCAATATCCTGAGTCCTGTGCTGAGCACAGCTCGGCCAAATGCAGTAATTTGGAACAAGGTCTGGTGCCTAATCCTACCACTCAAACATTCTGCCTTGAATTACTCCTTTCCCTCTTCTTTTGACTCTATAGTGGGCCCTGATCCTGCTCTACAGGAGTTCTATAGTCTGCCATCATGGAACAACTTGTGCATTGGGACCTTGTCTTCTCTCTGTCTGTAGTGCCTCTGAAACACTTTGAGCACTATACAAATGATAAATACATTATCATAATAAATAACAATAATACAACATTAGTCTTTTGCTCCGTAAGCAATCTGGCATTCCTCTAGCAGCTATCTAGGAGCTGTTCCTAGTTGTGCCTAGCTGTGACTTAAAAGCTGCATCCTTCTTGATAGGGACAAATGGACTGGAAATGTAATAGCAGATTTATTGTTAGAACTGATTATTATTTCTTTAGGAAATGGCTGTTGAGTCAAACAGCAAAGTGCAATATTCACAGCCACCAGTGCAAACTGAGGCGATTCTTAAATACTATAATAGTGCATACTGGCCCTGCTTCTCCTCTCATGCTGTTGTAAATCCGGAGTAGCTTCATGGAAGTCAATAAGGGTACGTCTACACTTACCGGAGGGTCCGGCGGCAGGCAATCGATGTTCTGGGATCGATCCCGGAAGTGCTTGCCGTCGACGCCGGTACTCCAGCTCGCCGAGAGGAGTACGCGGCATCGACGGGGGAGCCTTCCTGCCACGTCTGGACCCGCGGTAAGTTCGGACTAAGGTACTTCGAATTCAGCTACGTTATTAACGTAGCTGAATTTGCGTACCTTAGTCCGAAGTGGGGGGGCTGTGTGGACCAGGCCTAAGTGACAGTGTAAGTGACAGGAGAATCAGTCCCTTTCTGTGTACCATATAAGTACTTAAGGAGGTGTACTGGAAAGATTTCTAGTAACTAAAAGGTCAGAGGGACCGTGTCAGGGCATAATAAGCAGATGTGAGTTATTTACATAATATTTTGCAACGTCGTGATTCTCATTCTGTAAGCATAGATCTATGCTTAGAATAAATATAGTATAGATCTATTATATCTGTTTAGGAAGCCATGCTAATTCACATCACCTTTGTCCGTTGTGAAAAGCAGAATGGGAAGCTTTTGTTGTTCTGCCACTCAATGTTGTACCTAGTCTGTGGTCAAAGAGGACTTCAGCTTCCAATAATCCTAACCCATTTAGGAGTGCAAATTGATCACTTAACATTTTTTTTAAAAAGTCCATTTTACATCTGACCCATTCACCTTCATATGACGACATGACATCTTAAAATCATAGTAATAGTATTAGAAAAATTATGTTTTAAATATGGGCCTTTGTATCTTTTACCACATTCTCTTCTGCAGTGGTTATTACCTAATAATTTTTGACATTGGTGATTAAACAAAGTTTTACATTTTATGATTCTATTTCAAAACACAGTTGCTAACATATATATCAAGGCAAAAAGTAAGCCTTCTTAAAGAATCTGTAATTATATTTATGCATTAAAGTGTCAGCTGGTTAAAATGAATGCTTTCAAACAATATTTTAATCTAATTGTTTTAAAATCAACCTATTAATCAGGATTTTATTGTCAATCCTAACTAATAGCTTTCATTTTAATATCCCAAAGCACTGATGATGGTCTTTAATTTGAGAACACATTAGAATGAAAGTAATTTAAACAATTATTAATTGAACACCAGCCATAGCTGCAATGCTGAACACACTAGGTAAACAGAAAGCATCTCTTCCCTCTTGGCAGAACTTTTTCTATAACTTCCACCACAGAGGACCCTTTAATAAATACAACTCCATGCAATGCTCAGAATATATGAGGGGGAAAATACATTTTGAAGCCTTTTCTAATGATAACTCAGGTTAGGAGGCTTTTAAAGTTGCACCTGAACAGAAAACAACACTTCGTGTTTCAGAGCCGCAGTTCAGAGGCATTGTCACACATGTTCTTAGAAAGTGAGAATTTGCCCAAGTACAAATGTACCGAAAACCTAGTTTAGGGCCAAATTCTGTCCTAACATGGGTTTTGCTCCCACTTAGTATACACAAGAGAGCAAAATTTGGCCCTTAATCTGGTGTGAAAGCAAAAGAGGCCTATTGATATTTACATACACAGGACTAGTGATACACAAATCTAATATAAAAAGACACTGACGTTTGTAACTTTACCTTCTTAAGTAGAATTCTGCATTGTATGACTCACTCTTGGCCAACAATAAATGCCAGAGAATTCTGGATACAGCTGGCAGGGATGGCGCCTGACTGGGCCATCCCAAGTAGAATGAATGATAGTTGATTTATGAGATTTCAAAATTGTGTAAGAAAAACCCTCTCCAGCTCTGCCTATGTTACTTTTTCACTGTGGATTTGGCCACTGAATGGATAAGACAAAATTATGAGTAGATTTGCACATAAGATGATTTAGTCTGTATGGTTTGCCTGTAGAACAAAAAAATTGAAATATGCAAATTTAATAGATACATATGTTTTCATGTGACACATCTAGCTCAATCACAGCAATAGACTTTGTGAGCTGTAACTGCAATTTTTAATTCTGCTCTGACAAATTTATGTAAACTAAGTGACTGGCAGTGGGCAATCATTAGTGGCTTAGGTACCATTTATGTAATTTTGTTTGAGTTTTCTACTAGAGGCTATCTGCTAAGTGAAAGTGAATTATTGCTTGCGTTTATTTCACTGTTGAGTAGCACTCTAGGTAAGCACAATCGCTGCTTAAAAAAGAAATTGTCTTCATATGATGCAAAATGAAAGGGGTGGCCTTGTCACAGGAATTGCTCTGACAGCTCTTACAATGGTTTATTGCATGTCTTCTCACTCCTAGAGATGTGTCTGATTCTGAGTGCTTGGCTGTAAACAAAGCTTTAGTTAGTGTATATTGGGTGACATGAAGTCCAGTTTAAAGTAAAGATGTAAATCAGTTGATTTGGTATATAGACCTGCTTCCAGTTCGTATTATGAATACTTTTCAGGATATTTGGAAACATGAATTAAGGACCATTTGTAGCAGTCCCTATTTATATATTTGTACATCCAGTCATTGCAGATTCATCTTCAACTTGTTCACGAAATCCCCACATAAATGTTTGTGATAACTAGAATTAGCTAGAATTCTCACATAGGACTAGATCCAACGTGTAAATGAAGTCAATGGAAAGACTGCCATAGGTTGAAGTGGCCTTTAGATCAGACCCATAAATATGATAATTTCAGTATCCATATCCCTTCAATTCCAGTTTAAGTTGTGGGTGTAAATTAATGCAAAAACCTAAAGCAGAACTCAACCAAAACTGCCAAGTTTCTCTTGGTTTCACACGATTTTTACCCAAAACTATACATCAGTCCAAGTTTGTTCAAAACTTGGCCTGGGTTCACTTGAAACTCAGCCCAGGGTTGCCCAAAGGTTCACGAACCCCAGTGAACCTGGCTTAAGCTCTGGGTTGATAACAAAAGCCCACACAAAGCAAGTTTCATCTTGCTGCAGGTTTTATTAAGGAAATCTTAGCACAGCTCTAGGGATAACGTTTAGAGGTTAACAAAAAGTTATTAAACTAAAATAAAATTGGAACTCATTCATTGTACAAATTAATCTGCCCGGGACTGGAAGAAAGTTTGGATGAAAATAGAGAATGTTGCAAGTAAAGTATTTCAACAGGTTTAAACTTGACACAGAGATGCCACGTTGGGTTCGGTCGCAAGGCTTCAGTGGAAGTTGGAATGGGCCCCAAATGTCCAAGGAAAAATTACAAAGGGGTTTTAAATGTCTACATCTGGCACATTCGGAAAAGTGATTTATCTCTACAAATTGGGCTCAGTCACACAGAGTATAGCCTAGGGTAAAACAGAACACACCTTTAGTGCTACACTTTATGATGCTCTGCGGTACCGTACAAAGGGACTATTGTCAATGTTAGGGATAACTACATTTTCTAATTGCTATCAGTGAGCTCCTTAACCTTTCTCAGGTAAAACTTATCAATGCCATGGAACAAAAATGCATAGCATGAGTGAATGAGAGAGAGAGAGAATCATGAGATATTCCTGTATTACTTATCACTGGACTCTTATTCTTTAGGCGGCTAATGCTTTCAGTACTTATTGATTCACTGTACTGATAATTACACTAGAATCGACCTGTCTCCCCTGTTTATAAATAGATGTGGAATATCTTGGAAAGGTAGAGTCCTGAATAGTAATCTGCAATATGTGAATGGTTCACATATTTTTTTCTCCAAACCATCGTGGTTTATACATGGTATATACAGTCAACCTCATTGCTTACCAAAAGAGCAGACTGTTGCCTTTACAAGGTGTTTTCCTGACTTTTAAGGCTACAGTCTTGTAGTCAAGCTTGTTGTAATTTAAATGTATTGTATAAATTTCCCTTTCCTTTTTGGAATAGTGTAATTTGCTTCATAAATTACATATGGTGGAAGCCTGTTGAATGAATAACCTTGTTGCACAGAAAATTAATTCTTTTGACAGGTTTATTCCTTTAATAGATATTTGTTGGAGGATTTTACTGTATTATTATATACATTGTGGCTTGCTGCACAGAAAGTGTTTCACAGTATTTCAACAGATTTATTCTTTTAACTGAAGTAACTATTCCTGTCCTTTTACCGTTTGTTACCCAAGACAGGAATTTTTTAGTAATTCATTTTTCAAAGGAAGATCACTTGTTTTCTTCATGTGTTTTGTTTGTGCACAGAGAAAATGTATTCTTTTCCCTTCAATCAGCATTCATCTAAATGAATGCTAATATATACAGTTGTAATGAACCATATTTTGTTTGATTATGGTAATCTGTAACAGTGTTAATTTCCTTATATATGTGTTTATGTGTTTTTGAAAACTTTTAACATTTTACCATACCGTACTGGAATCTCTTGGATTATTTGAGGCTCTGTTCACTTTTTTTTGAGTTAGAATTAAGTAGCACCAAAAGCACAATAACAGAAAACAAAATCAGATTGAATGCCACATGGCCTGATTTGAGGGAGGCTAGTTGTATAATTAAGGCACAGAAACAGAAGCCAGAGGATCTGAATTGTCTTCCTAGTTCTGCCCAGAACTTCCTGTGGGACTCTTGGCAAATCATTTAACCTTTCTGAGTCCCAATTTCTCCCTTTGTAAAATGGGCATAATAATATTGTAGCTCCCTACATTATAGGAATATTTTGAGGCTTTTTCAGCATTTGCAATATGCTGTGAGATCTTCAGGATTAAGGTGTTAAGGAATGGCAAAGTATTGGTATCAAGGCTTGAGTTATTATTGTTTATTACTTTGTATCTTTACACAGAAGTTTGGGTTGAGTGTTCCTCTAAGATTCTTTCCTTATTGTAAGTGTGAATAATTCAGGGAATTGAAGTTACATTGCTCTGAGATCTAGGATTTGACATACGTAAAACTCTAGAACGCTGATATTCTCAGCTTCTCAGTGGTGTATACCACAGCCCTGAGTTGGATTTTGAAACAGAAATAATAGACGAGAGGATAATAAGAATTATGTGACTTTAAATTCTGAGTTCTCACAACCTAACAAGTTTTGGTACACCAGTACAAATGTTGGCAGAACCAGTAAATACTTCTAAGCAGTGTTTCTGGACTAGTGGTCCAAAAGAAAAAAATGTAGATCCTTGTAATCAATAATTTTCTTTCAGTATGGAAACTTCTTTAATGTTTCCCCATTAAGATATGTATATTTAAAATGTTAGAACCTTCCATTTCAAGATTAAGGCATTTACAAAGTAAACTAAGAGCCAGATTCAATGCCCTTTGAAATCAATGGAAAGACTCCCATTGATTTCAGTGGCCATTGGTTCAGGTCCTAAATGAACAGGATTCTTATAGTTTAGCTAGCAGCATGATAAATGAAAAATGCCATATCTCAGTAGAGGGCAGTGAAATACATACAAGATCTCAATACATCACAAAGGAGGCTTCATTTTAAACTGACAAGTTTAATGGTTTAATAGTTCCCAAAATTAAGGTGTTATATACTAGATTTCATATTATTCTAAAATTGCTTTTAATTACTTGGCATTAGACTATTTTTATGGCTATGATGTGGCATGGGTCAAAAATTACAAAATAATTGCATTATGAACATCAAATTAGACAGATGTCAATGTGACATGAATATAATAGGATTGCAGTATGACCCTGTGGGAAATATCGTATAAATATATACCATCTTATACTGGATCACCCACAGCTAAACATATTTTCCATACTGGAGTATTTCCACTTATCTATTCAGATAATTTTCTTCCTCTGATCACAAAAATAAATTTCCAGTCTTCACCCAAAACATAAGCCTCAGAAAACCATGGATTTGGCACATACTCCAACAGAACAGAGGAAGAGAAGTTTGTCTAGGACAGAGAACTACTTTGGAGATGGGTGGGTGGGAAAGTGTAATCCATAGCAAATACATAAATGATCTTCCTGTTGCCTTGCATAATTTAGTTGAAGTCAGATTCATGTATATAGAAAATGTGCCCCTTTATATTTATAGATTATATTTCTTAACAGGTGTCTATAGCAGTCTAGAAGCTGACCTGCTGCTACTAATCAGACATACAGAAAGCACTTTCAGTGTGGGGATTTCTGGATCATCCTTATTTTGTGACATGGCAACAAAGAATATTCTTCTAATTAACAAGATCTATGAGGAAGCTATAAATCCTGCAGAATGGGTAGCCAGGAAAAAATAGATATCTCAGATCGAGGAACCTTCTCTATTACAAAAATCTGAGACAGGAACTTCTCCGGGATATAATCCTTAAAGATAGAGGATCTGATTCATCACTCTGTAACTTCAGCTTTGTGTAACATTCCACTGAGATAAGATTTACACTGGCATAAAATGAGAGTGACACAATAGTCAATTATTCCTAGAAATAACTCCAGAGCTAGATTTTCAGAAAGTTCTGTGTATTTTCATGACTAAACAACACCCAAATAATTTGGTGGGACTTCTGAGGCACGACTTGGGGGGAAAGGTACGGAAAAACGTTATTCAAAAGATCTTTAGTTACAGAAGTTCAAAGTATCATCGTCGTCATCACTGAAAAGTTAAAGCCATTCAATCTCCACCCGCAATTTCATCCATATCAAAAGACTTCATTTTTCTTGAGTGATTGCCTACTAAGGCCCCAATTCAGCAAAATATTTGAGCACATACTTAATTTGATCCCTAGTCAATGGGACTTATGGATGTTATTAAGTGGGGCGGACTGCTGACCCACGCCCTAAAAGCCTGATTCTGCTAACCTTACTTTATGATATTCTTACTCACAGCCCCAATCCTGCAAACACTTAGGCATGTGCTTAATTTTACTATTGTGAGCAGTCCCACTGAAACGAATGAGACTACTCACGGTAGTAAAGATAAGCATTGGGGCCTATATGAGTAGTGTCAAGGAAAGTAAGGGTTGCAGAATCCGTTCTTATTCCTGGGTATGGCTGGTAATAAGGTTGCTAAGGTTTGCTGATATTGACGAGAAAAACCTCAAGGTAGATTAACAAATGTTGAATGGATTATGCAAAAGTGGTTAAAACAATTATATTGTAATTAGTACATTTGTAGAAATGCCCTGTACTCATCAACTGAAACTGCAAAACTCATACAAAAATTCATATGCCTATATTCTCCTACCCCTCCCCACCCTTTTAAATTGCCAGTCTAAGTCAATGATATATACCGTATATATATTAGGTGAATTTCCTTGAGATTAATGAACAACTCTGTAGGTGGTCATCAAATACTCCCAGACTTTCAATCTCCAGGGAATACCATGCATCTCAAATGGTTATTGTTTAATTGTAGTCTACTACAAAAAACCCCCCCCAAAACTCTTTGAGAGAGAAGCCAAGTGGATCTATGGAAAACATATGAATATGTCATTTTAACAGCTGAAACTATATCTATCTGGCAAGCCTTACCTAATGATTGCATTGTGTCCCCTTGGCAATTCTACTCCTTTGTTATTTGAACTGTTCCATTAGTTTGTTGCATATGTAGTAAGAGTAATATTGTATCCAAACTCCAAGGTAGCCTTTCCATTCACAGTAAGCCCCAAAGAGATCTTTGAAATGGAAAAGGACAAAAATAACCGTTTTTTGACAAAGCCACTAAGTGTCTGCTCACAGGCAATGATCATTGTTTGAATCTGTGGCCTTGAAAACCCAATGAAATCCCAATCATCCAGATACCAAGGTCTGGAATTTGGAATGATAGATTATATTTCTCCAACAGACCCACACTAGGCAATTTCACAGTTGGATTTGTTTGCTGTTACCCAAGCCAAATACAGAGTTCTATGGTGAAAGATATGAAAAAGCCTATACTGCAATCACAGCAACACTTTGGTGTATGCCTGCATGTGTGTGAGTCTAACCGTCAAAGCGCTTCCATTTGCTTTTATTTTATTTCTATTTTCATCCAGCTGATCTCTCTCATTTCCTGCATGATAACCAGAACAGCGGAATTTCGTTGAGGGGGACACACAGAATCCATGAGGACATTTTAGTCATTATTTCAAATTAGAAAAAAATTCTCAATCCTGACTAAGATGCAGCAAGGAAAGAAGCTGCCAATAACACCATCTGAAGCAGATGGTTCCAACTACTTGGAATGCTCCTTTCTGCATACTTCAGTGACTCCTGAAATAACAGAGTGCTACATAAATGTGAAGGGAAGTAAAGTAGAAAAGCCAGATATAGTACTGAATTCCACATAATAAGCTCTACTAATAGTTTGGTCAGTGCTTCTGTGCTCATTTGAGAAAAATCTCTGGCTCATCATCACTAATCACACAGCTTTATCCCACGTTGCCATGTTAGAGGTACTATTGTGCATCTTTCAGCCAGTATATATCAAATCTGAAAAAGGATATTGCTGTAGTTTAGAAAAGAAAGAAAGATACCATAAATTATAGGCCAGCTACAGATTTCAAAATAATTGTAAATGTATTCTACACTGACAAACTTGTCAATAAAATAAATGAGAATAAATGTTTTGCATTTATACAGCATGCTTTATCATCGGCTCTCCAAACATTTTATAAAGGAAGGGAAGTTTTAGCAATATAGGCGAGTCTCATCTTACGTGGGGGTTCCATTCCGCGGTTAGCGCGTAAAGCGAAAACCGCGTATAGTCAAAATTACATTGAGTTGAATGGCAGGCGGAATCACTCCCACTACAAGTACAGTATTAAAATTGTTATTTTTCTCTTTTTTTTCGTTTTTGCCAACCACGTAAAGCTGAAATCGCGCATGTTAAATGCGCGTAAGATGCGACAGACCTGTACCGGACTGGAAATAAGGCACACACTTTAATAGGGAGATTAGCCACTGGAATAATTTATCAGGGGTTGCGGTGGATTTTCCATCACTTGAAATCTTTAAATCAAGATGGGATGTTTTTCTAAAAGTACACTCTTGTTAACCAGAAGTTATTGGGCTCAGTGCAGTAATCACTAGATGAAATTCTATTGTCTGTGTTATGCAGGAGGTCAACTTAGAAGACCAAGTGGGTTTCTTCTGCTCTTAAAACCTATGAATATACAAATTATTATCCCTGTTTTACAGAAAAGAAAACTGGGGACAGGCAGTTTAATAATAAAAAAAACATTTTAGAAATGAAAAGTATCTAAGATCTCAAAGTATTTCATAAATATGAATGACACACCAGTCCTGGGAGATAGTTTAAAATGATCACCTCTGTTTTACAGATAAGGAAACTGAGGCACATAGCAGTTCAATGACTTGTCTAAGGTCACTCAGGAAGTCTGTGGAAGAGCTGGGAAAAGAACCTAGATCGCCTGACTACTAGTCCCCTTCTTTAACTAGAGGATGACGCCATCTTGACCGCATACAAACGTCGAGGGATGAATTTCCTCTTGGTCTCAGATATTTGAGATGCTGGGAGGCTGTTTTTGTAGAGAGCACTAAAGGTCATTCCATTCTCCTTCCCCCAAAACCTTCTCCTTTTTTCTCTCATTTTCAGACTTCTCTTCAACTTTTACAAAGTTCTTGTTCTTGCAGCAGACTGACAGTTACAACAAAGAAGAAACAGAATAAATGGGATAGTGGGAAAGGGGATTTCAGATTTGAATACAGGGCAAACACAGTTCAGAAATCAGATAAAGAATGTCATTTGAGGACAGTGTCATAATACATATCAGTGGCAAACTCCTCTCCACCCAGGTTGGAATGTTTTAGGTGACAAACTAGTCTACAATACATCAACGTATCAAGGATAGTAAAGCTACAAGATAAAGGGTTAATGACTACATTGCAGTGGTCAGATTGAGCTTCTAGAGGTGTGTAACTGAAAAGGGTGTTAAAGCAGCAGATGAACATAAACAAGAAGAAGAGAGGATGTACAAGAAGGTTAATATAGAAGAAGTAGTTGAATGATTGCAAGGCTGAAGATATAATAAAGATATGTTGGACTTATCTGTGCTGAACTCTTTCTGTTACAATTGGGGCTCAAATGATCATCAGCTAGCTGGGCAACATCATGACGAGAAAGTTAACCTGCACCTAGAGTTTACTATGGGAACAGAATATAATAGCCCAGGACTTCAGTTCATGTAAGTCAGTGTAGATTCATTGAAGTCCATACAGTTACATGAATATACCTGCTGAGAATCTGGACCAATATTGTAATATTGCTAGAAATTGCAGCTAGCAAAATCTGTCTCAACAGTGCTGAACGGGCTTTTCAAAATACTAGTTATGCATTTCCTTGGTCAATCAGACCTATGAAAAAATTAAAAACAAGGACGTTTTCATAACTACACTGAAAACACAGCATAAGAAACAAAAGGCAAATAAATGAATGAAAACTATCAGCCACTAACACTAGTCAGAGATATACTGTAAAGGAAAAATGACTGACTTATCAACATTATTTTCCTTGTTCTTGATCTAGGTCATCAAGTAGATTAATATGTAGTTGCAAGCTGTTCATTCATTGTAGAGGAGCATGTACATAGCAGTAAATATCTCCCATGGCACTGATAAACTCTCAGAGGCTATAGGCCAAGGTGTTATGCTCCAATGGAGACATTTGTGCCAAGTACATGCTCCCAGAGATATTGTTATAAGCATTAAACTCAAAATGTAACTTTAAAAATCTACTACGGTCTGTAGCTTTTATTATTTCCACAATGGACAACTGTATTGGTTATTATCAATATGTTGTAGCGGGGGCCTTGAGGATTGGAATTTGCAGGCAGGGGAAGTGGGGCGGGGGAGAACATTTAGATCTTCTACAAACTTCTCCATGTTTAACAAAAAAAATTTATAAATTGTAAAAATGTTTTCAAGAAATATATTTTTTTTTCAAAGAAATCTGTCAGAATTCAGAACACATCCTACCAGAAGATACTGATCTATACTACTAAGGCCTAAATTCTTCACCAGGGTCCCATGTCTCTCTTTTTTCTAGGACCCCATCTTCCTCAGTCTTTATGCTTCAAGGGTCTTCCCTCTGTGTCTCTCTCATGCTCCATTTATCTTTTATTTTGTCTGTTCAGCAGGCCTTAAACTGCTATTGAGTTCAATGGCAGTTTTGCCTCAGCAAAGAGTGCTGAATAGGGCACTTTCTCAGCTTGCAGGATACTAGTCTATTCTCCCTTCCTATTTCTTTACTCCCTGGATCTAACTCTGTCTTCTGCTTCAAGGTCCTGTCTCTTTCTCACTCTGGTACTGGGTCCTGTCTCAAATATAAAGCCATCAATTGGCTGTTGAATTCTTTCCCTCTACTATTGAACTCAACTTTCTGCTCCCAGGCATCTCTCATTATTTCAGACTCCCTCTTTGCTTCCAGGGACGTTTCTTGCTACCTCCTGACCTCCTCTCTCAACTATAGCAGCTTAACATTCCACTGCTCAGCACTACAAAGTTTCTGAGGCTGCTTCTGCCTACCTGCTAGTTTATTGTCGAGACCCTTCTTAATGTACTCTGCCAACATGATGATAAACTAGCCGGGAATGAGGGATGCATAAAATGGTTACAAAAATTCCCCACTCTCCACCAGCCTTAAAGTGACAGTCTGATAGCAAAGTCTAATTGCTAAAATAAGATTCCATTGCATTGGGACATTTTAAACTCAGAATATATCTGACTAGTTTGAAATCCCTCAAAATGAATCTGTACTGTAATTGTGTTGAAGGTCAAGGACATAAAACGTCGGTCCAATAAAGAGTTACTTATTGGACACTATGAATCACTTATTTGAACCTATGGTGCCTCTGAGCTTCAACCGCAATGGGAGGTGGGGCAGTTTATCAATAAAATTATTACTATGCCGTATCTCACGTTATTTAATTAAACGTAATAGGCCCTTTGGAGTGAATTCTGCCCATAGGAGATGTACCCTCACACTGGAAGGAAGAAGTTGTCCTTTATTAGTTTGGAGACATAGCATTGAAGAGGTCAGATAAGAACCCAACCTAGGACGGATGTTAATTCATCTCCCCAGAGGATTATTTTTATGGTTTTACAAGAAAAGACATGTCCCACTTCCTCTTCGAGAGGTGACAAACGTCTCCATTGCTGCACATTTGGGTAGGAAACACATACACAGATGTATTTTTATTATCCAATAATTTTAAAACTGTGAATTTAGTTTCTTAAATTCATGAATATAACATTCTTTTGGTACAAAGGCAAAAATAGATGCAGTCAACAAAACAGATGAGTTTTTGTTGTATTTAAATAATTATACAATATTTATATTTTCTCATCTTAGAATTTTGATGATGAATATATATATATATTTTACTGAGGAAGCAGAAGGACATATATATATATATGTCCTTCTGCTTCCTCAGTAAAAAGGCTGAATATATCAATATCTGTATCTGTATCTAATCTATATAAAACTTTCACATTCCTTCCCTTCATTTATAGTACCCAGGTAAAGAACTGAGTTCAATAATTATCTAGTCTCCAGCTAAATGAACAAGTGAGCATTAAACTTAAAGCCTCCCTCTCCCACCCCCCCAGCAATCAACAATAAAGCACACTGTGTAAAAATAAAGCAGTGTTATAGACATAGGCAAAATTACGCTTTATTTCTTACCATGTTGTGACATTATGAGGAAAACAAAAATGAGAATGCAAGTTTTGATTTAAAAATCTGTCAGTCAACATGTAATTTAATATAGAGTGTCATATACTGCTAAAAGGTACATATTAACATTAAAGACCAAAACTCCAATGATTAATATTACAGTGATGACAGAATGAGAGTGCCTAATTTTAATCCACTGTTTATCTACACAGGGTAATTTATAGATCACTCGACATGTTTTAATAGGAGGCATAAAGAAGATATCCTCTAATACCCACTTGCTTGCAAGAGCTGACATTTGCAGTTACGTATTCAGAAAATATCAGTGGTTGCATTCGTTGGACATTTATACAAATAGCTAGTCATCCTACACACAGTTTATAAAAAGTGATCTATTAATAACAAAACAGCTCCAGAGACATATGGTCGCTTAATATTCAGGTGGAATATCAAGTGTTTAACTTAAAATAAGGGCAGGAGCACAAAGAGTGGTCATCACATTGATTTGGCTGCCAAATATAGTTTTTACCATCATAAATCTCTGGCTGACAACTGCACAAAGCCTGCTTTACCTAAACACTGCCAAGTAAGGATGTTTATTCACTGATTGGCTGATAGTCACTATGACAACTGATGCCACAATTAGACAAGTACAATCCCACTTTCAAACATGCACACAATTCATTAATTCAGCGGGACTTTTGTTGACAATACGGTATGAGGGAAATATTGAATACAATTCCAAGGCTGATACATTCTCCTGTTATCTATAGCAAAATAAATTACAAGAACTGATGAAAACAACCATTTAATTAGCCTGAAGTAAGCCCGAGAAGCTACTCAGCAAATTTTAGTTTATTAAATAAACTCACAGGTGCACCAAGCTGCTTGGAATGTGGAAAAAGACTGATGAGTTTGCCAATTAAGACTAGACTAAGAAAGAGAGATTATTTTCAGAAAAAGACAGGTTTGTGTCTCCCAAATCTACAATTCCAAATAATTTGCTACCAGCATCTTTCTAACATCTAGGAGGGGAAAGTTCACCATGGTATTAGGCTAGCTGGTCCAAGGAACTAGGTAGGTAGAAGCATTGACAGTGATCTCAACGAGGATGGTAGATTTCCACACAGAGAGCAAAGTGGTCTGCCTATAATATTCTCTTCTCCATTGGACTAAGTTCTTGGGAGCAACAAAAAATTCAGGAGGAAGCCGAGAGTGGTGTAAATGCTGGAGAAGGAGGACATGAATAAGAGAGAGTGTCAGCGAGGCTTGGGGAAGCCAAGAG
Source organism: Terrapene triunguis (assembly GCF_002925995.2). NCBI lineage: Eukaryota > Metazoa > Chordata > Testudines > Emydidae > Terrapene > Terrapene triunguis. The sequence continues at coordinate 8,198,071 of NW_020664440.1, read as the reverse complement.
TGACAGAGAGATCAATTAAGTTAAAAGAAAGGCTGGGAGGGCCAACAGCAGCTCAGAGGGGGCGTAGGAACAGAGAAAAAGCACTAGAAAAGCTGCATAGAAATACACATGGCAATCATCAGAAGAACTCTGAGAACCCAAATAAAGACCAAGGAGCAGAGGCTTATTATGAACAATGCAAGCAAACTGCCTACTACTTCCCCACTATTGATGAACTGGGCAGGTTGGTGCTAAGTGATAAATAGCTGAACTGACCAAGGATGCCATGGTGCCATCATTCTATAGGTGCTATCATTCCATAGAGCCAAGTGAAGAATACAAAGGCAGAGAAATATAAAGAGTAAATATTAAAATGTAGCTCAAATCTTAATGGTGAGATTTTGCAAAGCCAACTAGGAGATTTTACTGGGGATAGGGAAACACATTCCTTGGTCAACTCTAGTTATCTCAGCCTAAAAGACTTAAAACTAGAATATATATATTTTAAATCAGCTTGTGATTTCCCCACTGAACTAGTCCTCGGTTTGGCATAACCACCCACGCAGGCCATATTCAGAAGCCTACACATACAGCAGAGGTTGAACCATTTGACTGCTGAAACTCCCTTTGAATTAGCAGCTCCTGACATCTTTAATTAAATAATCACTAGTAGTACTAAGCAATCCCGAGAGTTATCTAGGGGGATGAAACCAGTCTTCCAGCTGCCTAATAATTAAATTATACATTTTGTACTTGCATAGCACCTTCCATCTGAGGATTTTTTACTATTATTTATTATATGCTTTTAGACTCAACAAAAGATACAGCCTCTGCCTTGAGGGCTTACAATCCAGGGGTGGACTGAGGATAAAATTTTCAAAAGCACTTAAGTGACTTATGAGTGTATCTCATTGACTGTCAAAATGCCTAAAACTCTTTTGAAAATGGGGCTTAGGTGCTTTCCTAAATTTTATCCTAAGCCCTGAGTTGGGGCCAGTGCATAACTGTTGCAGCTAAGGAGTAGACCCAGGAAGGAATTGTGCCTCAGAGAGTTACAATTCCTTCCCCGCTCCCCTCTTTCTTGGGGTCAGTGGGGGAAGTGAGTTACTGCAGCCTATGAAAGGCATAGCATACGTCTCCCTCTTTTGCCGGGCCAGTAAGTGAGGGATAGGTTGGCGAGACAGGCCCCTCCCACTCCCTTCTGTGTCTCTTCCTCACCCAGTGGCTCCCAGAGGGGCATATCTGGCCAGCAAGGGCTATGCGCCATATGAGACCCAGATGCAAGGGCCGGGTAGGCTCAGCACGGGTGTACATGTATGAGGAGACTTTACTTGAAGAAATAATTTTCCTGTCCCATGAACATTTTGAGATTTCAAAAATATGTCCCGTTCCACATCGGGGAAAATGAGAGTGCGAGATACCGCAGAATGGCCGGATGGTAAGGGAACTAACTGGTGTAAGATAGAGGCGCCACAGGTTCAAGTCCCTGATCTGAATCAGGCAGAGCCAGGGACTTGAACCTGGGTGTCCCACAACCAGTGTCCTGGTTATTGGCTATTTTGGGGCAAGGCATGTTATCTCACTCTCTCTGTCCCCTCCTTGAGCGTTCATCCTGGCCCTGCTCAACCCTAAAACTTTCCCACAAAAAGTTGTTTCTTTGGAAGTTTCCTTACCAGCTCTCCTGTGCTTGGCTGTGTAAGACAAGGGCATGATCTAGCCCTAGATTCACAATGCTTTTAAACATGAGTATCACGAGGCACAGAAGTAAAATAGTTTTTCCACGGTCAAAGTGAGTCAGTGGCAGGTGCCCTGAGGGTCTGTCTGGACTGCAATTGGGTGCTGTGATTGCAATGCAGGTAAGCATAACCGAGCTAGCTTCACTTTAGGTAGCTCACACACTGATAGCAGTGAAGCCGCAACAGCACAGGCATCACCACAAGCTGTATGAACCCGCCTGGGACCCTGGGGAATGACTCAGGCAGCAAGCCTATGCTGAAGTCCATGCTGCAGCAACTTCATTGCCATGGGTACATGAGCTAGTGTCCGTATGTCTACATGTGCTGCATTCACAGTTCCTGAATGCAATGCGGACCTACCCTCAGTGTAACTCTCTACTGTACTTATTCATTCTTATTTCAGTGTTTCTATTGGAGACCAAAGGAGTGCTAAGTACATCCCAAAACAGAAAAAACCTGGTCCCTGCTTTAGAAGTGTTCACACTAAGGCCCCAATCCTGCTTTGACAACCAGGTGGGCCCAAGCATGCACCCATGCAGTTTTCAGTGTAGACTGGGAGCATAACATTAGAGACAACGTAGGGAAGGTATAACAAGACAGTAAAGGCCTGGCTTGACAAAGCCCTGGCTGGGATGATTTAGTTGGTGTTGGTCCTTGAGCAGGGGGTTGGACTAGATGACCTCCTGAGGTCTCTTCCAACCCTAATATTCTATGATTCTATGAGTCTATGACTGGATAGATACTTAGCAGTGATTAGTGTGCAGTATGATAAAATTAAGACATTTTTTTGATTGGTTGGCTTGGTTTATTCATTCACGTGTGATAATACTTCCTCCTATGCACCCTGATTATCGTTTGCTGCTGTACATTTTGTATCTGCATAGAGTGCACTGTAAAAAAAAGTAACGAGGGCAAGCGGCGTATGACATAACATGGTGAAATAAAACACAGTGGCTGGGGATTCTAAAGACTCCTGACAATTTTGGCCTAAATCAACCCACCCAATTTCAGTTCCGTGTGAGATCCTTTTTGAGCTTTGCGCACTCCAGGCTGCCCAGAGCTTATTGCCTGCAGAGGACATATTCGGTGCTGTGGTGAGACTGGGCATGGCGACAGACCAACGCACCCAGGCGATGTTAATGTAGGCAGTGTGAAATGCTACACCTTTTTAAAAGTGGGTCTGGATAAATTCCCAGTTAATACACCCATGCATCTAATTTCAGCTTCAGAAGCTGAACAAGTGGTACTGATGGTTTAGTGGGCTATTCTCTCCTTTTATATAACAAGTGGCTGTACTCTAACCTAAAAAACACCTGAGTGACCAGCTAGAAGCATAGCCAGGAGACAGACAATCAAGCCGTTCTGTACCAGGCACTGATACCCCTTGTTTCTGAAGTTATTGAAAGGAAATACAGTTCTAAAGTAGTTGGCTAATAAAAATCGCCCCTCTGGTTTTCATTAATCATTTCTCAAATAAACAATAATCTCTGGTTATGAAGGGTTGATACAATGCATGTAAAATGTATCACATTACACTTTACTCTTGTCACAACCATAAATACATAGTCGGGTGTGTTGGAATAAACTCTTTTTTTTTAGAGTATATGTATTGTGACTTCCAAAGAGCTCAAAGATGAAGATATTTGTGTGGTCACCAAAGGGCAGGTTGTCTGTCCCACACTCAGCCCAAGTAACCGACAAAATGGGCACCGAACAGACAAGTGGGAGGTAGGCGGAAGGATTTCTGTGCTACCCGGTTTAACTTTTGCATTGCATCCATCACTGAGAGCCCTTGGGCATTATCCAGAATCCATTGAAGTTGGTGGATAGACTCCCATTAGCTTCAACAGCCTTTGGATCAGTCCTCACTGAATCATTCCTCCCGGGGCTGCTAAACAGGCTGGCGTCAGACACCCCTTGCTGAGTGGAACTGGGATTTAGATGGAAGGATCTGTGTAGTGATGGAGTCCCTGGACAAGGCTTTGCTTCCCCGTTGACCTGCTCACACTCTGCCCCCTGTGGACAGCTGCACAGTGAGCCCCTATCCAGCTGAGCTTCATGCTGTGCAATGGGTGTGCAATTCTCTGGGTGGCTCTCCCAAAACCCTGCCCTCCCCGTGAGCAATGGACCTGCACCAGTTTCGCTGCCAAGACAGGTTCAGTGGCTGCAGAGGCAGGCGCAGGATTTGCATTGAGAAACAGCTTCTAGGCCCAGTTTTACTGCTGAAATCCCATGCACTTCAGTGAGGTGGCAACAGGCTAACTGGGTACAGCACTTGGTCCTGAGGATCTGTTTCCACATATAGATGTTAATTACTGTTACTTTTCTTCCTCACTAATCTAAAAGCATATGACATTACTGTCAGTGAAGTGCGACACACATCGCATTGCTTAGTGTGCCTGACAGGTGTGTCATGATGTAACATTGGCCTAAGCGTGACATGAATCTAGTGAGATATTTTTATACACTACAAACCAAGAGATTTTAGAATTTTCTATGGTTCTTATACACTACTTTTCCACCTCAATCATTATAATCACTAGTCCTATCGAATACTTCAGTCTTCAAATGGTTATGGAAGCAGATTTTTAGTAGAATCAAGGAAGCTCTCAAGATTCATTTTCAGGAAAAGAAGACATTCACCCACTCTCTCTCACTAAGTAGAATTCTTCATTAATTAACAGTGTCATCTGCAGCCCTGTGCTACCTACATTTCTACAAAGCCCGGCATTAGAGCCCATTAGAAGAAATCACAGAAACGCTCTGCAGATGTTGTTATAATCATGAGGACAAGAGTAATGAACCACAGATATAATTTTAGAGCTATACAGAATGATCACTGCCACGTTGGTACCATCACTCGTTCCATCACATCTAAAGTTAGAACGCAAGTTTTTCGAGGCAAAGACTGAGTGGGTGAGATTCTCATCCCCTGCATGCTATGTAACAGGGTCCAGTGTGGCATAAAGGGGCTCTAAAAGCCCTGTTTGTGATGGAGAAGGCCCCTCAGGCAGGCGCAGCTGAAGACAGTCACCAGCAGTCTTCTAAGGCCCTCCTGGCAAGCTCTGGCATAGTGGGCGTGTTAGGGGTGTAGCTGGTGGCAGGTGGGGTATGTTATTGGTGGGGTCACAGCACGGAGCACTGCAGAGGTTCCATGCAAAGCTGCTGTCCATAGGTCGGTCTGGGGAAGCTGCTTATATCTTGAAAGCCAACTTGGCCCCTCTCCTTGGGCTGCGATTCCGTCTGTGCTGCAGCTGGGAGCATGCTTCCTAGTGCGGGCAGACAGATGTGCTTGCTCCACTCGAGCTAGTGCACTAAAAATAGCAGTGTAGCAGGGCGTAGCACAGGCGGCAGCACCGGCTGGCTGCCTGCGTACAAATCCACTCAGATCCCCTGGTCATGCTCTGGGCTAGCCCTCGCTACCCCCTGGGCTACCTCTGGCTACACGGCTATCTTTAGTGCCATAGTTAGAGCAGAGCTACTTTGCTTCTGTCTACACGTGCTGGGAAGCATGCTCCCAGCTGCAGTGTAAACATACTCTTCGGGTCCATGGGGTGCAGGCTGGTTTGTACTTGGCCACTGCTCCCTGTTGCCTCTGCTACTGTGGCTACACTATTATTTTTATCAGGCTATCTTGATGAGCGCTAGCACACGTCTGTCTACGTGAGCTAGGGAATCGCACTGGTAGCTCCTAGCGTAGACAGCACTGGCACAGAATCGCAATCTGTGTCTATTTGTTTGGTAAGCTTCCCAACACACTGCTGGGTACTGTACAATTTCCATCCCCCCCCTCCTTAGATCACACCCACCAGCAACACAGCTAGTGGGAAGGCAGAAGCCTATCACAGTATGTTGTGTATTTGAAGCCATCTTTAACATGTCAATAATTTGGCGGATGCCATACTTAAAATCTCCTTACATCTTGTAACGTAAAAGGGGCATCAAATATGCCACCACTACTGCTGCTGCTACAGTCTCCAAAATGTAGTGTGTTACCTAACACCGTATGTTTTATAAATAAAATAAAATTGGATAAAATAGACTTAATATAATGAATAATAATATATTACTTTGCGCTTTAGTACCTCTCAACCTAGTGCCTTACAAACTTAGGGAAGCATATATTACCCCAATGTAGCACAAAGAGAAACGGCTACTCAGAAGTTAAATGACTTGCCCAAGGCGACACAGCAATTAGCAATATAACTTTGATTCGCAGTCCCCTTCTCTCACCACTAGACACAGTGCCGCCCATGGTTCTTAATGGTAATCGGTAGTAGCTGAAAACTCGTGCTGTCAGATGGTTGTGGCAGTTGGGCCAAGTAATTCACCATCTGGTAATCTCTCTCATACAACCGCTGAAACTGTTGCCGGCAACTGAGCTGCAAGGTAAGGGTGGTGAGTGGTTGAGTTACCTCTGATATCATAATGGTCTAGGACTCCTGGCAGAGCAGAGATACATGCCTTGCAGTCGCACTGGTATAATTTGTAAAGTCAAACTGGCTGAGAACTTAAAACTTGGATGATGAGAGACTAAACATCCTCGTGATAATCGACCTTGGTGATATTCTGAACAAAAAGATCTCTCAACCAAGCGTGTTGCTGTTTCCATCACTTTACACTGACTCAACAGACTTACTAAGCTTCAGAGTGACACACAGAGTCATAATTCTGGAATCTTATTATATAGATAATATCTAAGGCTACGATTTAGTCTTGGGTATTTTTAGTAAAAGTCATGGACAGGTCACGGGCAATAAACAAAAATTCACGGCCCGTGACCTGTCCATGACCTGTTAAACCAAAAACCCCTGACTAAACCTTAGCTGGGGGACAGAAGGTGAGCTGCTCGGGAAGGGGGAGCCAGGGAGGGCTGCTGCTCTGCCGGGGACTGGGGGACTGCTGTTGAGAGGGGCCCAGGGGCCAGCGGCACCAGCTGCCGAGGGCCACCAAGCAGCGGCTGCTCCATCTGCCCCCGGGTCTGCCCAACTCCCACTGCTCCCAGGATCACAGCTCAGGCGGTCCCCGAGACCAGCCCCACCAGCCACTGCTTGGACGGTTCCCGGGGCCAGCTACCTGCAGAAGTCCGCCGCAGAAGTCGCGGAAAGTCACGAAATCTGTGACTTCGCCGACCTCTGTGACAGACACTGAGCCCTAATAATACCTAGCTCTTATCTAGTGCTTTTCAACAATCGACCTCAAAGGGCTTTACAGAGGAGGCCAGCATCACCATTTTACAGATGGGGAAACTGAGGCACAGAGCGGGGAAATTACTTACCCAATAGAATTACCTTATTTAAGAAAAATTAATTTTTGGTCACTAGTCTATATATCTGTATATTAACCTGCTACCCCCAGGTATTAGATGGAGAATTTGAGTGATGTGTTGTTCAGACTAGTCCATAATCACATGGGATCTTGCGAAAGGTTGGGTTACGTTCCATCCCCATTTCCCCACACACTGTAGGAATTTCACTAAGGACCTGATCCAAAATCCATTAACGTTAATGTGAATCCTTCCAAAGACTTCAGTGGGCTTTGGATTAGCCCCTAAGAGGCCTCCCTATCATTCTGTCCCCCTCACTTGACATTCACTCAAAAGACTACAAATAATTCTATGGCTATTGTGGGAGGCAACACACAAAACAAAAGCTATTACGCTGATACCACATTTCCCTGTTCTTACACCTTGTGGCACTAACGGATTCCTGTCTGCAAGGATTATTTTGACAGTTCTGAATTTAGGACCAGCTTTGCAGCATGTGTCTTATCGCTTGTCTTTTTCAATGGACTGCATTTTCCCCTTCTACAAACTCCTCTGGAGGTTGCTTCCCCTGGCAATACATAGACTGCAGTCTGCAGTCCTCTAGTAAATGTATCATTGCTCTATTTTTGACCATAACCCCAATATCTTATCATGGATAAGTGTGAGTGTGTTAGCAGGAGGATATTATGGCCCATTCCAGCAAAGCCTGAAGTATGTGCTTAAAGAACGGGAATAGTCTTATTAGCTTCAATTGGACTTCAGTGAGACTAATTACATGTTTAATGTTAGCATGTGCATAAGTGCCTTGCCGAATTGGGGCCCACCAGAATAATACCCAGACTATACAGCATGTTTGCATTTTAAGAGTGCAGGATGATTCTGATGGATGTTATTTGTAAAGTCACATTCATATTCACAATGCAGAAGTGATCCTACACTGTATTAAGGGGCCAAGTTTTCAATGAGCACCAACCTTGCTTCTAATGATGGCTTTAAAAAAATTGGCATGGTCCTGTTTTTCCACTAGATCAGCCATTTAAGGTATGTACATTTAAACTTTCTGCCTTCAAATAGTATACTTTAAAAAAATCAGATACTGCAACTGATGAAACACAAGAAAGCATACACAAGACAATGCAAAGTGTTAATTTCCCCATTTTCCTGTAGAGCTGCTTCTTGGGAGATGGGTTTACTTCTTAAAAGGAACACATTATGATGTTGTCACTCAGTGCTGAGTTATTATGTAATTGATACTGTACCATTTAAACAACAGGGTTTGAAAGCTAGCTGTGTACTTGACATAGCTGGCTGATGGGCCTTGTAAACTCCAAAGCAAAGCTAAGACATTGACCTGACCTGAGAGCCATTTCTCATTTTTAAATGCTATTATTATTATACCGGAGAAGAAAATTAGAACTAATCTAAAATATCTTGTTCTAAAAATATCTCTCTGACTTTTTGTGACAGTCCAGTAGACCAGATCCAAAGCCCATTGAAGTCAGCGGGGGCTCTTTTCATTCATTTCAACAGACTTTGGGTAAGGCCCTTGGGGAGTAACTAAGGTGAATGATAAAGTGATTATGGGGTTTCAAACCAAATAACGGACCAAAGCCATTGCTTATGATGACAGGAATGATGTGCCTGGTGAGAAAGAATCCTCTTCTACAACCTCTACTTATGTGAGTAGTCCCATTCATTACCTGTCTGTTAGGGTTGCAATATCAGGCTTAGGGAAAATCAGTTGTGCGAAGGAATAATACTGTTGATTTCTGGACAATTACTGGCTCCAGTAATGACCTCTTCCTGTATCATTCAAGAATGTAAAAGTTGATCTTACATAAAATCTTGAGTTATGATGTGATAAACGTGCTGATAATTTATCATTTCCTGCCATACAGCCACCACTCTAACATTACTCCTGTGATGTCACACTGGGAAAAGAGAGAATGTTAGGGACTCAGAACTTCTTAAAGGCATGAACATACCGTATAGTCTAGTGTTTACGGAAGGAATACATCAATGTTCCCATATTACAATCCAACAAGCGGGAGCTATTAAAATATAATGTTCATGTTGCTTTTATTTTGCTCTATGAATAAATATATTCTGCAACCTATTTTGAAAACACATGTCTTCTCTTGCTAGCCTTGCCATGTTATGTTGCATCTCTACACATTAAAAGGTAAAAAATTATTTAGCCTGAATTGTTAAAATTTTCATTAATGGCAATTTATGTCACTCAAAGAAACCTCCTTGGGAAGAACATGGCATGCTTGTACAAACCTATTATGAGAGTTGTCAGAAACATTTGTCCTTATAAAATATAAATAGACAGTATGTTAGATGATTTAGTGTGGGATCTGTTATTTATTTAAAAACAAACGTGTTTTTTTTATTTCATCTTTCAGCAAACCAGGTCATGTAGCTAAGACAATGAGGTTCATAGACTAATGATAATGCTTCTGTAACACTGTATCACTAGCAACAATTTATTCATTTCTTAATGTGCCCTGTATTGATAAGCCAAAGAGGTATGGCAATCTCGACACAGTGATCTTCAACTGCTATAAAAGACTTCAGTGAAGCTATGCCAAATTATGCCAGCTGAGCATCTGGCTCAGGGTTCCCAAAGGTATGCAGATCAGGCTCCGTTTTGCTAGCCATGAGGCAGGACCTGAGTGATGCCCATGGTTCCTTCATGCTCTCCATGGAAGTTCTCCAGGTAAGATAATAGAGCCTGCTGTGTATTACCTTTCCTGATGGGTCCCTTATGTGGTGGGGAATTGTAACATCTAAGCAGCAAAAACTAATGCACCATCTTCCCTCTGCCCACAAATTTTGTAATGTTGCTTCCCCCAAAAGCAGGGAATTTGTTTGTCCTGCAAAATGATTTCAGTGGGCTTTCAGTCAGGGCCTTGAAGAGCAAATAAAGTCGATTCCCTTTGCTTTTTTAGAGATAACATTATAGCAGATCCTCACACGGAACTTCCATGAGGACGGAAAGCCACACTTTTCATATGCTGAGGTTTATATCCAGAATCCATGTCAGGTGGACATGAAAATCCAGCCCGATATTTACTTGCCACTGGAGACACATGTTAGCTAGTGAAGTCTGCACAAGAGTCAGAGAGGTGGATGAATCCTTCAACTTTGTTAAATGTGGAATAAAGGAGAGAATAACTTGAATTAAATTCCTGTGCCCACTGGAAATGATGTCTGGCTGTGCCTCTGTACCTGTGCCTGATTTTTGCATGAAAATATTCTCTTTGTCCGTATCTGGTGTTCTCCTTCAAAAAGGAATCGAGGTTAAAAAGCAGGCAATAATGTAAGATTTTTAAGCAAACAGTTCAATATTTCCTTTAAAATGTTCTCTGTATTCAAGAGCACTTTGATTTCTATCTTTTTTCAGGCTTTGAAACTGTACCTCTTTTAAAAAAGACCATCCCTGATTTTGGTCTTTTGTTCCTTTATGAGCTTTGTCCCTGACTTTTTAATGTGGAGAGAGTTGAGAGACATGTTGCGAAAGGAGAGAAAATAAAATAAAAAAAAAAGAGTAACAAAAACTTGCAAACTGTGTTAAATACACCTTTTGATCATTATGTTTCACATAAAGTTCCCTATGAAGATCAGTATTGAATTATACATTAATTTCAATGCTAAATAACTCTTCTATTAAAAAAATCTTAGTTTTCATATAAAGTATGGTAATTAAAAGTGAACCAAAAGAGGCAGCAATAAATCAACGTGCACAATGCAGTAAAATATTATAATTAATATTTAACTTACATTTTGATTACTTTTAGAATAAGTACAAGAAATATCAATTAGAGTATATATTCAAACTTTGCTGCCTTTTTCCCATTATACTGTGGAAAGGGGCTATTTTTAATTCTAGATATTGCATACAAAATAATACATGGTACCTAATTAAATATAAGGCTGCAATTCAATTGAGAGTTTCTGCTGATGTCATAAATAATAAGAGCACAGCTCAAGGTATCAATGAATGGCAGCCAAGCCCTGAGATTGAATTACAACTTCAGCATTCAGTCTGTGGATCTGTATTGTTATTTGTAATAGATGGAAAATGATTATTATTATTTTTAAATACAGACAAAAAGGAGGAAATTTGAATTCAAAATCTGAGACTGGGTAGTAAAAGATTAGAACTCGTGTGATTATACAGAACACAGCCTATTGGAAATTGAAATGTACAAATGAGCCAGTGAGTAATTCTATATTCTCAGTCTATATTCTGTATGTAAATTTAATGGGGTGTATTTGTCAGTCTGTGGGCCAGAAGTCCCATGTGTGGGCACCGTTTTTGCCCACAAAATGAAATGTGGCTGTCAGTCTAAGAATTTGTGTCTCTAACTATCTGATTTGTGCCTACAATCTTGGTGGTTGAAGATGCAAGTAATCAGATTTGTACCTAGAATTCATTTATGGGCACAAAAATGTAGACACAAATTTTGCAGGCCAGACTTGCCACTATTCTCAAAAGGTGTGCAGGACTGAAGTCCTGCAACCTGTCCCAATGAGGCTGAAGGGAATAGTGAACTTCCACCCACCTGCACTTCATCTGCTTAAAGACCAATTACTTGTGAATTTCATTCAGTGTGAATAAGCATTCTGCATTCACAGGGACCTTTCCCTTGGCTGAGAATATACATTTCTGGTTATAAACTATAACTCCAGAAATTATGACTTTTACCTCCAAATAAGTGACCTTTTAATAACCAGAAATATTTTTATTTACCACATTGGATCTCGGTTACATTATGTCAGTAAAGAGAAGGCAGGTGCTATTGCTGCCCCATGGCAGGACACTGAGCCATTTGAAACAAACCTTGGGAAGGCCTAGAACAGTTGGGGCGGAGCTAACCAGACCTGACCAGACATCTGTGCAGGAGAGAGAGGAGTTGCTCTGTGTGAGCATCCGAAGAGTCACAAATTGGCCCTCACGTGGAAGGAAAACCCCCCCGATGTTTTGCCGTCTGTGAAACTGTTGCTCATCGTGTCACTCAAGCAAGTGCCTTGCTGCTTATAATGATCAGATCATAGCCAAAGCAGATTTGCCACTCCAAAAACCAATAGGAATTTCAAGCAAAAAGGAAAGTTTTTGTCTGGTTTATTCTAACGAGAAGAGACAGCCAAGCAACCCTAAATATATACAATTTATCTTCCTGGAAAATAGTGATTTATTTTTATATGTGGGAAAAGAAGATTACTGTTAGCTTTCTTTTGGATGTTTTTATATGAGCTGGTGTTATTAAACAGACCAATTTTACAATCTTTGTTCTCTAAACACCTGTTTAGCAAAATAATATTTATGTTGTAGAGTAGGACGTGTCTGGATAATATTTTGCATGCCATTAATGCTGTGTTTTAAAGATGGGGGGAAATTCTTGACCCTCCCATATACGTGTGGATACTTCTAAAGTGCTCATGGAAAAGTAGATGATCCAAAATACATGGTAGCTAAATAGAGCGACAGAAAGTGTTGGCTTTCACACCAGTTACCTGAAAATGACTGACTGGACTTATACCAAATATTTTCTGATCAGCATTTAACAGAACTGCCACAGTATGAAGGAGACTTTCAAAAGGTAGATACAAGAAGAGCAATGAGAACAAATTGCAAAGTTATAATGTGAACTCGCATTATCTCCTATTCCATGGAATACATCTCAAAACACATGCATGGAATATGTTCTGCTGATGAAACAACCCCAGCATAGATACAGCTGCTTCTATATAAGTGACAAATAGGTATTTCAATTTGTCAAATATATGCTTATATTGATAGGGGGAAATGTGGATCCCACCATGATATTTAGAAAATGAAAGCAGCTGTCTATGTCCCCAGGCACAGATAACACTGTAATAATAATCTTGCTCCATGATAAGCTACTGGAGGTGCCTAAGAGATACCACTCTCTCATCCCTCCATTGATTCTGAGTTACTTCAAAATCTGTTTCTTTACTTTTTTTCCCAATGTGGTGGCAGATTGTTTCATAAGGAATGAGATGGCACAATTGTGGCACCTGCTGCAACAGCTCTTGAGCTCAGTCTTTCTTAGCTCTTTAAGTGGAATAGGGGGAGGTCATGAACATCCTTCACCATTATCATCATTTTTTCTCAGACTGGCAATCAGTTGACTTGGCCTGGATGTAGGGCTTGCAGATGGAGCACAAGTCTAGCTGTTTCAGCATGGGTTTTAGCCTAACCAATGCTTCAGTTTACGCTGCTGATAGAGCAAATATAGCTTTGAACATACAGGGTGAAATTCTGGGCCCACTGAAATCAATAGGTATTTTGCCATTGACTTCAATGTGTATATTTCATCCACAATATTTATCAGTAAGAAAGAGAAGGTTCCATGCATCGGGTGATGTTGACTTCTGAAGCTGTTCCGCCTCCAGATGAACATAACACTTGAAATGGACCACTGGCACACAAAAACCTTCTTTTTCTTACTGATACTAATTTCACCCTGTATGTTCAAAGCATTTGTCCCCTTACCTCTGACCTCAGAAAGCGAGTAGAGACTGAGCAGTAGTGTAAGAAGTAGCTCACTCTCAATGTGAAATGCCCCTAGTTGTGTAGCAGAGAGTGAAGAAGTGGTGTAGACTGCCCTTATTCTGTCTGTTCTCAGCAGAGAGAAGGCAGAGTAAGCAGAGACTCAATCTATGCTCTAGCTTAGCAGAAGTCCTCCAACCCGTGGAAGGAACTGACCACCAGACAAAAGCCTGAGTTCCCAGCAGCGTGATCTAAGCCTGGGACAGACAATGTTATTAGTTTCTCTCTAATTATTCATTGCTGTACACTTTGGTGACCTGTTGCTTTTTACAACTTAGCATTCTTATGAAATGCACACAGACGTTCTGTGACATATTGGAGACACAGGAATTTTGCACATTTGTGAACACCATGGTATTTTTCGCAGCCCCAGAGCTCCAGTAAGCCATGCCAATGTTGAGATTTTGCTTTGTCTATGTACATTTTTCCATAAGCCCTTGCTGGTTCTGAGAAGCTAAAAATCTGATTCTCTGTTCTTGTCAAACACAATTTTTTCTTTCTTTCCTCCCCTTCTGCTGCCAACATTATGAATGAATTCCACTTTTTGTAGCCAACAAAGGGGCTAACAGGTACAGAAATTTACATTGATCAGATAGTTTTTCATCGGCTGTCACATTAAAATACTGTTGCTCTCGTGACAACAAGTTTACTATCACAAGGAGAGACCCATTCAATTTTTTCCCTGTGATTTAAGGCTAACAGCCTATACACTTCACTGTTCAGGAGCAACTAGAACTGGTATCAAAAACAGAGAATGACGTCTTAGGTTCACATAAAGAGGTCAAAAGAAATAATAAAGATCCTCTACGCTACGGGATGGGACTTTTTGAAAGCTACACAGTTGTGTATGAAATCTAACCCACCCCCTGGAAATTCCAACATAAAATGGCACTGGAAGTGAGAAAAGCAGATCTTTTCTTCAAGAGCTGTATTTTTCTAACACAGAAGACAGCAAAGTATAATCAGTCATGGTCAAAAGCCTGCCAGTGAGTATTACTTATTTAGCCTCATATTCCAGGTGACTCACAACTTGTCTACCTGCCAACATCTGAAAATAATAAGTTATAGTAAAGTTATTAACTAGAACTATGTGAACTTTGAAGTAGCTAAATTTAAATTAAATCTAAACATACAAAACAGCCCGAGGCTAACGAATTTAATTCAGGCTCAGTCACTTAACTCCATCTTTGTTTGTTTGTAGTTTCCCCCCCCCCTGCTCCTATGTGGTCTTCTAAGAAGAATACCTAGCTGTTGTTTGGGGGCAAAGATTGTATCTCCCTGCTCTTTCAATCAAAATCACGTAGTCACTTTTCCAAGGAAACAACGCTCAGCGCAGGGCTGGCTTGTAATGGATACTGTGTAAAATCAATCTCTCAGCTGGTGTAAATCAGCATCTCTCTGTTGAAGCTGATTTGCACCACCTGAGGATCTGGCTTTAGAAAGTCCTATCCCCATGCAACATTTGTAGCTATATGGGGAACCCCTTCATATTCCTCACTGTCAGAAATAAATTGCTTACTGGCTGCTTTAATGACAACATGGTGCTCCCTACAGGAGTTTCCTGCTCATTCTAAAGAAACTTAGAAGCCTGGTTCTAAAAGAAGTAATAGAGGAATCATCTCTTGCTAGCTTTTTAAAAAGCAGTAAGCTACTTTACCACTGACTGAGCTCCTCAGCTCGCCTTGATGGATTGAAAATGTGTCCAAAAATTATATAACACTTCAATGAGCTTGTTTAGAGAGGCCAGCTCATTTTTAGCATTTTATAGTGTTGAAACTTCGAAGAGCTTTGAAAATGGAATCAAAGAGAAATGTACTAAAAATAAAATTTGTGCCTGGGAGTGGAAAGAGGGAAGAAGTCCTCAGAATTGGAACCCCAGCACAAGGTAACAATAGACACAAAATATGAAAAGTCTCAGTTAGCTCGCTTGCAAAAAGAAAAGAATGCACAATAGCACAACAGTGAGTTCACCTATTATATAATTGGAGGTTGCGTGTACATGTGCAGACAAGAAGACAGAATGAAAAGCCTCCTCTAGGAAATCCAAAACTTGGCAGGTTTGGCCAGGTACAGTTTGAGGCTGGTAGTGTCTAACAACAAAAAGAAACAGTCTGTAGCTAGGGTTTGAATCAGGCTGCTGCTCTCCTGGCTAAACAGCAGCTGGTTTTATTGCTGCAGAACCTGTACAAAAACACAAGGGAGAAATAAGGCATAGAGAGGACAAGAAAGAAAAGCCTGAGAGTGTTGAACGTTGCATGGCAGAGCCATGCATCTGACTTCATACACGGATGATTTGGAGAGCTGTGCTAAGGCTGCAGGTGTTGGTGCTTGATGGGTTTGCAGGGGTCTGGAGTTCATTTCCCAAGGGATTGGAAGGAACCCAACCTGTGTAGGCTGAGCCTATCTCTACCCCCCTCAACTTGTCCCTAATTAACTTGGATGCTTTGGCGTAAGAAATGGCCTGCCCAGCAACCTATTAATTTCTTCCTGGGAATGGATGGCTCCATCTTATGTCATTAGTGGGATCATATGGGTTTCATGTGAAGGCCAAGATTATAACAGGGTTCAAAAAATAATTAGATGAATTCATGGAGGATAGGTCCATCGATGGCTATTAGCCAGGATGGGCAGGGATGGTGTCCCTAGCCTCTGTTTGCCAGAGGCTGGGAATGAGCGACAGGGAATGGATCACTTGATGATTACCTGTTCTGTTCATTCCCTCTGGGGCACCTGGCATTGGCCACTGTCAGAAGACAGGATTAGGGTTGCCAACTTTCTAAACGCACAAAACTGAACACCCTAGCCCCGCCCCTTGCTCGAGGCCCCGCTCCCGCTCACTACATTCCCCCATCCTCACTCACTTTCACTGGGCTGGGGCAGTGGGTTGGGGTGTGGGAGGGGCTGAGGGCTCTACCTGGGGGTGTGGGCTCTGGGGTGGGGCCAGAAATGAGGGGTTCAGGGTGCAGGAGGGGCTCTGGGCTGGGGCAGGGAGTTGGGGTGTGGGAGGGGATGAGGGCTCTGGAGTGGGGCTGAGGATGAGGGGTTTGGGGTGCAGGAGGGGGCTCCAAACTGAGGGGTGGGGCTGAGGGATTCAGAGTGCGGGAGGGGGCTGTGGGTTGAGGTAGAGGGTTGGGGTGCATGAGGGGGTATGAGCTCCGGGGTGGGGCCAGGAATGAGGAGTTCAGGGTGTGGGAGGGGGCTCTGCACTGGGGCATGAGGTTGGGGTGCAGGGAGGGGTGAGATCTCCGGCTGGGGGTGCAGGCCCTGGGATGGGCCTGGGGATGAGGGGCTTGGGTTCAGGAGGGGGCTTTGAGTTTGTGGGGAGGGGTTCAGGACTGGGGCAGGGGTTGGGGCATGGGGTTACCTCGAGCGGCTTCTGGTCAGCGGCGCAGCGGGGCTAAGGAAGTGGACAGCAGGTCTGGCTCCGCAGGCACCTCCCCCCCAGCTCCCATTGGCTGGGGTTCCCGGCCAATGGGAGTACAGAGCCAGGGCGGGCACAGTGCAGTGCCAGAACAGGTAGGGACTAGCTTGCCTTAGACCCACAGCACCGCCGACCTACGGTACAGAGCTACAGTACGGGCAGCAGCTGTAGCTAGCCACCTGGGTACCAACAGCCCAAACCCCCTCGGTATGTACTCAGGTGGCTAGCCCAAACCACTGCCCATGCTACCCCAAGCGACACTACTATTTTTAGCGCAATAGCTCAAGTAGTGTTTGTGACTGTCCATCTACCTCAACTGGAAAGCATGCTCCCAGCTGCAGTGTAGATGTACACTGAGTGTACCAATGTTAAGTGCTGGAGATGTGAACTACAAAATATGCGCTGTTTGTTATTCTACAGTGGACATGCTAAATTTGTGTTATGGAGACTTTTTTTTAATATGGGTGAGGAGAGAGGACTGGAAAAATTCTCCCCTAATATGAATGTAGCAGTTAACACATTAGCAAGACCTTCCTGGACGCTGCTCATTCCCACTCAGTCAAACTGCTAAGTCTGTCTAAGCTCCCTTGTGTCTGGTGAAGGGACCATGTCACACCAGCCAGGCTTAGCAGAGATCTGAATGGAAGTGAACTGTGGAGCAACAGCCAGAGCAATTTTTACTGATGCTTCCTAGTGAGATGGTTGCTTTGATTTGCAGACTTCTCCTCCAGTGGAATTTCCATCCTCTTCAGTGGGAGTTCTGCCAGGCGATGGCTTGCAGGGAAGGCAGAGCATATGGAAAGATGGGTAGGGAAATGTTTGTGGACAGTACCAACCATCCATTTTGGTGAATCATCTGAACACACGTTCACTCACCACTGAAATGCAGTCACTTCTGAGATGAAACATAGCACCTGTCAAATGCAAACAGCAATGCTGCATAACAGTTTAGGATCGGAAGTGATAAATATCTTTTCCCGTTGAAACTGCAGTGGAGGGGTTTTTGGTAGGCAAAGTGTAATCACTCCAAGTGGAACTTAGTCAAGACTCTGGGTTTCAACACCCCATTCTTCTGAAAAATGACATTATGGAATCTTTAATGAATATGGGTGGTCAGGACTTCAGTATTACAGCTCATCTGGCAGTAAAGTTCTTTACATGCTAACTCTTTCTTGAGAGAAAATGTGAAAAAAATAAAACGAATCCCTTTCAGCAATTATAAACCTCAGCCTGGGACTCTAACCTCTACTACATGTCACTTTTAAAACCTTGACAACTTTGATTTAGTTCTTCAGCAGACACCCAATTTATTCACTGCTTAATTTCAACACAAATTTGCCGTGTACATATACAACCCCATTATTTAATAAAGTATTTTATTGTCAGGACTTGGCCGATCACCTCCTCTCCCCCTCCGCTCCCCCGGGCAATTTACTTTTTTCTTGCTCTCCTTTTCCATACCCTCCCTCTCTGTCTGGTTGTTTTCTCTTTATAGAATATAAACTCTTTGGGGAGGGGACTGAGCCTTCATTTGTGTTTGTATAGCACTTAGCAGATAGTGGGTGCTACTGGAAACAGAAAAACCGCATCATTGTTATGCCTTTTTATTTGGCAATTTAATACAGTTCTCATAATCTGCAGCAGTTTCCAGCTCATCTGATAAATGTAACCATTATTGTGATTTAGGCCACAATCCTGCAATGAAGTCAATGGGGATCTGCACAAGCACAGGACTTTACCCACGTGGAGTTCATCACAGGATCACCCCACATTTGTAAATATTTCCAGATTATTTTAAAGCTAAATATTGGCAGGCACAGCGTTACCTCTCAAGGTACTGTTGTATGTAGGCAAGTTTCTCTCTCGTTGGATTTCATATTAAAATGTACTTGAAAGGAAAATGCTTCTGTGCCGGTTCTTTTCATTTTAAGATATAAAGTACATTAAACCTCATGACTTATATTTATTGTCCAATGGATGCACATAAAATAATTGACTTCATTAGGTGTTTGCCCATAAAGGACTTCAGGATACGGCCCATTATTTTTGAAGATGCACTTGCTCCTTGAAAGCAAGATTTCAGACTCAATGTTTAATTTGTATTTATTTATGTGGATTTTATTACATAAGCTGTGCAAAACAAAGCTTTGCTCACCACTATCCAGAACCGTAAATTTTGATGTACGTGTTGACTTTTGAATTAGATTTTTGTTACCAAAGCAGATGACAGAGACACACAAGCACAAAAAAGCATCCTGAAAAAAATCCCAAACAGCTCACAGCCAGTTCCTTGTAAACAAACAAACCAAGCAATACATGGTATGCAAAGTGATAATTTATGATTGTGTCCAAGCGTCTGAGATAGTGTGTGTCATTTCAGTTTTAGCATTAGGCTTTATAGCCACCTGGGAAGAAAAAAACCATTCAGAGTACAATATTCAGGGTGTCAAGCAAATAAGGCAAAAACAATGTAAAGGCTCTTTGTAGAGATGGGTTCAAACCAACACAACTGAACTTTGGTGAAGTTCTGACCCAGTTCCCAATCTAAATTTTCTCTCTCTGAACCACACACCCAAAACCAACCGCCTCTGGACTTGGGTGAGGTTCAGGTCCAGATCTGGATCCAAACGTGGCAGCTCAATCCCATTTTCATGAAATATTGTCGTTTTGAGGCCCAATCCCACAAGCATGTATGTACTTAACTTTACTCACGTGAGTAGTCCCATTGACTACTCACATGCATAGAGGTAAGCACCTGGGTAGGTGTGTGCGGAATTAGAGCCTGAGGGCCACATTTACAAAAGGATTTAGATGCCTAAAGATGCAGATAGGCACCTAGTGGGATTGACAAAAGCATCAATGGGAGTTAGGTGGCTAACCTTTTTCGGTGTTTTGTAAATCCTACTAAGGCACCTACCTGCATCTTTATACCCTAAATACTAATGGTCAGATTTACAAGGTAACTAAAGTTTAATAAACTTCAGGGGCAAATTCTCAAGAACAACATTGTTAGATCCATCTGCAAAGATATTGAAGTTTTCAAGAGAGTTATTGAAGTCCTAGCAAAGAACAGGTGCGGAATACAAATCTCTCTCAGTGAGGGGTAGATATCTGTTCATTCCTATTCATGAACTGTCTATTATTTATACAATGTTTGTGGGCTTAGCAGTTCAGTGGAGTTTTTTTAAACAAATGTTCATGCTCAAATAACTTTGCTAGAACCTTATCCATCCTATCTTTATCATCTCAAGTACGGAAGGTAATTTTAAAGGTTTGCCAGACAGCCTCTCAATCTGCTTTCAAAACATTTGGTCTAGCATGGAACATAGAATTCTCTCTTAAGGAAGTAATCATTATAAAATGTATGAAAACTAGAGTCTGCATGATGGAATCCTCCATACCTTTTCTATCCATTTTGCTGATGAGATGAAAATACACAACAGCAATTGCCATACTGAATTCATCCAGTCCAACAGCCTCTTTCCAACGGTGGCCAATATCAGAAGCTATCTATCTAAGGTACTTGTACAGCCCCCACTACCATAGCACTTGAGCACCACCTTCCCATCTTCAATGTATTTATCTTCCCACCCCCTAAGGCAAGGAAGTGCTTTTATCCCATTTGTATAGATGGGGAACTGAGGCACAAAGAGACAAAGTCAGGCAGGAAGGTTATGGGAAAACAGGGCACTGAACTTGAGTCTTCCCTAACTAGCACCCTAACCATTACACCAACCTTCCTCTCAGTAATCAGTTATGGAAAAACTCTCCCATGGGGAAAGTCTTTTCTAATCCTACCTACTTAGAGATTGGCTTATGTCCTGAAACATGAGGACACAGTTCCTTCCAAGACTCTTTATTTTTATAAACTTTATTTTTGTAAACAATGCCAGATATTCCCTTTATCCATACAAACGTCCAATCAGTTTCTTGAATCCTGCTAAGCTCTTGGACTCAATGATAGTTAGTTGCAATGAGTTCCACAGATTAACTGTGCACTGTGTGGAAAAGAATGAGCATTGTAACCACAGCCGAGAATAGGAAAACTACAGTAGCTACTGAGCATTGTCTCTGTCTAATTTTCTAAAAAAAAGTATAAGACATTACTACTCAGCTCTCCTCAACCCTATCCACACCTCCCCAAATTACAGAAAGTCTAAATTACATGAAGCAGTAAACATCTACAACCTTTCATTTGTCTTAGTCACTCTTGTTTGAGGAAAAACAGCTTGGAACTGGATCAAAACTCTAGTATGTGTGGAGGACTGCTGTTGGTGGTTGGGATTTTTTGGATGTGGAGGGGTGTTGTCTATGCATTTGGGCGCCAACTCACACGACAAGTTTCACTTGACATTATCTGATTATGGTCAAAATACTAAACCCCAACAGCTGGAGTTTATAACAGAAATGCCCACAACCTGAACTGTAGCACCAGCAATTGTATTAGCTTAATACACCATCATTGATGCACACCATTTTGATGATCTGGCTCACTTCTAACGTGCAGTTTTTAGTGATAGCCAAGTATTAGGGCTCTCTGGATTGTTAAAATGTTTTGTCTGAGCACAGCTTAAATCTGCTCATCTCATGAATGTCATTTGAGGACTACTTAAAAGAGAGGAGAGATTTAAATAAATAAAAAAGCCGCAGTGTAACAACACAATGGTTGTGTGGTGAAGGTTGGTGAATTTATAGTCTATGAATAACCGATAATAGTAGTGTTCTCTTAATAACTTGTTATATATAGTGAAATTCATTCACTATCACCTCCATTTTACAAATAGGAAACTGAAGCACAGAGAGATTATGTGACTTGCCTAAGGTCACATAAAGAAGTATGTGGTAGAGTGGCATATGAAACCCAGGTTTGGGTTGTAACATCTTCAGGGCGGGACCACCCCTTTATTATATGTTTGTACACTGCTCAAAACAATGACCTTGTTCTATGACTGGGGCGCGTAGGCACTACCCCAATACAAATAGCATATAATAAATAAAATAATAATAATAATAATAGTAATAATGAAGAATAATGTCTCCTGGGTCAAAGTCTTGGGTCTTAACCACAATACCATTCTTGCCTCTGCTAGTATAAGTACAAATGGAAGTTTATATCCAGAGGGTGAGATTCACCCAAGATGATGCAGGTACAATTAACATGCTCTTCTGCTAGCTGATTTCCTTACATTCCAAAGGGGAATTCAATTTGAGGAAACAGCAGGTGATATTGCCACCTGCCCTTGCTCAGGGTTTTTGCCATCTTAGAGCAGGCTTTAAGTCAGCTTAGGCGACACAGAAGCTCCAGCAGTGAAGTCAGAGGGAAGACACTGAGGGCATGTCTACACTACCGTCCAGATTGACGGGCAGTGATCGATCCAGCGGGAGTCGATTTATCGTGTCTAGTATCAACCCTAACACTAGTATCAACCCTAGTATCGTGTCTAGTGTAGTTACTAGACACGATAAATCGACCACTGATCTCTCTAGCGTTGACTCCGGTACTTCACCTCAACAAGAAGTGCAAGGGGAGTTGACGGGAGAGCGTCTCTCGTCCGCACATTGCAGTGAAGACACCGCAGTAAGTACGTTATTCACGTAGCTGAAGTTGCATAACTTAGATTGATCTCCCCCCATAGTGTAGACCAGCCCTTAGTCACTGTATCGCAGATGACCTGACCACGTCTCCTACTAAGCCAGCATTATCCTTTTTTGGGCAAACCTATCTCCTTTGGTTCCCCCATTTTCTCCCCTGCTCCCCACAACAGAGGAAATGATGACTACTTTCTACCATTGCAGAATCCACACAATTAACTTTATGCCACCAGGGGTCACTCCTCTTTACTTTCCTCCACTGGCTCCCTCTTCTCTGTCACATCAAACAAACTGCTTCTCTTCAGTTTCAAGGCCTTTCACGGCCTATCCCTACTCTGTCATCTCTCGTTCACTATCAAGATGTTGACTACCTTCTCTAGTTGATCAATGAACAGGTCACTTTGCTGTGATGCCTACAAAAAAATTGACAATAGTTAGCTCATTGGTGCACTGATACCCCAGTCTATCAGACTGACTAATATTCTCTCATTGTTTCCTTGTGCCCCTCCCCCATGTGTTTGTCTGTATCCAACTGTTCTCTTTTGGTTTAGACTGTCAGCTGTTTGGGTCAAGGACCAACTTTTTCTTCTGTTTGTACAATACCTAGCACAATGGGGTCCTGGTCCTAGACTAGGGCTTCTAGGCAGGGCTTTGGAGCTGTGCTCTGACTCCAGAGCAAGCTCCAGGCAAAAACCTGCAGCTCCACTGCTCCGGAGCTGCTCCGCGCTCCAGCTCTGGGCTCCGCTCCAAAACCATGCTTCTAGGTGTTCTGGTTCTATGGTCATACCAATAATAAATAATCATAACAACAATAATACTACTAGGTACAGCAGCATGACTGGGACCTGTGTATATAAGTCTCACTCTCTTACATATATAATGAGAGAACAAAAGACATACCCACAGACATTCATATTAGACAGACACACAAACACACGCACACACTATACACACACTCACACACTGATCACCATGAAAAGCTTTACAATTTTCCCTCTGCAAAAAATTATATACATAAAATCGAGAGAGAGGTGAAGAAAAAGGTATATTTACTCAAGATCTACATCTTATAATAATACCTAACTTAAATTGTTCAAATTATCCTGTAATGACTCATTTTTTTTCAATTGGTTAAAATTTCTATTGTAATATTTATCTGTGAACAAAGTACAAAAATGACGGGCTTTGAATTGTTTCAAATTAACAGCTATAAAGTGTGATTTAAATGCTTTTATTCAAAATTAATTATTTGAGAGCAGGTATTCTAATACTTCTTTAACAGCAGGATGCAACATCTTTAGTATTATGAACAAGGAGCTTTTGCCATGTAAACTCATGGAGTGAAATCTCATCCTTGATCTTCAAAGTGTGACAAAGAGCTATTGATTGGGAGCATATTGTCATTTAAATTACAATTAGGGATGGGTGAAAGGTGGTTATTCAACAATTCAACCCCTTTTTTTTTTTTTTTTTTTTTTCAAAATGCTGTCAAGGGCAACTTAACCTTAACCCAAACACACACTTTTGAAAACTTCTGAGAGTTTCAAATATTTCAACAACCAATGTGTTGTGTTTAAAGCAACAAATCAGTACATTGCTATAAGGTACATGTTGAATTCTATCAGCGATGTAATTATGAATCTAATAAAAACCGCTGTTGAAAGCCTTCACTCTGTTATAGGGAAATCTACCTTTGATCATGAATTGGAGGAGATTTGCAGTTTAATATCAAATTATGTCATGCAGGTCATTTTGCTAGAATACCTAATTACATGGTCTAAGGTCCTGATCCAACTCCCATTAAAGTTAAAGAAAGTCTTGAGTTAATGGAAGTGGGAACAGGCCTTTATGAGTTAAAGGGGATAGTGGCACCAGACTAGGAGCCAGGAGACTTGGATTCTAATCCTGGGTTAGCCACTGATCTGTTGTGTGACCTTGGACAAGTCACTTTACCTCTCTTGACCTCTGTTTCCCCTCCCACCCTTGTTTGTTGTCCATTTATGTTATGTGCTCTTCGGGACAGGTACTGTGTTTCTATTGTGTCTAGCATTAAGGAGCCTGAACTTTCACAGAATCATAGAAATGTAGAGCTAGAAGGGACCTTGAAAGGTCATGAAGTCCAGCCCCCTATGTTGAGGCAGGACAACATAAACTAGACCATACCTGACAGGTATTTGTCCAAGCTGTTCTTAAAAACCTCCAATGATGGGGATTCCACAACCTCCGTTGGAAGCCTATTCCAGAGCTTAACTACCCATAAGGTTAGAAAGTTTTTCATAATATCTAACCTAAATCTGCCTTGCTATAGATTAAGTTGATTACTTCTTGTCCTACCTCCAGTGGATGTGGAGAACAAATGACCACAGTCCTCTTTATAATAGCCCTCAACATAGCTGAAGATTTATCAGGTCCCCCCCGCCCCCGCATCAGTCTTCTTTTCTCAAGACTAAACATGCCCAGCTTTTTTAACCTTTCCTCACTGGTCAGGTTTTCTAAACCTTTTATCATTTTTGTTGCTCTTCTCTGGACTTTCTCCAATTTACACACACCTTTCCTAAAATGTGGCACCTAGAATTGGACACAATACTCTAGCTGAAGCCACACTAGCACCAAGTAGAGCAAGACGATTTCATCTCGTTTCTTACACCCCAGAATAGTATTAGACATTTTACCTGCGTCAGATTGTTCACTCATATTCAATTTGTGATCCTGTATAACACCCAGATACTTTTCAGAAGTACTACCACCTAGCTAGCTGTTTGTAGTTGTGCATTAGATTTTTCCTTCCTAAATGGAGTACTTTGCACTTGTCCTTATTGAATTTCATTTTGTTGATTTCAGACCAATTCTCCAATTTGTCAAGGTAATTTTGAATTCTAATCCTGTCCTTCACAGTGTTTGCAACTCCTCCCATTTTGGTGTCATCCACAAATTTTAAAAGCATCCTCTCCAATCCATTATCCAAGTCAATAACCAATGCCAGGTGCCCCAGAGGGAGTGATTACCCGTTCTGTTCATTCCCTCTGGGGCACCTGGCATTGGCCACTGTCGGAAGACAGGATACTGGGCTAGATGGACCTTTGGTCTGACCCAGTATGGCTGTTCTTATGTTCTCATTAATGAAAAATGTTCAATAGTACCATAATCAGGACAGACCCTTGTGGGATCCCATTAGATACGTCCTTCCAATTTGACAGAGAACCATTGATATTTACTCTTTGAGTACAGTCTTTCACCCAGTTGTGCACCCACCTTATAGTAATTTAATCTAGGTTAATTTCACCTAGGTGGCATTTCCCTTTGTTGGTGTCTCTAGATGCTACCTGAAAGCACATATAAAGATGACAAATTGGAAGAAAAGTGAGAACGTCTATCTCCATGTCATTAGATAGTGTTCCGGCAGAAGAAAGAAATGTAGATGTCACTTCGGATGGGTTTTTTCCCCTTTCCTCCCTAGCAGATTTGAATTCAAACAGCTCTCCCCTTTCACAGAGGGAACAGATTACCGTGCCAAAGTAGGGAGAGAATTCCTAGTCTTGCAGGACAAACAGCTTTCCTAGTACTCCCTGGTTTGTTTTCTTGGATGGCATATGTAATCCATTGTGTGATTAAGCAGCAGAGTGGGGTCCACAAAGAAGTATATCCCACTATGTTTTGGACTCAGGCCAATGTTCAGGTTGGAATGGAAATTTTTTCCCATCCACTTTAGGCCGGGTCTACACTGGGGGGAGAAGGGAACTCAATCTAAGTTACGCAACTTCAGCTACGTGAATAACGTAGCTGAAGTCAACATACTTAGATCTACTTACCGTGGTGTCTTCACTGTGGTGAGTTGACTGCTGCCGCTCCCCCGTCGACTACGCCTGCGCCTCTCGCCCTGGTGGTGTACCAGAGTCGACGGGAGAGCGCTCGGGGGTCGATTTGTTGCGTCTAGACTAGATGTGATAAATCGACCCCCGCTGGATCGATCGCTGCCCGCCAATCCGGCGGGTAGTATAGACATACCCATAGACTAGTGAAGGTATCAGAGTTTTAAGGCAGTTTTTACTTTCTCTTTAACAGCAGGTAGAATAAGACCCCTTTTGCCAGGTATGGTATGTTAGGTTTTATTTTTTAAGATTTATTACAAATTTAGGTCCTGATCCAAATTCCAATGAGGTCAATAGAAAGACTCTCATGGACATCAGTAGGCTTTGGATCAGACCTTTGGTGGGCAAGAATCCCTTGTGGTACTAGAGAATTACCGGGTCATAGCATATCCCAATCTTCAACAAAGGGCCAGAAGTGTGTAGTATTCCTGAGGAAGTGAGGAATTTCAGGTTTTTACTTAACTGTTACATGAATGTTCAGCACACATGAGAACATAGAATAGCAACATTGGGTCAGACCAAAGGTCCATCTAGCCCTATATCCTGTCTTCTGACCGATGCTTCAGACGGAATGAACAGAACAGGGCAATGTATCAAGTGACCCATCTACTGTCCAGTCCCAGCTTCTGGCAGTCAGAGGTTTAGGGACACTCAAGAGCATGGGACTGTATGCCTGATCGTTTTGGCTAATAGCCATTGATGGACCTACCTTCCTTGAAGTTATCTAATTCTTTTTTGAACCCAGGTATACTTTTGGCCTTCACAACATCCCCTGAATGAGACTGGATTCTAAGTTTCACTCAGAGATTGCTTGTCTGTTACATGTTTCTCTAGTCTCTAAACTTCCTGTTAGATACATGAAAGGTTCACAGGACGGCCCTATGCCACAGCATATGAGAGTTCAGAGAGTGTTGGGAAAGGGCAGAACAGAGGATGGACTTTACCACTACATGCAAAATAATAATACACCTTTCATCAGAGCCCAAGTGTTCACAAGAAAGGGGAGGTTTGGACTGACTCTCACAGGGGTTTTTTGAGGGAGGTGATAATTGGAAGCCCCTGTTTAACTTGTGGCCATAGAGCAAAGGAAAAGGCCACATTGGACAAATTTTTTACTGCTGGATAATAAAAAAGGGAATGTTTGGTTAAAATAAAATAACTTCAGTAAAATTTGCAGCTATTCAATTTGTCCAACGACCAGTGTGTGGAGTCTTTATTTTCTGGTTTCATGGTGGCCGTGCCAATGCTGGTGTTTAACACTTAAACAATGTATCTCCAAAGCGATTTTGTAGATCATGTTTCTTAAATTTAATGGGATATTTAAAAAGCTCTATTAAATTAAAATCTCTCTCTAAAATGGCAACACATGCTCCGGTGCATACTGTATGCTCTACAGTGTTCGTTGCAATTTTAAGTGGCTTATTCTACATACATTTTTATTAAGCGAATAGACCATTCAGGCAATTCCTTCTCTTCTTACTCATACAAGTAATCCTGTTCACTGCAACGACACTACTTGCAGTGTAAATCAGGCAGGATTTGAACCAATAGGTAATTTTTACAGATGCTATCACAAATGTAATGAGGCAGCACGGTCTAGTTGATGCAGTCACTGGACAGGGTTCTATGCCTGACTGTGATTTTGACTAGGTGACCTTGAGCAAGTCACTTCATCTATCTGTGCCCCTGTTTCCCTTCTACCCATTGTATGTCTTGTTTATCTGAAGCATAAGCTCTTCAGGGCAATGTGACCCAGTGTCCACCCCCACACAAGGCCTGAAGGGGAAAATTAGGCCAATTAACCTATAGGCTGCACAAGGAGGAAAGCCAGGAAGCGCTAAGGCCTGATTTCTGACAGGGTCCAACTGGGGGGAGGAGCTGTGCCGGGTTTATAAGACAGGAAGTTGGGAGCAGAAAGGAGCTGCAGGGGAAGTAGTCTGCAGGTACTCCCTTGGAGAAAGGAGGGGTGTTTGGGGCTACAGTGCCAGATAGCCTGCAGTTCCCCCCCTGGGAAGAGGGAGCTTGGGCTGTAAACCCGGGGGGGGGGGAGCTGAGAAGCGGGAAGGAGTCCAGTGGAAGAGCAACATAGGCTGGGAGAAAGCAGGCCAGTGTTGCCTGGACTGGAACCACAAGTAGAGGGTGAGCCCGGATTCCCCTGCCAGCCCAAGGAGGAGTGGCCTAGTCAGGCCAGTGAAGGGAAGACTGCCATTTTGTATAGAGGGACTTTGATACCCCAGAAGGAGAGGACTATAGTGACCTGGCTGGAGGGCTGAGTCTCGAAGGAGCACCCCAAGTCCCAGAGAAAGAGAGAAACCATGAGGAGAAGAACTGACAGAAGGGGGTAATGGACTGTGAAGAGCTAATCCCCAGAGGAACCAGGAGGAGGTGCCCTAGGAGTGAGTGGACCCCATGACAGGCAAGAACTGTCTTTCACTAAGTATTTGCATAGTGCTTAGCACAGCGGGGCCCAGATCTTGGTTGGGCTGCCGAGGCACCACTGAAATACAACTAATAGATAATAAAGTATTTAGAACACAAAAATATCCATGTTTAATATGAAAATTCTAGCAATGCATGCAATTAAGCACATTTCTGTGTAATCTTTTATCACACTATCCTTCATCTTCATACTGCTATGTAACTCTTAGGCCTGGCGTATGATGCCATCAGAGGATTCTCATGGGCTGGACTTTTACACTCCTGCCCACCACTGTTCTGACTGCATAAGTAAAGTGAATAATCCACAGCTCCAGTTTTCCCTGCTTTCGGGGCCACAGCTGCTCTTGTTGAACATTTCACTCACATAACATTTGAGCATAGAGGGTCTTAGTAACTTGTGTAGTTTCCATGTCAGTTTAGGTTTTTAGCTAATGCGAACAAACTGTAGTCTATACAAGGAAGTTGGCTCTACCTACTAATACGACCTTTGTATACTGGGCCCAAATTAAAATCTTCTATTTTGCATAGAATAAAATATGAAATTACTAGATTAGCCTTTTACAAATACATATTTGTTAAACTAAATACCAGTGTATGCACATACTATTGAAATACTAGATAATGTGCCCAGGTTGGCAAAGATCAGAAATGGTTTCATTTGATTTACAAATTATGATCATTACAAGAAACAACTGTACATGCTGCTGTACTATACAAACCACAGATAGTTTGGTTGCCCCTAGAAGTTAAAGAAACTTTACTCTAAATTTTTTGCACCGCATAAAGATAGTCTTGGGATGGCAAGTATAAGCAGCAACTTCATGCATACCAGGAAATTTACAAGTCACTAAAATACTGGAAAAGAGTAAAGGAATATTGTTTGTCAGTGCAAATAGGCAATTTATATTATCAGTGCTCTAAAGCTTCCAGAACACATAATACCTATTGTATAGGAAATTGCTAAAGGCTCTTATCATGGTTAACTCCTATTTTGTTAACCTGGCGCTTTCCAAGGTAACATGAAAATTTAGAGGCAGAACAGTTTTTTGATAAAACGCATGCAAATATAATTTCCAAATGTTTGGAAAATGAGCTCTTACTAGTCAAAGATAACTCAGGGATGCAAGATGTTTTACTGCCGCCTTGTGGACAATTGAAAAGTCTAGCAAGATGCTGTTTATTCGGGTTAATGATTCATTTACAAAAGCTCCCCATTGCAGGCCTCTTTCTTAACATCTATACAAAGTATTTCTACAAATTAAAAATAAAGTGTGAGAGAGAGAGAGAGACTGCATTTCATTTGGGGAATAATTCTGAGTTAGGGCAAGATGCATCACTGGTTCTCACAGCTGTGAGAGAGGAGATTTCATGCAGTCATCTGGATTTCTAGATCCTTTTGCATCTCATGGAGAAAAATCTTTCCAGTGGCTACCACCTATAAAAGCAGTTATGAAAGTTCAGAAGTTTGGTGCAGCATCAACAAGTTTAGATGCTTAATGTCTGTCGTGGCCTAGTTATTGTGCAGGTTAACATGAACAGGTTTCCTTGTCAGTTCCCCAATCCTTTCTGGTTTTGCCTAGATCAGAAACACCATTTCTCTCTCCCTGCATTTTTTTTTCTGACCCAGCTAAAACCAGAAAGGGCAGGTGGATAGGAACATAATTTTGAAAGCATTATTAACGTTTTATTATTATTAAAGGAAAAAATGTACAAAATGTTTTCAACCTCTACAAAATTTTGGCTTCAGATAAGATTTCGTGCAAAGGTCCTGTTCAGTTCTTATTTTACCTTAATCTGTCCCTCCACAGCAGGTCTGGTCAATTCCAGCAATACTCTTTACGCAGTCTTTTTGATCATAAATGGGCTTATGCCAAAGTATTCGGATCTTGTTTAAAAAAAAAAAAGGTAGGAGGAGTTTGGATCCAAGATTAGGGTTCAGTACAATCTCTGATACTGAGAAAACTGTAACAAATATGTATAATTTCCAGCCTTCCAACATGTATCTTTTGGCTCGATGAAGTAGCCCACAACAGAAAAAAGGAGGTATTTATAACTCTTAGGGCCTCTGAGTCCTATTGATAAATGAAGTAGGAGCAACTACATAGTTAACATTTTCAATCACTACTTTTCCTAGGAGTTGGAGTAGCAATTTCAATGTTTTCTTAACCACTACTTGTTGCTCTTAGCTATTTTTCAGAGCACAGAATGTATTCTCAGTGGGACAAACTGCCTAACAAGCAACCAGAGGGCTTCTGAAACATTGCATGTACAGTACATTTTGCTAAAATTATAACCACAAATTAAAATGCTTATTTAAACGGTAAAATATTCTCAGCTCCAAACCCATGAATGAAAGGGCTTTGAAGCAACTCCGACAACTATATGGTAACCATGCTGGACAAAACAGACACCATACTCTCTATTCAAACCTATCAGAGTTGTGAAAAAGTTCAAATGTCCTCCCTGTCATCGTTCTTACATGCTTTGCACTTTCTGATTCTGGTGCAGACTGGAATCTGGCTTAGGAATACGCTCATGATAATACCTGCTCTTGCAAAGCTTCTGGCCCAATATTTCTGGATGCAATAGGTTTATGCAGGTCTCATAAGGTTGTCTTAAGCATCTGAAGTTTTGGTGCTTATCCAAATCAAAACCAAAATATGAAGTTTTTGAGGTTAGTCCTTCACTAATTATGTCAAGATTTTATCCTTATTTGTATAGTGATAGAACCTAGAGGCCCCTCCCTTGTGCTCACACTGTACACGTATATAACAAAAAGGGTCCCTTTCCAAAAGATCTAAGTATAAGATGCAAGACAACGGGTGGATAGATACATGCTCAACAGGCTTTTTCTTTAAACTGGTTATGTTGACTCCCCAGTTTCAGAGATGAGAGGAGCTGCTTTAGTAAGGCATTTCTTGATATAACTGCAAGTCTAACGATGCACGAGGTACTCCTGAACATTGCGGGAACCTCCAGTAGCTAGCCACATCTCTTTGCCTAACAACCAAAAGTTCTGGGATGGGCATTCTGTGGAAGTGTTTGAAACAACTGTTTCACATGGCTGAGATTCACTCAAAACATTGTATTAGGTTACAGTCAGCCTCAGCAAACTCAAAGCAACACCCAGTTAAAACTGCAGAGTTCCAACCTGCTTTCACACTGAAAACCGGAGAAGCTGTGACAATACCATAAAATTAGCCCAGCGTTACCTGAAAGAGCTGTAAGTCTTACA
The DNA here is from genome assembly GCF_002925995.2 of Terrapene triunguis. Classification (NCBI taxonomy): domain Eukaryota; kingdom Metazoa; phylum Chordata; order Testudines; family Emydidae; genus Terrapene; species Terrapene triunguis. The sequence continues at coordinate 8,165,951 of NW_020664440.1, read as the reverse complement.
GGACCTTTCATCAAACACTGTAGTGATCCTAAGCTGGTAACCTAACCCAAATTCTAGAGAGTTTCATGCATTTTCACGTATTGTTACAAACATTTCCCAAAGTGTTTGGATTTTTAATACCTATATTTAATATCTTTAAAACAATAGAGAAAAGAGATAGGGAAAGAGAGGAACATGAGAGGTAACATCTTTAAAAGCTACCATTTTGTTCCAGTTTAGAGTATTAAAAAATCGATTAAAATTTTTATAAGAAGTCAACTACTGGGTAGGCCGAAGTTACATGCTGGAAAAATGTCCATACAATTTCTTGCTTAAAAGGTTACATGCAGGAAAAACACACTCAGCTAGCCTTAAATCTGAGAGACTTTCGCAATGAATCCAATTGTACTATATTAGCTATATATCACAGGTGTGTACCACACGGGCAAGTGAAAAAGTCTGAAAGATATTTTATACTCATTCTGAATCCATGATCTATGTATCTAGTATGATAACTTGGTGCGTTTTATATGGGTAGTTTTTCTAGTAATCAGATTTTAGATCATGTTTTATTTTTTCTCAAAACAAGGGACCACACCTGGTGTAGTTATTTACATCAGTGCAGGGAGAACACACTGTGGGTATAAAATACCACCATTCTCATTTAGCAGTGTTTTATGCCAACTTTGCACCGGTGCAAATGATTGAGTAAGGGTGCAGGGCAACGGAGAATAAAGGCCCAAGAAAGTTAAAGGGAAACAATGGTATTTTACTTCAATAAGTTGAATAAGGAGTCAAATCTTTGCAGTCACTCAACATCCACAGATATGGGAGCCAGCTTTGTTTTCATTGTTTAGAAAAGGATCCTACACTGGGGTATTGTGTTCATTTCTTAATTAAAATGAATGCAGTTTGATCAAGTCATGACATAAAAATAATGGGTAAGAGTACTTAATCTCAAACATCCCATTAAACCACAATCCCAGGAATGCATTTTTGATTTTAAAACGTTTTCTTTGGTTATACATACAATTTTTAAAAGGACCCCCCCCCCCGTTTTATTTGTCCTAACACCAGAAAAAAGATCATTTTTTAACAAAATATTAAAAAGTATATTACAGGATTTAGGACCATATACAATCCTAAACCTCATAGGAGTGTTAATAAAAACAGCCGCAGCAAAACTTGGGACAAAGAAACAGTATATTGAAGGTAGCATTGTTTAGGAATAAAAACAGAGGACTGTGCAGAAGTGCTCGCATTTGAAAAATGTTACATTTTTCCTATCCTAACTGAATTTGAGTTGGCACAGGTAAAGAATTGTTAGCATGCATTATCTTTCAGTGGCTGGTTAAATGTAGTCCTATACACCCTCTTTCTTACTACACCAGGACTAAAGATGACCCCTGTGAGAAAGCAGCTGAAGGACCAGGTGCTCAGCTCTAGGATAATTATTTTGTAGCTGTCACAACTGGCTGTTAACACTTCTTCCCTAGCCTTTCAACCCTGTGTAGAGTTGACTGCACTGTTCTATTCTCTTCGATGTAATTTCCCCCTCCATTTTGATTCCTGCTGTACAGTTCTCCAAGGTGGGAAACACAAGTTCTTGAAGGGTTGTATATACAATGGTCTTTTAAGGTTCAGAAAGCCTTCCCTGTTGCCCATGTATGATGTCTGAAGATAGTACTAAAATACACACAAGGTGAGAAACAACATGCATCTTTTGCGCACATTCAGTTTACTACAAGGTCAGGAAAAATGTACAGTCGATTCTCTATCAGGGAATTGTTTTTGTTATCAAGTATACCTAAATAAGAGTCCTATAATATTAGGCCCCAACTTTCCAAACATTTACACACATGAGTAACTCTGCTCACAAAATAGCCCTGTTGACATCAGTGACTTGTAGTGACTACATGTGTGAGCAAAGTTACAAACGTGGTTAATTCTTTGTGGGATAGGGGACTTAAACGAGACAGTAATCATCAACTGTCTAAGAAAGTGATTTATAAGCATAAAAAAGATAGCATGATGAGAAGGACATTTGGAAAGCCAATGAGTCTGAACAAAACCAATACTAACCAACCCACATAATACATAGGGAATATTCCTTATGTGGTTTTACCAGTATTGTCCATGTAAAAACAAATGAATTAGCTCAATAGGCAATCCTAACCCATAAAAAGAGATAGGTTATCAATTTTTCACAGTTACTTTCTGTAATCAACAGGTTTTTAAGAAGAAGAAATATTGCAGCTTTTTAACATCACTCAAAGCTTCATTCAGTTTGGTAGCTTAAAAAGGTTTAGCAAATTCAACACTCAGGCAGTTAAGGTTTTAGCAATGCCCCAACATAATGTCATGAAATGTTCAACAATGACTGTAAAATAAGTAGCTTTTGGAAGTTATATGTCTTTGAAGTTTCATTAATTAGTCATATCATTGGGAATGTATGGCTAAAGTAAATTACCGTGTTTAAAATATCTACTCTTTCAATGTGAAAAATGAAAGGATCCAGCTACCTTGTCTTTATACTAATGAAGATATTATTAATTGGTTTAGCAAAAACATAGATCTAACCATAATGTGCAACAGTTATTAAAGATAATTAACCACAGATCATTGGTTTGAAACATCTAGTCCAAAATGATTTCTGAAGGGCACATTATTCTATGAGATAAAATAATTAAATTTCTAACTGCTGCATAAGACAACTGTGGCATATCTAGTGTTTTAATTTCTTTTGTTCTATTCTCATGGTACTCCTCTGTTTTAGATTTTGAAAATGCTACTAGTGTTTCACTGTGAGCACTCTGTACAGCATGTTAGACTGAAATATTTCATGTCTGAGGAAAAATGATGATTGAAAGAAAAGGATTAAAAATGACAGCACCGTTAATAATACACACGTGCCTGTGCGCACTCACCAAATCAGCTACTTCTCTTCTGAGGGGAAAGGGAGAGGAATGGAAAGAAAATAAGTAGAGGGTTGAATAAGTTCCTATCCTGACATTAGCCACACATTTTACCCAAACTAAAATTGCACATTTGCAAAAGGAAGAAAGAAAACCACAAATATGAACCAATGCCAAATACTTGTAGATTAATGAATAATAGAATCCCACACAGCCACATAAAATAAAATTAAGCAAGTACAGTAAAAACAAATTGAGGCACTGGAACAGAAGGCTGTTTATTAAAAGCTATAGATTTTAGGCTTATAATTTCTGAGCCTGTCCCACTAGTCCCACTTCCCAAAATGTCTGTGGTCAGTGTTTATCATACACATCAAAGGTCAATTTGTTTATCATTCATTTTTGGATCACATGTTTGATAATTATAGCCTACAAATGTATACAATAGCCCAGATCTGTACCAATTAGACAGTCCTGTTTGCTTACAGCAGCATTAGGTTTCCCCACTGTGTTTTGTAAGAAAATTCATGTCCCAAAATATTCCTCGTTTGCAGCAAATTTCAGCTGTTTCAGCAGAGAGCAGGGTTTAGACAGGAAAGGCAGGGAGGGAGGAAATAGCATAGTTCAGGCAAATTAGGTACATTGGCTAGTTAATGTTGATTTAGCAATATAAATACCGAAAAAGTTTTGTTACCCAGTGCTGTTGAGTTTGCATTGTGTGAACACTAATGACATACAACAATATCTTATTTTATTTTCCATTCCGTATTGGACTTCTAGAGTTGGATTGTATTTGTTGTGATCAATGTATAGAATTCTGTGATTTGGTAATTTTTTTCCTGAGAACCAGTTATGCTTTAAAAACAAAAAAGTTAGTCCCTAATACACCTGATTTTCATTTACACTAAGGCCATTTTACACTGCTCTTGTTACATATAGGGGCTTTAAATTGTCAGTAAATATCATTTAGTCCCAATTTAAGTCTCTTTTATACTGTCCGAGTGACATAAAGTTGCCTTAGTTTAAATGAGAATTGGGTTGATTACACATTCATCTCTGGAGATATGCGTTATCATTTGTTATTCACCAAGCAGGGCAATGAATTTGGTGTCAAAATATATGACCTGATCTTGCAAAAACATATAGTTGTGTTTATTAAAGAAAATGATGTGCATAAGTCTTTACAGCATTAGGGCATCAGTCCCCTGTGTATTTTTTTGTCTACGCAGCAATAAAATATGGAACAATTTAACCATTTCTGGATCTCATTCTCTACTGCCTGTCTTCTTGTATCATTTGTGTCAACCCTAGCCCATTTTGCATTGGTGCAGATGACTACACAAAATTCAGGGTAATAGAAAATCAGGCCCTCAATCTTTGTGATGTCTAGAACAAGATATCTAAAAGACAGCCGAAAGCTCTGCGGTTAAGCCTGGGGTTATCAGCTTCACTCATCTGGCCCAATGGAACCCTCTACAGAAGAGTGAAGCTTGTCTGTGTGTGAGAAAAATCTTTCTCGGGGGCCAGTCCCAGACTGGGGAACGAAATCCCGCAGGAACTATAGACCATCACAAACCTCACCACCTTCTGCTCCAGGTGCCAGGTTACCTGCTTTCTCCACCATAAATACACAGCAACGTATGTTAAAAAAATGATAACCTCCAAAGACAAACAACAACAAAAGACAAGCTGCCAAAACAAGACACTCTGCTGCACATGCTTCTCTCTCAGGGGAATGGATCACAGAACACACAACACATGACAGAAGTTAGGCATGTTGCTTAATGAGCTACTGGGAAAAGCACTCAGAAACTATGGTGATGAACATGATATAAGATCCATGATATAAGAAAATAATAGGCTTAAAGTGCATTGAGAAAACTGGGTGGGGAAGTTTACACAGCATCTGCCTGCATTGCAATTTGTTGCAAGTCCCCTGCTTTCACCAAAAATGAAATTTACCCTAAAGTTGATAACAAGAAACCCAAGATCTCCAGGCTAACAAATTTTACAGTGCTCTTATGTCAAGGGAGGCTTTTAGAATGAAGAAAATAATACTGCAAGAAGGGGATTGGCGGGGGGAGAGGGGAATCACCTCTTCCTTGGCTGTGCTATAGACTGTCTCTCATGCAGGTACTGCAGAAGCATGGCTTGCACCACAATTTTATTTGACCTATATGTTGATGTGTTTCAGGTAACCAGATGTCCCAGTACTCCAGGAATGCACAAGAAAATTATATTCAAGTGTTTGTCCTGGTTTCAATATAATCACCCAGCTGGCCATCTGCTGCTCTGCTCTAGTCGTCCCTCCCCCTGCCACAAACCTCCAGGTCACTTGCTAACCCCCCAGCACATCCCTCCCTACCTTCAAAGATGAACTTGATATCCAGCTACATCCGTGCTGAGCTCTCTTGTTGTGTTCTCTGGCACACAATGAATGTGGGGCACTCTAAATCTCAGAGCATGCCAGCTGATGCACATTGAGATTTAGAGCATCACAGATTTCATTGCACAAACAAATGCTCAACAATTTGACAGGGGAGCCACCATCTTTAGAAATAGTGAAAGATGGGGGGGGGGGAGAGGAGCAATTAGCTCCAGGTTAGGAGCATACAGAGAAAAAGGTTGATGAAGAAGGCTGCTGTGGCAGTGGTTGGATAAGAGAAGAAGGAGGGAAACTCATCAGATAGTCCTCCATAACAAAGATGTCCAGTCTAATCCCCTAGCTGCCTAGGCCTTCCTGCATGCCTGCTCCCAGAGAAAAAATAATCCAACCCCACCCTCAGCTGCCAAACTGCACCTCTCCTGCTGAAGAAACCCTCCCTCACCCCATGACAAACACCCTCACCTGATCCCCAGAGCAGATGTGGTGCCAAAATTTGAAAAAGGGCTTCCTCAAAAATTGTCTGTCAGAGCAAGCAATACATAAATTTCCCAGGTAATACACCCCTCCCCCATCAACAAATCAATCATTCCCACACTCCCAAATATAAAATTCATTCCGTATATGTGTCCTCCCCCCAAAACCCTCACCTCCATATCCTCCTCACTCCCAAATTCATCAGTCCTTCCAACCCTGTACCTCTTGACCTAGTCCCTGCTTCCCCCTGCACATTACCTCAACACGGCTACTGTAAATGGCGTCTCCTCATAGCCTCTGTTCCACACAGCAATTGCAAATGGATTGTCCCATGGTCTCTGCTTGTGTAACCCACACCCCCGTGGCACCGAAACGAGAGAGAGAAATTAATGAGTCTGCTCTACAGCCTTAGCTAACAGTCATACGGCTTTTAGTTCATGGAGTAGAGGCTCATGCATTTAGTTCCAGAGGTCCCAGGTTCGATCCCGCCTGCCAACGACCGGAGTCTGTGTTATCAGGAAAATTGGCCTGATTTCTATGGCTTTGTGGTGGTTGGTCAGGCGGTGTATGGAGTGGGCAAGTCTCTCTTGAATGCTGGTGATCTCCCTTAACTGGTGCGGTGTGTGTGTGGGAGCAGTTTTTGCCAGGACAGTAGGCATCTGGGGGGTGTCCATCTCCCCTGCTGCTGAGCGAGAGTATAATGCTCCATTCTTGCCCCCAGTGTCATCTCTAAGGCCTCCAAACTGGGGCTGGGAAGGCGGAGATCAACAGGGAAAGAGGCGACTCAGTGCAGCAGCAGTTGGCTCCGTCTTCTCTCTTTCCTTGCGTACTGCTGGGGCAGCTGACGGTGGCTGTGAAGGGCTGAAGTTAGTGAGAGTTTTGGCTGAGTAAAAATTGGATTAGTACCTCAGAATTTGTCCCCTTAGGAAGAGGCATACTGTGGAGTGGTGCCAGCTGTGGCTTATGTGTAACTGTGAATAAATGACACAAAGGCTAGTAAACCACTAAAAGCCAGACTTCTGGGGGAGAGTGGTACCTACCCCCGTTTTGTTTTAAGCAGAAGGAGAACAAGTACCATGCACTAATACTTCTCTTCTACAACAGCCTCGCTGTTTGAGACAAAGCTTCTGTTCTCCAGTCCAATCCCATAAACCTCAGACATTATCAGAGTCTCAGCCTTACTTCATAACTATGGACATTTGGGAAAATGGGGCAGATATGGCTCTGCTGTAATCAGGAAGGTAATAAGATTGCTGCAGCAGTCTTTTGCTATTGTTGTCTCTACAGTGGCTTTGGGTCTTTGTCTTCTGTTGGGTTTTTTCAGTAACTTCACTGCTGCATTTTGCCATTAGTTCCTGGATGGTCACCAGCAGGGGTGATTCATTGTTTAGATAAATGGTGCCCTATGGGAAAGTTATTTTGGCTGGAGAATGCCCTAGTGATACGAGTAGTAGCATACTACTATAACAGAGATGGCACACATCACTCATCCAAATCTTGCAGCTGTATAAGAGCTCAAATCAATGGGAATTTTGTGAGAGTAACAAGTACTGGAAGTGCCCCTAAAAAGGAATTTAAGAATCTCCCTTTGTTTTAGAAACTCTGTTTTCCAGTGGTGTAGGCTGCTGGCCTGCTTCTCCCAGCCCAGAAAGGACCAATTGCACACCCAAAGTCTGTTCAGGCCCTTCCTTCAGTGCACAGTTTTATTCTTCAACCATAAAACTCACAAAGCAACAAGGAAACAAAGCTTTTTCTCTGACCTAGCCATGCTGCAGGGGTCCAGAGACCTTTCACCTTGCACAGACACAGCAGCCCATCTGCTGCTCACAGCTCTCCTCCTCAACTGAGCCTCTTGCTGGCTTTTATAATGACTTGATCAGTTTCAGCCAGGAGGTAATTGATTAGTTACAGGTGAGGCTCTGCCCAGCTCTCCTTAAAAGGACAGCAACCCTGTGTGTGGATTTTTTTTTTTTTTTGGCAGAGTGGGGATTGGTTGGGGGAAATACTCCATTTAAATCTCTTTCTTTCACGCACAGTTACCAGTACAAGACCAGCCTTACCTCTGTCTCACACACACAAATCAAATTATGTTTAGATCCAGACCACCATGAAATGATTACATTCTGTTATGATTGTTTCCCAATAGGGGGTGCTATAGTATGATGATGTATAGGAGCTCCGAGTACTTTTAGGAAGGGCTTGAGGAGAGAGAATCATATATGTGGAAGGAGAAATAAAGCCAGAATATCGGACTGTTTTTGCTCTTTCTCTTTCTCCTCACACACAGAACATGATCGTCACGTCAGAAGCAAGTCAGCTCCTGTAGGTAGGTGAAATCAGAAGCTACGAGAGAACGAAGAGAGAACAATAACCATGGCACCATACCAGAAGCCTGTCCCTAAGCAGATGCAACAAGGAGTCTGGTGGCACCTTAAAGACTAACAGATTTATTTGGGCATAAGCTTTCGTGGGTAAAAACCTCACTTCTTCAAATGCATAGCTATGCCCAAATAAATCTGTTAGTCTTTAAGGTGCCACCAGATTCCTTGTTGTTTTTGTAGATACAGACTAACACGGCTACCCCCTGATACCTAAGCAGATGGACATGAAAGGAGGTGTGTTCAGCAATTGGACATTCTTTAGATCACAATGGGAAAACTGTGAAATTGCTTGATAAAAAAGAAAACTAAATAAAAGCAGCCGCACTATTAGTGATAATGGGCAAGGGCTGCCAAATGCTCCAACAGCATCTGGATGTGTCAGAAACAGACCAGGAGGATCCATGTAAAATCCTAAGTACTCCAAAAGCGTTTTCAATCCACAGAAAATGTCATATACAAACAACATCTTTTCAACAATTATAATCAAGAATCTACAGAAACAATAGATCAGCTTATTCCCAAACTGCACAAAATGGATGACAGGTGCAATTATCAAATCTTGAACGATGAACTAATTCGTGATAGATTTGGTAATAGGAATGAAAAACACAGGAGCTCAAATGAGAATGCTCAGAGAGCTCACACTAACTCTGCCAAGAGCTATAGACATATGCAAAGCTAGTGAATAAGTTCATACCCAAATACTGAGCACAAATGAAGCAGACGCAGAGATAATGCTCCAAGTAGCACAAGGAAAGCGTGAAAATAAGAAATACAAGGTAGTACAGACGACACAGAACCATTGGTTTTAGCGAGAACAAGTGAATACACGAACCTAGTCAGACTAAACCTGGAGCAAAGTATATAAGACAAAGCTTTACAAGTGCTCATGTCTATCATTTTGTCAGGATGGCCAGACACCTGGGCAGAATCCCCATCTGCCTCTCAACAACACTGGAACTATCAAGACAAGTAGAGCACACAAGATAGTATCATATTATATATAAAGGTAGTTGAATCATAATACCCAGATCATTGAGGTCAGCAATTCTTGCAAGAATACAGCAGAGCCATTGTGGAATAGAATCCGAACAAGATACACCGTATACTGGCCAACATGACCAAGGATATTAGAGACCTGGTGAGCAATTGTGACATGTGTGAGGAAATGGAAACCAAGTAGTAAAAAGAGACAAAGAAAATATATAGTAGTCCCAACAGACGCTGGAGCAATGTAAGAATGGACCTTTTCACCACAAACCACACAGACGATATCTTTATTGTAGGGTACTATTCATACCTCTGAGAGCTAGAGAAACTGTCAGAAACTACCACAGTGACCATCATAAAAAAAGTAATGACGTTTTTCAGCAGGCATGGGATCCCAGACTGTATAGTTTCAGACAACAGACCCCAGTTTATCTGCAGTGAGTTTGTGCGATTTACCCAGGAATGGGAATTCAATCATATCACATCACCACCATGCCACAACCAATCAAATGGTGAAGTGAATTGGCAGTTAAAATTGCTCTATTAAATTCTATTAGTCTCTATTAAAGAAAACTGCAAAAAGCAAAGAAAATAGATGCTAAGCCATTCTTGAGTAGAGAAACACTCCCACAGAAGACATTAACAGCTGCACAGTAAAAAAAACCACATGATGTCAAGCATCATATGTACGTTGGTGCTGATAGCCCCAAAATTACTGCAAACAGCAGTGGTAGAAGGAGTAACAGACAAAAAGGAAGAATGACACGCAAAGGCCAGTGCCTTCTATGACCAACAACCTAAAGACCTCCCAGAGCTACAACCAGGAGAATCTGTCAGGATCAAATTATTTCCTTAGGACGAATCATGCACTTGGAAGCCAGTTACATGTGTTGAACAGATAAATCCTTATTTCTATAATGTAGCGGTGGATGGACATATATTTCACAAAAACTACAAACACAAGACAAAACAATGACCATGGAAGACAGTTCACTCCACTGAGACTTGATCAGCAGGACATGAAGGAACAGGGGCTCATGAGAGACCAATAGATATCAGAACAGACTCTCAAAAGACCACACCTTCAGAAAAACCAAGTGCAAAGCAGTCTCCTGTCATCACAAGGAAGATCTGCAATTGCTCCAACATCAAACTGCCTGTATGGTATACACAAGACTTTGTACAATACTAAGGCTTGAAATATCCCAAATCCAGAGGAAAATACCTTAGTTGCCAAGCAAAGTTAAGAATAAGTTAATTAAAAAAGAAGTTGGTGTTTAGTTATATATATGATGATACACACTTTACGATAGTTATAGTATGAATATAGTTGTAGGTCAAAGTATTCGGGTTTAATTTTGTTATCTCAAGTAAATAAGGCACAAGGGATGGGATGGTAAACAGCCCCCCAATTGGGGATGCTATACTATTCGGTATAGGAACTTAGGCTACGTCTACACTTGGAGCTAACGGTGTGACTCCCAGCACAAAGGAACATACTTGAATTAGCTCTCATCGAGCTAGTAAGCTAAAAATACTAGTGTAGCTGCAACCACACAGGAAGTGGCTTGGGCTAGCCGCTCAAGTACATACCACGGGGCACACACAGGGTTTGTACTCAGGGCAGCGAGCCCCTCCCACTGCTGGCTGCTGCCCATGTTTCTGCACTACATTGCTTGATGACAGCTAGCGTGAGTGTCTCCAAGCTGGGAATCAATCCCCCAGCTCCATGTGTAGATATACCCTCTATAGTACTCTACTTTCAGGAAGTGCTTGATGAGAGAGGACAGTACACATGGAAGACATGAAGACTCCATGCACTGAAACTAGTTACACCAGTTTGAACTGCACTGAAATCAGCGAGAGTGCAGGGGTGCAATTGAGGGCAGGATTTGGCCCTGGATCTGCCAGTCCAAAGATCATGCATTAATAATGTAACCCCTTTGGGGTTTAGAGAGCATGGCCCCTTTAAATCTTTTTCCTAGGGTGGAGGGGAAGCGTGAGAAGAAAGGAGGGAAACTCCAGGGGGTGGGGCTGGAGCTCGGAGGGAGAGAGGGAGCAGCCCGCAGGCACTCACAAAGGAAGCAGGAGAGAACCTGCCTGAAGCCTGGGAAGGCCAGGGCGGCCGATCGGGGACACCCCAGGACAGGAGCCAGGAGGAGCACTGTGCCAGGGAGGAATCGCCCGAGGACAGGCCGGAGCTGTACCCAGTACTACGGCTGCCCAGAGCTGCATGGGGCTGTGAGTACTGGGGCTAGTGACTCTGCATTGGGAACAAGGAGGGAGGTTGCTAGCTAGTTAAGTGGGGAGGTGGTCACTCTGTGTGGCTTTGCAGAGAGTGGCAGAAGAGGGCACCGGAGGGGTTTGTTGGGGAAAAGTTCACTGGTGCCGAAGACGACCAGCAGCACCCACAACTCACCACTGGACTGGAACTTTGGTCAGGACTCCTGAACTCTGTGTGCAGACACATTGCTCGGTATCTGCCCTTCCAGACTGTGCTACCACTGGGCCTGTGGGGCCTTGGCTTGGATGCAACCCTGTTCTACTGCTCCCCCTATATTTCCCCTTGTTGTATTTCTCCTCTCATTCCTCTGTAAATAATATCTCCCTTTGTTATATCCACTGTACTTTTCCTGTGGGTGTGTGTGTTCACTCTGGGGGGTTTGGAACAGGTGCCCCGGGGGTGGAAGGGATTTCTCCTGCTGCATTCCTGCGCGCGCCATCTCTTGGCCAGAGCTGCCTGCAGAGGAGACTCCATCTTGGCCACGAGGGCGCTAAAGTTACAATAGTAAGGAAAACCTCTTGACACTTCTAATTCCAGATGTTTAGAAGCTATTCTTTTATTCACTTCACGTGGGCTACAGCATCTTTTTTATTAAAAGAGGCCTTAGTTTTCTGATGCCTTCAGGCTAGATTGTGCCTTTGTCTTAGTTGGGCAAGCAAGAGAGTAAGACTCCTCCAACTTCATATCCCTGTACTTGGCCTACTTGAATTGTGGGTCTGAGTCTGGTGTAGAATGCAACACCTCATCTCCAGATATTCAGCCCTGTAACCAAGTGGGCAGGGATGGGGCAGAAAGAAGGAAGGAATGGGTGAAGCTCTACTTTTGCTCCCCGTACTCATGGGCAGGAAAATTTGGAGGAATAATCTGCATCTTTTCAAGAAGTGCAGAGCAAAAGGGGAGAAGTGCAGGAATTGTGGCTCTCTGAGGTCCATTACATGCTGCACATCACCTTCTCAGGGCTGAGCCCCGGGGCTGAATCTAGCCTTATGTGATCAACAGTAATTTTCATCAATTACAGCGTTGTGATCCAAACCACAATGCAAATGGTCAGTGCATTGAATGACGAACCTGGACAGCTCATTTTTAGAAGGAATGCAATTATTTTAAAATGTATGGATTTACTACCCTGAGACCTTGTGGAATAAGGTGGGCACTCTTTTATAAGTAAACAGAAATAGACATCCTTCTGCATGTTAGTTCATCACAAATTATTGAAAAGAAATGACACTTTTGTTATTTAAAATGAAAAAAAAACGTTACTTACGTGTGTACATTTTAATGATATCCCTTTGGATCAGGGCTTGCTGGGTGAGCATAAAACTACAACTAGCATTTTATCTTTCCCTCTTCTTAATAGCAAGTTAACTGCTTCATCTTCACATTGCCCACTCCTTAAGTAGCTCAAACTTACTTTTAACTGTTACATGCCAACAAAACAGGTTGCTTAATTGATTTGACCTTTCACAGTATTTTTTAATTTTCAATCTTAGTTTCATTGTTCCATCTGGCACTTTAAAACGACATCTGGTTAACTGTACTTAACCAGCTGATCACTGTACAGTTATTTTTAAATGTAATGTATGCTTAAACAGATGTTATTTTTATAGATGTAGATCTAAACTGCATTTGTATACGTGCTATGTCTGCATAAGTTCTTTCTGCAATTCAAATGTTGACACCAAAAATTACAAGCCAGAATGCTTATGAACTCCGCTATTATGTTACTGCACTTTTTTGCAGCTTGTTAGGTAAACATCAATTCAAGTTCTTTTTTCTCTCTTCATTGCACATAAATAAAACATTAGCATTTAGTTTATAAAGTGATGAACATTTTGCCATGTTGGATTTAGCTTTATAAATACAACTGCTGTCAGCAAGAAAAAAGGATTTATTGAATAAATAATAAGAAAGCTAAAGGAAAATGAAAAAAATATATATTATGCAAAACATGGTGTCTGTCAACAGGTCACATAAGGTTCCAGTTCCATTCCAGTGCTATTGGTTTGCCCGTGTGAGATTATTTCATAGATATTCCACCTTTTCAAGGTAAAGTTAATCTCCTGAATCAATATATAGACTGGTGGAATAACTCAAGACCTTTATTCTATGCAGTAAAACACTGAAACCTACAACTGTCACAAATAACTTGGGGCTAGATTGTGGACCTCTTAGGGTGAGCACTCACTTGCACCAGAAATCCCACTGAAGTAAATAGGAATATTCACATAAGTAAACGATCAACATGGAGAGTAAGGGTTGCACAATCTAGTGCTTACTGCTTCTGCATATGGCATAAAACAAATTAATCCAGAATGCAGCCTTAGTCTCAGAAGGCCATCTTCTGCCACCCTTATATCAAGTAGTACCTTAGTCCTCCAATAATCCCATTGAAATCTTAAAAGCCTGCTTAGTTTCAAGTTTACCAAGCAGAAAATGTTCTGCACTTGGCAGACTTTTTCCAAGAGATTAATGGGTTCTTCAGCATACAGTGCTTCCTGCCCCAAATAAAGTCTGTACATGTCACAAGTTAACATAATATTAAGGTGGTTGCATAATATACAAGGCTGTATGTTACTTTACACAAAGGAAGTGGTCACAGTCTCAAATATTTTGCAGAGAACTTTAAAGTATCATTCTCAAGGTTAAAAATTGCTGTTATACATAATACCTCAGTAATTGATAGACATTTTCTCTCTCCAGAGTCCATTTTCTGTGAAAAACACCACATAACATCTGTTCATAAACAGTCCTTCTGTGAGAACACTGACACAGGTCTTGAGCTTCTACCGGCTCAATTCCCCTGCCAAATACAGATGGCACAATGTATTTATACAGCTGAATTTTTTGTAATACAAGCCCAACTATATCTTCAGGTAAGACTCTGGGCAAACATGTGCTCATGTTATTCTACTGACTTACCTCAAGTCATTTAAACTATTCCCTCTGACACAAAGACAAATTGTATCACAGTTATGTAAGTGTTTTGTCTCAAAATCACCTTCAGCAATCAGCACAGAACTCTACAGAGATAAGGACATTTTGGGCAGTAAAAGAATTTCAAGTCTCATATTAATGAACTAACAACTATATTAAGATTCAGTACTTGGGGCTAGTCAAGATGATGTGATGTACATATTTGTCCTTGTATGGAAAATATTCAGGTTAGCAGTTCAATTTATTGTTCTTTTAAAACAGAAATGTTAACCAAAACGAGACAGAGATACTGCCATTCAACCTCTGAGTAGGCAGTGATGGAGGGGGTAGGTTAATCACATTTTATTGCATATTATGACAGGTATCCCCCTAACGCAATTCTAAATGAATACTTCCAAATAATGCATTCAGAAATCACTTCTCTGTGTAGTTACATAAGAATATTGAAGACCTTTCCGGTATTTATGAGATTTCTTTTGCTACTTCAAATCTGACTTCTCCTTCTAATGTAGGTTGTTGGCTCTTTGATATCCTGTACTGCTGTCCTTTCCAGGGCCGGCTCCAGGCACCAGCTTACCAAGCAGGTGCTTGGGGCGGCCACTTCGGAGAGGGGCGGTACGTCCAGCTGTTCGGCGGCAATTCGGCGGACGGTCCCTCGCTCCTGCTCGGAGTGAAGGACCTCCCGCCGAATTGCCGCCGCAGATCACGATCACGATTGCGGCTTTTTTTTTTGTTGTTTTTTGTTTTTTTGTTGCTTGAGGGGGCCAAAACCCTGGAGCCGGTCCTGGTCCTTTCTGATCCTGCAGATAAAAACTTATAGGGATGCTGGAACAATTTGTATAGTGGGGGTGCTGAGAACCATTGAACCAAACTGTAAACCCGTAATTCCAGCACCGATGGAAACTTACGCAGATACCTCACTTAAAAACTTCAATGGGACTAAATATGCATTTAAAATAAAGCAGCAGGATTGGAGCCCTCGAATCTAGACAAATTCCAAAAACAAGAACAACCAAAGGAGGAACAAACATTCAGCAATGCACCATTGAGAATCTCCCACCTGCTCAGATTTAGATACTCTGAAGCTCACCCAAATAAATACATCAAGGAACACTTACACAAAAACATGTCACTAGTTTATTTCTTTGTCTTTATTATAGACTGGAATTACATATGGCAGACACATGATCAGGGAACACTTCCACAACACACACTTACATAATGTAAACCACTTGGGCTCTATCCACCGGAGGTGCTGCCAACAGGCCTACATTATATTCCTCCATCTGAGTTCAGGAGCACACATGTAACATCTGCAGTCTAATGTAGGCTAACCCGTCTTTCTCTAACGCCCTGGAGATGATTTCTACACCATCATTCTGTGATAGTGTCATGATCTCATTCCACAATAGATACCACTCCCTGTAGGCTTATTACATGTGAGAAAGGGGTCCAAAAAGTGAAAATTATTTGCTGAGAAAAAGTTTAACCTCCATTCTCCTTTCCTATATTTGTATTGCACAGATGTAACACAATGCTTGTAATTTTTTTTTTAATAAACACTGTAAGATATTCAGTTGGGTGATTTTTTTTGGATGGGGGGGGAAGTGAGGGAAGGGTAAAATCTTACCCCAAATCTCAAATCTTTAAAGGGTTTTTCCATTCCTTGACTCTTAGCAAGTCTTTTTTCTTTAATGAAGTCCATTTGGGGAATTAAGGGGGATTTAATCTACATAAAAACTTGGAAAAAAATCAGAATTCCTGCTTAAAAAAATCCTTTAATGATGATGCGCAGTGACCAATCAGTAAGAAACACATACATTTAGGTCAGATTTTTAAAGAAAGGATATGTATGTTTGTGTGGGTACAAGCAACCCATAACCAGACATTGATTCTTCCTTTTAACTATGGTACCTTTAACAAAAAGGGTATTCCTTGGAGCCTCTTCTCCAAAATGAATCAGAAGTGCTTTTTAAGGGTGACATCCACCCCTATGCAGGGCAAGCATAAGAACTATGCTTCACTTAATTCTCACTTATGTCCTGTTTTGGGGGTTTATATGGACTTAAACTGTAGATATGCCTTATGCTGGCTCTCTGTACTGGGTGGATTTCACCCTAAAAACTCTCTAAGACTTCAGTGGGGCCAGGACTTCACCAATATCCATAATAAATCTAAGCTAAAACCAAAAGACACACATAAGTAGAAATATCTGCAATTATGTCTTTCTTGGTGTCTTTTAATTATTTAAAGGAAGTTCAGATACTACAGTGATGGATGCCCATATATGTACCTGAATGGACAAATAGATTTAACAGGGAAAGAAAGTGGTTTTGAGGTTAAAATAGTAGAATGGGACTCAGGAGATCTGGTTCTGTTCTTAACCCTGCCATAAACTTCCTGTTTGACCTTGGGCACGATACTTAGGCCCAGATCCTCAAAGGCACTTAGGCACTTAACTCACATTGAAATCCCCCATTGAGGATCTGGGTCTTCATCTGCATACGCTTCTTAGGTTCCCATCTGTAAATTGACATAACACTTTCCAACCTCACAAAGGTGTTGTGAAAATAAACCCATCAAAGTTTGTGAGGTGCTCAGATATGACAGTGATGCATGCCACAAAAATAGACAATAAATAATATACTCCTCTGTAAAGTTCTTTGCAATTTCGTCTTTGGATTTGGGAGGTTCTCAGTTATACTTTTTTTTTATAAGCTGACAAGAAAAACTTGTTAAATACACACGAGTTAAAAAAGAGATTATGTGGGAAAGGATGCTGCTTACTTTTTCATACTTTATCATACAAGTATTAACAAGGAATGATACAAAATGCACTATGCCATTTAAATATTGTGTGAGCTCACGGCCTGTAATTTGATTTGATGCATTGTAAGCAATGTCTTGACACAGTGTATGCGATAAATACAACTCAATGTATCAGACATTGAGTGTGCTAAATCCACAGTAATGCCTCCCTTTTGTAAGTAGTTTATGCTCTAATACTTTTCATTTTTGTTGTGTCAAGTATCTATTGAAAACAAACTGAGGACACTGACAACTAAGTACTTGCTGTTAGAGAAATCTATTATTTATTTCTGATACAGCTAAAATGTTGCAGAGTGAATAAATGATGGAATAATTTCACTGTTCAGCACATTAAAATGATTATAAACAACTATCTCCTTCTAAACACTCACAATTGCATCTACTCCTCTCAGCAGTTTTTTCATTTGATGGTACCCTTTAAGTCCCCAGTATTATTTTACTTAAATGGTGTTTCAACGGCACTTAACACATATTATAATGATCAGGTCTTCAGTTTCATTTTTTTGAAGTTCGTTTTAATTACCAAATAATATCCTATTTGAAGAGCACATCTTTGATATTTTTCTCTGAATTTGGTCATTATAATAGTTTGTTCTCATTATCAATATATTTTTAATCATGTCATTAATGTGTTTCATTTTCATGTTTTTGTTTGCTACAAACCGTTGTCTAAAGATGGTCAAACCAAGACAGGTAATTGATACGTCTGTTGTGCTTCACACAGCAAATGGTAGATGTCCAAGTGTCATTCAGACTATTCTTTGTGGGCTAGGTTCTGACATGGACTATGCACTGACACAAAGGACAATGTGTATGGATGTAAAGGTGCAGACCAGACTACCTGGAGCTTGGGTCCATGTGCACTGGAGTAAGTGGGGCTACTTGTCTGTGTGGATCCTTGGTTCCACATCTTACCCACTGGCTAGAGAAGATAAGCCAGCACAGAGATCTAGTTATTAATGCCGAGCATAGCCCCAGAAGTATATTACTACTCTCCGCACCCCGAGGAGGAAACAAGGGGGCACTGAAAGTCAGAAGGGGTATTGCTGAGTCACAGTTCCTCCTGGGAGTATTCCTGGGATGTGGTCATTCAGGGATTCACCTAAAGTCAAAATCCCAATATAAACAATGGGAAAGATCATCTGAGATGCACCTAACTTAGCAGAATTTTGTTTTGAGATGTATACCATGTGATCTTTACCTAGTGCTGTTCATTGGCTCTGATCAGCACATTTTCCCCTGTCAATATTAAGTTGTCACTAGCTGCTCCTAAGATAAACACTTTTGGATATGAATAAGGCATAAAAAGCTCAGAGCATACGCATCAGCCGCCAGATCTTGTTTCATAACAATAAAATGGCAGCGTCAG
This sequence comes from Terrapene triunguis, assembly GCF_002925995.2. Taxonomy (NCBI): domain Eukaryota; kingdom Metazoa; phylum Chordata; order Testudines; family Emydidae; genus Terrapene; species Terrapene triunguis. The sequence goes on along the minus strand of NW_020664440.1, from coordinate 8,147,410 downwards.
AGATGGATTAAGAGTAAATGGAGCCCACATCTATCATAATTGCCCCAAAACTTCCTCCCAGCATTTCCCTGTTCTCAGATGAGCTGCTGAGGCCTGGGCCCCTCATCAGTTTGGGACTAGGAAGATCTCTGTAGCATCTTCCTGAAGCCTCCCTCAGCATCAACCAGTTTGCACTGAATTGAGGCAGACAGGTGCTTTGTATGAGTTGATGCTCCTATACTGTATATGCTGGATGCTAGGAGCTTGGTCCTCTATGTACCCAAATTCACAAGACGCATGTGACCATGGAATATGGACCCCGCTTTAGTGTGTCACTGGAAAAGTATCTCTCTGGGACTAAAACAGCATGCCTGCTATAGAGACCAGTGCTGTGTGTCTGCCAACTACAGCAGTGGTTCCCAAACTTTAATAACCTGTGAACCCCTTTCACCAAAATGTCAAGTCTCGCGAACCCCCTCCTAAAAAGGAATATTTCCAGGGATTGTCTCCTTTACCTGAGTATAAATTATAAAAGCAGTGATCTTGGAAATATAAAATTTGTTTTTATGACATGCTTATTACACACTATTTATTATTAATTATTATTGATCATTACAGTATTTTTATTACATTATGAAAATGGCAGCACTCTTCCAAGATCTCACTTTCGTAGCTTGTATCACTTTGAATAAGCCTGTTATAAGACAAGGCTCCTATGTTTCATCAAGAAGTATCAGATGTGAAACAGCATGAAGGTATCTAAGAAGCCAACTCAAAGAGTTCGTCTTATACAAGCATTCAGGTCTTGAGCAGTTCAAGCAAACAATACACGTTACAACAAAGCTTAAACTTGTTCTTCATAATAATTTTAAAAACAATACTAGCTGCCTATTTAATTTTAAAAACGGCAAAAAATATCCACCTCCCTTTCCATTTCTTATAAGGAGTCTTGAAGTTTAAATCTCCTCAGTGTGATAGATGTGCTTCCTTTGATCTGCTTAGCTCTTGGAAGTCCAGGGGCTCCGGGGCTGCTGGTCCCGTGCTGCCTAGGGTCCCTAAGGACAGCTCTGTCCACCATTGGGGCATTTTTTCCCGAGAACCCCCTGTAACGTTTCGCGAACCCCCAGGGGTTCACGAACCCCAGTTTGGGAACCACTGAACTACAGGTTAGACACTAGGACCCAGCTGAGCTGCAGCTGAGGAGCTCATAGCACAACTCAGTAATGGAGCTGGGTGGTGCACAAGTCACCTCTGTTGCCCCTGGTCCTGGAAAGACTGGGAACCTGACCAGTCCTGCCATGTAAGTCGGAGCAACTCGAAGGCTGTTCTAATTCATTTTGGCTGCCAATGGCCATAAGAGGCTGTTATACCAAGCATGAATTACTGGGACACAGGGAAGCCCTGATCACAATCCATATTCCAGAAGCAGGGTGGTTTAATGGTTAAGAGATAGTCCTGGGAGTGAGGAAAACTTATCTCAGGTAGTCCACAAGTCCCATTGAACTCATCCACAGATCAGTATATTACTTTAGATGCCACCTGACGATGGATACCCAAAAATGGACACCCCCAGAATTGGAGGCAATTTTTTTTTAAAGTGTGTTCACCTCCCTATGCATCAGTCTCTGTAACTGAAAAATGGGAATAATACTTCTCAATGTACATACCTCCCAAAGATGTGAGGCTTAAAGAATTAATGTTTGTTAAGATCTTTGGGGTCTTTGGACTCAAGGTGTAACACGTGCAAAATAGGATGACTTTAAATAGTATGCAATAAACGAGAACGCCTTTTTAGATTGTCTATAACAGTGTACAATTTAAGTCCTAGCATTGCTTTCTCTGAGCTGTCCTGCACCTATGTAGTCCCAACAGCAATGTCTATTGGGAAATTCACAAGAGTTTAATTAGATGTTTGTTTTAATAAGATTATTTAACAAAATATCAGCTCTTCCAGTATGATAATAAATGAACTGCAAATACAGTTTAGGAAAATTACGTTTTTGTTAGCGGGAATTAAAACATCATGGTACTGTACTGAGTTCTTATAATAAAACCTGTGTATATTTAAAAGGCATTTAATACATTAAGGTCTGGAGCCTTCCCCCCAGATATGTAGGCCACACAGCACTGCTTATCTTGTAAAATTAGCCTTTCTGCAGCAAACACAGTAGGAGATTTCACAAGAAACGTATGTACTCATACGAGCTTATGTAAGTGAGGGTTGGATTGAGCCAGAAATAACATATTATATAATATATGAAGTGTTGTTGTAGCCATGATGGTCCCAGGATATTAGATAGACAAGGTGGATAAGGTAATATCTTTTATTGGACCAATTTCTGCTGGTCAGAGAGCCAAGCTTTCGACCTTACACAGAGCTCTTCTTCTGGTCACCTCATACAGAACCTGAAGAAGAGCTCTGTGTAAGCTTAAAAGTTTGTCTCTTGCACCAGCAGAAGTTGGTCCAATAAAAGATATGACCTCACCCACCTTGTCTCCGTATATTACATATGAGCACACAAGGTCAGATTTTCAGAGGTACTGAGTATCCACAGCTTATATCCACAATACATATTGTGTATGTACACACACCATTCTGGGTGAAATTCATACCACACTTACCTCACCCACCTTGTCTATCTAATATCCTGGAACCACACTTCACTCCTGCTCACGAAGCTCAAGTCTGTGCAGGGAACTCTCTGAGAGGTGGATGGGGCACAGCATATACTGCCTCGGAGCAGGTCATCTGTGAGATTGCAATGCAGCCCTATTCTGGGCTTTTGGACAACTGGACCTGGTGTTCAGTGCAAGGCATAATTGGTGCAGAGGGTCCTATATGGACTGTCCATACCTAGGAGAATTTCACCTCAGGTAAGTGAGCTAGAAACAGATTCTCTCTGGGACTACTTATGTGACGATAGTTAATCACCTGAGTAAGTGTTTGCAGAATCAACCACTTAGATTGAAGCCACTCCAGGACAAGGACTTTGACTTCATACTAGTGCCCAATGCACCTAGCACACTGTACGTGCTATAATAAATAATAATGTGTTGGCATTACATTGGCATCTCCTGCATGATCAATTTCCTGCTGTTGCAGAAGTGTGAGTGTTGGTGGACTTTGATCTTTCTGAGATTTTATGTTTCTATCATAAGAGAATCGTAGCACATAAGCAGTTTTTTACTAATGCAGTAAGTAAGGTGGCAATATATAGTGCATGGACATAAAACAAATATTAAAAGGGACTGAAAACCATTCCTACACCATGAGGAAAAAAAAACCTGAAAAATACATATACAGTAGCTATTTTACACAGACACTACTTTTCACCCTCTTTATAGATTTAAAAAAAGTAGAATCTGTTAGGAAGTGCTAAAAATATGTGAAGAATATTTTAACATATGCATTTACTAATATTGGGAGTGGTGGAGGTTGTTTGTTTGTTTTTTGCAGTTTCCAAGTCTGTTTCACCTACTGCCTCATCTCTCTCTCTCACACACACACACACACTCAGTTAGAAATCTCAGATAAAGTATTTATGTGTATACATAAAACAGGCATGCATTTATGGGAAAAGATAATGCAAACATTCTTTGAATAATTTGTTGGAGGGCAACAGTTTATACACATTGCACAATTATAATTTATGGGAGTTTCATCTTTTTACATCTCTCCAGAAACTTGTATTAAATTAGAGCTCTCAAATCAAACTGGATAGTTCTCTTTTCCTCCTAGTTTATTGCATCTTGCCAATTCCAAGTTTTCCAGTTTTCTGACATAATATTGCTCCTGTCCTTAGAGGTCATGAAGCTATTTCTACTCGAAAAATACTGTAACCACTGTAAAGCAATGATCAAAGGATTGCTACAAATTCAGAGGATGAAAAACTTGAATCCTTCTATTATCAAAATATTTTCAAAGGTTTCCCTTTTGTATGCATATCAATTGCTGACATGCATAATGAGATCATGGGGAAAATACACAGCTGACCTGAACTTTTAGGAATAAAAGTATAAAAAGTAAAATGAGTGAGCTAATAAAACCAGTGCATGACCCCTTGTGTTTTTTGGGTATAAAATAACTGAACTTTCTTGTGAGTGGAATGAATGCTTTGCGCATTTCCCCCTCACTTTCCCCCCCCCAAAAAGCATGACTGAGAGTAGATGTACTAATAATGGTTTTAGCTGTCTCTATACTGCATAACGTATTCCGAATATTCCGGTATTCGTATGTCATGGACAACTCCAGCATATTTCAATTTGACTTCAACTTCACCGACACAAAATCTTGACATTGTCTTGCCATAAACAATGCACACATTATACAGTGCATTATACAATGCATGGTATGTACAAAGACATCTGTTTGCTTTAAGAGACATTGGTTACACCTCAGTTGCTATATTTATAGAGTTCTGTATACAGCATGGGTCACCCTATTTGAGAGAAAATTTAAGAGCTCTTTAAGAGCCATATGCTGCCTTTATTCCACACTCAGAACTTCCACTGTCATGGAAGTTGCATAGGTGAATGAAGGACAACATCTGACCCTAAAACCGTAAATTGTAGCAAAATCAGAATAGTGTGCAAACCCTTAGGACCAAAATCTGAATTATTTTGATGCTTAAAATTTAAAGAATTGAAGTGCTCAACTCCCAGGGAAAACTCGGGTGTCTATGATTGTTACCCAACTAGAAATTTTCAAATATTCACATATAGAAGATAAATTATCTTTACATCAATAGAAAGTTACTTATCCAATCTCCCACTCCCAAAACTGCACAACTGATATTATTAAATTAGGAGCAAGAAAGCTAATAAGTCTGATATTAAAAACAGATTCAAACACTACATTTAGAATCACAATGTACCATGATATTGTCAAATTACCCTAATACTTCTATTCCAGGAATAGTAATCAAAATTCTCTGCGATTTTAGTTTGTGAAGATTTATTATTATATTTCGGTTATTCTCTTGTTTTTATGTATCTATCTTAAATTTCCTATTCAACTATAAATAAAACTGTGTGTTGATAGTTGGAAATATAAACATCTTATGTGTATAATAAAAGTGTTTATTTCTTTTAAAGTCTTACCAGTATACTTTGCTTCAATTAAATTAATGTAGGACAGTAAGATAAAATATAAATCAACATCTTAAATTCTAAAGTATAACTAAGTTATAGATTTTGAATCATGGAAAATTCTTCTCAGCACTATTTTAGATGGTAGATTCACTCAACATTTTACCATTGTTTATTCTTTAATAACTAATCATCCGTCTTGGTCTTTCAAAAGTTCCTGGCATTTCACTAGTTTACACATTGATTGAATACTGTTCCCAGAACTGCAGGTGGCACCGTGCCAAATGCTGTGCTAATCAGCTGGAAGATTTATTCCAGTCGAGAAGTGTTATAAACATAAGGATTCATAAGGCACAGTGTTGAAAATGAATACTGATGCTTTCTTTGAGATGGGTGAAAACTTTTTTTGTGAGCCTTCGATAAGAAACAATGACAGTCTTTACGATCTCCTTCTATCTGTGGGCTTTGATTTGAAAAAACATGTTCATTAATACTTAAATCAGGTTTAATAACTATCAGTGGTTTTAACAAATTAAAATATAATTGTACAGTGGCATATGCAGAGCAAATTGCACGTGAAAAAATACATGAGGAAATTCATGGATTAACTACTATGCATTTGAACAGATACATTTGCTGCAACAGGATATATTATTATACTAGTAGATGGGTGGAGAGAGAATACAAAGGAAGCTGAAAAAATTCAAAGGGAAGCAGCTGGCAGGTAAATGCACTGAGCCAGAAAGGAATAATAAGGAGAGAGGCAGTGAGTGGAAAACGGAAAGGATAGTAATTTCTTAAATAAAGAAACAAAAAGTAGAGGGAAATGTATGCTGCAGTTTGGAGTACGATGAAATACAGATTACAGAACAGCAAACACATGTACTTAAAACAGAACAAGAGGTAATTTGCTTACTTGAATATGACTGTAATCGGAAACCTCCGTTACGTGGGATCTATTGAGAGAGGAGAGGCTAAACCTAAGAGCCAGAAGTGTCAGAGAAGCCATAGATAATGACTGAAAGAGGCTTGTATAATGGCTACTAGAGTAAAAAGAACATATGCTGAAGTTAAAGAAACAGCCAAACGCATGCAGCAATTCCATCCCTGGTGTGCCTGCTGCAGTCAATGGAGTCATGCCAGGATGAGTTTAGTCCATGATCAATACCAAGGCCAAGATTTTAAAAACTCACGAGTAATAATTGTCAAGTATCAGAGGGGTAACCGTGTTAGTCTGAATCTGTAAAAAGCAACAGAGGGTCCTGTGGCACCTTTAAGACTAACAGAAGTTAGTTTTAAAGGTGCCACAGGACCCTCTGTTGCTAGTAATAATTGGTGTCTCAGTTTTGGGTGCCCAATTTGAGAGGCAGAGGAGTCTTATTTTCACCAATTTTTTTAGGCTTTTGACTTTCTTCTCCCAATTTTTTTTGTAACAGCAAAAGGCACGGTTTTAGCCCAGACAAAATATCGCCTTTCTGCTCTCTGAAAACAGTTTTAGGAGAGTCTGAGGGGATGTCTACAATGAAGCAGGAAGGTGTGATTTCCAGCTTGAGCAGACACCCACACTAACTCTGAGACAGCACACTAAAAATAGAAGTGTTGCGGCAGGACGGGCTAGCTGTCCCGAGTACAATCCGGTCCATGTCTCTCTGTATGTATTTGGGTGGCTAGCCCATCCTGCCAGTCATACAACCATTTCTTTCTTTTTTGGAAACTTTTTATTAAAGCAAAGTTACAATAAAATGTTAACATATTACATCAGACATTACTTATTACTTATTCAGGATCAGGTTAATATTCAAAGAACCTGGCTAAAGATTCTGTCTTGCTGGCTGGGGAGCTCTCCTCCTTTGGGTATCCTCTTTTTGGTGCTTCTCTTGTATATGTATTTTCTGTGTGTTTCAAACCGGACTAGATCAAAGCACACTAATAAATTGTTAATGCTCATCAGCAGGGTGCACATAGACAGTTAGTCCATGGCAGCCTAGTGCAGGGTAGATTCATACCCCAGCTTTCTGCAAATTAATTGTTTGTTTCGATAAGCCCTCAGTAATTCTGTCTACCAAGTAATCTGCAGTGTCAGACCCTCAGTTTCATTCTTGACAGTGAGTGAGAAAGGTCAAAAGAAGGAACCCTATTTATGATGTTTGGAGAGTACCATTCACTGCAGTATTGAGATGCAATCTTGAACATCGTCTTGTTTGAAATATGATACTAGGCAGATAAATTCTACAATCCAAGATGGATGTAAAAAGAGAACTCTTAATACTCCGTTCCCCCCCCTCTTTTATGAATCATTCTGGTTTGGTTTTTAATCTGACATGAGATGCAGAGAATGGCAAACTTCTGAAGTATTCAACAGTGATGTCTATTATGTATGGCTAGATACAGTACCCAGAATATCAGGTCATACATTGCATTCAGCTTATAGTAAGAGAAAAGAAGGTAAATATTAAGCACAATCTCCCTAGGATGGTTATGCTAATGGGACTCTTCTTATTGAACAAACAAAACAAGCACATTATCATCATGATATCTCACTCTTCCAAAATCTTGGGAAAAATTGTGCCAGGAATTGTTTGGCAGAACTTTCCATTGATTTTGATGAAAATATCTGCTTTAAAACCAATGATGGTAATAGGGGAAAGCTTTTGCTTTCCTCTCTGGTGCACAACAGCAGACTCCCCTGTGCCAATGTTTCCAGGGGTCAATGGTAATACTAACATGCAGGTGGCAGTACTGGCCCATTAAAATCAGGTGGTCACCTCTGTCTGGGTCTTCTGTGGCCTAGCCCTCCGGCCGGGTCACTGAAAAGGTTAATCCCCTATTGAAGTACTCAACGTCCCAAAATGAAGACCACCTTCAACAACTGTCCCAAGTTAACATAAAAAAGGGGTTTTGCCCCCTCTGGGGTCAACTCACAGTTCTTTTCACTCTTATCAGAGCACTGGACATCTTTTCAGTTCCCCTTTTCCTCTTACAGAACACTGGCTCCAGGACTGCATCCCTAGAGCCAGGCCCCTGGAACAAGGAGTTAGCTCAGGGGTCAGCAACCTTTCAGAAGCGGTGTGCCGAGTCTTCATTTATTCACTCTGATTTAAGATTTCACGTGCCAGTAGAAGGTCACGTTTTTAGAAGGTCTCTTTCTATAGGTCTATAACATACACCTCTACCTCGATATAATGCTACCCGATATAACACGAATTCGGATATAATGCAGTAAAGCAGTGCTCCGGGGGGGGGGGGGCTGCGCACTCCGGTGGATCAAAGCAAGTTCAATATAATGCAGTTTCACCTATAACGCGGTAAGATTTTTTGGCTCCCGAGGACAGCGTTATATCGAGGTAGAGGTGTATAACTAAACTATTGTTGTATGTAAAGTAAATAAGGTTTTTAAAATGTTGAAGAAGTTTCATTTAAAATTAAATTAAAATGCAGAGCCCCCCAGACCGGTGGCCAGGACCCGGGCAGTGTGAGTGCCACTAAAAATCAGCTCGCGTGCCGCCTTCGGCACGCGTGCCATAGGTTGCCTACCCCTGAGTTACCTCCACTCCTTTGGCTCAGCTCTCTAGCCACAACCCAGCTCAGCTGCTTTCCACTACAGACAGCCCCTGATTGCTGGGTTTCCTCCCTTTTTAAGTCCTATACCCAGCACAGGTGTGGCCGGAACAACTTGCATTGCCATACAAATGTAGGTGCTCAAAGCTCTCAGTGTTTTGCAATAGCTAGATGGAATTATGGCTATTGTGAAGTGGCTGTAGGAAGCTGTTATGTGCCAGCAAGATCTAAGATTCATCTACAGGTCCCCTTTCGTAACCAATCATTGTTTACAGTTTTACGATTTTTACCCAAAGCCATCGACTGAAAAGTAAATCTTAGTAAAAGCAGCCAGAAAAGATCAGAAGAGTAAAATCCATTCAAAATTTATTCAGAAAATAGTAAAAGCATTTTAACAAACAAACATTTACAATCACTTGAAGACATGGGACACGAGCATCAAAGACCTGAATGTGCTAGATGAGTGTATCTGCTTGGAAAGCAGTTGTAGATTTAATGCAATAAGGGGAAGTGGAAAGGGGATGAGGCAACATGAATTACAATCTTGTGTTTATAAGAAAAAAGTGTTTGTTGGCAGTATTTCACCATGGTTTTAAAATGATTGCTACAAGAATGAACTGATGTCCTTCCATTAAAAAGGAATAAGATAGTTTAAAATGCAAAAAAGGTTAGGATGCATAGATATTTCAATATTATGTACCTGAATTATCTTCATCACAGATTACTAAGGGTATAACAAATGAGTAGGATAATAGCTGAATAAGCAAATACTGAACAGCGAGAAAGGTCAAAGCAGCACAATAAACTATTATTTTTCTAAGTATGCATGAAGCACTGAAATTCTGATACCTTATTCTCATGGCAAAGACTGTAATGAGAAAAGGAAATGACACACCATGAATCCATTGTCTTGACAATGATGTAATGAGAATGGGAAATGGTAAGAGCATAACTAATTTGCCTTCTGATCCTAAAGTTGTTATCTTGTGGGTCTGCTCAGATGCCAAAGAATGAAGGATGTTGGACATCAGTGGGAAAGCGGAGGGAAAATCACAAGTAGAATGACATTGTATTGTCTATAAGTAGAGGGCACTACAGAAATAGACTACAAACATTAGAATTTGCCTGCTAAATTACTAAAGACTGATGCATTAAATAAAGATTATAAAGTCTTTGCTCAGTTGCGATTCTCACACATAAGGCAAAAGTTGAAATGGCAGGATGAGAAATCAAAAAGTCTCCCACAGATGGAGAAGTGAGAATGATAGAACAAATCAAATATAGAAATTCAAGATGAGTCCAAGCCACATGTTCAGTTCCAGATCCAAAGGTCAGGCCCATATCCTGAGGGAAATACAACTGGGGACATTGTGGTACTTATGACCGATTTTGAGATTCATATGACTTATCTGCTTCTCTTTTGTGGCAATCAGGTGCTATTTTTTAAATTCATTGAAGTTTTGCATCCAGACCACTAACTGAAAGAAATGAATATCATTTTCATTCCTTACTGTTTAGATCAGGGTCCTTGGATTAAAGTGGTCAGTGTGAGATGAACAGGCGTCATGCTAAGAACTGAACATATTACAAAGAAGGGTTCAAATCATTCACAATTTAAAACATTATACAGTCACTGCCCCCAGTCCTCAGGCAGCCAGAGGATTGGCATGGATATGGCTAGAGGTGCCAAGATAGCTTGAAACCCAAGTTTGGATCAGGCCCCTCTATTTTGAGCTGTGTGAAGTGCAGCTTGGATGGAACACAGAATCTGGGTCACTATTTGAAAACACATTTTTTGGCAAGGTCAGTGGGTGCAGATGCATTAGTCAGATCTTAATGTACCTTCTTTTGTTCCTAAACACCTTTCAGAAGTATACAGTATGTTTTTTAGGGTTAACAAAAGCATATACCAACATCAGTAATTCTACAGACTATCCAGCATGTATTGATGCATTGGTATAGCTTGTCTGTGGCTGTATTGTTACCAGTCAAATTGCTATTTATGAATGACACCAAATCTTTAGGGGGGAAAGTATGGCAAAGTTATGAATGTCTAAGGGTCCTGGTTTGCATTGTGATTTATATTTAAAATATTGATTCCATCAAAGGGAGAGATACAGGAAGATCATAAAGAAAACGACATCTCCAAAGGGACAATGAAAACAGCAGATTGACTGATTTATTTGAAGATGGGGAGGAGTCACATTTTTCATTTTCATCGTCACCCAGTCAATGTATTTTATTAATCTCATTTTACTGAAGTACAACAGGCTGCATCTATTGATGTCATTCAATACTTTGTAATAAAAAAGATCACTAACGTACTTAAGGATTCTCAGTTAACGATCACGAGTCATTATAGTTAACCATGATGGATATTTTTCTAACATTATCTTTTTCAATACAGTAAGATGGTAGCGCAAAGTTACCATTTTCAAAGACGAGGTGGGACAAGGATTTCCTTAAATGCTGAACTGTGGATATAGTAACAATAATATCTGGTGATAGGGTACCAAATTGTCCACATTACAAACCACCTTCAAATACAGTGGCTCAGGAAAATGTGCTTTGGATAAAAGTTACAATTTTTTCCCTCTGAATGCTTTTAATATGGATTACAGAGTACCCTTATTAGTATCAACTACAAATTGACATAGTACATCACTGCATCTACCTGAAAGAGACACTTCGTTATGTCTCCAAACTAGGGATTGACACAATACATCATAATGGCTCCAAAACTGTTGTCAGCACTATGTATTATTAATATTTTCAGGCACCTATATTTCAGCCCATGTCATGTTCATTATGGATTGAAGCTAAGGCACCAACCTGCAGTTATGAAGCAAATAACATTTATTTTATTTTATTGTTGTACCTTTTGTATCATTAGAAAACGAGATAGCATGGCAGGTATTTTACCCACCTTTGGACTTTTAATATTAAGTGACCTCCTTCATCATCTCCCTGTTTTACGTCTTCCCGGTATGTACACACACACACACACACACACACACACACACTAGCCACAGTAAAGATTATGGCACATTCTTAATCTGGGAACTTGTTGCAGAGGAACTGGGAGAATTTTCCTGTTGCCTCTTACCTTATGTGGGATGGTGACTGGGAGAGTCAGTAACCACATCCCCTGCTGAAGGGAACGGGAAAAGGCCAGATGGTGCACACTGAAAACCTGGTAGCAGAGGGGAAGAGGAGTAGGTAGTCGACTGGGCCCCCATCTGAGAACAATAAAAATTAAGGAAAGTCTCACTCCCAATTCCGGTAGTTTATTTTTAATGATAGTGAGATGCGCACAGTATGAGGGAGGGTTATTCCTTAAACGTAGGGTCTTTTTTTATAACTGCCTGCTGCGACCACTTACAAGTTAGTGGAACTATTCATTAACTCAAAGAAACCCAATACACTTTTTAAATAAAACATTCAGTGTCCTTTTGAGAACTGTCAGATTATCACCACTAGGGATGAGTGAGCCTCTCCCCATGCCCCAACACCCTGCCCCACCCCGATCCCCCACCCGCTCTCCAAACCCCTTGATCCCAGCCCAGAGCACCCTCCTGCACCCCAAACCTCTCATCCTCAGCCCTACCCCAGAGCCCGCACCCCCATCCAGAACCTGCACCCCTTCCCACACCCCTGCCACAGCCCTGATCCCCCTCCTGCCCTCCGAACCCCTCGGGCCCAGCCCAGAGCACCCTCCTACACCCCAAACTCCTCAGGGCTCAGGGGGTGCAGGCTCCAAGCAGTGCTTACCTCAAGTGGCACCCGGAAGCAGTGGCATGTCTCTTCTCCAGCTCCTACGTGGAGGCATGGCCAGGTGGCTCTGCATGCTGTCCCATCTGCAGGCACCGCCCCTGCAACTCCTATTGGAGCACATAGGAGCTGGAGCTGGGCCATGCCGCGGCTTCTGGGAGCCATGCTGTGCTGCCCCGACCCTGCGTCCCTGCTGGAGAACCAGAGCGGGGCCGAGCCACACAGTATGACTCCTGACCCTGCGCCCTGACCAGAGCGCCGGAGCCAGTGGTACTTCCACCTTCCTGACTGAACTTCAGTTTGCTGATTCTGATCCAGGAGTTTATGTTGTTGAGTCTGTGGGATAGCATGCTTTGCATCAGAGGTGAAGGAAGTGTATCGCTGAGTATTATTTGTGTGTTGTTGGCATTTAAGGAGGTGAAGTCTGACAATCAAGGTGTAAATGTTGAATTAGGGTCAGAAAGAAAATGGACTTTTATAGTTAATCTCCCCTCCTTTCCAAACCTCTTAAACAACATGAGTTTGAAACGCTAACTCTGACCATACAGCAGTAATATATAGTCAACCAATTATGGCACCGTATTGATTAGTTGAATATTTAATATCTGGTAAAAAGATGCTTCAGACCAATGTATTGGACTCTCCCATCCTAAATTCTCTGCTGGTATAAAAGGGCAAAATCAGTTGAAATCAATAGAGCTGAGTCCATTTACACAGCCACAGAATTGGCTGTGCAGACTGGACATTGTTTAAAAACATATACTTTTATTAGGAAAAAAAATCTTTACAAGTATGATGGAAAATCCTTTCTAATCCAGTGGCCTTTTAGTAGATCTACAGTATAACTGAATGCCTTGTTTGCATTCCTGCTGAAGTTAAGTGTGAGCTTTGCTTTTTATTCCTCTACCTACTAGAAGCACTACATAATTCAATTATAAGTACCTCCAGGAACCTTCTAATTATATGTTAGCAGGTCAGGAATGAAATAGCCAGGCTACCCTTTAGTCTGGAATAACAGACTTAAAACACTGGACAGAAAAGTTCATCTGCTCATTAAGAGGCCAAGTGTAATGTAGTTAAGAGCTGCAATGAGCTGTTTTGTTGGAGATCTGAATGTCTGGGGAAGCCCCTCCAAAAATGGGGAAGTTAGCGACCTTGCTTGTTACTGATTGATTAACCAAAGAATGAGACATTGGTTAAACACATGGGAATCGTTCATTGTTTTATTGGGTTTATCTCGGACGGAATTCACACGAGGAAGGAGTATAAGTTTGCAAGAGCAGAACAACCTCCCCCCCCCCACAATAGAGACATGAGATGGTATTTTTTCAGAGAGGTTTGTGCATTGGTCTTAATTAAATCTTCCCCAGGCTTGCACGGCTTTAAAAAAAAGTTACAAAACAAGAACATGTCCATCAGGCAGGTTTTTCTAAGCTCTGACAGCTCTAAATGCAGGCAGCTGCAATACAAGCTTCTCCTCAAATCCTTGAAAATGACCTTAACCTCAGGGTGAAAGATAATGTACTTGCTATGCTCACTCTGCACAGAGTGTCTAGTGATCAGAGGCTCATGGCAAAATATGTATATTTTTTCTTATGATATAGACCATTGTTCGCTGGTAACTCATGTGATACCACAACATTATCTCTCTGACAGTTTGATTTTTTTAAAATGTGAAGGAATGGCATGAATTCAAACAGACCGTCACTTCAACATCTAGACAAATGACTTTGTAATGCCTTCTGAGTTAACTCCTCCATAGCCACATGGATGCACCATTAAAAAAATTATTTAGGCTCCCAATCTTCCTTAATTTATACCAAGGATGGGGAGGGCTAACACAGATCCCAGCATATTGTGCAGCCCAGTGTTACGTAGGGGCAGGTTCCTCAGCCGGTGTAAATGGTCATCCCTTAACTTCAGTGGAACTGTGACAATTTACCCCAGCTGAGGATCTGCCCCAGGAAGTGCTGTTTAGGGGCAAAAGAACACAATTATCTGATAGCTCTATAATCAAAGAGGTTTTTAATAATTAATTAAATAATCATTAGCAACAGACACCACCTCTCACAGAAAAAACAATCCTGCATTAAAAGAACATTATTAAACTTGCAAAGTCATGCCCTCAAAAGTTAGGAATTAAGGTTTCCTGTTCCATCCAGAAGGATCCCAACATACACCTCTACCCGATATAACGCGACCCGATATAACACGAATTCGGATAGAACACGGTAAAGCAGCGCTCCGGAGGGGCGGGGCTGCGCACTCCGGTGGATCAAAGCAAGTTCGATATAACGCGGTTTCACCTATAACGCGGTAAGATTTTTTGGCTCCCGAGGACAGCGTTATATCGGGGTAGAGGTGTACTTTCGTACATGGTGTCTCTGAAATCAGCCACTAGCCAGGTGTTCAATATCCAAAAAGCAGTGCATACACTCCAGAAGGAGGCTTTAGGAGAATTTTGAAGAAGGATACCCTGGCACAACCTCAGGTGAATCTCAAAGAGAAACTACAGTAGAATTCATGGTCCTCAATTTCCTTGGAAGGATGGAGGGCTAAGTTAACCCTAGTGGGCTCTGAGTTCGGGTTCTCGGGGAATCTAGCTCTCCCACACTGGATGCTTAGACCACTAAGATATGCCCCCAGGTATAGAAAACTCCAGAAATGAAACATGTACCCATTGTCATGAAGGATCCTCCTGAATTTTGAAGCATCTCCAGGGTAGCTTTAGTTTCAGTTACATGTTAGGAGAACAGATCCAAACATTTTCTAGCAGGGCATATAAAAATAGCAAAGTATTATTTAAAACAATTGATCAGGAAATTCTCACTGAGAATTCTCATTTATTTTGCAAGAGTACCCTGAACTAGAATGGCAGGAGACACAGCCACCACAATGTGCACTCACAACTGATTGTAGTTAGCAATAAAATATATACGTGTGTGTATGTGTATAATCATAGTCTTATAACCTTAACCATTAACAGACACATGTTCAAAGCAGTCTCCACAACAGGCCTGCAAAGTGTCAGATCCAACCCATTGGCAGGAACTGAACCATGCATTTTACACACACAAACACATCTCGGTATACACCGTTGTCCATTTTTCATGGACAAATATGAGACAGTTGCACGTACAAATCTGTGCAAATTGTGTGTGAACATTTTTGAGGGCTGCTTTGACAGTTTGGCCCAAAGAGACCGAATCATGAAATAGAATAGAGTCCAGAGTATACTTTGAAATGTGTATAACTGAAACCAGTTCAGACACTTTATGCTTGCTATAAATTCTGTGGTCTCAATCAGCAGGATTACTAACTGTAAAAGTACAAGCTCCCTTTGCAATCAGAAGAGCTAGAAAGTTAGTTTGAAGATACAATCTTAGGCCCTCTTCCCACCCATACCTACCCACATGAATAATGTCAGTAATCTCTTTTTCCAGGATCAGGGCCTTAGATTCAGAAGAATTCTGTGGAAATCTGTGAAGACTATTCGTAGAAGTCTCACGTTTTTGCATCCAGAGACTTCTGTCTCATCCATTACTGTTTCACTGTTAGGTACTCTTCCAATTTTGCTAACAAAATATTATTTGTTGGGTTCTTGGGGTGTTTTTTTATTTATATGTTGAAAAGTCAACTCCCTGCATCCCACCTACATATTTTCTCCCTACCTTGGGTCTGATTCTCACTGGAGCAGTGGGTTGTAGCCCACGAAAGCTTATGCTCTAATAAATTTGTTAGTCTCTAAGGTGCCACAAGTACTCCTGTTCTTTTTGCAGATACAGACTAACACGGCTGCTACTCTGAAAACTGGAGCAGTTAGAAGCTCTTTAGTTCTATAGCAGAGCAGCTGTATCCATGTAAATTATTTGTTCTAATATCGTTTATCTTTTTCTATTACTTAGATTGTAACTGTAGCATTAATATAGGGAGCAAAATAGAAATCAAAATAGAAAACAATTTTCAACTAGAAAAGTGTATTGAACGTGTTAACATAAGAGATTGTCAGGCAAATTTTATAAACTTCTACCAATGAACTTTGAATTACCCTGCCCCTTTCATATTTTCCAGTTAACATACATACATCTGCTCCTGCCATGTAATCAACTGATTGTTACACAAGCATTTTCTAAAGCTATGACAAACTCAGATTTATGAGGTC
Organism: Terrapene triunguis; assembly: GCF_002925995.2. Classification (NCBI taxonomy): domain Eukaryota; kingdom Metazoa; phylum Chordata; order Testudines; family Emydidae; genus Terrapene; species Terrapene triunguis. The sequence goes on along the minus strand of NW_020664440.1, from coordinate 8,130,852 downwards.
AAAAAGTTCAGACTTAATCCATTCAATAGCTGCAATTTATCGTCTGATGATAATTGTATACACAAACATTGTAATGATTTAGATGACATAGTGTAAAGATGAAATCCGTTTATTTTAAAAGGGTTTCTAACCTCTAAAATATGTTGCCATGAACACCTTTCTAGGTCCGCTTTTAACAACATGGTTATTATTGTTTTATTGATCAGGATTTTATTACTGATTTGACACTTATATTTCATGTTAATCGAAAAAGGTGTAATTTTTCTGCAAGAATATGACTGTAATTAATTATATCATTATTATGTTTTCAGTGCATTCCATTTAAAGAGGTCTAGAAAGTAGTGCTTAATTTATCATACATGTATTATAAGGAATATGTAAACCTCTTTTAAACAGACAGAGAGCATGATCCTTTTGGAGATGATGGGATATGACATAGGCACTATATTTATAGATTCCTGCCTCTATAGTGACCTGATTTTATAGTGTCAGATATTTTGGAATGGGATTGTAAATTAGCAATTTAGAAAGCCTGGATTGCTCACAATATTGCCATCAGTTAGTCTTATAACGCTAATTACTGGTCATCCCATAATGCCTTCAATAGATCAAGAAAACAATCTGCAGGCAGGGCAAAGAATGGTGTGTCAGAATAACATTGCATTACATATATGACTCCTTGAACTTGCAAGTTCTGCAAATGATTAAATATTACTGCAAACAGACTTTGGTATAGACAATAGTTGTGTTCATTTACCTTTTCTAAACATGAAGCAATGCTTGTTGTTGTACACTTTGTACAGGCTCTAAAACGTTTAGCTAAATGTGAAATTTAAATTGATCTTCAGGTTATTGCCTCTGATCTTTTCACTTTTCTAAATGTAACAATGTTCATTGCTGGGAATAGAAACCTGTATATACATCAGCAGAATTTATGCTTTCAACCAACATAAACTTCACAGGGGGAACTACTATATATAACCAAATGCTTATGAAATGAAGGATTGTCTTGTGTTATCACATGCTGTACATTGTGCAATATCATGTTTGCAAACTTGTCACATAAATTCAAATTCCATTAGCAATATCCCTTGCCTATAGTCAATTCAATTGCCTTACTATACATTTGCACTAGTACTCTGCGGTAATGGTTTTAATCCATATATCTAATATCATGTGTGCAATAAAATATTATCAGTGCTCATAAAAACACGCCTTTCAAATTACACCTGTGTTTTATAAATACATCCGCATAAATAATAACCATATTCAAAACGTGCAGATATTTGTATAATGCTAATTATTGTTTTCCCAGTTAAAATACATTCAGTTTACAACATTCAACTGACATAGCATAGACACTCAGGCCCCAATCCTGAAACATTTATGCCCGTAACTTCACACATGAGTAGAATTAACCACATGCTTAAGCTTTGGTAGGATCATGGTCTGATGGTCCAATTCTGCCTCCCTTACTGATGCTGAGCAGTACCTTACTCACTGATACCACTGAAATCAGTGGAGCTCCATGTGGGCTCAGGAATCCACTTTTAGAGACTAGTTTGAAGGATTGGTGCTTAAGATACTACTCAGCATGATGGTAGAAGAATGGGGTCCTAAATATTTGAAACCACCTATTTCGTGCTGACTACTTAAATATTGTATGTTTCAGTTGGGGGGAACTAAAACATACAACCCATTATAAAATATAAAATGAATACCTGAGCTTGCTCTGTGGTAATGATATGCAGATGCCTTTGTTGCTTCATTGTTCTTAAGCAACACTAAACTGGCTCACATTTGTCACCCTTTAGATTGCTAATAAACAAAAATGTACCAATATTTTGGACTGTAAAGGTATCTGTTTGAAATGGTCAGTATAAGGAAAGATTTGGCTTAACAGATGATATAGCTTATCCTAATATTGTCATGGAATGGGTGAGGAAGACAAGCACCTTGCTATATTTTAATATGGGCTGAATAAATCAACCGTCATTGCTGGAAAGTCTGTTCTTGGAAAGTTGTCATGGAATGAAATTATGAGTCCCAGTTTGTTTTAGAGTGTTTAAACGGCCACTCAACTTGCTGCGTAGGCAAGAGAACTGTGTGAAATACGCAACATTTTTTATTGTCGAAATTATGCATAGCAGTAGGAAGGGCCCTTGTCTAGGACAGAGCAACCAGGGCTATATGTCCGTCAAAGCTTGCTCCTGGACAGGCTGCTCCCACTTATGGAAAGCTGTGGCAGCTGATCGCTCCCTTGCAGCCTTGACCTTTTGGTCACTTACTCACTGAGGCTCTTTGTCTCCCTCTAGTGGCTAGACCAAATATACAGGTTCATAAGTCTGCTCCTAAGAGGCTAAAGGATAGAGCTTGTTAGAAAAAGTCCCAGAAACATTTTTGGCTGGAATTTGCCAATTCGTCAAAATCAAAATGTTTTGTAGAGACAGTTCAATGTTGACAATTTCCACTGGCAGCTTCGGGGCACCCCGCTGTGCAGACAGCCTCAGAGTCAGGAGCCCCATGGCTTCCAGGGACCATGGCTCCAGAACAGCCAGCCTAGGAGGCTACCCCAGAGCCACAGCCCCATTCCCTTGAATGGAGAATTCCTGCAGTTTTGGTATGGTTCTGAACTGGAGCAAATTCAAAATTTCAAAATCGCAAAATCCTGGAAAACGGAATGACTTTTCTCTGCCCCGCTCTACTAATGGACTTGGCCCTTTAGCTCAAGCAGTAGATGCTCATGATTTTAGATCAAAAGGGGTCACACACTATTGAGGATCAATAAGCCACAGGACCCTGGAGAGACCTATGACCATTTCTGCAGGTGAAACCAGAACAGACCCTGGCCTCTTCTATATCTGCCAAAATTCCCCAAAATCTCTGCCACCACTCTTCTACATGCTACTGTGAAAGGGTAAAACCACAGCTTTTCTAGATGGGGATGGAGTTTGCAAATGGAAATGCAACAAAACAAAAAGATTTGGGCTTTTCCAAGACGGGGTACAAAATGCTTTAGAATGCGTCTATGCTGCTGCTATCTCCTTAAATTGGCTGTCTTGCAGCAACAGGGAGAAGAGAGTCCAAGAATGTTTCATGTGAATGGACTTGTGCTCTAGTAGGGCAAAGAGACCATGCTGTTATTTCTGTTTCCTTGGGTGGACAATACCAGCCTCCCCCGCCTTCTTCCAAGAGCATGCATTACTTTTATGAGCAAAGCACCCATTAGCATGTTTTACATGTTAGTTACTAAGAAAGACTGTCTTCCTGGAGCTCTGTCTTGATCTCTGGTGTGCTGATTTTCAGCGGGGATGGTTTCAGTGCAATGGCACAATAAACAAGGCATATTTCTTGTTTTAGTTACTGAACTAGTGTTATCAGAAGAAACGCTGACATTTGGTTGGCGCTCTCATTTTCACAGACTCTCTCTATTACACTTTTCTGATAAGAAACCTCAGTAACAGAAATGTACCTCTGAGACTGACAAGAAAACACAAACATCATCAACAGCCTCATTCTCCTCTTACTCCCATTTTACACTGGTGTAGGAGTTACTCCTGATTTGCACCAGCGTATACATAAGGGGAGAATTAGTTCCAACATTTTAAAGTGAACTTTAAGGACTCTGATGTGAGGGATCAGAAGTCACAAGAGGTTCTTGTTTCTCATCCTGAAACAACCGTATACTGTTCTTTTCAGATGCCACAGAGGTAAGCACAGAATAAATACCTAGATAGCTACAATACCCTCGCCCCTGCTCCAAAAAAAGCACAGGACTGTGACTCACATTCTCCACTAATATAATACAACATTGAGGGAATGGGTCTATGTGTTCAAAATCAGTGGAGTAGCAGCTTGTGTTGATGGTGTCCATCATGTGTGTGAGTGTATATGTTAAGGCTGGACACATAATGTAGCAATTGGATGAGATGCAATTTACAGTCAAAAGAACAGGAGTACTTGTGGCACCTTAGAGACTAACAAATTTATTGCATCCGAAGAAGTGGGTTGTAGCCCACGAAAGCTTATGCTCTAATAAATTTGTTAGTCTCTAAGGTGCCACAAGTACTCCTGTTCTTTTTGCGGATACAGACTAACACGGCTGCTACTCTGAAATTTACAGTCAGAGATCCAGATATTTGGACATTCCCGATCTGGACCTTGTTCACCCAAGGCATTGGGAATTACCTTTGATGTCTTTTTGGCAGGGGTGGGAATATGGACCAGGGGCCAGCAAAGCTCTTCATGGCAGGGGACTGCTCCTATTTTCCACTCCGACTATTTGGTCAAGTGACCATTCAATCAGAAGCCACCTGGAAGGGATTACCTGATAAAACTGTTCTCTCCTATCCCAAATCCACAAAATGTGGGGCACAAAGAAACAGTTCCCACAGGCTATACTGTCAAAGAGAGAGCAAGAATGACCCCTACAACACTGCACTGATTTCCTGGGGCCAGGGACACTCCAGCCTTCTTCATGGTATTCCTACCGCTCAGGGCCTCAGGCAGAGATTTATTCTGCTACCACCAAAGGACCTGGGCTGTCTCAGGGCCAAGGTGGTCAATGCAGTGGCACAGTAGCAGGAAAGAACCTCTTCCTTCTATTATTGCTACAGTAATAGGGTCTCACTGCTTCCAGGCACCCCCTACGCACCCTAAAGACCCTTTTCTAGATCTAAGGAGGCAACAGCCTCAGCAGGCTCCCCTAAAGATAGTTGTCTGGGGAAGTTCCATTGAGCAGGGGTCTTTAGACCCCCTGGAGACAAAGGTTGATCTCAAAGCTAGTAGGGGGGAAGTGGGATCCTGGAGTTGGGCAGGGAAGGGAAGCCTGAGAGGGATTGTGGGGAAGGGATGCTGCATTATTTAGATTCTCAAATAAGGGCTGATATTTGAGCTAGTTAGGAAATATCTTTAGATAGGTTGCACATAACTGATATGTGTACCACTGCCCTCTGCTGGAACATAGCTAACCTGCTTATGCCAGATAGGCCCTTCTGCTAGCTGAAGCACTGGAGATGGTACTTGTTTCAGTGACTAAGCAGAGGCTATTGTTTCACATGCCGAGTCAAGATATTGTAACAGGAGAAAACGGGATGGAGATAGGCACAAATCACAGTTGTTTGGTCCCCTGTTTTAATCCCCTCTTCCAAAGAGTATTGTGTGATGAGGTCAATTTGTACTGTGCTTACCTGGAACTCATGTAAGTAGAAGGGAAAATGCCAATTACTTGCATTTAAAAATAGATCCAGAGAACATGTTCTATTTTTTCCCCCTGCTGATTGCCTGGTGGTTTTATGGCACTTATTGCTGAGAAGGAAATCAAAATACCATCACCGATTAGGCATGCAATACTTGTTTTTGTTTGGATAGCAATCTAGAAACAGAATGAGATGCTATCTGGTAGGGAAGAGATATGTACTCCCTATTTTATACCATGTGCAATGCATGCATACCCCATTTCATACAGAAAGGCTTCTGGAACTGAGACGTTAAACTTAATGAACTAACATTCTTCTAGGGAAAATGCTGAGAAAAGTCCAAGGTGCATTAGTCCACAGATCTCTCAATCCCCCCTAAAGGTCAGTGTCCTTAATGTAAGAAATAACAATGAAACAGAATTCACGCCATCCCTGCAGCTCATTATGCAACTTGCCACAATGAAGTAGCCTTGACTTGTTTGAGAAGGAATCCAAATGTTAGTTATTCACATGCCTAAAAATATTTTACAAGCCACATAAGAGGGGATTGCATCTGCAGTAATAGGTAACAACTGTGAAGCAAAGGATGGCAATGAACATGGAGGAGTTAGGAACAGCTGGTGATTCATCTCAAACTTTGACTCTCATGAGAAAAGCATTCTTTATATAGTATAGAACTTTATTTGTGTAAAGTATTGAGTGTCTGCCTAGGGAATGGGATGTTTGGAACAAGATGCTGGGCTACTTGGTTGCACCCTTTGGGTTCAAGTATTTCAGATATTACAAGTGGATGAGTCAGAGACAAAAATTCCTTTCATTTTGAAATTTCCTTTCATTTTGCTTCAGCTTTTTAAGCACATTTGAACAGTTCATTTTTATAGTACAGTAGTAGAGGAATACAAGCAGACAACCACACTTGCTAAAGTTATCTCCAAATCTCCATATGTATTTTAGGGTGAGGAAAATTCTATCAAGGAATTCATAACTTGACAAAAGAGAGACTGATGGACTTTGCAGCCAATGCGTTAGGATTATTAAATTATGCTTTGTTATCTTCTTCACACATGGTAGAAACTTCTATGAATTATTCTCATCGAGATGATTCCTCGTTATAACGTCTGAAAACTCTCGAGGTAGAGGACACTTTGATTACTGATTTCACTACGTATTAACAATATCTCTTCTTCTGAAGAAAATGAACATTCACATATTCCACCCAAAACCAGCCTCCCCAGACTTGAAAGACAACATCAGTCATAAGTTGCTTGTCTTCACTTCCAAAGGCCCTTCACGACCTATCAGAGCACATTCATTATTGAAATGTTGACCACAGCCCCGACTACCCGTAATGCCAACCTCCGTTGCCCACTTGTTTAATTTTCAAATAAGCACCTTTGTGCTTTCTCCCATGCTGTCCCCCATCTTTGGAAGGAGCTCCCTGTAAATATCCACAAAGCTACCTCGTTATCCTCCTTCAAAAAAACCCTTAAAATTCTTCTTTGCTGTGATGCCGACAAAAAACTTGATGACAGTTAGGGCACTGGTCCACTGTTACCACTGTCTGTCATTCTGACTGTCATGCGTGGCCAGAAAGGGTTAAGCATCCTGCAGGATAAATGACCCAAATTCAACCCTTAGAGACATTTTGGTAACAATGTTTGTGTTTTTGTGTGTTTACATATATATTGTTAGAGGTTAACATTGTAATCAAACAGTCCCTGTCTATGCTGTATTCTGTTAATTCAGAGATCAAAAGGAGATCCTAACATATAAATGAACTGCAAAAATAGTGATATCACTTTATTAATCTCCCTTTGAAATGTATAGCAAATCACCTGCGAATGGCGGAAAATAAGCAATTGCCTTATGTTAATCCCTGTAGCTAATTACCGGTGATGCTTAGGAAATAGGTCTACTTCAAAGTCTCCAGGATTGCCTATTGTTCACCTAAGGACTCCGAGCTGTCAAAAGAAGGCCTGGAACTCTATAAAGATGTCTTGGGTCCTGATCCTTTTTATCTCAGATCTGCTTGATGCTTCATGCAGGGGAAGCTTAGGTCGTAAGACTGAGATCTCCAGTCCCACCTGGATCACCCTGGATATGAACATTAGACTATAACCTATGGACTGAAAGAACTCTTTGCAACTACAAAGCTCACCATCTGTACTATGAATCTGATCTCAGAACTGTACTCATGTCTGTATGTATACTGATCTTTTAACCAATACTCTCTCTCTTTTCTTTTTTAATAAATTTTTCTTTTTTAATAAATTTTAGTTTAGTTAATAAGAATTGGCTGTAAGCGTGTATTTTGGTAAGATCTGGAATATTCATTAGCCTGGGAGGTAATGTGTCCAAACCTTTGGGATCGGTAGAACTTTCTTATATGATGAATAAGATTTTCAGTAATCCTCATCATATTTGACTTGGGTGTTTGGGTGGAGGCCTAAGGCTGGGTTGCTTTAAGGGAACTGTGTTGTTGGCTTCTGGGTAACCAGTGAGGTTTTATAGAAGCTGTTTTGTACTGGTTTGGCAAATCTAAGTATTGGAATATCCACCAGCTTTGGGGATTGTCTGACCCATTCTTTGCAGTTCACCCTAATTGAGTAACTTCAGCGTGGCTTCCCGGGACCCCGGACACAGTGACTAATATAATCTCATTATTTCCTTGTACTCCCATCTATCTGTCTGTATCCACCTGCTGTCTCTTGTCTTTTACTTAGACTGTAAGCTCTTCGGGGTGGGGTCTTTTTGTTCTATGCTTATATGGCACCTAGCACAATGGGGTCCTGCACTGGACTAGCGCGTCAAAACACAATGGTAATAATAACACTAAAATAATAAGAGCTGGTTCTCTTTTGTTTCTCAAAACATGCGTGGGGAGTGACCCTAGAAGCCCTCCACATGAGCCACTCCTATTGACTCCAGAGGGGAATTACTCTCCAAAGTCAGTGACTGATCTAGTCAGGTAGGCACAAATCCTGCTCAGGCTCTCTCCTCATGTGCTCACCACTTTGCTACCATAAGCATCCAGTATAATGAAGAGTATAACAGGGAGCAGAGGATGCGTCTCATTCCTGCTATGTACTAGCTCACTGGGGGAGCCTTCCTTTAAGAAACTCAGTTATTCAGGGCTGAATTGGCACTTGCAGCCCACTCTGAGTTAGAAGCCATGAGCGGCCATACTGCCCCAGGAGCAGAAAGTGGTGGAAATCTTATAAGAACATCAGCATAAATTTTACAGGCATGAAACTGCCGGCTGCCTTTCTGAACCAAGCTGCACCTCCATAGTGTTGGAGTGTTGTACATCAATAGCTGAGCACGATGCATTTAGGACTGAATCGTACAAGGTGCTGAACAGGTCCTGAAGGGCTCTGGGGACCCTCAAATCCCACTCAGAAAGACTGGCTTCACTCAGCACCTTACAGGATTAGGCCTCCACAGCACCACCAGCCCTTGGCATGCTTACAATGCATGAAACGGTCCCAGAAATCATCCAGACAATAATGCCGAATTCATCTAGGCTAGCTAGAAATTTTAATTTGCATTATTGTCCTTTCTGTTTAGCAGAATCCCTGAGCAAATTCAGTTGAGCATATTGGAATATATAGCTTCTCTTATTTTTCTTGTCACAAATTCATATTAAGCAGCTGCTGGTTTTATTAATTTATGTATTTTATTAGAATATTGTATTTACATAAGTTGTTCTAATGGCAGTGACATATCAGAAACCAAATGAAATATTTGTTGGCATGACACACAAAATTAATTGTTGCCTAGGGTCTAGTACACAGACAATAGCCGTTAATATGGCTTGTTTGTAATAACAATATTGTACCAATTAAAGTGGGGCTAAGCTACTCAGCTCTGCGAAGCTACTTAGTCGATGCTTGGGGATGTGAGACTTTGCCCTCTACATCATGGGAAAATAACGTCTTATTTTACTAATGCACGCCCTGCAATGGATTTTTTAAAATTTTCTTTAATAAATTGAAAATGTACTAGCTTTCTTGTCCAGTGTTGATTACTTTTGCACCCTTCCTGAATTGGGAACCGAAATCCCCACTCCTATATTCCAGTGCCTCATTTAGCAAGTGCTCTTGAAGACTATTTCTTGCTCTCTTATTCCAAGTAAGCCACAGGTCTGTCCTCCAAAAAAACTTGATAGAATTAGAGATGGACTCAAACCACAGAGTTTAGATCAAAACACTGATAATGCCAGGATGAGGGCTGGAGTCTACTCATTATAAAGATAGGGGCCATTTGCTAAATTTGGATCTGGACATAGTTTTGGATTCCAAACCACACCTCAGTTTGGAGTTGTACATAGCTGGGAATTTGGTTCAGGGCCATCTAATTAAAGCATATAGGATGAAATTCAACTCTGTGCAGAGAAAACAGTACAAGCCCAGTACAGCACTTACATCCTGCTTAAGCTCTATTTTGGAGGGGCTAAGCAGGTCTTAAGCGGCGCATAAGCCTTGTGCAGGTCCTTGGCTAGAGATGAATTTCATCCATAGGACAGGGAATAAATCTCCTCCACTGAAGCTCCTATTGACTCAGTGTACCTGGGATTTAGAAGGTAAGGCTAATGGATCCATGTCTTTACAGATTAACTGTCATGCTGAAATGTGCCCTGCATCAAAATGTGACCTTTTTGCTGTGAAGCATGTGCAAATTGCTGTGAACATATCTTGTGGGCATGTGTACATGTGCATTGGGGAACTGACATCTCAGTGAATCCCCTGACCTTAACCTGCCCTTTGCCCTCAAATTTCAGTGAGTGTTTCCTTTTCTCTCTGTACACTGAATCAGTGCAGGGATTCTGCAATACTATGTGAGACTGAACTGTGGTAGATGGGGGTGAAGCCTCCAGAAAGTCCCTCTCATTCAGATCCCAGGCATTTTTGTCCACCATGGAACCCAGACTTTGTCTGGACTCTGCTGTATGATATAGGTGGTTGGCTTGAGGTGTACAGGAAGGCACATGTTGATGGCTATGGAGATCTCATCAAAATGTGCCCACCCTCCCACAGTTTTCACCCCTGGTCCCACAGAGAGAACATTTTGATGGGCTCCCCAGGCCTGTCAAAATATGCAACCACAGATTACATTGTCTGAAGTTAAGATGGCAGACAGGCATATTTTGAGATGAGACCACCCAGAGTGGAGAGGTTCTTATCTAATCAGTGGCCTGAGGGAAGGATTCTGGGCTGTGTTCTGGATGCTATTGAAAGCACTTTCTACTTTTGCAAACTACTTTTTTACTTCATGAAAATGTGCAAATCTGGACCTTGTGAAGAGGAGATTTTTATGTTCACTCAGAAAGGGTGAAATTAACCCCTGAGCAGAGAGCCTGCACAAGAACTATGTACCACTTAGGCCTATATAAGCCTTCAAAATATGGCTTAAGCAGTGCAGAGGCCTTTGCACTGGGTTGGATTTCACCCCATTGTATGAAAAAGGCATTTCATTTAGATTGTGCTGCATGCGCAATTTCCCATCCAGCTGTATTTACAATATACTCTGGTAGCTGAGTGCAACCAGGATATCTAATGGAACAGGTAACTTTTGTGTCCATCCAGGAGGAATGCACTGCCAGGAGTTATCATATTTACAATATAAAGGGAGACATATTTTACATTTGTCCCAATTAACCTTGTAACGAGATGTATTGGTGTGCTTATTAATGACAGTAATGAGATGCAGACAAGACAATGCATAAAACATCATTGGGATATAAATTAAATTCGAACACTCAGATACCTTTATGCACTGGACATGAAGGGAAATTATTAAGAGGCAATTTCATAAAAAAAGGCTAATGAGAAATAAAATTCAATACTTTTCCTAGCTCATATCCATCAGTGTTAGAAACCTGTTTGACCACTGTCTGAGGAACTGTTCCCATTGATATTACTGTGTAAGCTATCAAATTAATTTTATGATTGTTCTCCTGGAAGGTTTAGTTGCTACAAATAGTTATATGTCCATTATCCTGTGACTATATATTAGTCTACATTTTAATTTGCTTTGGTTTGTATGCATAACTTAAAACTAAAAATGTCTTTTCCTATCGTTAATATAAGCTAATGTAGATATAGAAAGTTTGTTTCTCTTCTGAACCAAATCAAGATCACCTTACTCATGATACTTAAGGTTTTATAGATCAAGATGAAGGTCCCAATCCTTTAAACTGTTTCCTCAATTGGCCTGACTAATTTTGTGCATGTGAGAAGTCACCTGCACAGTAAAAGGTTAACTCACATGCTTGAAATTATACATGCATTTAAGTGCTTTGCTGGATTGTGGCCTAAATCTTTCATTTCTACAGGCCCTCATCTTCATTAGAGTCAATGGCTAACTCCCATGCAACTCTGAAAATGTAGTGTGTACCTCTAAGCGAAATGCAGACTTTAAAATGCTTCTCATGATCAGTGATAACAACAAACTGATTACCATGCTGGGCTTTATAATAGCATTTCACTTTCTTTTCATTTATTAGAATTATAACAAACAGATAAATTACAGACACATACACAAACAGCTATGTAAGCACGGCTGAAATAGTCTGAAAATCACTTTATCAGAGGAGTGATTGGATCTGAATGGATACTGGAAATTATATACAGTACAAGTAATAGCTCATGGCATGACTTATAGTCATCATGAGAGGCAGGAGGCCAAAGAATAGAGCTTCAGATACATAGGAATTGTTCATGTTATTACAATCATACCCAGCAGTGTTATTTATTACGTCTTTAAAATACTAAATGAGCGGAAAGCACAGAAAAAATTGTTTTAAAAATGTTGCTTTATTTTGAACAGCATCGCACACCCATATGTGCTTTCTACAGTTAATGATTAGTGTCTTATACGTACAATATTTTTCCTCTGTTTAATTCCATCAATTAATTTTAACTAAATGCAAATACATGACAGCCTTGATTTTCAGTTAACAGGAATAGAAGCTGTTCAGCACCTCTGAAAATCAGCCTCTAATATTATCACTCATATTACGGTAGCATCTAGAGACCCCCACTGAGACTGAGGTACTATTGTGCTAGGCACTGTACAAATACTTGTAATGGAAAGAAACAGCCATTGCCCCAAACAACCAACCATCTAAAAATATATATATACCTATAAAAGGTGAATAATAGCAGAGCAGAGGAAGGTTATGAACAGTGGTGAATGATCATAGGGTGTGCCACCTTCACTTATACCTGTTGGATTGAAAAAGCACCACACCTACTATCCCAAGCTCAGGCTGGGAATAGAACCGGGGTTTTTTGACTCACAGGTCAGACAGTACCCCATCCACTGAGTCATGCTATATCTCTCTTTTAGGAAGTGAACACCTACAGAGCCTGATTTCCTTGCCAGTTGCAGTGCTATTAAACAGGATTAATGACACTGAAGTCAATAGAATTACACTGGTGTGAACGAGAGCAGATCTAAGACATGCTGAGTGCAAAACTAGTATTTTTCATGAAATCAGTGACGTCCACTCAACATATGCCAGCCTTTAAAGGTAAAATTGTTATTGTTGGGTTCGCTTGTGATTTATGCTGAAGCAAAAACAGAACCAAACTTAACGCTAGTGGTGGCAAGGCCAGGAGTAATAGCAACTGTAATGAACGTGAGACATAACTCCAGGGGAGGAAAGTCTGGTGTCCTCATCTTGAATATTAAATGATCAATACGGTTTTAAATACAGAGGGGAAAGAAAAATTCACAATTCCTGGAGCATGGCTCACCTTGCTGGGCAGAGGCTGCTCTGACATACAATTCCCACAGGTTTTTGTCAAAAACAGATATATAGCTCTATCTGGAACAAGGACAGTGAGCTAGGTCCCCTCCCTACTGCCTTTATGTAACTGTATAGCAAGTAACAAGCAATCTGTTTGCACCTGACATTTTAAGTGCCAGTTGATGTGGGCTACCAGGAATCAAAAGGTATTTTTAAATTTTATTTTCTAATCTAGTTATTTTTTAATCACAGCAGCTAAGTGAACCAAGGAAGAAAACAGAGCTGCTGAACAACAAAAATTAAATTAGTAACTGTGCACCCATTGCCAAGGGCAACATACATTTGACAGAGGATATGATAATGACAGATGAATCCTCACTCCCCGCCTAAATTCTCTCTCTACAAAACAAATGCACAGTGTCTTAGATATTTTCACCCACATTCCAGTCACCTTCCTTCCACAGCAGCTGCTTGGAGCTTTGTCAGTGAAAGCCAACAGAGGTACAGTTTCCTGTCATTAATATAATGGGGTCGCCCCAGTTTTCAGCTGACAGCACTGGGTTTTTATGGCTTCTCATGCCTTTTCTTTCCTGTTCCTCCTTTGTCCTTTTTTTCATTTTTTTTCCCTGGGAATTTTGCTCTCTTCCTCTCTCTGTTTCCCCTGTTACAGTCCCTGGTGCCCACACTTTGATTCCTACACCATCCACATCCCTTTTCTCGTTTGATAGAGTTGGATTGTTGGACTTCTGCTGCAGGCCGTAATGGCAATGAAACAAAGATAATACAATCCCATTTGATTTTGTTCACGGTCTTTCAAACTGCTCCAAACCACTCTACAGTGATGAACAATGCAAAGACAAGTAATAGCATGAGGCAACCCCAGCACAAAAAGCTGGGGTGACCTCATGTTTAAATATTAAAAGGCATGGGCCAGACTGTGACTGGCCCCTAATATGGCAAACAGTGAGGGAAGGAAGCTAAGAACTCCTGCCTATGGAAGGGCAATTCACAATTGAAGTTCCTGCATTTGCAACTTTGGGATATGTGCCCCTGCTGGTGGGGAGCAGGCATGGCACCACAACCGGCCTGCAAACCAGCTGGGAGGTCAGGGGAGAGTCTCAAAGGTGCTATCCCACCTTTGCTCTGGGGTCCTTAACAGTTCATATGACCCCATTTTTGCAGCTCAGATTTGAAATAGAATGGCGAGACGATGAGGTGGAAAGATGCAAGAAGAATATTCCAGCTGCAGAGGAGAAGGCTCTTGTATCAACAGTGTTCAAAGGAAGAGACGAGGTGAGTGTTAGATGAGCAAAGGAGTAACAGAAGGCACAGAAAGCATCAAGGACAGATCAAGTGCAGAGCGGGTTTAAAAGAAAAACAAACAAACAAGAGGGCAGCTATTATACCTAGGAACACAGGAACTGCCAAACTGAATTAGATCAATAGTCCACTGAGTCCAATATCTTTTCTCCAACAGTGGCCAGAGGAAGATTCAAAAAATCCTGAAGTCAGCAGTCACCTGTCCTGCCCACAGGTGAAATACCTCTACCAGCCAAGATTAGTTTATGTCCCAAAACTGGAGGGTCCACACCCTCCAGTTTATGCTAAGGAGCTAAATCAGACCCATATGATCTCTATGATATACCTGAGATCTCCACCAGTCTTGAAAGCAGAAGACCCAATCCTTTTCCTAAGCCCGGGCCTATGCACTGTTGTTGCTATGCCACCAGCTTGGCAACAAGTATTTATTATAGTTACTAATATAGGCCCAAACTCTTCTTGCCTTAGTCACAGAAATAGTGCCATGTGCCTAGATAAAGTGACTAGGGTTGGCACCTGTCCGGCAACTAATTTTTCCCTTTAAGGTAACCAAACACGCACCTAACTGATGCATCAAATACAGCATACGCCACTTACTAATGATTAATAGAAGTTTGGATTGAGCTTTTGGCTTTCTAGGATTATCAGATGCTAATACACAATATTTAGCAGGATGTTCATGAAAGTGCACCCAATATAGAATACATTTTATTCCTTCAAAACCTCATTTTATGTAGAGAGAAGCTTTCCTCTTATTTTCCTTTGCCAGATAAACTCCAGAGCTGGGGAGCTTTTGTAACAAGGGGCTAGCAAACAATATAGAATTTTGGAGTGAAACCACGTTTAGACAGGAGACATGAGTAACAATACTGCATGTGTGGCAGACAATGGAAAGGAGGGATTGCAAACTAATAATGACAGAGCTATTTTATTATTGAATAACCAGCCTCAAATTTTAGAAACATAAGCTCTCCCATTTTCTATTGTTAATTTTAATTAGTATTTTCCCTCTTTCCATATGCTATTTATACACGTGCAAAGAAAATATACAATACATGCAATGTTAGCAATATAAGAGTTCTACTGTGTCTGGATTGGGAAAGGTCCTGGCAATGATTTTAGCTTTTGCAACAGAATATTCTCTTATCAAGAGCTTTTGTAACAGAATATTCTCTTATCAAGAGTTCCTGCTCTGCTTAAAAAATAGTTCCCGATTTTCACACACTGTTATATTCCAAAATGCACTGAGTTGCGAGAAATATATTGAACACTGTGAAAAAATAAATAAGTAAGAGTTTCAGTAAAAAAAAACTGACTTCAGTGGCCTTTGGATCAAACCCTAAACTGGCATTAATGACAGTTTCGACTTCAAATCTCTCCTTAAATTCACTTCTGTGGTGATGCCTGAAAATACATGACAATAGTTAAGAATCTGGAGTGCTGTGACAAATCCTAATGGTCTCACTGTATTCTTGCACTTCTCCTGAATGTCTGTTGTACTCTCCTGTTGTGTCTCAGCATAATTAGACCCCGAACCTGCAGTTCCCTGTGCACAAGGACACGACTGCCCCATACACAGTGAATTGCAGGAACAAGGCCCTTTGGGGCAGGAACCATTTTTTCATTCTGTGTGAACAGTACTTAATCACTGATTGAAGCCTCAACATGCTCCTACAGTACTACTAATAAACGATAATACATTTCCTCCTTCCCTTTCTTGCCTGGAGTCATGCAACTCCGTTTACTGTGAGCAAAACAAATTGAAAAATTGTCCACATACATTTAAATTTGAAAGTAGATTTTCATTTGACTATGGTTACAAGCCTTTTCTGTTCAGTCTCTAGGAATATCCTAACACACAGGTTTACTAGCACAACTACTCACAAAAAGCAAATTATCAACTTGATAGTGGTAAAAAAATTGTTAAATCTGTATTGCTAACCACCAAAATTCAAAAATCATGAGTCAGACCCCAAGAAATCATGAGATCAGCCCCCAAATCATGAGGTTTAAAAAAAACAATTACATGGTATTTTGGTGTGTCTTATGAGTTTTGAACTCCCCCTGCCCACCTGTGTATACTTAAATATGCAATTTATGGTGTGTTGAGCCCTGATCCTGCAATAACCATAGCTGCCGAGTTTTGTGCAGCTCCATGTATGACATTTTTTGCAAATAATTTCTAGATATGACAAGTACATAATTTGCATACTGCCAAAGAAAGGGTCATATAAAAATGATCATATAAAATTTAAGGTCAGTATACCCAAGGAATGGTGGGGGGAGGACATGGAGCGGCACAAAACTTGGCCACTGTGGTGTTAAAGGGTGTGTGGGGAGACGTGAGAAGCCAGGGCAGATTTGTTTGTGGGGTGTCCGTATGGAATGTGGGAGTAGCTGAGGCTGCCAGAGGCACTGGATGAGTGGAAGTGGCAGGAAGAAGCTGGGGGTAGCTAAGGGAAGCTGGGTTTGGGGGTGTATCCAGGGGAGGAAAGATGGAGTAGAAGTCCGCTGAGGGAAGTGGAGCTGGGGACAGCTGAATTTGCAGGGCGGTCCACAGAGAGGTCGATTTCTACCCGCCGATTCAGGCGGGTAGTGTAGACCTAGCCTTCCTCTGTGGACCCCCCTGCAAATTCTGACCCGACTTTTGCAGCTCAGATTTGAAATAGAATGGGGAGGGGCTGAGGACTGGGTGGAAGCTGTGGGCAGCTGGAACCTGTTCAAGAGGGGGTGCTCAGTGAATCGGAGTGAAGGTGGGAGGAAGAGCTGGTTATTGAGTGGAGGAGCCTGGGACCCCTCATGTTCTGTTTCCGCTGCCACATCCCTTTTTCTGCTACTACTGCTTCCACTACCACGGCTTGCTTGCTCTTCCAGGTGCTTTCAACCCACTAGGATCCAGTCGGAGGAGTAGTGAGACAGAGGTCACTTGGGTGCCTGCACAGCAGTTGTCAAAACAGCCTCTGGGACACACAACCTTCAGGCTGGACACACAACCAGCTGGACACACAACCTTCAGGCTGGGCTGCCGCAATGCACAAGGGGTGGTTTGCATGTGTGAACGTCGCACAAGATGCATGACATTTGGAAGGTATGTCAAAGACTTACACAGGTGCTTAGGTTCACACACAGAGTAGTTCCACTGACTTCAATGTCTAACATCCATGTGTCTTTCTGGAATCAAGGGCTTCATTAATAAATCAGCTCTCAATGAACACAAACATTGCTATGTGACAAGTAAATAATCAACATAACAAGAATCATGAATATTTACAATTAACTGGTTGCACACAAGCTGCATGCCTAAACATTTGTCAGTATTTTTATTAAATACTGAATATAAAAGCAAGTTAACCTTTTCAAACAAATATTTTTGGTTCAAAATTTTGACCTTTTGGAAAAGAATTTTTCCAAGATTATCCTTGAATTTTTTAAAAAAAAATATTATATTATTAGGAAAAGTATTTAGCCTATTGTTAGTTCTGTTAACTGCAGTTTGGAGGATATGGTTTTGGTTTTCATTTTTGTAGGCTGTTGCATTGCCAATTTTGATTGGTCCGCTTAGTTCCAGGGTGGATTTTTTTCAAAATTAAAAATTTCAGTTTTGAATGTTTCCAATGACTAGTATAAATATTTTCATTTACATTTTTTCTCACATGAAATTCAGGAAAAAAATTACCAAAAATAATGGAACAAAAATGCTTTTAAATTTGCAGAAATATCCATGATTTAAAAAAAATCAATGAGTTTTAATAAATACAAGAAGAAAAAGAGAAAAAAAATTGTCAAATAAATTATTTGTTGTAGAATATTTGCTCACCTCTACTGTGAAGTGAAATCTAGGTCATGATCCTGCAAACACTTACACATGTGCCCAGCGCAACCAGTCCCAATGAGCTGGTCTTAATGTCTCTAACCCTAAGATAATTAAGTACCATTTTCATCACACAATTGATTAAAATGGCTTGACCCTACTCTTTCTATAGAGTCATTGAGAGATTGAAAGAGAATCAGTGTCTGCAAAGTAATGAACAAGTTGCCTTGCAAATGGAAATAGAGAAAATACAATGTTCCAAAATAGATACAAATTATATTTTCCACTCATATTAGTGTCTTGTCCTAGGATCTAAAAAGCACTTTACAGGTGGCTATTGTTATCTGCAGTTGACAGATGGGTAAACCAAGGCATAGGGGGTTGAATAACTTACCCAGTGTCACATGGGAAGTCTCTGGCAGAGCCTGAAATAGTAGCCAAGGGTGAAATCTTAGCCCCATTGAAATCAATGGGAGTTTTGCCATTTACATCAACGGGACCAGGATTTCACTCCAGATTCCTATGTCTGTGGTTTCAACAGCTAGAGAGTACTGTCATACTGCTCCCCAGCTTCACAATTACAGACCTAAAATTGGTGAGCCTGCCTACCTATGGGTGACTGAAATTAAGACCATGGAAAATACTTTCGTAGAAAAAGTACTGAAAAGATTACAAAAATGTATTGACAATACAACCACGTATAGGCTGTACCCCGGAGGTGAAATTGCAGAACAAACTAAAAACCCATGCTTGCAACATTCCAAAGACTTTGACCAACAATGTTATCTGTTACAGTGTAAACCAATTTCAAACCAATCATCAAACATTAAACAAACCTATGCAGAGTAATTGAACTAATTTGTGGTCCACGTTCATGTGGAAGAGGGGGTGTCAGGTTTACTGCAACATTCATTACTCAAAGGTAATGACTAATGTAGTTTCTGCAGACTATCCCCAAACCTATGTTATACAGAAGACAATTCACAATATTGCCTGCTGTACACACAAGTATATAATTTTATTGTTCAGTTTAAAACACATTAACTAATAGGATATAACAACTCTATCTTTCACGCTGCCAACTTCATAAACAATGCCTAAAGATAGAACAGCCACAAACATCCCTGGAAAGTACTCTTGGTTGGCATTAATTCATTCAGACAACTCCATTGAAGAAAATGTATCTTTTTAACTACCTGCACAGTAAAGAACATATGCTTCATTAATCTTCAACAACGCAACTTGAAAACAAACTACTGCACTCAGAATAATAAGTCCATGACTGTCATTACAAAGATACCAACCTACTACCCATAGGAATTCAGTCACCCAGAAAGCATCCCTTACAGGCAGACACATTTTTCTTGCTTTAAGAACCAGAGATAATAAAAAGGCGCACACATGAAAATGTGCCTAATGAGAAGACACTGAATTCTGGAAGCAGATGTTTCAGAAATGCAGGGATACCCTCTTGTGTATTTGCAGGTAGGGAGAAAGAGAGACTTTCAGATAACTCAATATTCCTAACTTCTTTATGGTTGCCATTTTCAAATGGGCCTAAAGGAGCTGGCCTGTATAATCCCTACTTAAAAACACAGCAAGGAAGAATTAAAAAGAGCAGAAGGACAGAGTAGACCCAGAAGGTCTTGAGTGGAAATCTATAATTCTCATCTAACTTTGTTGATTTCACAAAAAGAAAACAATTGCCAAAATCTTCCACAAAAGCCGATTGATCTGTTATTGACCATAATCAGGAGGGAGTGATCTAATTTGCACTTAAGTAAAAGATATTAGTCACCAAATTATGAAACTGTAGAAACAAGAATTGAAGGTGAAGAGTAATTTCTTCTTGCTATGAACACACTCTTGCAGGCTAAAACTCCACTGCTATGTTTACTGGTCTTGTGAATTGCAAAAGGGGCCTCAATTTAGCCTTGAAAAGAAAATGCTGTGCAAAATGTGCACTTCAGGGGAGAAGTTGGCATCAGTTCCTTTAACTTATTTTTCTTGAGTTAGACCTTGAGTTGGAAAGAAGTTTAATGAGCATTATTTTTCAGTTTTATCATCATTATTATTGGAGGGAAAACTCCAAGATGCTGCAACCATTTCTGGAGATTGAAGTCCTCTGTTTATCCAGAAAATATGGACAGTATGTGCAATTCAGTATTGCGTCTGTCATGTTCTGAAGATCCTTCCTCTGTGAAATTAGCAATATCTGAGGCATCAACTTTTCTGAGCTCTATGGCTCAAACGCCGATTGTTTGCTCTGGAAACACTATTTTTCTCTCCTCCTATCCTGCTTCAATATTGAATATTCAGGGTGGAGTAGGGTTTAGAATCCCAGACTATCACTTCCCACTGTTAGAGTAGCAAAACAAGAAGTGCTCCTTTATTTTTAAATTAAATTTTAGTGTAGATATTGGTTTGTAATAGAACTGGTCAAAAACAGAGAGAAAATAATGGTGAAAATTTCATTTTTGCTTCATATTGTTGTTTATGTCAAAATTTTCTGGCCATCATGGCAAGAACCTGGAGGTAGAAGTAAGTTGACAGGAAGTTCATAAAGAATTGTTTTATTTCTCTTTGCTCCTTCTGAGTTTTGCTTTGAAATCCAAATTCAAATACACCCAAAATTTCAATAGGTGATTTAGTTGAAAATCCAGGGTTTGGACTGGTCACAATCAACCAAACCCATCAAGTTTTGCAAGGTTTAGGTCCCTGGGATAACAACTCAGCTTTTGCAATCTTTCAGCCTGATTTAGGTTATTATTACTTGTATTCCAGTAGTTCCCAGAGGCCCCAATCAGTATCAGGGGCCCATTATGCTGGATGCTGTGAAAACAAATAGTAAGAGACAATCCTTACCTCAAAGAGTTTACAATCTAATTTAACACTAGATGCAACAAGGGTGCCTAGCAGCTATGCAACTGGAGATAATAAGTAAGGAGATAGAGGGTAACAGTGACAGGTCATTATATAGACCCAGTGTGAACATATCTAGATGGTTTTGAGTCATTTACACTTTGTATAATATATTTATTTATTTAATATACGAAATCACTACCTTGCCATTATCTGCTAGTTTCCCATAGCCATCACAGTAGAAGAGGATCTTGAAGAGATATTTGAAGGAGAACAGAGTAGTAGCTTTATGGATCAGTTTGGAGAGTGAGTTCCATACATAAGGGAAGAATGCCTGAAGATTATAGATGGAGAAGTGGAGGTGGGGGCCAATGTGATAAGATACAAGAATGGAGGGACAGAGTTGCAAAGGGCTTTGAAGGTGAAGGTAAGAAGCTAGTATATGAGAAGTGGAGAAGATGGAGCCAGTGGAGGGACTTAGAATAAACATAGAATATCAGGGTTGGAAGGGACCTTAGGAGATCATCTAGTCCAACACCCTGCTCAAAGCAAGACTAATCCCCAACTTTTTTTTTTTGCCCCAGATCCCTAAATGGCCCCCTTGAGGATTGAACTTATAACCCTGTGTTTAGGAGGCCAATGATCAAACCACTGAGCTATCCCTCCCCTCCATGGTAGCTAACATGGTCAGAACAAAATCTAGGAAGATAATTATAGCAACACCATTTTAAATGGATCTGAGAGTGGAAAGGGGGTTTCAGGAAGACCAGAAAGGATAAGGTATCATCGATCAACATAGGAAGCGATCAAGGCCTGGATGAGAGCTATAGGAGTAGGGACTGAAAAAAAGGGCTGCATCTTGCCTTGGAGGAAGAAGACACAGCCTGTATGTGTGCTGCTAGAGAGAGGGAGGGAGGAAGAAGCTAATACCCAAGTTATGGGCATGAGAAAGAGGGAGAATGACTGTGTTCTTAACAATGATAGAGAAGGGGACTGAGAAGGTTTTGGGAGGGAAGACAAGGAATTGAGTTGTGGCCACGGTAAATTGAACTTGTCAGCAAGACATCCAAGAGGATGATTTAAATGAGACTTATCTACCTGGTCTAGTAGATATGTAGGCCTGGTCTACACTAACCCCCCCACTTCGGACTAAGGTACGCAAATTCAGCTACGTTAATAACGTAGCTGAATTTGAAGTACCTTAGTCCGAACTTACCGCGGTCCAGACGCGGCAGGAAGGCTCCCCCGTCGATGCTGCGTACTCCGCTCGCCGAGCTGGAGTACCAGCGTCGACGGCGAGCACTTCCGGGATCGATCCGGGGCACTTCCGGGATCGATCCGGGATCGATTTATCGCGTCTTAACCAGACGCGATAAATCGAACTCAGAACATCGATTGCTTACATCCGGACCCGGATGTAAGTGTAGACGTACCCGTAGAGAACATGGAGTAAACACACTTGTTATATATGTAACCTGCTGTTCATGAGTTCCCAAAGTCCTGATTGTTTCCTATTTTCGGTTCTCAGTTAAAAGTCTATGGTTATGGCAGGCATCATCCACTGGTGCTGTTGCACATAGTCTCCCATGTTATTTTTCTTAGAGTGAGAGCAAGTTTTGATGCTTGAGAAGACATGCTGTGTTGTTGTTAGTTTTGTGTTATGCAAGGTTCTGCATAGAGGCTCCTCACTCTTCGAGGCTGACTGGACCTCGGAGAATTACACGGGCAGCACAGGGAGCCCCTGAGGTGGAATGGGAAAGAGGAAGAGAAGAAAAAGGTTCTCTGAGTCACCCTTAGTTAGCCTTTGCTTGGAGAGGCATAGGGAGAATTAATGAAATATGAGCCTTTGAGGGTGGCAATGAAGGGGAGCATATTGGGGGGGGGGGGGGGGGGTGTGACAGAAAGGATCACAGAAGACCACACAGAGAAAGAATACAAAAACACATAGCCTTTCAAAACTACTGAAAGGTGAGATTCTGATATGGGGTAGAAAGAGAAAAAGCAAGCATTGATATACAAGGGAACATCAATATTGATGGATTTTTTTTAAAACTCTCCCATTTTAAAGACTGTTTTTAAAAGCATTTTAAAAAAATCTCTCAAGTATTTTTTAAAACTATGATTTCTATTATTATTCCCCATATCCATATATTACCATATCATTTAGCACAGAATAAACACCCATCAATTTAATTATACAGCAAAAGACAGGTGGTTGTTGTTTTCTTTGATGATGATGCACAGTAACAATAAACAGGCCTGTTATTTTGAAATTAGCATATCGGTTATTTCTTTGATGATACAACACCTGTGGTTAGAGTGCATGTTAAACCTAAGAAAATACCTTCTGGAAACATCTCTACAGACCTAAGATTTCAAATTTAGAACAACAAAAGCTCCACTCCAATCCCCTGTTATTAGAAGGAACAGCAATTAATTATTAAAAAAGGAACCAAAACATTACCATCAATCCTGCTGACAAGGGGTGCTGTTGGTTACAGTGGACAGAGACAATTATGCACATATCACAGGGCTACAGACAACTTCTGAATTACAATTACTCCAAGAAACTCACTGCAAACATCACACATGAATGTAACTGAAAAACATTATCAGAACCAGCTTAAATCATATGTTGCACTACAATTAGGGGGGGAAAGCCAGGCACCAACTTGAAAAATTACTCACCCAAGCACTTTTTATATGTCACAAAACTCCGTCATTCTGGAAACGGTGCAAAAAAAAATTCCAATACTGCACTGGGCCATGGTACATTAAGTGAGAAAGTATCTGGGCTGATTGGAGGGATTTTTCAGGTGCTTAGTTCAAGAAATGCAGATTCTCTTTTCTTGAAGAGATTAATCACTTCAGTGTTGGTAATATATGCTATAAGAGATGGTTAAACAGGACCTTGCAAGATGCACTGCAAATAGAACAAATTCCAACACAGAGATTAATGTTCCCTGCTTGCCCATCACATATGGCTTCCATGGCATTGGCAGTGGGAAGAATTCGTTCACAAACTAATTCCATTACAGAATGCTCACAGGAAGAAGAAGAAAAGGTCCTAAGGAAAAAAGAAAACTGATAGGAAAAGGAGAATATAAATAAACTGGAGAAGATTAGTGAGTGGGTTAAACCAGTATCCTTGGATCCTGACACTGAACTGAGAAGGTACCTGGATGCAGGACTGCATCTGAGTGCAATGCAGAGCCAACTGGGGCTGGATGCCCCCATGATGGGTTCAGACTGTTTCCAACTGGAGGAAGATCAAGGACTCAAGAGTGGACAAAAGACATTGTCCATCAAGGAGACCTGAGAGGAACTCATCTGGGGCTTTGTTATCCTTAACTAAACCTTGGATAAAATGAACAATGAGCAAAGGAGAATCTGCAAGTAGAGTAGAAGGGGAGGGAGAAAGAAATGTGGAGAATGAGATTAGAAGGAAAGGGGGAAAGGAACTAGCAGGGAGAAGATAAATGAGCAGATTTCTCCTCCCTCAAGTATTTCCTTCCCCCTAATCTTATTCCCCTCATTTTCATGAATATATATCCATACAGAGTGGGAAAGAAACCCTCCTAATCTCAGTAAAAAACAGTAATAAAATTAGAAAGAATTTCTCAAGCCCAGTCCAATTCTTCCAGAGGATTCAAAGCATTTTACAAACATTCAGTGATTAATACTCTTCTCCTGAGCTCCCATTGACAAGAATTGGAGAGTCACACATTTTAAGGAAGTAGAGTATTGGAGCAGAGTTTTGCCACGTGGACCTGATATGCCTTTGGTAATTCATGATTTCATATATCCATTCCTCCCTCTCCCCAAACACCTGCTAATCAAGATCTCCAAGCCAATCAGAACCTGAGCCAGCAAAGAAGGAATCACTTAAGAACCACCAGTTACATATGCAGGGAAGACTATAGCTACCATCCAGTGCTAAAATATGGAGATACTAACAACTGAGAATTAGAGCGAGATCGTGCCAGTCCAATTCCAACAATCCATTTAGGTCACCATTTACTAATATTTCCTGTCTGATGACTTCCATTTGCAATATAACTTGGGTTGTCAATTATAGTATGCTTCAACATAACGGGCCAGATTCCACTGAAATCAGTAGAACTACACTCATTTATATCAGTTGAAGATCTAGCCCATTATCATTCAGAAATCTCTCTCTCCCCCCGCCCTGAGCTGTATGTGTCAATGAGCCCACAGACCTATAGAACTTACATTTCACTCTTTCACTAAATTGTTTAGAATAGCTAACACAAAAAGGACATCCAGAACAGCCTAAAAGTAGAAAGGCCATGACAGATTATCTGAACATCACTTAGCATCTCTGCTATAACCCCCTCTAGCCACGTTCTCCTTCTTCCAGAGAAAACATCTATAATATGTAATGATTTAGAATTAATATCTTGATTCCCTAGATCCTTTAATGAATTCAAATACACCTAGGGAATCTAACCAAGACATCTGTTCATGAATAGTGAGAATTATTACCAAGTCCTCATTGAGAAGGCAAGATGCCATATCTTCCCAAAGCATCTCCCAACTGAGAAATCAACTGTCTCATAGCTGAAGTTCCCAGTGTCAATGTTTTTCAGCATTATGCCTTTTGGGGTTGCTTGCTAACAAGATCCCCCTCCCTAACTTATTACATCCCCCTGAAAGGAGGAAATAGAACCCAGCAAATTGGATTGTGTGCACACTACCTTTATCATATAAACTGGTGACGGCCTCAATTAATAATAATTACTTCTCCGAAGTTTCACAGATCCCTTTTTAATCATCTCTGGGCTTAACTGGTTTACCCCCAAACTCCTCTGTCTGCCAAAAAATTAACATGTCATTAGACAAATCCTAACCTACTCCCTATTCTCCAATATCCAGCCCATCTGGAAATATTATTCCTCATCAAATGTCAAGTTTGCACAATACAATGGAAAACACTTATATATGTATATAAAAAAGAAAGAATGTGTACACATATGTAGATATGTTTTATATTAAACATATTAAACACACCCACATTCCCACCCACCCCTCAACACTCAGCTAAAGATGTCAGTATCTTCACTGGTTACCATTTTACCTCATCTTCATTCTTCTCAATTCTTCTCTCTCCCTACTCCAAGCACCCGGCAGAGATTAATTTACCTCTACTGTCAGAAATGTAAACCATCAGCAGCCTGTTATATTGAAGAGGTTAAATGAAACTTTTGACAAGACTTGTGTTTAAAATCCATCTTTAGCTGATGACATGTCATCCACTAGAAGATGTGCAATCAGGATAGCAGACCTGAGAGTCTGAAAAGTCAGAGAATGTGAAGTTCTACTAGAGAATTTTTTGGTTGTAAAATATATTTTCTATTTTTGGTTGAAAGTGTGACTGTGGTCTGAACAGTGACTGTGTAAAAATGGCACCTTCCTACTCCAAAGATCTGCTCCCTGTGCGGATTCAGAGACATTTTTATTACTGTTCTCAGAAAAACTATGGAGCAGATCCTCAGCTGACTTAACCAGTGTATGCAGATTTACACCAGCTAAGGATCTGGCTTATAGGGTTTTTCATTATTATTACTTTTTATTTATGTTAGCATTGAAGAACATGTAGTCCTGGGAGGGAGGGAGATTAACACAGTCATGTGGCTGGTAGAACCATTTTTTAAAAAAAGCAAAACATTAGAATAATCTTTTCCTCTAAATTTTTTGAAAATTTTTCACTAGCTCTAGTTTTGGAGCCATCAGCAGCAACGAGTCGCACACAGAGGCATAAGTGGTTGCAAAAGAGGTAAGTGTCTTAATAATAATCATATAGTCACATACAGTCACATTACCTCCAGGTATAGTGAACACTACAGTATTATCTCTTTAGGTGGCTACCAGCATTGATGCTATTCTGGCCACATATCAATAGAACTTTTTGCTAAATTCCCTTTGCAGCCTTGCTACCTTAAAGTGTACGTCTCAATTGCACCTTATATGTACCCTTATTACCATCACTTCTCAGACTAGAGCTAGAATTTCACTCTGTGTTGCACAGAGATTCCACATTCCTTCCAAGTAGCATCTTTCCCTTTGAAGCATATTTTAAGGGTGTTCACATTTAAAATCATTGCTTGAAATCATACACTTATTTTGTTATGTTCGGCGCTTTTTTTACGCTGTAAGGACGTGTTTTGGTCTCCTCCATATCACTTTTGTTTCCCATTAAATGTATTTGATTAAAATATATTATCAGGCGTATTATTCTCCAGTTTCTACCTTTTGTTACCTGAGCAGGATTGATTAAATCAGCATGATGGCAAGCGAACAGTGTTTAAGACTCAGCGTGACCAATTTTTATAAAGGATGCCAGAGGGGTGCAACTTTATTTGGTTCAGTCATTAGTGCGTTTTCCATTAAGGAATTCTAAATCAAGAGAGTAAACATATCCCAGATCAGTTTGTCTGTCAATATTGTGTTAATTTTACCTGGCACTTCTGATTAACCAGAGAACTTTAGATTGCAGCCGTGCCAGTATTAGGTGCTCCAAGGTAATTTTGACAGCTTTGTTGTAACTTGCAGCACAGTTACAATAATAATACCTTAATAATAATAATACCTTACATTTATACAGCACTTTTTATCCAGAGCTACCCCAAGGCGCTTCACTGACTATATATAGGCTTTACTTCACCCACCACCGATTGCAGCCACCTCGGGAGTGGAACAGAACAGCCTTTCTGTTTTCATCTCTGTACACCAGCTTTTGGGAGGTGGAGAAAAAAGAAAAGATATTCCCCTGTAATTTCAGGTGAAGGAATTAAGTATACTAAAGGCCAATATTCAAGATAGGTTTTAGCCAAGACATCACTCCTCTGTGCTGGTCAAAATTTCTATATGGTGTTGGATGAGTGTAAGTGGCCAGGGATACGTTTTTTATATAGAAAGACAGAGTTGTGTACTCTCTTAAAGATGTTTCTACCTGCAGCAAATTGATGTGAAGTGAGAGTAGTGCCCAAAGGGCTGAATTTCACCACAATAACTTGTCCTAGAGGTAAGTGTGAGTGTATCTTTTCCATAATGTCACTTCACACAAGGCATTTCACATTCATACATGAGATTTTTATTCAGACACACACACACACACACACACAAATGCTCCCAGGCTGATTCATTCACATACTACTGATACAGCTTTTGGTAGGTTGCAGGTTCGTACATGTCACGCACATTCCTGTGTGCCTCAACTCATGCAATTCTAATTTGTCCATGCATGTTCACAGAAATTTTCATGACCTTCACACTCGCACAAGATACTGGGATTCCTGTCCTGTGCTTGCCTCTAGCCTGTATTCACTGACAGATGATAGGGAGCTTTCACCTGCTTCCCAGAACTCACAAAAATATTTGCTTTCTGCATGCAAACACCAGCTTTTGTGATGTTAGAAGTAGTGTTTCCACATATGCTCTCTCCCTCCAATCAGAGCCTTTACAGGACTACTTGCTATCATGGCCAGAGCACATGCCTGATAGTTGGCTGCCTACAGGAGCCTGAAACCCACTTCTCTGAACTAATATCCATCAACAGTTTAACAAGGTGTCTCCCTCCATTCTTGACTAGCATCCAGGACATACCTGCGGGCCCCTATACCCGCTTGGAAAGTTCCTATCTACATAGGTATTTACATGGCCCTCATCACCATATTGTCATAGCCCCTTGTACTCCTTCCCCGCCCCCACCTCCCATCCAGAAATTCTCAAACTTTCTGCAGTCTGAAGCATCCCAGCATCTTTATGCATCAGGTCATGCAAAAATTCAGGCATCGGACCTAGAAGATCTCCCATATTTTCTGGAAGTCTATTCTTGATGACACAGGTCTGTGCAATAGGTCAATGAGGCTAGACAGAGATGGAGACCCAAGGCAAATAGCTCTTTACCCATGGCACATTCACACTATGATTTAAATTACCTGAAACTGATGCTTTGCAATGTGTGAAACTTTATGAAACTTAGGGTCCATCTCCTACACTAAGCAAGTCAGAGGCCCAGTTACAACACATGTAACTATGTGTAATTGGGAGAAACAGTATGGTCCATTTGTAGGGGAGTGACTGGGACTCGGGTGGCCTGGATTCCATTCCTGGCTCTACTTCTGTTGCAAATTGCTAGAGTTCTCTGTGCCTCTGTTTCTCCATTCTTAGAAGGTCTTGTTGATGTAGATCATAAAGTCTCTGGGGCGGGGCTGACTATGGGGAACTACGGACCTGTCAGCCTCACCTCAGTGCCTGGAAAAATTATGTAACAGATCCTCAAGGAATCCATTTTGAAGCACTTGGAGGAGAGGAAGGTGATCAAGAACAGTCAACATGGATTCACCAAGGGCAAGTCATGCCTGACCAACCTGATTGCCTTCTATGATGAGATAACTGGCTCTGTGGGTATGGGGAAAGTGGTGGACATGATATATCTTGACTTTAGCAAAGATTTTGATATGGTCTCCCACAGTATTCTTGCCAGCAAGTTAAAAAAGTATGGATTGGATGAATGGACTATAAGGTGGATAGAAAGCTGACTAGATCGTCAGGCTCAACAGGTAGTGATCAACAGCTCCTATCAACTGTCTAGTTGGCAGCCAGTATCAAGCGGAGTGCCCTAAGAGTTGGTCCTGGGGCTGATTTTGTTCAACATCTTAATTAATGATCTGGATGATGGCAGGGACTGCACCCTTGGCAAGTTCACGGATGACACTAAGCTGGGGGGAGAGGTAGATATGTTGGAAGGTAGGGATAGGGTCCAGAGTGACCTAGACAAATTGGAGGATTGGGCCAAAAGAAATCTGATGAGGTTCAACAAGGACAAGTGCAGAGTCCTGAATTTAGGATGGAAGAATACTATGCACTGCTACAGGCGGGGGACCGACTGGCTAAGCGGCAGTTCTCCAAAAAAGGACCTGGGGATTACAGTGGATGAGAAGCTGGATATGAGTCAACAGTGTGTCCTTGTTGCCAAGAAGGCTAACGGCATATTGGGCTGCATTAGTAGGAGCATTGCCAGCAGATTGAGGGAAGTGATTATTCCCCTCTATTCGGCAGTATTGCGTCCAGTTTTGGGGCCCCCACTACAGAAAGGATGTGGACAAATTGGAGAGAGTCCAGCGGAGGGCAACGAAAATGATTAGGGGGCTGGGGCACATACCTTACGAGGTGAGGCTGAGGGAACTGGGCTTATTTAGTCTACAGAAGAGAAGAGTGAAGGGGGGATTTGATAGCAGCCTTCAACTCCCTGAAGGGGGGTTCCAAAGATGGAACGAGGCTGTTCTAAGTGGTGGCAGATGACAGAACAAGAAGCAATGGTCTCAAGTTGCAGTGGGGGAGGTCTAGGTTGGATATTAGGAAACACTATTTCACTAGGAGGGTGGCAAAGCACTGGAATGGGTTACCTAGGGAGGCGGTGGAATCTCCATCCTTAGAGGTTTTTAAGGTCCAGCTTGACAAAGGCCTGGCTGGGATGATTTAGTTGGGGTCGGTCCTGCTTTGAGCAGGGGATTGGACTAGATGACCTCCTGAGGTCTCTTCCAACCCTAATCTTCTATGATACAGTACCTAGCACAATGGGGTCCTGATTTTGGTTGGAGTCTCTAGGCACTTCAGTAATAAAAACAAGTAAATATTAGTAAATTAAGGATCATCACATAGATTCTGTCTACACTACAAATTGTAACCATGCTGCAACTGGGTTCCCTGACTCTTTGGATTGTAGATAGGCCCTAAGAAAAGGGCAATAGGAAGAAAAGAGGGTATGCAGCATCTATGTCTCTGATGTTTGTATCCTGTAACATACCACTTCCTCCCCCATCCACCCCAAGTGCCTGTCTAATTCTCTTTTAATAAGTAGTTTTTAAGCCGCTAATGCTGTCTCTGGGAGTCATGCTCTAAAAAGTTGTTTCCTCAGAGTTTCTTTGGTGTCATCCTTTCTTAACCGTAGATACCGCCAGTAACTCACGTAGATACAACTGCAAGGATTATTGCTGTTACTGAATATCAAATGCAAGAGACAGCAAGATGAGCCATCATGCCAAAACTGTTCAAGAAGAAATTGTTTGGCCTAAGCACTTTGGTCCAAGTTTATCCCTTGTGCAACTCCAGTGAAATAAATGGAGTTGCAACAAGGAAGAATTTGGCCTTTTATGTTTGCCTTGAACCTGAGAATGACAAACTCAAGCTGTCATTTCCCATAGTCAAGACACATGCAATTAGATAACTTCAACAATAATACAGTTGAGAGACAAGGTGGGTGAGGTAATGTCTTTTTTACCTTTTTTTATACAAATAAAAGATATTACCTCACGCACCTTGTCTCTCTAATATCCTGGGACCAACACAGCTACAACACTATTGCATACAATATCACAGTTGATAGGAGTCTGCTTAAATTTCTATAGTCATTATACCACTTAGAGTATAATCCCCATGTGATTGTTATGACAATTAACCCATGAATGGCCTGGCAGAACAGAACCATAAGCAAGTATCTACACACCGTACTCCAATTAGCCTCGCCGCTAACAGTGTTTGTCTATTATCACACGAGAGCTTTGTTCACTTTGGTGTCATTAAGAAAATGGTTAAGGGGTAGCCACTAGACAACAGTTGCCTGCTGCTTGTGCCACAAAACTACAAACATGTGGGGCAATTTATGTAAATGCTTTATAAATAATGACCCAGAAGTGACATAGGAAGGTCAATGCTATTTTCAGACGTGGCATGGCCTATAAGATTAACTCTTAACGCAAAGCGGCATTGTGCTGGAAGGTAATTTTAAACTGGCACTGATTTGAGGTGCAATTTGAAATTCATGACAGCCTATGTAAATGTGCTTATGACACTGAACAGACACACAGTATAGATGATGTGTGACATCTTAAGAGCATGTAGATTTTTTTTTTATACAATATCTTCCTTTTGGATATCATGGATGTATTCTGCTCTCAGGTTACTCTGGATTACATCTTTGGCCTCTGTGGAGTTAATAATGTTCCCAATGTAAATGTAACAGAGGAAGGAAGTTTTAAGGGCCAAGGATGCTGATCATTCGGTTTCAGTGCGAGTGTTAGACAGTTCCATCACTTTACTTATCGGGGTGGGAAATACAAAAGAGGAAAAAAGAAAATGGAATGAAAGGAGAGGAGGAGTTGGGAGAACATAGGAGAAGGAAAAAAGTGAAGGGACATTAATGCCTGTTTATTTTTCTCATAACCACTTTCTTAATCCTCTTCTCTACCTCTTCCCAGTCCCCTGTGCAAGATAAGAACTATCAGACACAAATGGGGACATGCGGATAATTTTGCTGCTCCTTTTTCAATGCACATTTATTCTTTAACTCCACAGGACCTTACGAATATCAAGGGAAAACAGTAGTCAGTAATAAGATAGGTTTATATACTGCCATCCTCCTAAAAGAGAGTGTGCTGACACTTTACGAAAACCCCAAAGGGGTTAATCTGCAGTTAGTTATAGGAAGAAGCTCTCTCATGAGTGGGATAAATATGACTAATGTGCATTTACCAGAGGCAGTTAAAAAAACAAAAGTAGAAAAACATGTATCCCTTTCACACAATAGACCCATTATTATTTCTACATATTTTGGTATCATTTGCAAATTAGGAAAATCATGATGCTTATATTTTTTCAATCATAGTTACAAACAGAAATTCGACTGTGTTGAGTCAAAAACTGTCCCCTTGCTTCAGCTATATTATGTCCAGTAGATAAATCTAATCTGGAGCTTTTTTCCCTCCCTCCACCTCATTTAGCAATGAGTATATCTTTTGGATGAATTAGAGAAGTCCTTTCATTCAGTAAAAGTCCATCGTTTTCAGTTCGTCCATTATGTATAATTGTTGTCTTTGACTCACACAGATGCTGGCTATTTTTCATGGTTAATTAAATCAACATTTCTCCACTGTATTTAAATGTATTTAGCTCAGTTTTAACACCCTGTGTTTTATACCTGGTCTATTGTACATTTATACTCTGTAATAAGCTTGCCCACATTAATCATTAAGTTAGCCCTTGAATACCCACTTTGTTTTTTTTTTTGAACTAAGTGCATAATTCAGCAATTCCAGCAGAGGGCAGTCAAGCAAGAATAATCACTTCTGCTTAAGCCTAGAAACTATAATGTTGTTTCCTCATATTTTTCAAATCAAATTAATGTCCTAATGCTCTTTTTTTGACAAATGTATCTTTGGCAGTCCAGCTCACTACACACACAGCTTACTATCTAAATCTGAATAGGAGTCACTGTATTTCCAAAACAACAAGGAGTCTGGTGGCACCTTAAAGACTATAACAGACAAGGTATTTATAAAACATTTCTATATTAAGAACTAGAGTCACAGATTCAGTGTTAACAACTGATGTTTGTATAACCTTCCTGCCCTCTTTATTCCTCAATATAAATAGGTTTTATATAAATAAACCTTCAAATAAAAGATTGAAACAAATTGACCCATCTAGCAGTTATCTCCAGATTTAAAAAAATCTTACACCAAAATTTTTGCAACAAGAAAAGAATTGCCAATTAAATATGCTTTTTCTCCTGTTTGAATTTAAGTCCCGAATCCTGCAAACACTACTGTACATGAGTACCTTTACTCCTGTGAATTGTCCTATTAATATTACTTATGTGTGTAAGTGTCTGCCGGGGTTGGGTCCCAAATAATTTTTAAAAATGCAAATAAAAGTGGATTATATAGAGCTAAATTTTACCCATCAGTATGGGAAATGTGTGTAATATTTAGATGATCTGTTGTTTTAATTTTCTCTTTGAGCAGACCGAGAGAAAACTCAGCCAATTTAGCCCCAAAACAGAAAATTATAGTGATAAGACTGGAAGGGTCTCTTTAATGAAGCTAATGTGAATTTTAAGCTTACGTGGGATAGACACTACATTGGACATTCTGCAATAGCTCCCCACTTCCCAAACAGATATTTGTCGACTTTACTTTAAACAGATATTTGTCGACATGGGTTTCTTTGCATGAAACATTAAAGCGGACTGATTTTTATAAAATGTTGAGCATCCACCCTCTGACTATCAGGCCTCTTTTACAATGTCTCAAACTGAGCAACCAAAATCACTAGCTACCTTTGGAACTCATGACCAACGTAATTTCTACAAGCAGCATGACTGACTATATCGTCACCATGATTTGCAATTGTTCACCAATAGCAAAGACCAGGTGAGGGAAGATGGGTTGTCAGTTTTGTGAACGGTGCAGAACATTTTTTCGTACCTCTGAGGTCATGGATGTGATTCTAATCTCACTCACCAGCAGACTTTGATGGAATTTACATCAGCATAAGTGAGATCGGAATCAGACTTGTAATAGCATCCTGATATTTAACTTTATTCGGTCTGGCCCCTGCCCATCCATTCTCGCAGTATTTCCACCAGTTCTGCGTATACTCTTAATTTCACTGGAACGCAGCTATTGAATTTGTTCACAGCTCCCCAAGGGAATGAGTTTTTCTGGTGTCTGGGTTTATGGCTATCTTAGCCTAGCAATCAGATTTCTCCTTGAGGAAGGAGCAGCTTTTTTGTTCTACCAAACAAGTTTCCTGGCTCCAAGTGAATTCTGCTTCATGGCACAAATGAGTGCCTCCTCCTTATCCCAGGAAGACTTAACCTTAAATTCTGCTTTAGAGATCAAACTTTGTAGAACAACTACATTGAATTATAGAGTTAGAAAGCTGTTCTAAACCATGTGGGGACTCCCCCTAAGCCAAGGGTCTTCTGTGGTGGTGAGATCCACTAGCTTTGCATCCGAAGAAGTGGGCTGTAGCCCACGAAAGCTTATGCTCAAATAAATGTGTTAGTCTCTAAGGTGCCACAAGTACTCCTGTTCTGTTTGCGGATACAGACTAACACGGCTGCTACTCTGAAACCTAGCTTTATACTGTATGAAGAGGCCCACGGTTTTGATTCAGGCCCATCCTTCTATATTAACTTTTTATAGAAACCTGTAAACAACATACAAAGCTACTGTACAAAGGATGCTTTTATAGCAATGGTAATTATCAGTCCAAGGCTAGTTTTTAAAACCTGCTCCTGAAGTGCTGGGAACATTAAACAATTATTTATGAACACTTGAAACATTAGCTGTTCCACTTGAAACCATTGGCAGGACTTTAATAACAGCCCCAGCAACCCCGTGGAAGTAACACCAAGGACTCTCCCTCTAGTCTCAACCCCTTTATTTATTTTTTTTATGCTCCCATGGCTGTGCCTCAGAATGCTACGGTTAAAAGAAAACCCCAGCACTCACCTGTGTATGTTTTTCTTTCGAACCCTCTGCTGAGGCTTTCTATTCCCTTCTTGACTGTTCTGCTTGCCTTTGCTTTCCCCCATGCTTCTTTCTAAATAGAGCTGCTCCTGTATAATGCTCAGCTGGGGTGCTGCCTTCCCACCCTCACAGGACTCAGACAGATTTGCACATCAAGGCGGCTAATTGACACCAGGTTAAATAGGTTTCCTAATCAGGACTACAAACTCTTTGATAAACCAAACCCCACCCCCCACACACATTGGTTTTATTTATTTTTTAAAAACATAATCTTTCTGTACAGAGAGGGAAAGGGGAGTTCAATGACAGAGACCATTCAATGATGCCAGACGAGGGGACAGGCTGTTTTA
Source organism: Terrapene triunguis (assembly GCF_002925995.2). Taxonomy (NCBI): domain Eukaryota; kingdom Metazoa; phylum Chordata; order Testudines; family Emydidae; genus Terrapene; species Terrapene triunguis. The sequence continues at coordinate 8,095,219 of NW_020664440.1, read as the reverse complement.
ACTCACATTTAGTAGGTAGATCTTTTCTTCCAGAGGACTAGAGATGGTTATGATGATATATTTTTTAATTACAGTATCTAGAAGCCCCAATCGAGATCAGGAACCCACTGCACTGAGCACTGTATAAAAACATGGTCCCTGTTCTGAAGAGACTACAGAGGAAGGAACAGTTATCCCCCGGTACAGCTGGGGAGCTGAAGGACAGAGCGAGTAGGGGCTAGATTCACAGTAGGGGACTTGGGCTGAACAGATTTTGACTTTGGGGACAGGAAAACATTTCAATATCTTAAAAATTCTCCTACAAAGGGAGAACCATTTCCTACCTCTCTAATAGGCATTTGCTGGGGAGAAAGATGTTTTGTTGTTTATGTCAGAAATTCTCCTAACTATGGGAGGAAGAAAGCCAAGCAACAGGCACTTGGGGAGAGAATACTAGTAAAGAACCAAGCCCAGTGAAAGGTAACGTTCAACCAGGTCTGTAAAGAAAAGCACTCAGGACTGTGTTTAAAAAATACGTGTGAGAGAAAAAGTAGAGAGAGTCTGGAAGACATGAATGCCTAAGGAAATGCACATTGGAGGAATCTGTGAGTAAACAGGCATATGACTGCCGGAGAGACCGTACACACAGAATTTCCCAATTTTCAAATCATGCATCTTTGTTGTTCTTAAAATAATAAATTAGAAATATTCCTAGATTTACACATGGGGAAACATCACACACGCAGTGCTACCACTTGTTCAGACAATGGCCTCACTCCTACAAGCGCACTCATTCAAATGGACCTCTGTGCCTGCGCAGAACCCCATGGAAATCTTACCACTCATTTCAGTGGGAAGAAAATTAAGCCAATTCTAAGAGCTTTGGAAAATCCCACCCTAAAAGTCCCATGAAGGAAAATGATAAGGCCTACTGTTGTTTGAGGCTTATACAAAGGTACGCACATTAATTATCATGCACCCTGTAGCCTATTTTAAGATGGCTGTTAACTTGCAAGAGTTACAATGGCAAAACAGTGTAAAAATATTTTATTATATTCAGTGATATTGCTAAGAGCAAGAGAGAAAGACGCATTTGAAAGTGGCTCGCAGTCATTTATATACCTCCTGCCTCCATGCTAGCCATTTTTACTTGCAATAACCATGCATCAGTACCTTCGTTGCATTACCTTATAACTCCCTTTTTCTTTTATGGTCCTTTGTGGACACATTTTCACCTGCTTAAATCTCTACATACCTACAAGGAAAAATATGTGACAGATTCACATGAGTACTCTGCACTGTAATAAATATAACAGAGACACACAAATGTCATCACAGCCCTCAAACAAAGTTTCACTAGCTCCTTCTACAAAGACACATGTGGCTTGCTGGAAATGCGTTAGGCAGGCTGAGAAAGCCTATGGATCCAAAGCTTGTTACTCAGACTGTGATACCTTATTTGAAGGATTGTCCCTCCCTTCATTTGGCTGTTTGGTGTTATGCTGCTTATTTCCCTAAGGAGATGTAAAACCCAGTTTGCTTTTTTTGAAAATGCGAGAGAGCTTAATTTTCTCACTGCAACTCTGGCGTTGAACCATTGTTTTTAGAAGGCTGCCAGCAACTGAGTTAAGCAAGTATCTGAGATTTTACCAAATTAAGAAATGAGTCACCCAAAAAGGTTGTCCATTCTTCTAGCGTTTGAAGTGCTTGCTGAGCCATCTGATAGCAGCTTCATCAGCAGAATGAGGGGCCCTATGAAATCTAGTCAGTTAACACTCATCGAAAATATCCGCCATTGACTGACGGAGGCCACATTGACAAATAGGTCGTCGCGCAGATCCCATGCGTAGAGGTCGGCTGCGCATATTCCTTGGCCAGTTTGGAACCTATTCAGCAGAGTCCAAAAGTGATGTGGCAGGTCAAATCTTGGTGGTTGAATGGTCGGATCAGTGACAAGGAAACCATGCCAAACATCTTCAGCCTACCACTCACTGCATCATAGGGTTGGTGCTGACAGATTCCTATCTGGCAGTTGAGGCCACAATGGATGCCTTAAGGTAACGCATGCTCTGAGGTGACTGAAAATGTCCATGTACAATGGGAGACCTGGATTGGCAAGTAGTTTTTCCACCAGTTTGGCTGTAGATTCTATGCAATGAATGTATGGAGGGGCTATGTTGCTCAGAACTGGTAGCCATGGGATAGCAGTGGGGCGCAGGGTGCCTGTGCTGATACGCATGGTTGAGTTCAATTTGATGTTAACCAATTTAGTGTGAGGTGAACGACACCACATAGGGGTACAGTATTCTGCTGAGGAATAGCACAACGCCAGATGTGTGAAGGCATCCAAGAGTTTGTCCGTGAATCATGATTACAGATTACAAATATCACAAGCCTTATGCCATTCACAACACCTGCACTGGTAACCAAAATAGATTAGGGGAAAGTTGAAACTAGCTCCTAGAATGCATATCAAATTTGGCTGAGTCAGAGAAATTTTGCTTGTTACTGAATCACTTTAACTAGTTTTAGTCTTGACTCAAACCAGAAGGAACTCTTTTGGTTGAATTACAATGGAAATCTCTCTTCTCCTGGGACTCTGTATCCAGCTGGTGGAAATACTGTGAAAATGGATGTAGTACATCAACAGGAAGTACAGATGCCTCAGCTAATATATATACTAGAAATGTGGCAGGGGATCCCATCAGCACTCATTTCTCTCTGAAGCAAAATAGTTAATGTTGACATATCCATTATTAAACTTTAGAGTAAATGCTCCATTGAAATGTATGGGGGAAGTTCCTGAAGCTGTTTCAATCACTCCCAGGGTAACAAATACTACGGTGGAAGGCTTGGTTCTCTGCCTCTGCAATCCTCTCTTGCTGATGTGTCAGGGTTCCTGTTGGCCACCTGCAGGGGTCAGGAAGGGATTTTCCTCCCTTAACATATTCTGGAATTTTATTTATTTTGTATCTCTTTCCTCTGAAGCATCAGGGGTGGCCATGGCTGGAGACCCAGAATGGCGAGAGCCAGGGTTCGGAGGTGGCACTGAGCATTCTCTCAGGTGCTTGGCTGGCTGGTTCTTGCTCACATGTTCAGGGTCTAACTGATTGTCATATATGGAGCTGGGAAGGAATTTCCTTCGGGTCAGAGTGGCATTGACCTTGGGGGGGTTTCACCTTCCTCTGCAGTGCATAGATGTGGGTCACTTGCCAGGATTATCTGGGTATATCTCACTTAATCACTTCTCTGCCATTGTAGAAGCCTCAGGCACTGGAGCACCTTTGTCTCTCCTATTTTCTCCCAGTTGCACATAATTGTCTCATCTCCTGTGGGCTGTATCAATGTTGGTTTGATTTCAGTTGTTGGGTTTAGTGTGAGGGTGCTGGGTCGTTTTGGTGGCCTATGGTATAAATGCAGTCAGAGTAGATGTGGTGGTCCCTTCTGGCCTTAAATTCTATGACTGTCTTTGGCCTTTACCCTCCAGTCAGGCAGATCCTTGTATCCGTGTGCAGTCCAATGAAGACAATGGGGATCCACATGGGTGGAAGGGGCTGCCCGAATGTATCTGACTGTAGGATTAAGCAGCTATATGGCTGCCAGTAGTTCCTTGTTGTCTGCTGTTTTAGCACGTCCATAAGAGCATGCTTCAAGGCCTATCTATTGTTTTGGGCTTTCCCCAAGTGATTGTAGGGGAAATAATGTTCTGGGTGGATATTATTATTATTTTGTTTTGTATTACAGTAATGGCAAAAGGCTCCAATCATTGTTCAATGATAGGCACTGTATAAACACTTATTACACAGACAGTGCCTGCCCTAAAGAGCTTACAATACAGAAAAGAAGGTTACAACAGAACAAAATAGTTGGATGAAACAAACTCAGAGTAAAGAGGTGGACGACAAATTAACAGTAATTCCAACATATGTTAGGTTAATGAATTGTAGTCACTGCTTATCTCTTGCCCAATCACTGATCCTACTGTTATTTTGTATGTTTTTTTAACCAAAATAAAAAAGAGTAAGACACCTAGATTATTTTCTAGATGCCTTGGAGAAATCAAAACATCTACAATGTGTGGAGCAGTTTGATTTCCAGTTATGAAATGTGTATTTGGCTCGGAGCGCCTTGGAGTCTGAGTAAAGGTTAAAAATTCAGAAATAATATTATTCCTGCAACTTTTGCAAAAATCTTTGAAAGATGAATTTAGCAATATGTGGCTTTTACGGGTATTGCATTAAACAGCAGGATTTCCATATGGCGTGAATCTGCTCGATTGTATTGAAAATGGGGACTTTGTTCCAAATTTCTATGCCATTCTGTCAGTGTGTCATGAGCTACCCACAAGCCTTTGCTACAAATGAATGTGCCAAGTAAAATAATCTTGAGTTTGCCTTCCAAAGGGAAAATACTGGTACTGAGGTTTGAAATTTCCTAGCCCCCAACTCCTGGAAACATAGAGATTTGCAGCAAGTTCTTTTATCAACAAAGGGTTAAATGAAAATGTGTCATTTTCATACTAATAATGTGTTTTATATTGAAATTTGTTCTTCACATCTTTTCTTTTTAGTATAAGTGTTGGTGTGTATGAGTGATATGAGGATAAGTTTGCTAGGGCAATTACCCATTATTGTTGAGTAGCTGAGTAGTCCCTTGAGCAAACTCATGCATAATTTGTTTGTGCATAAGATACAGCAGAGCTGAGGCTGCAGTATCTTACATGCCCCAGCTTATGGGAAAATGTAAGTTTTTTTCTCACTATTATGCATTGCTTCCCCTATTGTTTGAACTCAGACCATCCTTCTTGCCCCCTTGATTCTGCATCCCATCATGGAGCAGGATTTTCATAATAAGCAGGTGCAGGTCAAAAATACATTATACGGGGGAGGGGGGTGAGAACAGTGAATTTCTCCTACAAGATACATCACAATATTCATGTCCAAAAGCATCAATAAAGCCCGTAAAATGAGTCCTACGCTAATTTATTCATGGTGTCTCATCCTCTCTGCATATCCTTGTTATCTAAGGAAAGCACTGTTGTCTGCAAAGTTGAGGTTACTTTTCTCAACACAAGTGTGAAATGGTCTTGGATTAGATAGTGATTATATATCAGACCAATCCTATGTAAAATAATTACCTGCTTTTTTTAAAAACTCTGACCTTTTGCTTTTTGACATTGCTACCCTCCCCTTACAACTCTCACTCCCTTATCTAAAACTCAGCACTTGCCCTTTTTCTCAGATAGCAGCCTCTCCACAACCTTCCCTTTTCTCACATTCTGTAGCAGTGAGTTCTCTTTTCAGCTATACATTGTTCTATAGATTCACCCTGAAGAAGAACCCTGTACAGACAGCAGAAATTGCCCATTTGAAATCTTGGATACCTTCTGTGAGCGGGGTGAATCACTATAGCCGAGTGTCCATCATGTGGACCTAAGGTTGGGATTACCGAGGCCAGAGTCACCATCCTACACCTGTGAATGAAGGTGTTCAGCGATCTCACGTCCAGAATAGGGGGCTAGCCCCCTTTCTTTTGGGGAATAAGAGAATATGAATAAAACCCCTTTCCCTCATGATCTTGAGGTACTTCTTCCACTGGTCTGAAATTCAGAAGTGATTGCAACTCCTGATGCAGCATGCACAAGTTGACATTCAGTGATTAGCAACTCAAAGTCCTCCCTGTTGTCTTGGGGAGTTGCAATTCAAATAATCCTATTTTGCCAATAGGGCCTGTTAACTGGTGATTCTCATTTAGAGCCTTGATGTAGAATAATTTTTTCATCCAAGTAAATCTATGTCAGGAACCAGGGTGGTTTGACTTAGTGGTCAGATTCAGAGTCAGGAACCAGGCAAATGAACAGGTTTGGAGCAGGACAGGAACAAGACTGGGAACAAGGCAGGCAAAGGGGAGATCTCAGCTGCAAGCATAAGTGTTGAGCAACTGGTGACCTGTCACTGCGGATGAGCTTAAATGCGGACCTGTTGTCACCCTGCAGCCAATAGGGCAGGTGGGCCAATCAGACGATTCTGTCACAGCCCTGCTGGGCTCATTAACTGGTCTGAGGGCTGAGCTTCCTAACCCCAGGCCCCACTGAGGAACTCAAGCCCACAATTCCTGGCAACCTAGTTTTATGAGTTCCTAGTCTTTTGGTGTTGCTTTGTGTTGGCTCTGTCTTGACCTCTCATTCGCCTCAGTAACCACTAAAGACCTCAGTGTGGGATGCATATAAAAATTGTTTGAAGCCTAGAAGGCACTTGGTAGCAATGGTCTGCTCTTTTTGAGTTTGGTGCCAGAAAAGCAAGCATCTGCCAGAGCAACTTTTCCAGCTTGAAAAGCCCGTTGTTGATGGGCACTGCAAAAAATCCTGGTCTGGAGGTGTGCAGGATGTCTAGGAACCTGTGTAATTTTTCTTGGATCACCTTGACTGGAGTCTCCAGTGTGTCAGCCATTTCATGTAACAAGTCCTGGAACATCTCGTATCCTCTGTGCTCTAGATAGATGATGCAGGACCTACAGCCTCACCTGGAGATAATGATAATGATATGTGAGCCAGAATAGAGGATGATCTGTTTGTGGCTCCTCATCAGAGCCATCACCAATCTATTCAGCTGGCAGTAGACCAGCACAGTTCCAGCTGAAATCTGGGAATGTCCTCAGACTGTGCTCTCTTTGGTACCACAGATATGCTTGGTAGTGGTCAATACTGTAGAATGCACCTTCACTAATGCTAATCGTGGGGAGTCCAATACCAAAGAACCAGTAGGTCTTTCAATGCCAGATAGGACTCTGATACCAAATACATTAGTGACAAAGACAGATGAGTAAATGGCATCGATACCGGGACATGAGTACTGGGAGGCCAGTACTACGGAATTCATGCAGTACCAAGGGAGCTGGTCTAGAGACACAGTGACTGGTGCCTGACTGGGTGCCAGAGGGATCCTTATGCTTTATGCTACCCTTTTCATTTGAGGCTCTACTGAATTTATGGCTCCTTGAGGAAGGACGTGGTAAAGGAGACCTAGTTCTCTTCCCTCTGGTGACTCAGTAGGATGGTCTTTAGGATCAGGAACTTCATCTCCATGCACAGAGGAGCCAGCAGGAGAACTTTTAGATGACAAGTGCTCGGACGTTTCTGCCTCAGGTATCCCAGAGTCTAGTGAGAGATACATTGATTTCTCCAGAAGGAACATTTTCAACCCAGACTCCCAAGCTCTCCGGGTTCTCCAATATAAAGATTTACAGATGGCACATCTCTCAGAAATGTGCCCCTCACCCAGACACAGCACACATCTGGGATGGCCATCATTGAGAAGCATTAAAGTCTTGCATCAAGGGCAATTTTAAAGCCTGTAGACTTATGTTCACGCATAATGACTGATCCTGGTACTGGGGCTAAATCTCAGGGAAAATAAACAAGCACATTTCCTTCTAGATGAAGAAAGGAAAAGTTACCAAAAATCTCTACTAAACCTAATGACTAACTGCTAACTACTTACCTACCGACAAAGAATAGGCCGCACAGTGAGCAGTCTTGGAGTCTTGGGAAACAGGCCAGTCCTCGCTTACAGACAGCCCACCAACCTGAAGCAAATACTCACCAGAAACCACACACCACACAATAAAACACTAACCCAGGAACCAATCCTTGCAACAAAGTCCGTTGCCAACTCTGTCCACATATCTATTCAGGGGACACTATCATAGGACCTAATCACATCAGCCACACCATCAGAGGCTCGTTCACCTGCACATCTACCAATGTGATATATGCCATCATGTGCCAGCAATGCCCCTCTGCCATGTACATTGGCCAAGTCTCTATGCAAAAGAATAAATGGACACAAATCAGACGCCAATAATTATAACATTCAAAAACCAGTCGGAGAACACTTCAACCTCCCTGGTCACTCAATTACAGACCTAAAAGTCGCAATTATTCAACAACAAAAAACTTCAAAAACAGACTCCAATGAGAAACTGCAGAACTAGAATTAATTTGCAAACTGGACACCATTAAATTAGGCTTGAATAAAGACTGGGAGTGGATGAGTCATTACACAAACTAAAAACTATCTCCCCATGTTAATTTTTCCCCTACTGTTACTCACACCTTCTTGTCAACTGTTTGAAATGGGCCATCCTGATTATCACTACAAAAGTTTTTTTTTCTCCTGCTGATAATAGCCCACCTTAATCAATTAGTCTCATTAGAGTTGGTATGGCAACACCCATTTTTTCATGTTCTCTGTATATATATATATATATATACACACACACCTTCCTACTGTATTTTCCACTGCATGCATCTGATGAAGTGGGCTTTAGCCCATGAAAGCGTATGCTCAAATAAATTTGTTAGTCTCTGAGGTGCCACAAGTACTCCTCGTTCTATTTGCTGATACAGACTAACAAGGCTACCACTGTGAACAGTGAGCAAAGACACTGCAAGTTCCAGTGGAATATATATACACCTAGACAAGTCCTTGAAGAAGAACCGAGTGGTTATACAATATGAAGAAACAATTTGGTTACAGTTAGTATTAAAGGATTGATCCTGCACTATTGAAGTCAGTGGAAATTTTGTAAGTGATGACAATGGAAACTGGGCTAGGCCTTAGAGCTTGTTAGACATATGCTAGGAAAATACTCATTTAAAATGCTGTATATTAGTATTTATTTGCTAGTTGTCTTCACTAGAATATAAGAAAGCATTTGAATATATACTTAGGAGGACGGATACCTTTAGCTTATCAGATAGTTATAGACTAGAGGTTATTGTGCATTGCAAAAAGATGACTCTGTAAAAACACAATACAATTAAGATATAGTTGCTACTCCTTGGCTCAAAATCCTTTCCAGTAATTTATATTAACAATACAGCTTTAACACCAAATTTCTGTAACCAGAAGAGGTAAAAGGAGCAATGATTCTAGACACTTTCCATGAGGAACCACTATTGGAAAAAATAGAATTTTATGGGGGGTGGAAGTTGTTCGGGTAATGATGGTTGAGTCCTTTTGGCTCTATTTTGCCTGAGAAAAGCACAAGCTAAACCATATAATGGCATATCTGAACATGGACAATTCCTCTGCTAAAAATATCCTGTGTAAAATCGGATGCAAATTAACAGCTGGGTTTTTCAACCATAAGGTGTGAAAAGCTAGAAGGCGTTACTCTTGTACTGGCCGGTTTTGTTTTGTTTTGTTTTTTAAGCAAAACTCATAAGAACAAACAGGACACTTGGGATTCACTTGGAAAATATGGCTTGCAAATAAGTCCTTGATCAATCAGTCCAGTGAAAGGAGCAGTATTCATTCTTTGAAAGTTAATTAGATACTAAGAGTGCTGCTCTGGAAAACTTTGAGAGTGGATAGTGTAAATCATCAATATGTCTCAACTCTGAATTTCCATTAATTATTCAGGATTTCTAGGCAAGCTAAGCTGATATTCTTGGATGCATACCTAAAAATTGTCCACCTATTAAAAAAAATAAACATTATAAGATAGGTTAGGCGGCCCAATGAGTGCCTTTAAAGGTCCCAACCACATCTCACTGATGTCAATGGAAAAATTCCCATAGTCTTCAGTGGGGTTTAGAGCAGGTCCAAAAAAGAGAAAAGGAAGGGGAGAGAGAGGAATGAAGGAGAAGGGAGACATTCTGCAGGGATTGGTTGGCTTTTTTGTTTCGGGGGAATGGGAAGGCAAGACTGAAGCTTTTTTCCAGCTTGGATTTTTATGTTAGAAAATTAGGTCTTGTCGACCCTGTTTTTTCCTGATTCTATGGACAAGTGAAGAACTGAATGGATTCTGACACAAGAGATGCCATACAAATGAAACCCGCTTGAGAGCTTGATCCAGTGTCCATGAAAGTCAATGGGAATCTTTCCACTGACCTCAATGTTTTTCGGATTGTGTCCTAAATAACAGAGGAAGCTATTTAGTCAGACTGTTTAAAACCGTTTGGCTTGGCCTGATTGTTTTAACTCCTGTGTAATTCCAATTGCCCAATAAAAAATTGGGAGAAGAGCTGTTTCTGTATTAATTATTATTATTATTATTATTGTTAGATTCAACATTTCCAGCCCTTCCAGTTAAGGCTGAGAAAATTTCCACAACCCATGAGACTTCAAAAGAGTGCTACAGCAAAACCACGCAACACCAATTAGACATTCCTGATTTTCCTCAGGTAAATTACAAGCAGCAAAAAACAAACAAACAAACAAACAAACAAACAAAAACAGGCTTTGTACATTATAAAAAGGGGGTGGAGAAGGCCAAAGCTCATTTTTTGTTTCCTTTACAGGCCATCTTTCAACCTAGTCCATGGTGCGACCTCCTTTAGTTTTAAATAACTCTTAAGCTTGTTCTTTTGGTAGAAACGGAAAAACCCCATAAAGATCAGCTGTCTAAATGTTTGAGGGAAAAGAGAGAGAATGGCAGACTATAGATTTGTTTACAAACCTTTAGATGTGATGAAATGTACCCAAATAAAGCTTCTCAATTTTCTATTATTCAAAGCAAGATATTACAATATTTTGGACACTCAAGACTTTGAGCTGTTTATTCATTTTCTTTCTTTATGCTTTTTTCCCCCGTGAGAAACCTAACAACTGAAATATAGCAACAGTGCAGAATATTTATCAGGGAAAACAAGCACTTAACAGAATTGCAACATTCCAGCTTCCACATTTTCAGAGAGAAAAAGCAATAGACAATGAATCAAACAAGCTGCTGATACTGTATTTACTCCTTAGAATACTGGGACACAAGAGAAATTATTTGCTTTTAAAAAAGAAAATTAAGTATATAAGAATAAAAATGGTAAATCCAAGTTTTTCTTTCAAACTACACTCTTGAAGGAGCTCTAACCACAGATCTACAAATCTTCATGTTCTCCCACTTTGATAATATTTGAAAATAAGGTCAATATTGAGAAGATCTTTCTAAGGAAAGAACTAGTTAAATTGAGTCTCAAGTATTCCAAATATGGAGGGTATCCTTAGGCCCACAGGTACCACTTATACATCATTTTCCCACTACTTATTAGGGCTGTGCAAATTAGAATGCTACTGCACAGGACCAGGGCCAGAACAGACACAGAGCTGACAGGAAATTAACCAGACAGTCCACTTCCTGCCTCTTTTGGGTCTGTATTAACCCCTTCTGTGCTTTAACAGTGCAACTCCATAACAATCTCTAATATATTTTTTGTACCCAGCCTTCTGCCCCTCAGAGATTTAAATTATGGTAATTTACACACAACTACAACTCTGCCAACTTGCCAATATATAAGTTAAATCATTCACCTCACACATGATTTTTGATCCATGAAGTGCTATATAAGCATATTGTATTGTCTGTCACAACACAAAATAATTGCAAAGCCTCTGCAGCAGATTTCATGAGATTTACTCTAAAATCTTGAACAAGTAATAGTTTGTTCTTTTAAATTCCATAATTTACCAGGACTTGATCAATACAGATTGTGCTGTTGTCTATGCAGGCGATAGTTTTCTGCAAATTTAGACAATTGGAATTTTTTACTATGATAATGTTAAGAAAAGAAAGTAGATGGTTCATTTATTTGATACCACTGAAGGAACCAAAACATTGCTACATTTTATCCATTCACTGAAATTACTAATACCAACCAGCTGGTGGTAGAGAGTTGTTTTCAATGGGACTAGTCATGGTAGTAAAGTTAAGCATGTGTTTTCAGGATAGAGGCTGTAAGATATAAACTTAAACTGAGTGCATATTTCCAAACTCCAAAACTGACTCGGGTTTTCCTCTGTTGTTGAATTTGTTAGTATATGCACCAGCAATAATTAACTGCATGGTAGAGTAGAATGCTATTTAGGCCCCAATCCTGCAAAGAAGTCTGCCTGCATGGAGCTCATTTAAGGATCAGGACCTAAGAATGCCTAAATGCAAGATTGAATAAATGAGATTTTTGGGAAGGTGAGGTTGCTTGGTGTGGACTAAACTGGGAGGTTGATTAAGTCTGATAACAGAGGTATAGTAAACACTAGCTCCCTTACCAGGTTCTCATAATATGCTAAGGTCTATGCAAGCTTTAGTAGAACACATGCAATAATACAATAATCTCAAAGCTTCATTTACTATACAGTGAAATGAGATTTGACCAGTTTGCAGCAAAGGTTGAACAAGAATAACAACAGCCTGGAATCACACAGCAAGTAGGAGAGAGAGGCTGGAAATAACTAGTGTGTAGAAGGTAAAGGAGAATAAAAGTGAGTAATATGCTGAATGTCATAATCAAGGCAAAGAATAATCACAACAATTCCTGGGCAGCAGGATGGGTAGCTACTTTGCTGAACAGAATTAAGAAATCTGCAAACCTGTGATTCTCCCTCTGACACTCAATGGGATCAGAGTTGAGCTAATTGAACTCAGCTATGGAGTGGCTTTGTTTATTTTTTTAAAAAACCTCACTGTGCTAGGTTGTAATAGTTTGTCTTAATAACTCAATATATATTTTTGGCTGTATGGACATCAAAACTAACTGTTTATATGTTAATGGGCCCAATCCTACTCCTTTTGAAGTCAATGGGTGTTTTGCCATTGACTTCAATGGAGAAATTGGACTCAGAATGTTATATACTTATACATTGTTATATATAATGTTCTTGCTCTGCAGAGTTCTAAGTAAGTAAACATGACTTCTACCAGAATCAGTTAAGAAAAGGAGAGGATTGTAAATTTGCTTGTATTAAACAATATGAAGCAGTGTAAACCTACATCAGAGAATCTCATGCGCATAAGATTAAACATCATACTGGTTCTTAGAAATGCATTTTTGTTTGTTGCCGTATTTTTCCTTTGTCCTACCTCTTCATCAGTAAGGAAGGTACACATAATACAGATTAAGGGTCAGTGAAAGTGAAAGCAGTTTCCAGATGCAGGATTAAGGGTATGTCTTCACTGCAGAGTTAATTTGAGTTTCTACAGCTGCGTTTCTCCACTCAAGCTAGGCGAGCTCAAGTGAGAGCATCCACACTGCAAAGGATAACTCACGCCATATTCTAGTTACTGCATCCTCACATGCTGAACAAAGCGAGGCGCTGAGCCTACTGGGGGGCATATCCCTTGCTTTTTAGCACTGCATGAGTGTGAAATGCTCTTTCAAATCTTTCAGAGGGTATTGCAGGAAAAGTTTTCTGTCTTTTTTGGGCACATGAGAGAAATGGTGTTAGACCAGCAGATCATTATAGTACAACTACTTCCGATTTTGTGTTTGCAGCCTGCATTCTGGTGCGAAGGCATAGACTCCGCTCGGAATGATAACCTGTGCCAAATGTTGGCATTAACGGAATTCTCATTTTGGGAAAAGGAGGCAGATACAAGGCATGAGACGTAGAGGAGGTCCTTTTGGCAGTGACTTCTTGCTCTCAGAAGACGGCAATGTATTTTATCTAGGACAGTGATACTCAGCCCTCAGTGGTTTAGGAGCCTAATTAGCAATCAATATTATCCAAAGGAGCCACAGTAGTGTGAATACATTGTTCCATTTACTATTTTATATATATTATAATTGATAAACATTATAATAATATATATATTATTCTCACAACAGAAGACTGACCAAGTATTGTTATTTTATAAACTACAATTGGTTAATAACATAGTAAAAGCATCCTGATTGGTTAATAACTTAGATTGGTTAATAATTAAATCACACAGCTTTTTGACATCATGTGCTGCAAAGAGCGGCAGGAGTCACATTAAAGAGACACTTGCGGCTTGCGAGCCTCAATCTGAGTATCACTGATCTAGGAGATCATACAGGTGCATTTAGACATCACAGGAGTGGATCAGCGGTTTAGACATCAGTGGTTGTGAATCAGACCACAAGCACAGAATGGCGGGACTGCATGGTCATGCAGACCTGAGACGACCAGTAACAAGGTGAGAAAGCAGGGACCGGGAACAAGGCAGGGTCTGTCTTAGCAGCAGGTCAGCGATCTGTCTTATTGTAAAGACAACTTCCTGGTGCTCCTTCCAGGCTTAACTAATACATTTGTGGCAATCAGAGGTCACAGGAGGAGCTGCCAGTCATCTCTATTGTGGGCAGCACTTCCCACAGTGACTGGTATCCCAGGATGTATGGTGTGTTGACCATAGCTTTGCCCACGTTGCCTGATGGCAGCATGGAAGTGTTACTCATCCAGCGCCCTGCACACCCAGGTTCCAGGCCCATGAATCCTCACAGAGAGTTGCCTCTTGAGCCTGGCTCAGGATCTATGATGAAGTGGACAAAGAGGCAGGTGCAGTGATGAACTACGGGATTTACTTAGTGTGTTAGACTCTCTTTCCCACTGATGCTTCCTCTCTGTAAGAACGTTTTCAGTTCCCTGTTGGTGCTGATCCTCCATGCGTGCTAAAGGGCCAGTAGTGTGCCATAGCAAAGGCATGTTCAGAGATCAGCCGTAGTGCCATATTCCAGTCTGCAGGAGTTGGATTCATTCCCTGAATATCAACCATTGATTTAGCACTGCATGTTGTTTCCTGTCTGAAAATGGGGCCTCAGTTAACTGGAGATGTAATAAATTGGTTTAACCTGTCACAGCTCTCCAGGCAGACGTCACTGTAATGGCATCCCATTGAAGGTCTGGCAGAACTATGTGTGCTAGCACATACAGCCTGGAAGTTGGTCAAGCAGCTACTAATAATATGAATGGCCAAATTTAGCTGAGCATGGTGGCTGAGACTCCAAACTGCACAACAGTATTCAGCTGGAGTAAACATCAAGGCCAATGCAGATGCACGAAGGACCAAAGGGTTGGAAGGTTCCTGATTAATTTACGTATCAAGGCAGTGCGGAAAGATCTTTATTTTCAGGTGTTTCAGGTGAGGCCAGTATGTGAGACTATGGTCGAGTTTCACTCCCAAGCATGTGACAACTGATTGGAATGGCAGTAGCTGTTCTTGTATATAGATGAAGATGCATTGATTGGCAGGATGATTGTTTAAATGGAAAATAGTTGCGACTGTCTTGGTTTTTTTTGAAAATTAGTCTCCATTGCTGGAAGTAAAAGGTCAAACTATCCATGTCTTGGCGGAGATTCCCTTCAATCCTATGGAAGTCATTTCCTGCATCAGGAATACAGATGTCATCAGCATACACATACATCTCAGCCTTCGTGTCAGGAAGGTCCTATGTGTATATGCTGAAGAAAAGGGGAGCCAAAACTGGCCCTTGTGGAAGGCCACTGCAGAGATGTTTAAGGTGACTGATTTCACCCCCCCTCCCCTCCAATTTGCAGGATGAAGTGTTAGTTACTAATAATTTCTTGGATGAAAAGCACCAACTGCCTACAAGGAATAACTTGCAGCAGCTTGGCAGTCAGCCTGATATGCCACACAGTGTCACAGGCGTCCATCAGATCAATAAGAACTGCACTAACTTTCTTTCCTGACTCAAAAGTGTTTTCTAGGTCTTGAGTCAGACACAGTACATGATCTTGGGTGCATTGTCCTCACCTGAATCCAGCCAGAACTCAACAGGATTAGTCTATGAGCTTCTAGGTAACATACTGTGGAGAAATTGGTAGGGTCTGTCGGTGGTTTTTCTGGCTTGGGAACACCTATGACATTTGCTCTGCACCACACTTTTGGGATACTGCAATCCTAGGTATAACAATTCAGAAACTGAAGCAGCTAGCTTTCAATGTCTGGGCGAAAGTGAGAGCCACACTTGTGGATGTTATCTAGACCAGGAACCTTGTTAGGCTGAATCTGATGTATAGCCAGATGGAGCTCTTGATTAGTAAAAGGGGCCATCAGGTTTGTGTCCACACTCGGAACCTGCAGTTTCTCAGCAACCATCATTTTAACTGTATCGTTGAAAACTTAGTCTGGGTTAGGCGCTCTGCTGTTGGCACCAACTGGGATGTGATGGAGTTTTCTGTGAATGGGTCTCTCTCTTGCCCAGACTAGAATTTCAGATCAATTTCTTAATAGTTTGACAGGCTTTGTGACTGGAATACATGAAGTTCAGTTTGTAAACAGTTTCTTTCCATCACTCTTACTTGGTTTGGTCTGGAAGGTTAAGAAAGGTCTCTAATTTTGTCAAAAACCTCCTGTTAGTTCTTGGCAGATTTATATTTGTGATATAGTCTGGTTGCATCAATGACTATACAGGAATGAATTGTTGATGAAATCCCCAAGGTATATATTTCTTTGTAGGAGCCAGAACTTTATCACAGAAAGCTTGGTGGATGGCACTAATGTTGTTCCAAATAGCTGATTCCAAGTCTTTATCCACAAGAGACTCCCAACATAGATCGGAACAGATCACACCTTGCTTTCTGGAAATTCCAATGAGGTTTGTGGAGGCTGCTTGTAATTGGAATTTGCATGACTGTTGTGATCACGCATGACCAATGCTGGGATTGAGGAAATATATCAAGCACTTTACGCTTGATGACCATGGGAGGGTGTTGTTCAGTTGCAGAAGAGGTCAGGTCAGGAAAAGAACCTGAGGTCCATCCTTTGCTATGGAAAGTGGGTGGCTGCTAATGGTCATATAGAAGCTGCAGGTCTACCATTGACATCCATGCCTCTAGCCTTACTCCATCCACATCATCATCAGGGTAGCTCCAATGGGAATGGCATGAATTAAAATCTCCACAGTAGAGTGAAGGTCCTGAGAAGATGGGTAAGACAAGAGTTGGCCAGTTGGGAGATGGAGTTTTGTAGATATTGATAAGTCATTTGCTTCACTTATATAGCCTGTCATTTGATGACATCATTTGGTCCTGATGATGAGACTGTAGTTACTAGAATACCTTCCCTGACATAGGATGCCATCCTGTATTGCCACTTCCCTGGCTCATGAAGCCCTGTAAGATAAAGGTTTAATTATACACTGAGCAAGTGCAGGAGAGTGGTGGACTGTGTGTTTGGCAAAATGGCACTCCCCACAAACCTGTTTGGACTGCAACGTGAATAATGCCATTCATGTTCTTGTGGCTGAAAAGTCAAAATCTCAAAAATATTAATGAATTGCTAATCTGAAAAACAGTTTAGATCAGGTCAACCAAACCTTTCATTTTTATAATTTTGAAATGTTTCATTTCTATTTTTACCTTTCTATATTTATTTTTACTTTTCTAGTATAAATTAACTAAAAATTTAAATGAAAGTTGTTTCTAACTGAAAAAAAACTTATTTAAATAATGTTAAAACCTCAAGCTAGAGGTTTTTATATGTGAATGGGAGTCAGATTAGACCCAGCGTTCAAGTTATAACTTGAGTTAACTTTGCAGTGTAGACAAGTGCATAGGAGTACATTTTCCGTGCCTAAGTTGTCCACTGTAGCTACTTCCATACACTTTTTACTTCTACTTCTTATGTAGATTACTACTGAGATATTCCTTTCTTGAAACGTCTGTGTGTTCTAATCAATACTTTAAAAGGTTGTGTATCTTGTGTGTGTGTGTTCTGTGGGGTGCTTTCAAAAAAATTTTAATATGACTGTATGTGTTCTGAATACTTCAGTGTTGATTCAGAACATGAATCCATGTTTCATATGGCAAGTTACCATGTTCCCTGTTCTATCTTTAAATCCATATAAACATTTTGTTTGTGCAGAGATGCATATAGATTGGATGCTACGTGCCATAATTTTGATAGCAAAGCAATTTGCTGTCACTGATTTAACAAAAGTTTCCCCCTGCCATACATCACGTTTTCCTTCTTAAAGTCTGATAAACCACATGTATCATTTAAACAAAATCTCATAACCAAGGAGAGAGGCAAAAACACTCAAAAATATACTGAGTATATTGAAATACAGCACAATGTTCGATGCGTGCAAACTAATATAGTGTGTGGGAGAGAGAAAAACTTTGTAAGGTGGATCCAGCAACCTTTTAAAAGAAGTTCTAACATCGCCATTGTTTGCAACCACCTTTGAACTTTGTCAGAGAGAGAACCGTTGGGCCAGAGCAATGCCTTCCTTTGTTCCATTAGTTTCCATGGAGGTTTGACAGAGATATAAACTTTTGATAATTCCCTTCTGTCACTTTCATGGTCAGCAAAATATTGGCAGCATGTCAAAATAATAACTCAACATGAACACGCGAATGAGCTGGCCCCATGCCTCCATCAATGCATCAGCAGCACACACTGCACTGGGAGCAAATAGCCTTTCTGGAAGTGGGGGGAATAGAGTCAGACCAGGCCCTCAACTTGAGACCAGCATATGGCAGGAGTCCTGTGGAAAAGTCTATAGGCGCTCATATAATTTAAAAACTGTAGTATAATGCGTACGCACCAGGGAGCAGAAATAAGGTTGCTTGGGCAACCTAATTTTGGCATTTCCTACTTTCAAGTGCTTGACTTTGCAATCTAAATGTTCTTTTGGTTTTGTTTTATACAATATAGTCTAAATTAGAGAGAAAGCAAAGGGAAAGAGCTACATTTACATGTAGCTATAAATGACACCTTTTCCCAAAGGAAGAAAGCAGTTCTTTATGCAACTTGGGGTTAGAAATGCGGACATTGGTCACCCATCTTTGTGAACTGCCTGCATGCTCATAGGAAGGACCACTGGCTGACACAGCCCCCAGTGGAAGTTAGAGCACCCTCAGGACTACTCCAACTTTAATCAAGTATAATGGCTCCCCAGAATGCATCATATTCTGGTTCCAGTCCTTCCTGGCCCTGACACACCTGCTCCCTGCCCCTGGAACACCCCTTGTGACAGGGGTACCAGAAGTGGCCAAACCATGGAGTTTTAGGCTGGGGCCATGAGGCAAGAGTTTAGTCTCCTTGATATCCCTGAAACATTCTGAGAACTGATGACGTCTTCCATTATCTACCTATAGAAGTCAAAGACCTAGAGTTGGTAACAAATATTTTCATCTTTGGTGCGTGCTTTTTCTATACAGCTCTTGAATTTTGTTTTTTGCAGAAACTTTGGACAATTGTGGTTCATATTCATGGAAGAAATCCTTTCCCAAAATCATCAAAAACCTAAACAAATGAGCCACTTTACAGAAACTAACAAAAATATACATTTGGTACCATTGCCACCTATAGCACACATTTTTTCTCCCATACAGCTCTAGTTGGTTTTATTTTTGACAAAGGCTGATAGTTATGTAAAATTATTTTGTTTTGTATTAATTGTATTTTTATGTCTCATGGTTGTTTTTGAAGTATGCAGCATCATACATTGAATCAGAAAATTCTGGTCTTTCATCTTCACTCCAGAGAATGAGCTGAACTTTTAAAAAAAAAAATTCTATAGCATTTGAGAATAAATGGTCCTAGTTTAAAGCTACAGACCCCCACACAGTTCTTGTGTTTTCCATTAATTTGGGGTTGTGTTGGTATTCTGTTCCAATTAGTCGCTGTTAGTGCTTCAAAGCTTTATCTTATCTGCAGATAACATTAGAGATGAGAGCTTCCAGTTTTAAATTTGGTTTGTAGTTATTTTAAAGATGCAAAGGCATCATTTGTGAATAGCTGATCAAATGTTAGAATAAATACCTATTCTGGGATCCAAAAGGACCAGAAAACTATTTCCCTTTTTGAAGTTCAGTTTCATTTAAACACTGGGCCTGATTTTCAGAAGTGCTGAATTCCCACAGCTCCTGTTGACTTCAGCTGGTGCTGTAGGAGCTCCGTAGCTCTGCAATCAAGCCATGTTTCTTTAAGGATGACTGGTGGAAAGTAGTTTATATAGAAGTGCAAAAAAACAGGGGATAGGGAAAATGCTTAGGTCTGGTTTTCTTCCAGTTTAAAATCACAGTGCTTTCATTGGAACTAAGACATAGGGTATATCTTCACTTCAAGTTATCTACCCTCCAGCTAATTCCTCTTGTTAGCCTAGCTCGAGTGAAAGCAGCCACACTGCAAAACAACACTCAAACTGACTGGATTAGCATCACAGACAGCTGCGTCCCCACTGCATTGCTAACTTGAACAGCCATATTCCAGCTTCAACCCATACCCCTATATAGGCCAATTAGCTTGGGTTTAAAGTGCCACCTAACTCAAGCTGGAGATTTTTGTGTTTGGACAGAAGTCGGATTGGGGGCAACACTTGTGTTACACCTCCAGCTCACATTGCAGTAAAGAGAAGCCCATTGAGGTTAACTAGCCAGGAAGGAGATGGCTGGAAAATATAGCTGAAATAGACTGTGTTAGGAGAGAGGAAGAATGAGAAGGCCAGATAACAGAGAGTAAGAAAGAACTAACACCTGAAAGGGCAGGCAGAGTTTGCAGGTGGGTAGGGCACTGGACCGTGGGTTAGGACACCTAAGTTTCATTCCCATCTTGGCCACTGATCTGCTGTGTAACTTTGGGCAAATTGTTTCACATTTCTAAGCCTCTGTTTTCCCTCCTACCCTTTGTCTGTCATCTATATAGATTGCACACTGGTTGGGACAGGGAGCTCTCTCTTACTTTGTGTAACTACAACACCCAGCACAGTTGGGCCCTGATCTCAGTTGGTGCCTGTGGTTCAAATGATAAGTAATAAAGGAAAAAAGGACTTGGCGGTAAAGAAACCAAGGCTTAGCACCTGAAAAGACATTCTGCTCTCACAGTTGCCATTGCCTCTTGGGACACAAACATTTAGTTTGCGTCAAGCTGGGGTGTGACTCTACCCCATACTAACTTGCTACACACTAACTGTCCATGTGGACTCTACTGACATGCACTAACAGTTCTCTAGTAGTGCACTTTGATCTCCCCTGCCTTCAAATGGGAGCAGATCAAAGCGCACTACAGAATTGTTAGTGCACGTCACGCGGACACTCAGTGCACAGCAGGCTAGTGCAGGGTAGATTTGTATCCCAGCTTGCTGTAAACAAGCTGTTCATGTAGCCAAGCCATTGGTATTTTTCTTTTTAATTTTACAGTGGGAATATGGGAGTATTTGGAGTATTTTTCTCCTACTGCTTCCTCTATGACATTAGTAACCTCTGGCTACACTTCTACTGCAAACCCCATAATCGTCTCTTCCCCATCTCCCCCTCTTTAAACACAGTGCCACACATCACAAGTCTGCTGTGCCAGTGAGTAACAAAGTAAAACAAAGTTCCACAGCTCTCAGTGTGGTACATAGAGTTTCTGCAAAACTCATTAGCTTTCTGAAGTTCTGCAAAGTCCTTATTTTCTTTGTACTGCTCAGAGTGGTTGCAATATATAGAACATTTGTTTGATATCTCAAATTTGAGGAGGTCCATATAAACAAGCTATTTTGCATTTGAAACATTCATAAGACTGGACGGCGTGGCTGAAAAGATCACACATGGTACGTGAAGTCACCAGAATAATTTGGCGGTACATTTTTATATTCCCCCAATTTAATATTCTACCTACAGAAGTGTGATCAAGAAGAGAGTCCTTAACTCTGACAGGACACATCACATTATACATTATTTTTGGAAATGATCATGGAAAAAAAGCAGCAGAGGAATGGAGCTTCTTGTGCAAATTTACTGTAGCGTGGGATTTTCCAAAGCTACAAAGCACCCCTTGCCAGCACACACTGAGCTGACTACATGCTGTCAGTATAAGGCAAAAGAGAAATATAACTGCTGGACCGAATGCTGTGCTTTGGACATTTCATGTGGTTGTTGATGCAAATGTCATCATTTACCATGACCTCTCTCGGAAATGAAACCACTAGGGATATACTTCATATATTCAGATAAAAGTCACTTAAGACACAGAAATATAATGTTGACCTCTGTGCCATCTGGATATACCTAGGACTCTCTTAGATCTTTATTCCTCACTTAGATTCAGAGACTGAACATGGTCCTGGACTCTTGACCTAACACTAAGGCCTGGTCTACACTGGGGGGGGAGGGGAGCGGGAAGGATCGATCTAAGTTACGCAACTTCAGCTACGTGAATAACGTAGCTGAAGTCGACGTACTTAGGCCTGGTCTACACTGGCAGGGGGGGATCAACCTAAGATATGTAACTTCAGCTACGAGAATAGCGTAGTTGAAGTCAACGTATCATAGGTCGACTTACCTCGTGTCTTCATTGTGCGGGGTCGACTGCTGCCGCTCCCCCATTGACTCCACTTCTGCCTCTCGCCACGGTGGAGTACAGGAGTCGATGGCAGAGCGATCAGGGATCGATTTATCGCGTCTATGCGATAAATCAATCCTTGATAGATCGATCACTACCCACCGATCCGGCGGGTAGTGTAGACATACCCCTAGATCTACTCACTGCGGTGTCTTCACTGCGGTAGGTCAACTCCTACGCTTCTCGCTCGTCTTCACTTGACGTGATAAATCAACCCTTGCTGGATGGATCGCTCCGGAGGTAAGTGTAGACATGCCCTAAGCATGCAAAGCAATCCTGACAGTTCGGAGATTTGCTAGGGCTGGGATTTAGATGAATTTTTTCTCTGGATTTGATGGCTATTACAATCTGTTAAAGGATCCTTTTCTATGAAGTCCTTGAATGCATTCCTAGTTGAACAGACCAGAAAAATAAACTCTTTTATACGCCTAAATTTCAACAAGCATTTGATGCAGTACATTTATCTGGCAACAGATTGATATCACATCTATTTTGGCATGATGATTTTTTTTTATCCTCCATATAAATGCCCTATTTCACAATCTGGAAGAAAAGGAACAAGTGATGGCCCATAGCCATTTAATAGCTATAAAATAAAACCTATAAAATAAAAATGAAATGAATTATGAACCCATAAACTAAAGTTCGGTTGCTTAAAATGGGCCATGGCTTTAAAAATTCAATTACCGTTTTAATAGAAACAAGTTTACTCAATATATTAACTACCTTCTTGCATAATGTTATTTTTTTCTCCCCTTCAAAGCCTAACATTGCCGAGAATGCATGACAGCCGGCCTTTCCTCTAGCTATTTTAAGACTGATTAGGAAATAAAAATATTGATGCATTCATCCAAAATAATTAAATGATGCCAAAAATAGCACACAGGAACATGTCTCAGTTGAAAACTAGTTGACCAAGATAATAAAAGTTTTCAGTTAATGTTCCTGGATAGAAAACATACTAGGACCATTCATTGAAAGTCAGCAATGGAGACCATTTTGATCAGGAAATTCTTCTGACCTTCTTCTGAACCAGTTTGGAGGTTCCTTCTTTTGCTTCATATTAAACCATAACATAAGTTTCGTGTCCTACATATATTGCTCTATTATTTTGAAAGGGATCCTATAGCCATCTTTATTTAGAAGATTAGAGGAGAATCTTTTCTTTCTTCTGTTATAGAGTACATGCCCCAATTTATTTAATCGTTTTTTGACAAACAGAATCCTTACAGGTGTGCAGGGAGACATTTACCAATGGAATGTCGATGACTGGCAACACTACATATATTTTTTGGATTCCAGAAGATGACGCCTCCCAGGAACACTTTTGAGGTGTGGTAGTTCTGGGGGTTGTTTTGGCTTTAGGGACCTTGAGAAAATCCCTGGAACAAAGCAGGGTCTGAATGGATACATCTAAATGGGTCTGTTTCTAATATGTTTTAAATCAACCAATCTCTTCATTTGACATGGTACTTCCTGATAGTATACTAGCACTGGCCCTGATCTTACAATCAGATCTATGTAGGCAGACCTGTGCGAGTCCAATTGATTTCAGTGGAACTCTACACAGACACGGGAGTCTGCTTGCAACAATGTGGATCCAATTGTGGTATCAGTATCGCTGTTTGTAGATTCCAAGCACTTGCCTCTCTTCCTTACCCAAAGTCACAGGTGTAACCACATGAAAAAGATATGTGTGTGTTGAAGGGGGAAGCCAGGGGGTGAGGTTGACTCCTGAAGTTCCACCCAGGATATTAAAATGCGAGTGTGGACATACTCCTTTATATCTCCCTGCCACCCAACCAGTGATTGCAGTCATTCCCAAATTACCCTGTTTAAATTACATTTTTTAAACCAATACAAGTCTCATTCTTGCATCATGGTGATATATAATAAGAGCCTAACATGCATTTCACAATTAGCCAAGGATAGTAGAAGAATCTCAGTCATGTTGGCACCGGAGATTTAAAAAGAGAAAGAAACAATATTTTTTCCCTGTGAGAAAGAATGACATGTGATGGGAGAGGAGAGGAAGATATTGTCATAACAAAGGGAATGTGTTATTATTTATTGGCCACACTTAAGCACTGGGATCTTGGATTACAGTATCTAGTTACAAATACTGCTTGAAATTTTGTAAATATTGCAAAAAGGTAAGATAAATGGGTAACTCTGAATTTATTCCACAATTAATATTTTCAAAATTCAGCCCTGGAAATGAGTGGCTTTTTCTTTCTTGCTGTATATTACACATCTTTTTGGAAACAAGATCTTGTGAGCTTCTGAGCACCCTCAAATCCCACTAGCATTGGGCTTGATCCTGCTTCCAGTAATGTCAATGGGAGTTTTGCCAATGACTGTGATGAGAGCATTATACAGCCCATTAATGAAAGCATACAGCACCTCACAAGATCAGGCCAGAGAGAGACAATAGCTCTGAACCTATAAGGCACTGACTGTAAGCTCTTTGGGACAGAGACTGTCCCTGATTGAGGCCCTTAGGCACTACTGCAATACAATTAATAATTATAAATAAATCCTACTTAATCCAGGCCTGCTCCCTGTGGCACCCTTCACTACATTGGCCCACTAAACTCAATGGGAGTTTGAAAGAGCACGGCACTTCACAGGATTAGGTTACATCTCTCCGAAAGGGGCACTTCTGGACTAGTTTGCACACATCCATTATTATTTTAACTTGCATTTAGCCAAAACATTCTGGTACGTTTATCTGATTTGTCGCTATTAATTTCCCGGCTCTTTTCCCTTCTTTTACAGAGTCACTGAGTTATGAACTGCAACATGAATGTGTTTCAAAACAGTTCTTGGTTTGTAAAGATGATGTTTTTATGCAACTCTGATAGGGCTGGGATGTTGTTCTCCCCCATCCCCCACCCCCAACTCTCCACGTTTGATAGTACATGAAAAAAAAAACAAAAAAAAACCCAAAACCAACCCAGCAGTAAGTTGGCTGATTCTGGCAGCAAGACAAATCCAGCACCACACGTCAGGGAGGAAGAGAGCGCATTGCTCATCCTTTCAGTTTTGTCTGTGTAAGGGAATGCTGGACATCAACAGACAACAAAGGAGGCTGCAGGAAGAACTGCTGAACTGCTTCCAAACCCCACGACTTTTACCTCTTCTGGTTGGAATATACAGGTAAAAATATTGAAATGCTTTAGATAGCTGGACTTAGTGAATAAAAAAGCAGTTAGAAGAAGAGTGGACAGCCTAATGTTATTCCTAGCAAACAATGGAAGTAAACTACAATGTATGGTCTAATAGTTACTGTATATATAATACCCTCAGGTATTGTAACTTTGCATGCTTTGGGTTGGATGATTCTCGTTAGAGCAAATAAATTGCTGAAAGTGATAGTAAAGATTTTATTGGTTACACTTTGCTAAAGTTACCTTTATAAATACTTTATTGTTATTTATTTAATTATTGCTTACTTTGATAGCATTCTTTATAACTGCATTAAATAGGCAGAGTGGATATTTTTAGCCGTAGTGTATCTATGCTATGTGTTATAATGTACTTGTATTACCACCATGTTAAGAATTTATTATTAATGCATTTCATGATATAATTTATAATAATATTACTGAAGACTGCATCTACAATCAGCAATCATTTAATATTGATTTAGAAACACTATATAAGTGTATTGTGTGAGAGATTATACAGTATATCAGGGATCAGAAAAAAATAGTATATGTATTCACAGTTCATTGCATGATATCAGCCATCTAAGAAGAGAATACACTTCTTCTTTGGAACCTTGGTTTAAAGAGGAACTTTTGACATCCCCAAATTCTTTTCTCCCAAATAGATGTCAGAAGACAAGACAGACAAGGTAAAAATCAGAGCAACTGAAAGCTTTCAAAATGACAAGCAAAATATCCCTTGGTTGAATGAAGGTAGGTTGCATTGTTATTTATTAAAATTTCTATTTATATTCAGATATAATTCTTTTGGTTTATTAAAACTTATTGCAGCAGAAAGACAAAAGAATACTCCCATTAACTTCAATAGGGCCCAGCTTTCATCCTGAGAGTCCTCTAGCTGGAAGTACGTGCAAGTGATTTTGTTTAGTCTTCCAGATGGCCTAAGTTGTCAGAATTTAGAGCTGCTCAATGGTTTGAGCTTGCAATCATAGGGGAAGCTTTATTATTATTTATTAATTATATTGTTTATTAATGATCAATAATACTTATTTTATTATTATAAACCTGCTATGTCCACAAAGCATTATGGACCAAACCCAAAGCTCCTTTCCAAGGTTTTACTAACTCAAACTACGAGTGAAGTGAATCAAAGTTTGTACGGGTTATACAGAGATGGGTAACAAGTAAATACCTTGGAGTTTGGCCCTATATTATCTATGTTAGGGGAAGACAATATTATAATCTACTTCCAATATCCATCTGTTAGCATTGTTTTCTTTTTGTGCATAAGGAAGATGACCAAATGTTAAGAAAAGTGAAGAGAAGTACCACAGTAGGAGATTGCTAATCATTATTAAAAGCATTCAGATTTTATCAAGTATAAGATTTGTTTAAAAGCATTTAAGAGGAAAAATACATATAAGGTTATGTTATTTATTTCATAATTGCATATAGCTACAATTGTAAAGATGGAAGTTTCTTCAGTATTTTACACTCTAAAAATTGATCTTCCAGGTTAATGCATAACAAATTACAAGATATAAACAGACACAAAGACTTTGACTAGTGGAGTCACTGTATGATACTTCACAATACTTCATATAGTGTATATATGATAACTATGTGCACCAAAGAATGGAGATTCTAAAGGCAAAACATTACAAGATTTATGAAATGCATTTCTCACATACCCCATGCTCAGGAGTGCGTTATGGCTTGTATTATATAAAATGACTTTTTAATTCTAACAATTTTTAGAAGGGGTAAAAAGAAGTGATCTGTTATTTTGAAATACTAGATGCATAGGTTTGCAAGAAAGAAGAGCTCATTTATATTAATTATTATATTATAATCTAGAAAATTATATTTATGTTATCCCTACTGTATGTTAACTGAGTTTTAAGGTCTAGTCATTGGGAGTAATTGGCCCTGCAATTAAACAGAACAGATTTGAGTTTTTTCTTGTTTCTCACTCCCTGTGCTGATAGGATCATTGTAGAGGTGGCACTTCCAAAGAATGAAAATCATAGCATTGGGCAAAACTGATTGGGCAACAGAGGTTCTCTTTTTGGTTGAACAGTAACAACTTCCTTCCTTCTGCACACAAATCCAGTGTCAGGGGGAACTCTGTGTATGCAAGGTTTGCAGGATAAGAGTCACAGAAGGCAATAGTTCCGATAGAGACAACCAAAGAAGTTTCTGATGCAACAAGACAATGTTGCACTAGCACTTGTAACATCAAAACTACAACTGAATGAGACCAAATCCATTCCAGCATAACACACAATTTGACATGATGCAAAAGGTGCATCATTATCACCATTTTATTGATGAGGAGACTAAAGCACAGGGAAGTTAAGAGACTAGCCTAACATCATAGAAAGACCCCAGTGGGGGTGGGTGGGAGTTTGGATCTCCTGACCCTAATCATATCCATTTGTCGGCATGGGCTCAAATAGGATATAGCTTTTTTGTGTCTCTTAGATCCGCAGATCCTTGCATTATGGGCTGATGACTCTCATCAACAGTATTTTTCAAACTAACTTGGTACCCTTTTTTGAAGCAGTTTCAAGTTTGGCTGATAAAGGTGTTGAAATAATATACTTGGACTTCCTTCAAAGGCATTTGACTTGGTTGGTGTAACATGACATTTTGATTAAAAAACTAGAATGATATAAAATTAACATAGCACAAAGTTATTATTATTATTTATAATTTTTATAATTATTATTTATATTATTTATAATTGTTATTAAATGGATTAAAAATTGGCTAACCAATAGGTCTTCCAACTGTAAACAGGGAATCATCATCGAGCAAGTGTATTTCTAGTTGGGTCCCACAGGGATTGGTTCTTGGTCCTACGCTATTTAACATTTTTATCAATGACCTGGAAGAAAACAAAGTCATCATTGATAAAGTTTGCAGATGACACAAACATTGGTGGAGTTCAATAATGAAGAGGATAGGTCAAAAAAGATGCAGTGATCTGGACTGCTTGGCAAGCAGGGTGCAAGCAAACAATATGTGTTTAATATGGTGAATGTAAATGTATACATCTAGGAGCAAAGAATATAGGTCATACTTACAGGGTGATGAACTCTGTCCTGGGAAGCGTTACTCTGAAAAAGATTTGGGGGACATGATGCATAATCAGCTGACCATGAGGTCCCAGTGCAATGCTGAGGCCAAAAGGGCTAATATGATGTTTGGATGCATAAACAGGGAAATCTCAAGTAGGAGCAGATAGGCTATTTGGAACTTCTGTATTTGGAACTGGTGTGACCACTGCTGGAATACTGTGTCCAGTTCTGGGGTCTACAATTCAAGAAGGATGTTGATAAATTGGAGAGGGTTCAGAGAAGAGCCACAAAAACGATTACAGCAAATTCTTTCCCAGGTATCTGCCTGGTGGTCTTGCCCACATGCTCAGGATCTAATTGATCACCATGGGGGCAGGAAGGAATTTTTCCCTGGGCCAGATTGGCAGAGATCCTGGGGTTTTTTCACCTTCCTCTGCAGCATGGGGCACAGGTCACATGCAGGTTTAAACTAGTGTAAATGGTAAATTCTCTGTAACTTGAAGTCTTTAAACCATGCGTTGAGGATTTCAGTAAGTTAGTCAGAGGTTAGGAGTCTATTTTAGGAGTGGGTGGGTGAGGTTCTCGGGTCTGCAATGTGCAGGAAGTCAGACTAGATGATCATGATGGTCCCTTCTGACCTTAAAGTCTATGAGAATGATTAAAGGATTAGAAAACATGCCTTATGATAGACTCAAGAAGCTCTATTTTCTTAGCTTAACGAAGTGGTTAAGAGGTGATTGATTACAGTCTATACATATCTATATGGGGAACAGGCTCTTCAATCTAGCAGAGAAAGTTATAACAAGATCCAATGGCTGGAAGCTGGAGCTAGACAAATTCAGACTGGAAATAATGCATACATTAGTTAACCATTGGACCAATTTTCCAAGGGTCGGCGTGGATTCTCCATCACTGGCAACTTTTAAATCAAGATTGGCTCTTTTTCTAAAAGATATGCTTTAGGAATTATTTTGGGGAAGTTCTGTGTTATATAGGTAGACTGGATGATTACAATGGTTCCTTCTGGCCTTGGAATCTATGAATCTGTTTCATTATGTATCTACTTCATTCTCTTGAGGAGTGTGTTGTGGGATGCCTGATTGATGAAATGATAGGTAGAGCCAGGGTCCTATGTTTCATTAGCATTAATAATATTTTTCTCAGGTTATCAGGCTCTTCTGGAGGCTAAGAGCCAAATTCTACTCACTGATGACAATTTATTGTGGAGGGTAACAGAGAGTAGAATTGGGCCATGAAAGTTTTTCACAGTGGCTGAGTTAATAAATGGTTGTGACATTTCTTGGAAGAGATAGACATTTTTATTTTTCTGTTATTTCTATTGATTTTGTATGTTTTATTAATAGTTTTTACATTTTGTGTGTGTGTGCAAACATCATTTTAAATACTTGTGTATCGCTTCCGATTTTCAAGCTAGGAGCAAATCAAACATTCTGCAGCAGTAGCTCGACTTCTATGTTTAAACATTTTAAAAATAATAACATAGCTTTCAGCCATCCCAATAAACAATGAGTTTTCTTTAGGCAGAGTAAAAGCTGTATGTTCTTTTAGCATTCACTTTTAAAGACAAGTTATTTTTATTCATGGTTTTGTATTGATTATTTGTTCCTTTTGAAAAAACAATCATGAACCACATAGTAGCAGAAATATGCATAGGAAATATAGTACAGAATTTGATTTTATATAGTGTCTGTCATACTCTAGGTTTCCCAAAGTGCTCTATAAAGTAATAACTTATGTATTGTAGTGCAGTGACTGTGTATGCAAATGAAAGACTCATCATGTGCTCATCGGCCTTGAATATAAGAACCTATTTAACTGACAGAGGAAACGAATATCAACTCTTTATTTATTCTCTACTCTTTTGGAAGGGATATTGAACTTCCACCTCATCAGCACTAGCTGAAAGGATCTTAGTGTTAAATTAGTTCCAAAGTATGGCACTGCTAACAGGAGGCTTTTTGACTCTGTATTATAGTGTCAGCATTGGGTAAGAGTCAAAGCTCTATACTGAGGGTGAAACCTCTGGCCACAAAAGCAAGAGAGCCATCAAATGGGTCTTAATGGCATTATAAAAATATATTATGTTCATTTGATGAACACAGTCAGCAGACCTGCAGAGCTTTGCTCACCAGTGAAAACTTTGACTGTATTGATATGTTTTAACCCTTTCCCTCCTGCTTTGGTGGTTGCTATTGTACAAGCCAGTCTTCAAAGCACCGACTGTCTCTTCCTATGTCTGTATAGTATCTAGCATGTTGTGGCACTATCGTAATTTAAATAAATAGAATAATTATAGAAAATTTAACTAGAAAATGAGTGGTCCTGTCTTGTTAGCCTGTTAAAGGGTCCTAGCACATTTATATACCTCTTGGGTCAAACTTGTAGACCTGGAACTGGATCACCATATGAAAGACGCCACAGGTTTAGAACCATAATACTGCTGCAAGGGCTGCTGTAAGTTAAATCAGCAGTAATGGCCTCATTCCACCGGTTAGGAATCACTGGAGACTTCAACCACAGCTCTTCCTGACAGCAGCCCACTCCCAATATATTTGCTTCAATGGAGAGCTGGAAGTGGGTGTGTAGAGTTTGGTATGTAGGCTTTTTGCCATCTCATGATGCCCCTCTCTCTTTTAGAGTTGCTTTCCAGCTGCTTTGTGCTCCCAATGCAGTGCCAAACAGCTAGAATGGGGTGCCAAGGATCTGGCCCCGCATATTCCCACAAGTGAGCTGTTCTGATTGCTTTTCCCATCAGATGAGGCTGCCAACTGGTCTCAGAACAGGCATAATTGGAACTACTCTCTCCGTCACTCATTCCAGTTGGCTAGCTCACTCATTCCGATTGGATTGGGACTGCAGAGATTGGTCAATGCATCTAGAAATAAATCGGATTTCCTGCAAACTGAAGGTAATGGGACTCTCGATGGGTCCATGTTGATCTGATTGCAAGATCAGGGCCTTATGTATATAAACTATTGGGAATTAAATGCAAAACAACTCAAAATTCAAGGATTTTTGCATTTCACTGTGAGGAAAATTTTGCATTCCATTTGGTTGAAAAATTTTGCGAAGGTACACAAACAGTTTTGTGAAGCAAACACTGGCTCATTTTCTACTGAAATAGGCCTGATAATAAGGAGAAGTGGACCTATATCCTAAGCACAAACAGCCTTCACAATGAAACCAGGTATTTTGTGCTATTATAAAACTGGAGGCCTGTGAAACTGCACAAAGTGAAACACTGAAAACATATATGTAACATCTCAACTCAAGTGAATGTTACTGTATAGAATCATTTACCTACTTCTCGCTAAAAAATACGATAGGCCAAATTCTCTGCTAGCATAAATGGATACAGCTCCACTAAATTAAGTGGAGTTTTGCCCAGTTATGCCAACATAGAATTTGGATCAGTATCCCCATCATTTCATCTATTTTATTAGTGTACTAAATATGAATGAGTAAAGAGACACTGATGTAACTTGCAGGTAGTGTTAAAGAAATGTCCTTTGAGCGGTCGTAACCCATCGTTCCCACCGGTTTCACACTCCAGCCAGATGTGCAACCACCAGACCATCACACCCCAGGTAAGAAACAACACTGAGGGCTATTGAACGCTCTTTAAATGTTTAAATTGAATCAAGACAATATTAAAGCAGCACCGAGATACTTCTGAAAATGTGAATGCAGGGGGGAAACCGATCAATGGCCCCCAAACTCTCACTTGCATCATTGTAGTGGTCTAGTGGTAACACAGTAGTGGTCAGAGCCTCAGCTGGGGTAAAAGGGAGTCAATAACCTATACCAATTTACACCAGCTGAAGACCTGGTTCAAAGTTCCAACTGAAAAGAAGTCCTTGGAGTTCTGTACAAACACTAAATTTAGTCTGACAACATGAGTTAATTATATCTGTATGGATAAACTAAGGCAGAGAGAGATTACGAAACTTGCTTAAAGTAGTAAAGGGTGAAACTGACCCCTGTGCCAGGGGCCAGAACAGGTCTATGCATCACTTATGTGCCTGTTTTAAGGGCTTCAGTGGGACTTGTGGGATGTAGGAGGTGCGTAAGCCTCCTGCTGGCTCCAAGTACAGCAGTCGGTTTCACCCAAAGTGATTAGAGTGAGGACCCAGGAACTGACACTAGAACAATTTTCTTTGTGTAAAATTCACATTTTGTTCCATGACATTTTCACACAAAGATCTACTGTTTCAGTCCGCTCAGCTCTGCACACATGCATCCCCCTCCAAATGTAACTTCTGTGAAAACTGAATGAACTGGCTTCCTCGCTCCTCCATCAAACGTGTGAAAAAATGCAAATCTCCAGCCTTTCCCCAAAATAGCCCCTTTCCACTCTAAAGTTCTTATATATTAGTAACATTTTGGCAAAAAAATAGCTTTTTTTGGTTCATTTTCTTACAAATAGTGTGTACATCTCTAGTCCTGACTTTTAATCCCCTGCTCTAACCGATAGATCTTCACCCTACAGTGAAATTGAGCCCTGTGCAGTGGGTCAGAACAATGTCAGCACTTAACCACAAAATAGGGTTTAAGTAGTAGATAAAGACTTCTGCACAGGAGTAAATTTAACCTCCCAAAGAAGGCAGTACATATTAAGTGAGTCTTGCTTCTATTATGGACCTGATTGTAATCATGATATTCACACCAACTAGTACCTTACTCCTCAAGTAGTCCCATGGGGTAAGGTTCTGTGCTGCATCTCTTAATGGCACCACACAGAATTGTCAGCCTGGAGCAGGGCTAAGATGGCTTTCTGGACTGCTCCCGGAGGTTTTAGCAGCCCTCACTATAACTTAGGGGATCTAAGCGTATGTCTACAGTGTAAATTGGGTCCACTCACTTCTGATTCTTTACAAGAGTCCAACCCTATTTAATTTACCTCCCGATGGGAGGGTATGCTACCCTGCAAACTAAGGTGTGATTGTGGTGTGGGTAGGCATACCCACACGAGCTTTAATCTAGCTAACAGAGGTAACAATATGAGTCAAGATGTCATGACATGAACTTCACTGCAAATAGCAATCTGAGTGCACCCCCAGTGAGTTTATACTAGGGCACTACGTCTCTACCGTTGTTACCCATGCTAGATTAAAGCTAGCGCAGGTATGCCTACCCACACTACAATCACACCTTAGTTTGAGGTGTAGACATATCCTAAATTCAGGAGGTTAATTAAGCAGATTAGGACCCTTAAAGATTCAAAAATCAGTGGACCCAAATCTGCTCACACACGCATAAACTGGCTTCCCAAATTAAGCTGAAGGCAGGGATTTGGTTCAGAAGCTTTCAGTCTCTCTTTCCAGCATGAATTCTGGTAATGGGTTTGGACAGTTTTATAAAAGGCTGCTGGTGAAGCAGGATCTTTCAGGCCTTTTCATACAGCAACAAATAAAATAGCCAAATACCTACACAATGAATGCTGTAATCTTAGCTGACACTGTCCAGCTAAGAATGACAAAAAAAGAAGACATGTTGCTGATGCTACTGAGCCCAGAGGGTTGGAATTCCTGGAAGGTGCCATGTCAGCTTCAGGACTATGACCAAATGAATTAATTAAGACAACCCTTCCTTTAAGTTGTAAAACAGTAGATTTAAAGACTCTCCTCCAATAGAAATGGAGTACATGAAATGTAGAATGATTCCAGTTCACTGCTCCTAATGGCAGTTTTATAAACTGAGTAGTCCTTGACCTCTACACTGCAGACCCCTTGGAAATGAAAAAAAAAATCAACTACAGTCATATAGTACGAATGTACAGTATCTGAACAAGAAGGCACACTGTTCTCCAGCAATAGGAAGATATTGAAAAGTAAACTTCCACTCTGAAAGTCAACTGTAAAAATGGTTCCCTGTCTGTTAAGTCTTGTTTCCTTTCAGTTCAAATTTGCTCAGTTGCCAGGAAAAACTAGTTGTTCTAACTAGCATTTTGGTAAACAAGCCAAGCTCTGAAAATAGGCTATGTTCTTTTTGTCTCATGCATCAATAAAGATTCCGCAGGCCAAATTCTGCTCTGTGCAACTTTATGGTCTTTAAATTTTGCCCTTGGTTGCACAGGTATAACCAAGGGCAGAATTCTGCACCAGAGCTACAATTTAATTCACAATTTTCTTAGTGATGTGCAATCCAGAATAGATTCCAACTCACATTTCCTTAGTCCTCTTGGGTGTCAACAATTAAAGACTGCAGAATTTGGCTCAAGTGCGCTTCCAAGCTGCTCGACCAAGATCTTACTGAAGCAGTCACCGATTTTACCAGCCAGTAGAAACCATCTTTGACTCTGTACATTGCAGACAGAGACAGCCAGGCATTCAGGAGGCAGCGAGAGCCAAACATTCCATTCACAAGGTGTCTCAGTATAAGCCCTCTCACCTCGGTTAAGGACCTATTAAATGCGAAACAGGTCTGCTGTACTCCAGTAGAAGCTAGAAAGATGCACGTATGTGAATCAGCACAATAACTATGCTGGATTATAAAGAACGTTTATTGTCAATAAAAGTGGTGAGTATTTCAGAAGACTCATGATAGAATTGTTAAAGATCCTGAATATAAATCCTCTCTCTAACAAGAATTTGTTGGTATTTGACTCTAGTACAGAGGTGGGCAAACTACGGCCCACGGGACCATTGTCCCTGGCCCCTGAGCTCCTGGGCTGGGAGGCTAGCCCCCGGCCCCTCCCCTGCTGTTTTCCCTCCCCCACAGCCTCAGCTCGCTCTGCCACTGGCGCAATGCTCTGGGCTGCGGGCTGCGAGATCCTGGGACAGCGCAGCTGCAGAGCGCGGCCTGATCCGGTGCTCTGTGCTGCACAATGCGTGGCTGGCTTCAGCCGGGCAGAGCAGCTGTAGTGCCGCCAGCCACTGGTGCTCCAGGCAGCGCGGTAAGGGGGCAGGGAGTGGGGGAGCTGGATAGAGGGCAGGGGAGTTCAGGGGGTGATCAGGGGGCGGGGGTGTGGATAGGGGTCAGGGTGGTCAGAGGGCGGGGAACAGGGAGGTTGAATGGGGGCAGGGGTCCCGGGGGGCAGTCAGGAAGGAGAGGGGTTGGATGGGGCAGCGGGGTGCAGTCAGGGGCAGGGTTCCGGGGGTAGTCATGGGACAGGGAGAAGGGGTGGTTGATGGGGCAAGGGTCCCGGGGGGGCAAGAAGGAGGGGGGGGTTGGATGGGGTGGCGGGGGCAAGTCAGGGGCAGGGGCTCCAGGGGCAGTCAGGGGACAGGGAGCAGGGGGTGGATGGGGTGGCCATCAGGGAACAGGGGGTGTTGGATGGGGCAGGAGTCCTGGGTGGGTGCTGTCAGGGGGCGAGAAGCAGGGGGGGTCGGATAGGGGGCAGGGGCCAGGCCACGCCTGGCTGTTTGGGGCGGCACAGCCTCCCCTAACCAGCCCTCCATACAATTTCCAAAACCCGATGCAGCCCTAAGGCCAAAAAGTTTGCCCGCCTCTGCTCTAGTACATCTATCGTTTCCAGTAAGCTGTTTGCTTTTCTTCTAAGGTAAAGGGGAGCATACAGTTACTTTCCTTAACCAATGGAAACATTTTTGAAGGCTCAAAAAACAAATAATAACTGACACCAGTTGTGCTCTGGGATAATTTTACTGACTTCAGTGAGTAGCTTTTGATTTATACTGGTCTCAGGGGAGGATAAGGCCTGATGAAGCCACATATATTGTGTGTGTATCTGATGGCTTACTACTGTGAAAAAGCAGTCTGCACTCCTGTTAGTGAGAATTGTCACTGTCTCACTGAGGTTTTCCTAAAATTCA
The DNA here is from genome assembly GCF_002925995.2 of Terrapene triunguis. Taxonomy (NCBI): domain Eukaryota; kingdom Metazoa; phylum Chordata; order Testudines; family Emydidae; genus Terrapene; species Terrapene triunguis. The sequence continues at coordinate 8,059,108 of NW_020664440.1, read as the reverse complement.
TTTAGAAATCTTTTTTATTACTTAAGAGATAACCCATCAGAAATCATCTGCTGTATAGGCCAGATTCTCAGCTGCACCCAGCCTGAAGGGGAGTTCTAAATAAGTTGGTGGCAATCATGCCAGCATAGGTTAGAGCAAGCTGGAGCCTGCTCTAAACTACCATACCTGGTGATGGACCCCATTTCCTGAATGAGTTTATAGTCCTTCTGCAAATAAACAGGCTTCAGATGTGTACATTCCGAAGTAACCTATGCATCTTTTCAAATGGAAGTCCACTTTCATCCATTGGCAGGGAAGTATTTCAGTGCTACACCTGCACATTTTTACCATTTAAGATTTTTTTTCATAGTTCAAAAGTTTCTCTTTGCACAGCTACAATTTTCAGAAAATTGTTTTCAGCTTTTCCAGGTTATGTATTGATAAGAAGAATGAATCAGGCAGTGTCAGTCATTCTGAGGAGTGCCCCTGCGACAGTTGAAGTAACAAGACCTGATTGAATTCCTCAAAATGAAAAATAAATTAGAGCTGAGGCACTGATCAGTTTTTGTGGAGGGTCAAAGGTCTCCCACTTTTCTTTTAACAAAGTAGGGCCTTATTCACTACAGGTGGACTTTATCCCTGTGCAAAGGATCAACATGAGATCTATGCATGATTTAAATACCACTTAAGTGGTGGGCAAGCTTTTGATTTTCACCCTGCTTAAGGCAGCAGCCTCTTCAGGTTTCTCCATTTCCCTTCTAGTTTCTGGATTTAATCCCAATGAACACATTCAAACAACATGCAAAATTAGGTAAATGATAAATTCAGAGAGATTGTTTATTATCTTCTTAATGCACCCATGACTGCGCTGTCTAAGAAGATAATGTTATATATTCTTATAGACACACCTCAGAAATCTGTGTAACAAAAACCTCTGTGTGAACACGTTGACAAGCTCCATAGAAAAGTAGATGAATTCTTCTCTGTTGAGCTCCTCCAGCCAAATAAAAAGGTTTCAGTGCTGATGATGCATCTTTGAACTGATTACTAACACAAATTAAGCTTCCCTACATCGTTGCTGAAATATGCCCATAAGCAATTTGAAAGGAAAGGAAATATTGTTCCAACATTTGGAGAAGATGCAGGTGCCAAGTTCTCTAAAGTTTTTAGAGATTAAATAGATGTGATGGGTACACAATTTAGCAGTATCACTGCATCCATAATGAAAGGGGAAATATGTACTCTGCTTCAATATGATCATGTAAGTAGGGTCTAGAGAGTAAAATAATACAGGGCCTATTAATCTCTTCCCATTGAAGCAAACCAATCAGGAATAAAATTTAAGGAGAGAAAGGTCCTGTCTATTTGGTAATTTATAGAGGGCAATTTTCTAAATAAAAAGTATTAGATCAAACAACACATTGAAAAGCAGTTACAGAGGGAAAAAAATAAAAACAAAATAGCTTTATGCCGATGGAAAACAGACAATGTGTGTGGGCAAAAAGGAGATCACATAACCTACAGGAACCCACAGACATTTGGATGCCAAAACCAAAGTTTGAATCTGCAAATCTCCTTCCTATTCCCGTAGCATATATAAACCAAGTAAATTATATTAAACACAATCACTGTGTTAGCTGCATGCATATTTTTCAGTTAATTGCTATTCAGTCTTTACAACTAATGAGTAGGGTTTTTAAAAATGAATTTTCTGTGCAACGTGGGGGAGATTTGGGGCCTGCATATTTTCATTTAATTTAAAACAGAATATCCCTTTGGCCCAAAGCAGAATCATTTATCTTCCAACCTTTGGTTATTCAGATACAGAACCCCGGTTCCAACCACCCTTATTTTGCAAACTAAAAAAAATACCCAATGAGACTTTCCAAAGCCAAATGCAAAATTATACTGGTATTTCCCATTTCTGTTTTTCCAAGTATTATTCCAGTTGGTGAAATTTACCTCTGTGTGCTCAGAGCCAGCACAAAGTCCATGCATCAATTAATTCCCACTTAAGCCTTCGTGAAGGCCCTCTGCACAGGGCTGGCTCCAGCTTTTTTGCAGCCCCAAGTGGCGAAGCGGAAAAAAAAAAAAAAAGATAAAGCTGCGATCGGCGGCACTTCAGCAGCAGCTCTACCACACTGCTTCATTCTTCGGTGGCAATTCGGCGGCGAGTCCTTCCCTCCGAGAGGGAGTGAGGGACCCACCGCCGAATTGCCGCTGAAGTCCCGGACGTGCCGCCCCTTTCCATTGGCCGCCCCAAGCACCTGCTTCCTTTGCTGGTGCCTGGAGCCGGCCCTGCCTCTGCATGGAGATGAATTTCAGCTACATAGGGCTTAAATACCAAACTGATAGGTGCTGCATAAAAGCCTAGGATACATTCTCATGTTATTCCAATTATGCAAAGGCAAGCCTGATTTATCTACATACACCCAGTAGTTGCTTTTCCTGAGACCACCTTCACCCTTCCACCTTGTGAGTTAATACTCATTTTGCATACCCATTGAATGCCAAACTGGTACAACTTACACTACTTTATTATTAACGGGCCACACCACCTTGAATGGTCCCATAGACTATGTGCTAACTGCCTGTACTAAACAATCTGTTCCATCTTGCATTTTGCTGTGACTCTTGGAGTACCTTTCCCAGACCTGAGGAAGAGCTCTGTGTAGCTTGAAAACGTGTCTCTCTCACCAACAGAAGTTGGTCCAATAAAAGATATTACCTCACCCACCTTATCTCTTTAATATCCTGGGACCAACATGGCTTCAACACCACTGCATACATATCACCTGCAAATTGAATCTTTCTTTTCATCGGATTCTGACTAGCATTTGCTGAGTTGCAATCCTCTCCAATACTTTTTCATTGTTTATGCAGTCCATTCTTATATGTTGAGACTTCTTCTATAACACCATAATTAAAAGGATTGTATCAGATTTTAGGAGCTGTGTATTGCTAGCCATTATCAATACTATCTGAGCATCTTCTGCATTAAATAGATTAGCAATAGTGAAGCCCCTAGGGAGTTCAGGGAGTCTGTGTCTTTGTATTTCAGATTATAGAAAGATCTGATTGGGGTAGGGATGATTTTAAGTGGCTAGTGTGAGTTGGTTGTGGTTGAGAATGTCGCTCTCTTTATCGTGATAAAATTTTATCAAATAGGAAAGCTCTGCAGCATTTCCTAAAGGTGCTCAGACTCTGGATTTGTCTAATCTCCTCTGGAAGTTCATTCCACAGCTGGATCCCCTCAAATGAGACTGCTTTGTCCCTGGCTCTCATGCGCTCTGCCTTGAGCAATGTGATCTGCACTCACCCAGAGGAGAATTTATGCACAAAAGAGATAGAACATAAGCAGCAGTGCAAGCTTCTCCACATTGTTCCAGCCCTGACCTGCAGGGAACCGCCAGTAGTCATGAAAGGATAGTATAGTCTCCATGCCTTAAAATGTTTTCATGTAAAATAAATAAAATATAAAACTAAGCAGCGGTTTTACAGTATGACACAGCAGTATTACTTGCATTAGGCCAATTTACCACTTATGATAGCAGTATAATAGCACTAAAAGCCAATAAAAACGGTCTGTTCGTTCAGAGATTGGCTTTTATGGCTTATTCTAAATATTATCAAGTGAATCAAAAGCTGTCATTAGAGTGTCTAAAAAGCCTTCGTACCTTGTAAGCAAACAGTGTGACTTTGACAAATAATCATTAATATGCCTGTGTGAGGCCAGGACAAAGAAAGAAAGAAAAAGGAAAACCCAATATTTCATCTAACATAACTCATTACGATAATTTCAGTTAGATTTTAAATAAGACAGTTTTATACATAAAATGCCACAATTTCCCCAAGATTTTTTATCTGTGTATAATTTTCGGCCAACCAAAAATGCTTAGCTAGGACAACAATGAGGCATTTAGCTGGATATAGTGACATATCTTCATCAGCTCTGGAAAATGCTTCTGGCTAGATTGTGCTTTTAGGCCCAAACCTGAGCAAGGGGTAGCACACAACCCCGGGAGGCATTTTGTCTCACAAGCATGACACTGAGGCCCTCTTCCCCGGCTCTCTTCTTGCTCCAGGAGGGAAAGTATGCTACTACAACCCTTGAAAGAGTGTAGTGTATTTCCTCCCTTACACCTGCCCAGTTAAGCTGCCCAGCAAGAAAGAAGAGAAGAACCAAGGGTCCAACAACTACCAACCACTCTCCAGCCACTTTCTATCAATTTGCCTATAAGAGAGGAGTATCCCAAGAGCAGGGCTGAGTAGGCCTAACAAAGGGATGGGAGATTTATTCTCTCATGCTGCCCTACGCCACTGAATAAGACAAGCTGTTACATATTTGATTGAAACTCCACCAGACCCGGTCTCAGCCATCTACATTTGTCATGTCTAGCCTTCGAAGCCCTGACCACACTATACCTCGAAGTGCAGTACCTATCTTGTTCTGTTCTTGCAACTGACTTGCAAATACAACCGTCGCTAGCATGACTGCTAGCACAATTTCCCTAACCAGTTTTGACAAGGAAAACAGCCATGCTACTGCACTTCTACAGACCACCATAGTGTGGGACCATAGCATTGCTTCTTAACACGATTGTATCACTGTGTAACCAGGCTAGGTGTGCACAGTTGTTAAGCCTGACGTTTCAGAAATCTGGAGATTTTACTCACACGACTTAATTTGCCTAGTTGATTAACATGCATCATCTTGTTTACACAGATGGCAGCAAATGTCCTGCTTACCAGAATGTAAGATGGCTGAGGCTGCAGCCTGGAATGAGCTTTAAGGACACAGGAATTGCTGTGCTCCTGCTGACTCGCCTGGTGCCCTGCTTGCTCTTTGTCCTAAAAAACTGTGGTGGGGTTGCTCGGGCTGCTGCTTGCCCTGGGCTGGGGCATGGAGGGGTAGGCTGGCACCTGAAATCAGCTGGGGGAAGCTCTGGCTGGGCTGCTAGCTCCAGCTGGGTACCTAGGCCTGGCTGCTCGTTACCCCTCGCTTAGGGGCTCTAGCTGTCCTGCCTACTGGTCCTAGTTATAGCTAGCAGGCCCCTGGGGTCAGGAAGAAATGGCTGATCCATGTCACTGTAGCCATAGTTCCACTCTATGGTTAAAACCTTTGCAGGGGGAGGAGGGGTTAGAGTCTAAAGCCCTTGAGGACTCTAATCATAGAGACCCTGTCTAGAGGAGCAGCCTAGAGTGTCTCCTCAGCTCTCCAAGCTGGGCGAGGGTTAAGTCCCTAGGCACAGGCCTCCCAGCCAAGCCCATAGCCTGAAGGGTCTGGGTCTAGGCCATGTTACCATAGCAACACCCTTACCAGGCCAGAGGTCCTGGCTGGACAGGGCCATCATTGCAGGTTCCTCTCTAGGCTCCCCTTCTTGTTTTGTGGGGTTTTTCCTCCTGAAGGCCCTCTGCATGGAGGTGAATTTCAACTTAAATACCAAACTGATAGGTGCTGCATAGGTGCTGGTTGGGGTCCCCCTCTATCCCAGTAAACACTTGAATGATCCCAAGTGGCAGGGGCTTTGGACATCTCTCGTGTTCAATCAGATAAAGATATTGAGTACAGTTTAGATGCATATGTCTGTGCAGAATGAACCAAGCTGAAGCCAGGATTAATCCATTTATTTTTTCACTTCTGAACATCGTCATTCAAACAGAGTCAGATTTCATGGCCTAAAGGGACTATTATGTTCGTCTAGACTGAACATAGACCATAGATGTCATCCAGAAATTCTTGCATCTTGGCTAACAAAAGAAGGTTGAACTACAGCATATATTTTAGAAAGACATCCCATCCGATTTTAAAGACTCCAAGAAACAGAGAATTAAACGGATTAACAAAGGAGGTTGTAAAGTGGCTAGTTACCATCATTGTTAAAAATGCAAACTGCGTAAGTTCTCAAGTACACTTCACGTCCCATAAATTCACTGGGAAGTTGACATTGGCCCTTATTGACACACAATATCACAGTGGAGACCAATCTAGCTGCCCCATCTCACTTAGTCTTTCTCTGACTTGTGTGATAAGAAGATCCAGGGCAGGTGCTTGCCTGATGGTAAAATAGTTCATTGTGCTCATTATGGATTCAGGGCAATCCAGGGAAAAACACTTCCCAGGATGGCTTGGTCTGGAGGTAACATGGGAAAGATTCTTACTCAGTGTGAGGCACAGCAAATGCAGGGTGCATCACTCCCAAGTACATCCTGGTGTCTGGTTTAAAAGAAGCCAACATACCTCTTACTCTTGGAGATGTGCTAGTACAGAGCTGTTAATACAGGCTTTGAAGGACTAGGCCCCATTGGCAGAGCTGTATAGCTTGGTAGAGTCTGGAGGGAAAGATGTAGTTTTCTGCCCAGTATCACTTTTTGTGGATTTGTGCCTCCTGAATTCAAACAGCTCCAGAAACAAAAAGTGAAACTCAGCTGAAACCACCATGTTTACTTCATTTTATTTCAGGGTTGGAGAGGGAATGGAACAGGTTCAGGGAAGGAGGCAGGACTCCTCACAGGAAGATGGCGAGGAGGGAAGGTGCTAAAACAGAGTTTACTGACTCATAAATAACAGTAAGGCGTATGATCCTTTTTAATGCTCTCAGAGTTCATGCAAATATCTCGGTGTACCTAGTAACCATTTATTCACATTACAAACGCTGCCCACAGACTGTTGTTCGGTGGTCAGCAGAGGTACAGTAATTCAGGACTGAGGAGTACAGGCTGCCTGGTGAAGATGGTAATACCAGTGTTGCCTATCTGTCACTTTCAATAGCACTCTCCAATAGTGATTCATCACCCCTTCCTCTATCTCAAAAGTTACTACAAAGTTAAGAGGTAAGAGAAGAGTCTAACTCTGTGAAGGTCTGAGAGCTTGGGAAGTTTGAATTTAATCTTATGAATTTGATGTGCGCGTTGATCAGGTGACTAGCTCGTATTCAGCTATTAGTCATGGTTCTCTCTTTTAGGGTGAAACTCATCCCAGTGCAGAGGACCAACACAACTCCAAAGCCCACTTAAGCCCCATTTTAGGCTCCGTTTTGAAGACTCTGTGCTAGGCACAACGGTGAATTTCATCCCTAGAACCAAAGCTGCATCACACCACTGCCACATGCAAAGCCCCAAATGCAGTGGAAATACAGAATTTTTGTTATAGTGGCAGGAAAAAGAGTCAGCACAAGAGCTTCAACTACCTGTTGCACACCACAAGGCAGTGGTCCACGGTGACTGGATGCAGGAGTGTTGAGAGAGGCGTTGTGGGAGGGCCACATGAGTATGGAATATGATTTTAAGCAGAGTTTTATGACAGAGGCCCCGATTCAGCAAGATACTTAATTCAGTGGGATTTGTGCATTTAAAGTTAGGCACGTGCTTAAGTATTTTGCTGAATCTGGCCGTAATAGGATAGGAAGATGAGGAAGGCTGTGGGCATTACTTCTGCCAATAGGCTGTAATACAGTCTGTGGCCCTGGTGCAATGTTACTTAGCACCATCCCTTTGATTTTCTGACGGGGTAGGTACGAATCTGTCCTTCCCTGACTCCACCTGTGTAAATCCATTGTGGCTTTGCCTAGTGGCCCAGGACTTGGCCATATTTTCCATCTTTCCTCTTTAGTGAGACATATTGATATTTTTACCTATGTGTATTTTGTTTTGTTAATGGGAACTTTTTCAAATACGGTGTGGTAATGGACTGTGGCGTATGGGATTATACATTCATTATTCTCAAGAGCACCGGGTAGAATGTACCATTAAGACACAAGCAAAACTGCAGATCAGGAGCTTGGATTCTGGCAAATAAGCCCTTCCAAGCTCACTGCTCTGTGCCCATCAGGGTTGGTTTGGCTGCCCTTTAAAACGTTGTGCTGACTGAGTTCCGATTGCTCCAGCCACATGTGTTACAAGGAGGCTGAGACTCTCTGAGAGCCTGAGATCACGGAGCACTCTGCTCTGGGTCAGTCAGCTCAAATCCGGGTGAAGTCATGGCCATTCGCTTAAAAAACAAAAAAGCACTGGAAGCAACTGGGCATTTGGTATTTCAGTTTAATAGATAAACTGTTAATGGGGTTCAGGATGGACAACTTACTAAATCAAGGTGGAGTTCTACTACTAGAGGTTTTATATCTGCTGCTTTCAACTATACCTTTAGCTTCCTTGGGTTTTTCCTGGCTTTTACAAAAACCAGAGGCAATTGTACACAAGTAAAAGACTGCCATTTTGCCATGAAAAAAAGCTGCTTTATACCCCGAGGGGCAAATGGGGAGGGGGGGAGGGATTCAGGATTTTGCCCTTTGCGATATTTCACTTTATCTGCACCGAAAAAAAGAGAAGCCTTTGCTAATGGAAATAGACGCATTTCAGCTTTGATCAAATTCATGAGTAATTGTGAAAAAGAAAATCTCTGGTTGTGCCCATGAATACTCAGTGAGGGGGAACACCTAGTAATTTTGCATAGTTCTACTGACTGGACAGTTTACAGCTCTGCATAGAGAACTTTAAACAATGGACTTTTCCAATAAGACAGGTGAGAAGACACTAATAATGCTTTACACCTTCCACTATATGATGTCAATGTACTTGGCTGACTTTAACGAGCTAAGCCTCACACCTTTGAAGGTTGGCCTGAACCAAAACTTTAGAAACTTGAGTGAAACTCTGCTCCAGATCTGAACTTTGTGGCTGGATCCTATTTCTATAATGAACCAAGTCAAACCTTACAGGTGAACCTTCTCGAACCCTGAGGAAGTTCAGATCAAAACTTTGCAGACTGGGTTCACCCTATCTATAACCTTTATCTTAGAGGTTGAGAGACTGAAGCACAGAAATGCAAACATTTAAAAGTGGCCACTGATCTTGTTTACCCCATTTTAGAGTGCCCATCTTGCACCTTCTTTTCAGAGATGCAACGCTCATGGACTTCATTTCGAGTTGTAAATGCTCTGACAGTTAGGCCCTCTGTGTTTTAAGTTGGTCAACCAAAACTTGTGCCACCCAAAATCACTGGCCCAACAGCACAAGGAGCTAAAACTGCCACTGGCTTCAATGGGAGCAGGATCGAGCTCAAAGTGACCTAGTGTCAGTACTGCATTATTAGATTCAAGGTTTCCTGATTTTCGGTCTCATACTGCAGTCAGGACTCCTATTTACTTCAATGGGCTTTGGATCAGGCCCTTAGTGCTTTCAGGAAGGAAAGTTTGGTTATTTTAACATGAACTGGATGAAAATACAGCCCTCTCTGGGTAGGAGATGTATACAGGTTAGGAAAAGTCCATTTCCAAACTCTGCTGTAGCTACACATTCTCCTCCTTGCTAATACCTCTCAGTGTTTGTTTCTCTCTCTTTCTGTTTTTTAACTCTTGAATATTTTGGTATACAGGTTCCATGAAAAACACCATATAAAATAAGAGCCTAATCCTGCAAGAAGCTCGGCACCCATGCTTTGAATGCTGGGAAAACAGAGGGCAGTGAAAGGGCCCCGTAGCGTTTGCAGAAAGGACATTTGCCCTGCACACGCACACAAATATGCTCCATCAGTTAAACATACTTAACCTGATGATTTTCAGTTACAGCATCTCTCTACATCATCGAGCTATAATTCTGCGCACTGCGATAACTGTGTTTGCTCTGCAGCTAAGATTATTCTAGCAGTTGCTTTGGAGGAAGGCCATCTTCATCCTCAAGGCAGTGTACGCTCTCCTGTATCCAATGTCAACTAGTATTATTAACATGTCTCTTTTAGCGGCTTATTCCCATTAATTTGTAATAATATACAAACCCATTCAAATAAATAATTGCACAGACTGAATAAAAAAGCAATTTATACTGTTTTTTTATCTGAGACAATTTTTACAAATAGTTCTTTTAAGTAGTCTTAATAGTATCTCTTTAATATTGCCATTACAATTCACCAGAGTTCAAGAGCAGAGCAAATTTACATCTGTTAAAATAATGGAATTGACACTGATATTACATCATTGCTATTTTAAATAATCATTCTTTATAATTCCAACCTATATGCCTCAAGTTGAAAATAAAAGACTTGATCCTGCTCCCATCAAAATCAGTGGCAAAACTATTGACTTCCAGGGGAGCAGGATCTAGCCCTAAATGTGGGGCCTAAATTGACCTTACTGTTTGGATTTGACAGCGTTCACTTATGTAGTAAAGAAGAATAATTCTCTTCACTGAAAGAATTTCTGGGTGAAATTCTGTGGCTTGTGTTGTGCTACGATAGACCATCAAGTGGTCTCTTCCGGCTTTACAAATCTATGAAGCTAGGCAGACAAGTGTGAATTTCCAGAGAATAATAGTTATCTAATTTTATCCTTTTTTTTAAAACAGGAAAATAGTATTTTATAGCTTTATTTTGTTTTGATTTTAATGGAATTTTGCTTCCTGGTGATTTCATTGGGATTTTGTTTTAAGATCAGTATAGTTTGAAATGTCACAAATTCACCTTCTCTCAGTACAATTTCAGGAGTGTCACTGGAATTAGGCAAATATTTACCTGCAAAAATAAAAACTAAACTAAAAAGGGGCTGAAATGAAAGATAAGGTGATTCGTGAGGGTCTTCAGTAAGCCATGAATGCACAGTCACTGCAGACAGCATAGCTTGGAAGAGGCTAGTATTATTGCTGAGGATAGTGAAATGAGTTTCCAACATTTTCAAACATAAATCATACATAGGAAATGTAAAACCGTAGCCCTTTCTTTGATCAGGGAATAAAGAGAAATGATAACTTCAGGAAACCCAGTGTAGGATGATGATAATTTTCAAGACTATATAAAATTGGAGAATCCTGGCTTGTGGTTAAGGCGCTGGCCTACGGGACAGATGAGCAACATTCAGTTCATGGCTCTGCCACTGACTTCCTGTGTGAGCTTGTACAAATGATTTGATGAGGGAGGCAACCTAGTGACAGAGGAGGTGGAAAAAGCTCATGTACTCAATTTTTTTTTTGCCTCTGTCTTCACAAACAAGGTCAGCTCCCAGATTACTGCACTGGGCAGCACAGCATGGGGAGGAAGTGACCAGCCCTCTGTGGAGAAAGAAGTGGTTCGGGACTATTTAGAAAAGCTGGACGAGCACAAGTCCATGGGGCTGGATGCGCTGCATCAAAGGGTGCTAAAGGAGTTGGCGGATGTGATTGCAGAGCTATTGGCCATTATCTTTGAAAACTCATGGCGATCAGTGGAGGTCCCGGATGACTGGAAAAAGGCTAATGTAGTGCCCATCTTTTAAAAAGAGAAGGAGGAGGATCTGGGGGAACTACAGGCCAGTCAGCCTCAACTAAGTCCCTGGAAAAATCATGGAGCAGGTCCTCAAGGAATCAATTCTGAAGCACTTAGAGGAGAGGAAAGTGATCAGGAACAGTCAGCATGGATTCACCAAGGGAAAGTCATGCCTGACTAACCTAATTGCTTTCTATGACGAGATAACTGGCTCTGTGGATGAGGGGAAAGCAGTGGATGTGTTATTCTTTGACTTTAGCAAACTTTTGATACGGTCTCCCACAGTATTCTTGCCGGCAAGTTAAAGAAGTATAGGCTGGATGAATGGACTATAAGGTGGATAGAAAGCTGGCTAAATCGTCGGGCTCCATGGGTAGTGATCAATGGCTCCATGTCTAGTTGGCAGCCAGTATCAAGCGGATGCCCCAAGGGTCAGTCCTGGGTCGGGTTTTGTTCAGTATCTTCATTAATGATCTGGAGAATGGCGTGGACTGCACCCTCAGCAAGTTTGCAGATGACACTAAACTGTGAGGAGTGATAGATATGCTGGAGGGTAGGGATAGGATACAGAGGGACCTAGACAAATTAGAGGATTGAGCCAAAAGAAATCTGATGAGGTTTAACAAGGACAAGTGCAGAGTCCTGCACTTAGGAAGGAAGAATCCCAGGCACAGCTACAGACTAGGGACCGAACGTCTAGGCAGCAGTTCTGCAGAAAAGGACGTAGGGGTTACAGTGGACGAGAAGCTGGATATGAGTCAACAGTGTGTCCTTGTTGCCAAGAAGGCTAACGGCATTTTGGGCTGTATAAGTAGGAGCATTGCCAGCAGATCGAGGGACGTGAGCATTCCCCTCTATTCGGCACTGGTGAGGCCCAACTGGAGTACTGTGTCCAGTTTTGGGTCCCACACTACAAGAAGGATGTTGAAAAATTGGAAAAAGTCCAGCAAAGGGCAACAAAAATGATATGGGGGGCTGGAGCACATGACTTATGAGGAGAGGCTGAGGGAACTGGGATTGTTTAGTCTGCAGAAGAGAAGAATGAGGGGGGATTTGATAGCTGCTTTCAACTACCTGAAAGGGGGTTCCAAAGAGGATGGATCTGGTTCTCAGTGGTACCAGATGACAGAACGAGGAGTAATGGTCTCAAGTTGCAGTGGGGGAGGTTTGGATATTAGGAAAAACTTTTTCACTAGGAGGGTGGTGAAGCACTGGAATGGGTTACCTAGGGAAGTGGTGGAATCTCCTTCCTTAGAGGTTTTTAAGGTCAAGCTTGACAAAGCCCTGGCTGGGATGATTTAGTTGGGGATTGGTCCTGCTTTGAGCAGGGGATTGGACTAGATGACCTCCTGAGGTCCCTTCCAACCCTAATCTTCTATGATCTCTCTGTGCTACAGTTCCCACGTGTAAAATCCTCAGACTTCCATAGTCTATTTAGATTGTCAGCTCTTTCGGATTGCCTCCATCTATGTGTATGTAGAGCACCTGGAGCTCCAATCATGGGGTCTCTAGCCACTGTTGTTAATACTACTATTAATAAAATGCTGGGTCACTGTGTTTTACTAGAAAATCAAACAGATCAGGTGATTGCTGGAGGTATTTATGTACTATAATACTGGGAATGTTAGATGTTTTTTGGGTGCCAGCTACTCAGTACCCTAGAAAACTGTCTTATTAGAGCTACTCTAATAACTAAAATAATTTCAATCTTATTTTATTACCACAGCATTACCTAATATATATAAAACAGCTACCATAGCTTAGCAACCTGGAGCCAAATTCAGAACTTGTTTACATCAGTGTGAAACCAGAGTAACTCCTTTTGTGTCTTGATGCATTACTCCAGATTTAGATAGATGTGAGAGAGAACAGAATTCAGCCCTTTAATATTTTAAAATAAATAAGTAAATCCAGGAACGGGCAGGCTTCACTTTACTTCTTCACAATCCCTTCTGCCTCCCCCACTCTTCCCCCCAAACTACATTAAGGTTTTTTTTCAGTTTCCACAGCAGGACACCTGCCATGCTGCTTATTTAGGAAAAGGAAAAATCTAGCTTGGACGGTAAAACAACGTCTTAAGAGCAAAGATGATTAGGCAATGGAATGAGCTGCCTAAGGAAGAGGTTGAGGCACTGTCACTAAGAGGTGTTTAAGAAGAGGTTAGAGAAAACACCTAAGGTATTAGCCTACAGGAAAATTTCACTCCATGCAAGGGGTTTAGCTAGTTGACCCATGGGGTCTTTTCCAACTCCATCCACTGTGATTCTTGTTGGCATTGTTCTTTGGATTCAAAACCCAGGCTCATCCAGTTCACGCCTGTAGCACTAAGTCAACATGATGGCTAGTAGAAGCCAGCCTAGGGGCTGATGCTGACTCAGTGAATCTGATTAGCGATGCGCCTCTTAAACAGAAGCTACTACTATAAATGGCCTTTTTGACCAATTTGCCTGTTTATTGCTTCACAGTCACATGCACGGCATGCTAATCAGAGAAAGGGGTGGGATAACTGATGGGGAAGGTGGATTATTGGCATAAATCCTTATCGCTCTGAACACAGGACAATTAGCCATTGCTTCCTGGACCTCATTGGTGAGAGGAGGAGGAATGAAATAAGTGCTTGAAATGATCTAAAAGGAAGACTCTACAGTCCTTGGCCCAAATTCTCCATTCAATCTGGTTATTTGGTGCAGTCTTTATGTCATCCTACGTGAGGATTTCCCCTTCATACAGTTGTCTTCCAATGGCACAGAAAAACTTCTGTGCCATCTATACACAACTGGGGCATAAAGGGTGTTGCCGTGGCATTCCTACACACCAGCAATCCCCTTTTAAACACTCTCCGGGGCATCAGAGAATGTACCCAGCAAAGCTCTGAGCTTAAATACAGTTTTTAAATGACTGAGGGGAACAGAAAATGTAAACACTGTGGAAAATGCTCACTTATTGAAGATGTATATTGCTGTTACTGACAATTGTGTTAAGAAAAATAGCATGCACTTAAAAACAGCCTCCTTCTCGCTTGCTGATTTTTTGGAGAGAGATGATTTTTAAGAGACTAGTAAGAGACAAATTATTTAAGATATGATTTTAAGAGCCTGGTTTTCCTTTCACATTATCCATGTAATTCAGGAGTGACATTGAAATCAATGGGGTGAGGTTGGTGTGAAACCAGTTTAAATGTGACCTGTCTCAAGCTTCGAGACATTTATGGATAAAATGAATCATTCTTGTTTTGTGGGAGGATGATCATATCAGTGAAAAATCAGCATACAGGGCCTGATTCTCCTCTTACTTACTCCATTGTAGATCAGGAATAACTGCATGGAGATCAATGGAGTCACACTGGTATAAAATCAATGAAATGAAAGGAGGATCTAGCCTATAGTGCCAGATTCTCAGCAGGTGTAAATGGGTTCAACTCTGCTGAGATCAATAGGAGCTGCACCCATTTCCACCAGTTGAGGATCTGGCCCTTTAACTTTAGTTTGTTTACATCCTGAAGCCCTGCATGTAAGTTGTTTTAGGGCATTTCCCTCATTTAAAAATGACTGATTTGACAGTAGTTATGCTATAATCACAAAATACAGCATTTCTGATGACATCGCAGGCAAGAAGTAAGATTTTTTTCCACTAGCATCCAGTGACAGATATATGGATATCATCATCAAGTGTGTAAGGTTGAAGAGCCACATCATAAATTGCATGGATTGTGCAAATTTGACCACTTCACCTGAACTGTGCCCACAAATCCATCTCCATAGGGACTCCTTAATATTCCAAACTCTCAACAGCTTCCATTTCAGAACAGAACAACTTTATGCTATACCACCCCACACAATCATTTTCTACATATATATGCACACGATATGTGGTGATGATATAGCCACATATGACCTGCAAGACGGGATCAGATTAGTGGTTCATCTAGTCTAGCATCCAGTCTCTGACAATAGCCAGTATCAGCTGCTTCAGAAGAAGGTTTAAGAAACCCTGGGATAGACAGCCATAATAGCCCTGTCATAAATCATGGGAGGAGAAAAAGTGTTTGAAAAAACAAACAAACCCATCCATGAGGATTAACCTTTTGGAGTTTCTGAGAAATTCTTCCCTCAGGGCAAAGACGTTTATGGCTATATGGAGGAGGCATGTAAAATGGCAGCCTTAAAACCTGTCTGAACCTACGGATTTACAAGGGAATCTGGTCTCTGCTCTCTGTGGTTCTCACTGGCCTCTTCCAACCAGTGGTCATGTAGCCCAGGTTCCCAGTGTAACTGTACATTGCTCACTTTCTTCCTGGGAATGGGGAGGGTTAAAGTCACTTTTAAAGAAGCATAACTTGTGCGCAGCTGTTCCCTGGCTCCAACCCAACAAACCTGCACTGCACTGACCAGCTGCATGGCATTTGTACAAAAGGGTTTCCACAGGCTGTGGGTGGGTGGAGAATATGTCACTTCCCTTTCTGTTGATTTCCTGGCCATTCATTGTTCCATTGCTCCTGTCCACACCACAAAGCAGAGGACAGCATTTGACCTAAAGTAATTTTAGTGTGGAGCCTATTTTTTCTATTAGCACTCCTTGTTGTCATCCAGGCATGATATTTACATTGATTTAACCCTCAAGCACTGTGGGTTCCTCAGTAGTGTAGTCATTTTACACTGTGCTTGTTAACATCATCTATAGATTCTATGTATTGAATGGTACTGTATATTGTACCCATTTCTGACAAAAAGGACACTTTGCCATTATATGCATATCTGCAAGGCATCTCTTTTCATATCTGTGTCCTGTGGGATCCATGCAAAACTAGAGATTATATTTATTCAGAAATTAAATTAGATTATATTTAAAGTAATTTACAAATAGCAATCAACCTCTGTAATGAAGGTCAAAAGAAAAAGGACATATTAACAATTGAGTATCTTCCCTCCCCTTAAAAATGTTAATACTTCATACCTGTTAATAATCAGGAAAATATCCTTTTCAAGAGTAGCATTTGCAGAAATTGGTAGGATCATTTTGCTAATTCTAATAGTCTTTTAATGAAATAATTTGAAATAAAAAAGCATGGAGACTGAATGCCAATAGAAACATATTGCTGATACAATAAATTGTTAATGTATTTTCTAAATGAATGATTTAAAATAGCTATTAAAGTAAAGCGAATGAGCTTATGTTTCTAGTAATGACTTCTCTTCTTCAAAAAGAAATCTGTAAATCCCTGACTGCAATTTCACATCCCAAAAGGACCAGCAGTCCTTAGACGGGTGCGTATTGCCTTTATGTTTAAAAGTAGTATGCTTGATTTTATGTAATGGTTTTAAATATTTAGATTTACAGTTGTTTATGCTTTTCTATTTTAAATCAAATCCTGTTATTCTCTTTGACACTCAAAAACAACGCTCTCACCCAGTGAGGTCTATTTTTGTACATATACGTACATACATATATACATACACATACGCAATATAAGTACAATTTTATTCATAGGAGTGCATAATGATTCAGGCTGTGATTGTTAATAAAAATGCATTTCTAACCATCAAATTTGAGTCTATTATTCTGAGTTAATTGCATTTGCCCTAAAGAGACTTACAACTGGCTGTCAGCCTATTTGTGTCAGTTTCATTTTATTCATCAGTCAATCTTGTCTTCCCGTTTTTTGCATCCCATATATTGATCAAATAGATTTGTTAGCGTGCCTCCGCAGCTTTTAAAAAAGTTTATGTTATCCATCAGGTTTATTTGATTACTATATTAGTTTGCATGTTATCTTAATTGATATTTCAATAGCAAATAAATGCCCTTTTGATGGTCCCACAAGATTTCCATTACTCTAATCCAAGTAACTAACTTGTGGATGTAATGAAGGGAGTGAGAAAAAATACAAACATAAAGCCTATTTTTTAAATGACTGTTAATCTGCAACAGTGCCATGTTTGAGCATTTTATGTGACCGAAAGAGAAATAAGTACAGTATGAAACTTGATTTTTATAAACATCAGTGCTATACCAATATGTATTATGCTGCATATAAAACCCATTAACAAAACACACACAGTTGGTAATATAAATTAAGATGAAATCAGATCTGGAACAGAGTGTTTTAAGGGCAGTGGGGAATGAAACAAGATTATTTAAGGCATAACACCTTGAAAAAAATTGGGGAAGCTGAAATTGAAACATGGGGAGGGAGGGAAACAATGTGTTACATGGGCCAAGTTGCTTGTAGGGGAGACAAAAATAGGTGCAGGTAATTACTAGAGCAAAAGGAAAGCGGCTAAACCGTGGCCCTTTCTTCTTCAATTAATAAGGATGTGATCCTGCTCCTATTAACATCAATGGGAGTTTTGCAGTAAGTTATATAGAAAAAACTCTGAGCTGAAATCTTGACCGCAGTGAAATCAAAGGGAGTTTTGCCATTGACTTAAATGGAGTCAAGATTTTACACCAGTTCTTTTGCGAGGCAGAAGTGGTGCAGTCATTTTCCCATTATGAAAACCAGAGAAGCATTGTATTCATTTTCATTATCGACTAGAGCATGCAGCTCTGGCTCATGTCAGCGAGCACTTAATCCCTGATCCTGAATCTGCATGGATGGACCCCAGAGTCTGCATGGATCCCTCGTAGCTTGCGGGGTTGTGGCCGTAATCAATGCTCTGGGACTACTAGTATGAGTAAGTGCTCACCACTGCAAACTGGGATTATGCAATAAGTGCCCTGTTGGCAAGATTTTCCCAACATCAGCTCCCACATTCAGGTCCAGATTTTTCAGAAGGGCTCAGCTGTCATTTCAGATCAAACTAATTGGCCAATTTTCAAAAATGTGGTGCATGCTGAGTGGATCTGGTTAAAAAAAAAAAGATGGGAACATTTTGGCAAAAAATGCATTTTTATTGAAAATTTTTGTGGCCATCTCTACAGCTAGTCAAAAAATGGGCTCAATTTGTCATGAAAATTTGTGAGGAAAAACTTGTTTCTAGTTTTCAAAGAAACACGTCAAATTAGAAATTTTTCAACCAACCCTTTTACTGAGGCCTTTTGATAAGTTGGTCATAAGCATCACACTTACCATGCGAGCTATTGGGTGCGGAGCACTTTTGCAAACCTGGCCTACTTGAAAATCAGACCCAGATCGCTATTGAAAATCTGTCTGGTTTCTTTGTATTTCTTCTCTTCAGTAGTCTTTTGTGGGAATCCTTTCATAACATTTCAGACTTTTCACTCAATCCTTTCTTAAAGTGACAACAGGGATTTTAAAACTCAATTTGCTCTAAACAAAAATCCGCTCTGCTACAGTTCTAAGGCAGTTAGCAACATTTTTGAGATTCAGAACGGTGCAGAATGATAGAATAGCACAGAGTTTCAAGCCAAAGTGTTACAACCAACCAGAACCAAATATAAACAGCAACAGATGAGAAAAATACAACCTCAACATCTTGGGACAACAAAGAAACAGGGAAATGATTGCTACATAAAAGATATTTCAAAGACCTCCCTGAAAATCAGGCATAAAAATCCCCAATAAAAAGGCTCAGAAAGAAAACTGTCACACCCCCTAAGCCTCAACAGACTTTAACAAGATGTTCGCATGAGCCAGAGATTGTCTCCTTCGGCAGAAGACAAAAGGCACAGAAAACAATACTGTCTAGCGTAGGATTAGGAGGCAAGAGATAGATAAAAAGGATTCCTTAACCTTACAATTAGAAATCCCAACTCTCCAGCCAAGAGGATAATCAGAAACATGCTGAAAACCTATGTCACAATAACCGTTGTACCTTTCTTTACTCTTTGAAAACTGATAGATATATATATTGCATCCCCTGAGAAATGCTTTGATGACCACTCGATTACAGGCAACTCCTGCTACCAAACCACAATCCAGCACATGTGGCAATAACATTTTGTTTCCCATAGTTCATATTTCCATCGCCACCCACCAGACCAAAATTAGATTACCAAAGCTCAGACCAACTTTCCAAACAGAAGATTCCAGTAAATGTACTGCTAAAAGCAAAATTAAACATAATGCACTATGCCTCTGACAGACAATTGGCTTATCGTGGCCCAACCCAGATACAAATACAACTCCCTCATGCCAAATATACTAAATTAAATAGATTTTTCTCTGGTTAAAATGGAAACAACTTAGCTAATATACTGGGCACGCTGAGTTTTATTGGCATTACTAATGCTCTGAAGCAAGAGGGGGAGTATTGGCAAGTGTAGAAATGAGACTGAGGGGGAAAAAAAAACAGGAAACTTGCAGGCTGGAAAGACATTTGCAAGCCTATCAAGTTTATCCTAGCTATTGGAGCTAACTAGTGGCCATAAACTGAATAGCTACAGAAATTTAATTATGTGCAACATAATTCACCACAGATTAAACTTTCTGCAGCTGAATTGGCATATCCAAAACATCACTTTATAGACAGGAGTTGTCCCTGTTTTACAGAAGATAAATCGGGGCACAAAGAAATTGAATAAATAGCCCATGTTCATTTAACCTCTGAGGAACTGTCAGAGTTTAAGACATCATAATTCTCAATTGTACTTTTAAGAAGACTCTCAGCATCCATTTGGAAATGGACTTCACTATGTAATCCTTTGCTAGAGGCACTCTTGTTTGTACCATCTTAGAGTCACTGAGGAAGGAAAGGGGAAGCCACCTTTTCACACTCATGCCTTACCTGCTGCTCATGGTGGTTCCTCTCCCCGGGTCCCTGCGATCAGGACCGGCTCTAGGTTTTTTGCCGCCCCAAGCAAAAAAAATTTTGGCTGCCCCTCACCCGCACCCCCTGCTGCCCCAACCCTGGGTTCTCCCCCCCACCCCACCCGCACCCTCTGCCGCCCCAACTCTGGGCTCTCCCCCCATCCCACCTGCACCCCCTGCTGCCCCAACCCTGGGTTCTCCCCCCCACCCCACCTGCACCCCCTGCCGCTCCAACCCTGGGCTCTTCCCCACCCGCCCCACCCGCCGCCCCAGCGCTGGGCTCCCCCCTCGCCTCCAGCCGGTCCAGCGCTGACAGGGTCCGGGTAAGCAGCGGGGCTCCCAGGCCGCGCCTCAGCCCAGGGTTCCTCTAGCCAGGGCTCCCGCCTCCAGGACCGGCCAGGACTGGGGAGGACAGAGCCGGGGAACCGCCCCGGCAGGGAGCTGAGGAGCCGGGGCAGGGTAGCCCCAGAGGGAGCGGAGCCCCGGAGAGCGGGACACGGGCCCTGCACAGCAGCGCCCCGCCCTCTATGGCCCCGCTCCTGGCTGCCCTGCCGCAGTCCCTGGGTGGCTCTGGCTGCTTCGCCCAGCCCCGGCTGCGGTGCTGGGGGGCGGCCGCCCTGCGGCACCTGCAGGCGGCTCCATGTGCCCCGAGGGGCGGCCCCCAGCCCGAGTGTCCTGCACTCAGAGCCTGCCCGGCCATAAGGTGTGGGCGCTGCTCCCCGACGCGAACCGCAGCGGCCCCAGGGTGCCACCAGTGCAGGACGCGCTGCTGCTGCCAGGGCTGGCTCTAGGCTTTTGCCGCCCAAGCACCAAAAAAAAAAGAGGCTGGCTGGAATGCGGCCCCTGAAAATGTGCTGCCCCAAGCACCTGCTTGGTTTGCTGGTGCCTGGAGCCAGCCCTGCCTGCGATCCCAATGCACACGCAGAGTATTAGAGCAGGTGTCCTGGGCACATATCACTTTATTCTGCCTAGCTATATTCCTCTTGATGACCTGTCCTAAATTTTTGTACAGTGTTGTAGAGTGGAGGTTAAACACATCCGCAAAACTCTTTGTTTTCCAGTGGTGGGCGAACTGATCCCTCTGTAGGTAAAGTGCTCTGGGACCATTCAGGGTGAAAGTTACTGTAGACATAGCCTACAAAGTGCAATTGAGCTCATTCTGATCAATGGGAATTCTGCACATATGGCATGCCAGTGGTACAAGAGAGGACTCTGTCTCTTCAGTTAAAATAGTAGGGCTTTAGGATACATATATTGGTTTTCTGATATCCAGGCCATACTAGTGCTGCTACAAAATCCAGCCTCATGATGCTTTTTGTTTAATTCTTGTTTTTCAGAATTGGCCGGTCCTATCTTACAGCCTCTTGGAGACTCAGGTAAGCTTCCCCACCTGTCTGAGCTACCCCTTTCTGTGAGGAATATTAAATGGTGTTACGGTAATTATAACCATTTATATAGCACCTGTCATGCAGAAGAAAGAATTTAATTATATATAATTTACTATTGCGTAAGGAACCCGGTCTCCATATCATTTGGCTTTATTTATTTATTGATCTGTCATCTGATTCAAGTCAGCCCATCTCTAGAAGGTGTGTGCATATGTATTAGAACCAGCAACAGTTTAAGATGTGTAAAATAATGTATCCAACTCAGAACTACGAAGGAAATGTATGTAGGCCACCATACCATCAGAATGAGCTCAATTGCACTTTGTATTTATTTATGTCAGCTGTTTGCAATATTGTTGTGGCTGTGTTGGTCCCAGGATATGAGAGACAAAAGGTGGGTGAGGTAACACCTTTTATTAGACCGTTGGTCCAGTAAAAGATATTATCTCACCCACTTTACCTTAGTTGGGCACTTTGCTTGGATACCTAGGTTAAACACTCTTTCTCTTGTGAATATTGCAACAGCACCTTATGACAGATCTTTTGATAAATAGCCGCGAGGATCAGAATGTGAGCTGCATGAAACCAGCTTGTTTCAGTTTGCAGAATTTCAGCTGCCCAAACCCAGCGGTTTACTTTGGGTTGATGCAAAGCTGAAAATTCCGGGCAACTATCGCTGGCTGCCTAATGAATCTTGCTGTTTTTTTGCTTAAACCAGAATTTAACTACCTCTTATCCCAAAAGATCGCACCTCTGCCCTACCTTTATTTATCTGCTGGAGTGGAAAGGATCACAAAAGAACTCCCCTCACATCTGGCCACTTCTTGCTGCTTTAGGGGACTCTCTACCTCTTTAATCCAACTTAAGGCCCCTTAAAGGAGTGGGATGTCTGCCTGCTTATCCTCTCCCCATTCAGCAGCAGCAGGATTGGAAAACGTCCGTCCAATCCCTCTACTTCTGTAATAGCCTTTAGCATGAGATGCCTCAAACAAAGTTGGCTATTGAGGCCGTTAAGATCACTGCCATGACTCACTCCACCCCACCCCTGACCTGGCCTTCTCTGTGTTTCTGCATTAGATTGTGAGCTTATAAGATTGTGCACCAAGCACATTTTGGGATGTTCTAATAATAGGCTGCTTGCATCTAACATGTTTGTAAAGTATCAGGCTCACTTCTGGCACTCAATAAACAAATCAGACTAGTAACCATTGGAATAGGTCTCAGAATGTTCTGCTATTGCACTGAACTGAGCTGAATACAATAGTTCTGCGCTGCATTTTTTTATTGTTCCCCTCAACCCCCACTGATTGAGCTTGCTTTGATCAGAAACTAATTAGCAGGAAGCTCATTGAGGGTTAGTTGGGCAAGGTCAAGGCGACATTAATCTGTGCTGCTAAACCACGATGAGGCAAATCGTTCAGTGTAACTAAGAAGTAATTCAGACTGCACTTTTGGCATTTTTTCCCCCTCTTTTGTTCTGTCAGTCTGAAGAGAACAGCTCGTGTGATGTAATTTAGAATAGAGCTTTTTTAAAGCTTTCACTCAGGAAAAGCTTCTGGAGCTCTGGGGGTATAGCTTAGCTCAGAGAAATAGAAAGAAAGCAAGTTTGCATTGACAGCTTGATCCCAGAGAGAGGTGGCTGCCTGCTTGTCTAACAGGTCCTTTGGGTCTGGATGAGGCAGAGACAGAGGAGCAGTCATATTAAGTGAACGTGTGCTGCCAATGTTAAAGGAACAATTACCATTATTCTGCATAGTTCACTGTTTGCTTCTGCTATTTCCTTCAATAAAACCTCTTTTCACTTGCCAATTGGAGCTTGTCATGTAACAATATTTCTCATGCACAATACACATACTGAAATGCCCTTGTGTTTTTAATACATTTATAGTTGTTAACAATAGCGGTATAGTGACAGAAAAAACGTACTTGCTTTGAATACAGAATAGATTCAAAGAGGAATAAACCAAGGGCCCTGTTCTGAAAGGATTAATGCCAGACTTAGCACTGGATATTTGCCTGATTTTGGTGTAAAAGTGGTGGCACCTCTTTCATTTAGTTGATTCATAGATTCTAGGACTGGAAGGGACCTCGAGAGGTCATCGAGTCCAGTCCCCTGCCTGCATGGCAGGACCAAATACTGTCTAAATTCATCTCCAAGGTCCAGGCTGTGACTTTCTTACTCCCACTGGGAAGGAGTTACTCACACGAGTCTTTAATGGTGACTTCAGTGCGATTACTCATGTGGATCATGGGTTCATGGTTAGGTTTACAGTTAGGTTCCAGATTGTATTATATCTTTCAAACACAGTCTTATAATACATCCATAAAATGGTGAACAAGTCCTAAGGATGACAGAGGAAGAGTGGCATCAGTATAAGTGAATAAAGAATACTGATACTGGGATGCACGTTGACAAACTTGAGTGTGCCTGAATCTGTTCTGTGTGTGTTACATGTCCCTCAGAAGTGGCTGGTCCATACAAGATTTAGTCTACTACACCTACCAGCTAATGGACACCAAAGTGGCTGTGGGTCATGCTTTTGGCCATGGAGGTCCTGAGTTCAATCCCCAGGGCCAACAGTAGTCATTACACAAACTCTTATATATGTTAGCAGAGTTACTCGTGTGCAATTATTTACAGGATCAAGCTCTTAATTTGCACAAATAGCAGTTGTGACGGGTTGGATCACAGAACCCCCCCTGGGAGCTGCCAACTGATGTGCCAAGACTACCTCTGCTCCTGTTTTCCCTGCCAGCTCAGGACTCCAGCACCCTGTCTTGCTGAGCCAGACACTCCCGTCTGCTCCAACAAAGACCAAGGGTCTGAATTACTTGCTCCAAAGCTGCAGCTTTACCTGAAAGCAGCTCACAGAAGTGGGCTTGTCTTTAGCACTCAGATGCCCAACTCCCAATGGGGTCTAAACCCAAATAAATCCGTTTTATTCTGTATAAAGCTTATGCAGGGCAAATTCATAAATTGTTCGCCCTCTATAACACTGATAGAGAGAGATGCACAGTTGTTTGCTCCCCCAGGTATTAACACATACTCTGAGTTAATTAATAAGTAAACAGTGATTTTATTAAATACAGAAAGTAGGATTTAAGTGGTTCCAAGTAGGAACAGACAGAACAAAGTCACCAAGCAAAATAAAATAAAATGCGCAAATCTATGTCTAATCAAACTGAATACAGATAAGATCCTCACCAGTTCCAGAATGCTCCCTTTTCCAGACTAATCTCCTCTTAGCCTGGGTCTAGCAATCACTCACACCCCCTGTAGTTACTGTCCTTTGTGCCAGTTTCTTTCAAGTATCCTGGGGGGTGGAGAGACTCCCTCTTTAGCCAGCTGAAGACAAAATGGAGGGGTCTCCCACGGGTTTAAATAGACTTTCTCTTGTGGGTGGAGACCCCCCCTCCTCACTCCTATGCAAAGTCCAGCTCCAAGATGGAGTTCTGGAGTCAGCTGGGCAAGTCACATGGCCATGCATGACTCACAGTCTTTACAGGCAGAAGCCATTGTCCACATGGTATCTTGTATGTCTCCAGGAAGACTTCTTACGTGGATTGGAGCATTCCAAAATTCATTGTTCCCCAAGTGCTTCCTGATCAGGTACTTAACCTTGCGAATTCCTTCCTAAAGAAGCTGACCAAATGCCTCACAAAGCTTACTTAGAAATCAAGCAAGTATACAGCCAATATTCTTAACCTCAAGTACAAAGTGATATAGTAGACCATATAGATATAGTAGACCATAACCTTTACAGAGATATGTTACATGGCACAGGCAGCACAAAACATATTCCAGTTATGTCATATTCCCATAAAACCTTATGGGAGGTACCGTCACAGCAGTTATAGATGAAATTTGCAAAAGTTGCCTAAGGGGAGATAGGCACCCAAATTCCACTGAATATCAATCAGATTTTGGGAACCTTACTCTCTTAAGCGCCTTTCAAAGCCCACAAAGCTAACAAATCAAGCCAATAGTACTTTTGATGCGATTACCGTGCAGGAACAGGGGCAGCAAAAGGCGTTATGGGAAGAGGAAGAATTGCCCTTATTTCAGTTGTAACCTCCTTGCGGTTGGGATTGTCTTTTTTGTTTGTTTGTTTCTCTAGCACCAAAGACACTCTTGGCACTTTTGATTTCCTTGTCTGTTCCATAAAAAAATTGTTAAGCCCCTTGATAACAAGAACTATAACTGAATGAGAACATCAGTTGGAAAGGACAATGGCAAAAGTTGTTTTGGAGCCTGATCCAAAGCCCATTGAAATTAATGGGAGTCTTTCCATTGGCTTCAATGGGCTTTGGTTCAGGTGATACTGTCATATGCTTCAGAATTCAAAATAAAGTAATTTCCTCCTCCTATCTCCCACATATAGAATATGTTCAAGTAGTGTATGAGGTTGAGAATGCAAAAATAAGAATAGTGGTTAGGACTGGGCGGTGCAGAAGGAACAAGACATCCATTTCTAGGATCAAATGTAAACCAAAGCTTTTTAATTAGTAAGAGATTTGGATTTTTTTTCTTTTAAATCACTTCTTTTTTCAACGTACAACTTGGAACCTCCAAGGCTAAATTATTTTGAGAAAAGCTGATTCTCCTGTGATTTCCAGCTCAATTTTTGCATATTCAAAAGGTTTGGATACTTTGTCATTCAGAAAGTAAACCACTGCCAAAGAATAAGGAACAGGAAGGGGGAGCTGTGCTAATTTTCTTCTGGAAAATCCCCAAATTCTGGCCTCTGATCCATGCAAATGTTTCATTTTTTCAATAGATAGCACTGTACAAAAATTAAACTTAAAGCTTTAAGTGGTTCATAAGGTTTCATTAAATGACTTTTGTAAACATTTCCCTCCTAATATACTCAGCATTAGTCTTTCCCCCCCTTTTTAAATTTTTTTAAAAATATTCTAGCAGACTAAACAGAGCAAAACAATTTAAATTAATCTCAAAACTATTAGCAATTATTTTTGAGAACTCATGTAGGACAGGTGAGGTCCTGGAGGGCTGGAGAAGGGCAAACATAAAACCTTTAAAGGGGGGAAGAAAGAGGATCTGGGGAGTTATGGACCATTCAGCCTAACTTTGATATCTGGAAATATACTGGAACAAATTATTAAACCGTCAATTTGTAAGCACCTAGAGGATGATATGGTTATAAGGACTAACCATCATGCATTTGTCAAGAACAAATTATGTCAAACCAACCTAATTTCCTCCTTTGACAGGGTTACTGGCCTTATGGATGGAGGGAAGCAGTAGATGTAATATATCTTGATTTTAGTAAGGCTTTTGACAGTCACAGATGACATTCTCATAAACCAACTAGGCAAATGTGGTCTAGATGAAATTACTGTGTGGTGGGTGCACAACTGGTTGAAGGATTATATTCAAAGAGTTGTTACCAATGGTTTGCTGTCAAACTGGGAGGGCATATCTAGTGGGGTCCCGCTCCTAGGGATCAGTCCTGGATCTGGTACTATTTAATATTTTAATTAATGACTTGGATAATGGACTGGAGAGTTTGCTTATAAATTTACAGATGACACCAAGCCCGGGTGGAGGAGGGGAGGTTTGTAAGCACTCTTGAGGACAGGATTAAAATTCAAAACTACCTTGACAAATCAGGGGAGACCTACTAACAGTCTTCAAATAAGAGGACTGTGATCAATTTTTCTTCATGTCCATTGAAGGTAGGACAAAAAGTAATGGGCTTAATCTGCAGCAAGGGAGATTTAGGTTAGATCAGGGGTGGGCAAACTTTTTGGCCCGAGGGCCACATCTGGGTATGGAAATTGTATGGCGGGCTATGAATGCTCATGAAATTGGGGATTAGGGTGTGGGAGGGGGTGAGGGCTCCAGATGGGGTGTGGGCGGTGGGGCCAGAAATGAGGAGTTCGGGGTGTGGGAGAGGGCTCTGGGCTGGGGCTGGGAATGAGGGGCTGGAGGTGCAGGAGGGTGCTCTGGGCTGGGATCAAGGGGTTTGGAGGGCAGGGGGGGTCAGGGCTGGGGCAGGGAGTTGGAGCACAGGAGGGGGTCGGAGGTGCAAGCTCCAGGCAGTGCTTACCTCAAGCAGCTCCCAGAAGCAGCAGCATGTCCCCCCTCCGGCTCCTACGTGGAGGCGCAGCCATATGGCTCTGCACAATGCCCCGTCCACAGGCGCCACCCCTGAAGCTCCCATTGGCCATGTTCCTGGCCAATGGGAGCTACGGGGGCCGCAGTTGGGGCACGGGCAACGTGCAGAGCCCCCTGGCTGCCCCTACCCGTGGAAGCCGGAGGGGGGGGACATGCCGCTGCTTCCGGGAGCCACGGCACGCGTGGAGCGGGGCAAGTCCTTGATCCCGCTCCCTGGCTGGAGCGCCGGAGCAAGGCAAGCCCCCGACCCTGCTCCCCGGCAGGAGTTCGAGGGCCAGATTAAAACATCTGAAGGGCCGGATGCGGCCCCCGTGCTGTAGTTTGCCCATCCCTGCATTAGATATTACAAAAAAATTCTAACTGCACAGGTATCTAACATGTAGAATAGGCTTCAGAGGAAGATTGTGGAATCCTCATCATTGGAGGTTTTTAAGAACAGGTTGGACAAAGACCTGCGCAGGATGGTCTAGGTTTACTTGGTCCTACTGCAGTTGGAGAGGCTGGACTTGATGACATCTCGAGATCCCTTCCAACCCGATATTTCTATGATTATGTGTATCTGATGGAGACTTACCCTTAGTAATAGTGTCAATGTATTAATAAAACAATGTCCATTTTTGGCTCCTCTAGTCTGATCAGAAATTTTGTTTTGGAAACTTGATCATATTGGTAGATCGTCTAACTTGGGGTGAACAATGAACCCTGAGAGGAATGCAGGAAGACTGAATCAACATAGCAAAAGCTAGAATTTCAAGGGATTTTTTAAAACAAAACAAGCTGAGCAGTACAGGTAGAAAGATGCATCGTACTCTTAAGCTTCACAATCTGCAGTGAAGAATACTGTGGATAAGACATTTCCAATTATTCTTTAACTGTAATAAATAATAATACTCACTGGTGGCTTTGCCACAAGCCCCATGTGTGGGACAGCACATAACTGCATTACTGCAGGAGTAGCCAGGGAAACATACTGACTGAATTCACCTCTTGGTTTTCCCTGCACCAAAAAGGAGACCTACCTGGCCTCAGCCCTATATTCAGTGCAGTGTATGTCCGCTGGCATACTGGTGTAGCTGTGCTGTCTGGTAGATTTATGGGGCAGTGCCTACTAGCCCACTCCCCAACCCACTTACGTACAGGGGTAATAGTGGTTCTGACCATGCTGCTGCCCACAATATGAGTAGCCAGGTCAGGAGTGTGAGGACTGCTTCAAGCCCTCTTTCTCCCCTGCACTGGTGCCCAGGACAGGCCACAGCATGCTCCATTAATAAGAATAAATATAAATACAAAACCTCAGTTCTCTGTTCAGAAGAGGGAAGATGGTGTTGTGGTTTCAGGCAAAGGCTCGGGTTGATCTGAACTGGTTCAATCATCCCTAGTGGCAAAAAGATCAGAAAAGAGCAGTGTAAAAAAAAACACTAACCACAACTAATAACAGGACAGCTTCTTTACAAAAGCCCTGTGGGGCTGCCTCCCAGAACATACCAGCTATGCCATTTAGGTGATCCAACCTGGAGCTTAACTTCAGACTCAGAAACAGAGACATACCTTCTAGGAGTCTCCGAGAGAGGACTCTCACCTTCTCAAATGCAGAAAGAGTCATGGCATGATGCCAGTGTGCCTTGGCCACAGACATGAGGGAATTAATTAAAAACAGGGAAAAAAGATTAGCTACCACAAAGGTGAAATGCCACAAGGACCTGCTGCTCTCTGCACCAGCCCCACATTAGAATTATTTGCTTATTTTTTAAAGTGAAAGAAACATAGATGTTGCTTAATAGACAAATTGGAGAACAATATCCCTACCCAAAAGACCAAGCAAGATAGTTTTAATTCATTATTTATTATTAATTATTATTATTATTGTGTACTATGGTAGCACCTGGAGCCCCAATCAAGGACCAGGACTCCATTGTGTTAGGCCCTGTGCAAACATGGAATAGAAAGAGCATCCCTGCCCCAAAGAGCTTATCTGCTTCTCAAGACTTAGCAAATAGAAAAGTTCACACAGATTTTCTTGCCACCAGCTGAACCAAACAGAATTCAGAGTAAAAAAATAGGGTGTCAAAGGGGGTTTTGAGGTGGCCAGAATCATTATTATGAGGAAGAGTTTATAGTCAGCAACCTCAGGCCACCACCACAACCACCAAAATGTACAATGCAAACCAAAAAGAAATCTGGTAGGAATTAGAGATGGGCCGGAACCAGAATTCTAGACTAGAACCTCCACACAGTGTAGAGGTTCTGATCCAGAAACAAAACTCGGCGGCTCAGGCCCAAGTACACGTGAAGTACATAATGCTGGACTCAAAGGACTAACTTTTCAAACATGATCACCATTGATGTATTTTCAACCCCCACCCCACCCCAAATTGGCAAACACCATTGAATGATTGTCTGCATGAGCCATTTCCCTGATTGCATGAATAGCTGGCCACTTATTTTGGTGCCAGCCGGGGAACTAAATACTTTGAAAATCTGACTCATATTGTGAGTGCAGAGCATTTCAAAATGTGGCCCTCTGAATACACACATGCATGTAGACAGATTCACACACTGTAAATGCATTTGACTGTTTTGCCGAGATCTATATTCTGAGGACAAATTATACCTAAGAACTGAAGTGGATAAGATAGGTAATGTAATAGGGGTGTTTTTGGATTAACACATCCAAAAATATTCTATAAAATGCTTGGTCAACCTTCTTTCAAGGTCCGTTACAACTACAGTTATCTTTTGTGTAAGAAAACAAAATAGAAACACACTGTTCCTTCCAAGCATGGTTCGAAGCATCTTTAAATTCAGTTATTTTTTTTTTTGCAGGCTGTACAGCCTTACTTTGTATAGTTAAAAGTAATTTTAAAGCAAAAAAGAACATAAACAATATACACTGACTCTTGACACTCCATTGCTTTCTTAAACTAGAATAATAAAAATTTGCAAATGAACAAAAGAGTGGGAGGAAGATATCTAATTTACAATGTTTTTGAGATAAAGAACACTACAAAAAAAGATCAATGTGAATAATAAAGCATTGTTAACTGAGTCATGACATTTCTATTCTCAGTGAAGATTTGAACAGTAGAACTCTGCAAATGAGCACCTTATGCCATTTTCAAAGTGGGAGGAAGACGTATAATTATAATTTTTAAAGTGAAGAGAATTAAAAAAAACTCTGTGAAAAAGTTTATTGAAAAACATATCGACATATCAATATGACATAAATTACTTTAATTTTATTAAACTAGGTGGGGGGGGGAACTCTCTCTTTTTTTTCTTTTTTTTTTTTAAGACTGGCTGCAAAATATGTTCCTTGAAAAGAAATTGCTTTATGAAAAAACTCTTTTGCTAAGATGAAACAGCACTGAATGTCAGCACTACCATATATTTATTCTGTAACTCTTCCAACAGCTGAGATCTATAAAAGAAACATATTTTCAAAACAGTTTTAACCTCCATTGTCTTGATCACTTGCATTAACATTTTTCATGTCACCTACTGAAATCCCTAGAAGGAACCTTTTAGTCAGTCAAAATTAACAAATCTATTTTTAAAAACAGCCGCTGAAGAGTCAGAAAGACATAAGGTTGTGTATTTTATTTGACATATATTTTCAGCTGTCTCTCTCGTTTGTGGGATGAGAGCAACATTTTATACTGATGTTATCAACTCCGGGGAGGAGGGTGATTTTGAGAGTGAGGAAAACAAAGTCTGCTCCCACTGCATGTGTGCCTTAAATTAAGAATAAAAATATAGTGTTGATCAGTTCACTCGGATGGAGCCTTTTACTGTCTTGGCATTCATGAAGCTGGGAGCCAGCTGTAAAATTATAGTTTGGGCCTAAGTTTATGCTTAGATATATGCACATGGCTCCCATTTACTTCAAAGGGAGTTGCGCACATGATCAGAATTTGACCTTCACCTCTTCCACCTTTAAGCCTGCACAGAGCCAGAGTAAATAGGCTAAATGCAGGCAATTTAAAGGAGTTAGGGACATAGAACAGGATTTTCAAAGTGACTAGTGATTTTGGGTGCCCAACTTGAGAAATCTCAGAGGGTGGGTGTGCAGCACTTTCTGAAAATCAGACCCCTTCCATGTTTCATTTTGTGCACTCAGAATCACTAACCACTTTGAAAATCTTGGCCATAGAATCTATTCCCAATACAAGAATAAGGTGCAGGGAAGCCCCTTCGTGGCTATTAGTTCCAATCTCTGGACTGGCTTGGGAGCCCTGCCAAACCGCTATTAACTGGCTCCTTCTGCCCACTGGAACTGTACATGCCACCGTGCCAGCATAGGCAGAGCTAGCGTGGAGTACAGTGCAGCAGTCCCCTGTTGTATCGTAGCTCTCATTGTGACTCCTGCATGGCATGAATTTCACTCTTTGGACCAGCTTCTGCCACCTTTACTCACTGAGAGTTGTACTTTATTCCTTGATTAGTCCCATTTACTTCAGTGGGGATTACTCCAGAAGAGAGGCACTAGTCGCTGTAAGGATGGCAGTATAAATATTCATATAGTGTGGATAGCCATGACAGGGGTGGCCAAACTGTGGCTTGCAAGCCATATTTGGCTCTTTTACCATTAAAGTGCAGCTCACAGAGCCTTCCCCTGACCCTCATTCTCCACCTACCAGACGGGAGAGAAGCTCAGGACCTCTGCCTTGCAGCGGGGTGGTGGGGTACGCCTGATCCTGCAAAGACCTTGTCATCAAATCAAATCACAGTGCATAAAGTTAAGCACATGCATAATAAGCCTCTGCAAGATAAGGGCCAGGGAGAGGGGGAAAGGATATATTATAAAGAGCGATCCATCTGACCCATGGTGCACAAGTATTTTTATGTCACTAGGTGGGAAGGCTTTGGTACTAACCCAATTGACTTTCCTCTTTATTTTCCCTCCTATATCCATCTATTCCTCACACATTTTTTGCATTCCGCATTTGCCTCCCGCCTGTTTCTGTGCCCAGCTGTTCTCACTTCCTGAATCTAGGTTAGTAAAGGGAAGTAAATTAAACCATTCATTGAACAGATTTCAATATTTTAAAAAACCCCAAAACCTCAATTTCATTCATCACATTAAAATTAAAAATGAATAAAAAATGTTGAAGGTGGAAAAATGGGGGGGGGGGGTGTTGGGTGTTTCTTATTTCAAAACCAGTTAAAGTTATATACATATATTGGCTTAATTATTTTTTTAGAATATCTGTATAATTTGTAAGAAGTATTAATGGAACTGGATGGGATGGGGTTAATCAACACATTCTTGTCAGACTTTAGGATCTGGGCCAAAATGTTTGGCCAGCCCGGTGATAGACTTATAATGAGTCAATAGAAGACTTTACAGTCTATTGGGTCACTGATTCATGAACTAAGAATTTATGTGATGGGGTCAAAAATCCCTCCTACAGAGATCACATCATTAGCTTTACCCTTCCAACAGCAAAACCCAGTAAACCCAAAGCTTCTGTGCATTACTAATCCATCATCATAAATCAGAAGAGAGGAGCTCTCACAATGTCATGATAAGCCCAACATGTATTTACAGCCTTGCTTCCATGCTGCAAAAATAAGCATGTAAATCCCTTGTATCCTAAAGCCTGCGCCCAGTAAAATATGGTCGGCCTGAGACAGTAAAAATGGCCATGAATATGCTCTTCTTTAACAGTTGGGTTTAGAATAGTTGCAGCTCTCTCTCTCTCTCTCTTTCTTTGAAATTAATCAGATCAGTTCTATTAAGGTGTGTTCCCGCAAAGTATTCACAGTGGCAATGAGTAAACAGGGAATGATCTTGTGCAAGATATGGAATTTCAGAGTTCTTAATGCACCAAAATACAGTGAGATTTAAAGGACCATAACAGCAGGACCTCCTCACCTAAGGTCTTGTTGCTCTGGGAGGAGTATGCTCGCTAGCCAGCCTTTAGACTGCGCTGGGGGAGATGATGCCCATCCAACACAGAGGGGGAGGAGTTCCATACAGCTGCCCCTGCAGTGACTGGCCCCTGGAAGACATCAGAGATAATGGGCCTGCTCCTCTAGTCCCCCAGAAGACCTGCCACAGCAGGTAAGATATGGAGGCAGGGGGCTTGGTGGCAGAATTGCAGGACCTCCCCCATCTCCCCTGAAAGGTTTCTTTGCTGAACATTTCAGAACCTCAAGCAAAGTTCACCTGGTGTTTGGTACTGAGGACGTGTATGTTTAGATTCTTGGTAAGACTCCATAACCTTCCCATATTCTCATTGTAATCCCGCGGACTCCACTCCTTTCCCAGCCTTCAAATTCCCTGTACCTCCGTAAGGCAGTGGCTGGTGGGAAAACAGACCAAACTGAAGTCAGTTAAAAGAGCTAGAAAGTTCCACCTTTTCACATGGCAACACAAACCTTGGCTTTTGGTTTTACTTTTGCTGTGACTCTATTCAAGCCAAGTGAGCTCAATTCAAAACATTAAAAATACAAGAGTTATTTTCCTTCAGGTCCAATGTAGTCCTGCCTACTTCATCTAGGGATTGAATGGACATGGCACATAGCTATTACAGTGATGGGTGCATGATAAATTAGATAGACAGAATGACAGAGATATATGAAATAATGGGATAAAGAAGATCAGCCAGGCATTCCCTTTTTAACCTTTTCTCCTGATACAAGAACATGGTGACTCTCGATAAAATTAAAAAGCAAAATATTTAAAATTGATGGAAAATTTTCACATAATACATAATTAACCAGTGGAACTCTTTGCCACATGATATTAAGGCAAAGATCTTAGTCTGATTCTAAAAAGGATTGGACATTCATAGGGATATTAAAAACAATATCGGCTTTAATATTAAAAATGTATGAGAGATTTCAACCCTTATGCTTCAGGACTTAGGCCAACCACTAACATCCTGGGCTTAGGAAGAAACTTGCTCCATAGGGATGTTATTGCAAGATTGCACATTGGTGGTGGGGGTGGTTAACACTTTCCTCTGAAGTTTCTGGTACAGTCTATGGCTGCACAGACGGACCTGAGGAGGTATATGAGTAGACAGAGACTTCTTCATCAGGGTGCATTTCTTTCCCCACCCCCTCTTGATTTGTTTCAGTGGATAGTTTGTTGAAGTTGATTTGACTGTTAAAATCACGGCATATATGGGTATATGATAGCTATGCTACACACATAGTTAGAAGGTAGCAATGGGGTTTGACCTCCTGCCAATCTCTAATTGTAAGTTATTTTTTATATTCACATTTCAAATTGATGATAAATAATATCAACTGTACATAATATATTTTAAAGATTATTTGGCTTCATTTATTTTTCCAAGCACTAAACCGATTACTGACCATTATAGTATCAAACTATTAAAAAAATGCTACCCACTTTTTTATGCTGGTCTAGCATAATCTTTATTTCTTTAGACACTTTGTGCAAACATTAAATTGATAAAAGACATAATGCAGATAGACCCACAGCTGAACTTAAGGTAATTACATAAAAATGAAATGGAGATCTATAACGGTACACTGCATTCTCCCCTATTGCATTGTTTTCTGGAAGCAAGGATCCTGCTGGTCATAGCAAGTTGCTTGCTATGGTGATTGCATCATGACACGATCTAGCTGTACAAGACAAGTATAACATTACTTAGGGGGAGAGTCTGACACCAAAAATGTACTGTATTTTCAAATATCAGAGGGGTAGCCGTGTTAG
>NW_020664440.1:8001904-8023569 GCF_002925995.2 Terrapene triunguis | reverse complement strand
A
Organism: Terrapene triunguis; assembly: GCF_002925995.2. Taxonomy (NCBI): domain Eukaryota; kingdom Metazoa; phylum Chordata; order Testudines; family Emydidae; genus Terrapene; species Terrapene triunguis. The sequence continues at coordinate 8,023,568 of NW_020664440.1, read as the reverse complement.
GGACTCTCTGTAGTATTTTCAAAGATGTCGTATTCTTCAAAAAACAGAAGTCCTTGAGTGGCATCTTTTGTTACTCTTTTGTTTGACGGTGCTGTACTGAGAAATTCAGGTTGTGTCTATGCATTTATATTTCTAGTTTTGATTTCTCCTCAAACGCACTTCAAGGATAAAACTTGACTTGAAGCACGAATACTAGCCGTCTGTGGATGCAGTAAATGTTAGACTGGCACTTATTGACTATTTCCATCTGATTTTTCAGTCTAGTTCCATTGAAGCAATAAGTGTATTGTGAGGGCGAGTGCATTGTTACATAACAGGGCAAAGTGAGCACTTGACATATTTGTTTTCTTATTAAAAGTAAAATCCTGCTCAGATGTTAGGGGCAAATTTTGAAAGGGTCCAATTCTCAACCTGGCCTCTATATTTGCAGTCAAACACTAGTTTGTGATCACCAACAAATGCTGGTGCAAATGATAGAAATCAAAATTCTAACTAGGCTTCATCTTGCAAAAAGCTCTGCATAGGATGGACTCCTGGATCTGCACATTCTGAAATCAGTGGGTCTCAGAGTGGGTACGTAGGGGTCTGCCCATATGGATCTGTTTGCAAGACTGGGACCTGAGTGACCTGTGAGAGTGAATGTCTTTTGCACCCACAAATCAGGTAGTTGTCTAAATTCTATCCCTTGTGCCTGCAATTGGTCATGACCATCAACTGTGGGGGAAACATTGATGGAGGCCGACAGGGAGGAGAGAGATAGCTCAGTGGTTTGAGCATTAGCCTGCTAAACCCAGGGTGATGAGTTCAATCCTTGAGGGGGCCACTTAGGGATCTAGGGCAAAATCAGAACTTGGTCCTGCTAGTGAAGGCAGAGGGCTGGACTCAATGACCTTTCAAGGTCCCTTCCAGTTCTAGGAGATGGGATATATCTCCATTTAAAAAAAAAAAATTACTGGCCTTTTTTGAAAACCAGGCTTTCAACTGAGAATTTGTTTTAGCATTCAAATGAAACAAAATGTACTTTAATGTAAGAGAGCCAATATTTGTTCAATTGTAGGCGGGTCTATCATCAGCAACTCATAAAAATAGATTCACCCACATATGTACCTACATCCACATTTTCATATCTATATCTGTATCTATATCTATATCTGTACACCTATATTATAGTTTGAACAAGATGTATATGGTAGTAAACCAACCTGCTTCTTGAAATACTTGTAACTGGGATTAACATATCAGTTGAAACAAAATATGACCTGAGGGGAAAAGTCACTGATTCTAAGTTTGATTGAAATCAATGGGAGCGTTGCCTTTAACTTTTATCGAAGCACAATCAGGTTGCTGGTGTAGAGACTTCCATATTTGCCTGTAACACTTTCACTTTCCTGAATATGTTCTAACATTTCAGAACATTTCTGTAACCCACAGAAAACTAAATTCTGCTCAGATACACCTGTGCAACTCCAGTTTAAGTCAACACACTGGATACCAGAGCGTACTTATCACAGTACTTATCAGCGAATATTCAGGCGCACGTCTTTTATTTGCTTTGTCAGATAACTATAGTGTGGACTATGCAATAAAACCCATGTCAGAGAAAAGCTTACTGATATGTTAGAAGTAAATTGCTTCCTCCAGAGATCTGATACCTCTATTTGTGCATCCTCTTTTTTTTTAAGCCTCTCCTACTTGGAGATACTACATAGTACAGTGTCATCAAATAAAAATGGCAGAAACATTTTTGATTAGTCCCTCATCTATGTAAGGTGGAAAATGCCAGTTCGTGCACTTGTAAATACACTCCAAGATAGTCAATTTTACTGCATTCTGGACTGACCAGGCTGGACAATGAATCAATATATGTTCGATTTTATGCAGTTGATGTGAAAGAGATGGTTATCTTCAGGAAGGGTATATTATTAAACTAGCAAAATCCCACTTTCAAACAAGCCCTCCCCTGTGCTGCCCCTCACACTTCGGGAGGAGCTCCCCCTAAACACCTGCAAAGCTCCCTCATTGTCCTTCCTCAAATCCCTCCTTAACGTTTTCTTTTGCCCTGATGCCTGCAAAAAAATTGACAACAGCCAAGCTTGGGTGTGCTGCAAGCACTGTCTAGTATGCTGATCAATACTGCCTTATTGTTTCCTTGTGCTCCTTTGTCAGCCTGTATTCACCAGTTGTCTCTTGTTTTTTGCTTGAATTGTAAGCCCTTTGGAGCAGAGACCGTCTTTTTGTTCTGTGTTTCTACAGTGCCTAGCATGATGGAATGGCGTGCACAGCAGGAAAGAGGGGAATGCGGTTAACATGAAGTCATGGGGGGAAACGGGGTCCCGGGAATGGGTGGAGGAGAGACTGAGGGGAACAAAGAACCTCTGGGGGGAGGGAGATTGGGGAGACATGGTATGGGGAAAGGGGGGCACACAGAGCCCCTGGCATGGGGGCACACAGCCCCTGCCATGGAGGGAAGTGGGAATGGGTATACACAGAGCAGCTGGTATGGGGGGGAAATGGGGGACCCTGGGTATGTCAGGAGGGGGCAATGAGGGGCACACGGAACCTCTGGCAGAGAGGATGGGGGGAGAGTTGCAGGAAGTTCCTGAAATGGAGGGGGATGGGAGGGTGCATACTGGAAATTTGGTGGAGGGAATGAAGGGAGGCAAGGAGCTACAGAAGCTATGGAGTGTGCACCCCTTAGTAATAATAAAAATAGTTTTACCAACAACAGCTCTGCTCCCTTAGAAGCCTATGTGGACCAAGGAGGGATTTTCACTCCAGAGTTCCTTTGTAGCGTACCTTGTCTTCTTTTAAAAAAAAACTCTTTAAAAAAGGGCTCAACGTTAAAAAGTAAAATATACAGCCCCGTACTTCAACTTGATATTCTCCCCATGTTCTTATACTTCACTAACCTCTAGCCAACTTTTTGGTCTCTGCGAATTACTTCGTGTACAGGCAATTTAAATTACATGCAGGCTGACTATGTGTGATAATTTAAACTGATTGTTAATTAATTCTGTAAGTAAATAGCTACTGCAATCTCTATAATCATCAAGGTTTCTCTAGCTATCAACCTTTTCCTTAGCTGCTCCTTATTATACAGTACAGAGCAAAAGTATGTGGGGGGGGGAAATGATATGCAGGATCTCTTTCTGGATCCTTGCCGCAGAAGGCAGCCCAGCTTCTTGAAAACCTTTATGGCTCTTCTTAGAATTAAATGTTTGCAAAACTGAGCTGTTTGTAGAGATTGATTTTCTGTATATAGCTTAAGAGGAAGCATATCATGAGATTTAGGTTAGATAAAAAGTAAGGCTTTGTGTGATGTGAGGTGCCAGCATTAATCAACTGGAGATAAGAGTTGATGAGGTTATATCATCCCAGTACCAGTGAGACTGACTATTAGTTATGTTTCTTGGCCTCTCGGTCACATTGGAGGGCAGGTAGAAAGCAGATATCAGAGCAAGTTTACTAGTGCCTGAGACATTCCTCAAGGCAAGACTGAGCTCAAAATTATCTTAAACCATTCCCTAATTGGTCCTTAAAATTAAGACCTATTTGGAAAGTCATAATTTCCCCCCTGGTTTTTAAGCTGTATCTCTCACATTACTATAGCCCATCTTTTAGTCCCCAGAACTAGGACATCCAAGGCACAAATGAAAATGAAGTCCTGAAACACGGCGTAAGGGTTCTAATCAGAAACCACCTGGCTCTCTTTGCAAGAAAATTATGAGCCAGGGCAAAAAAAAAAAAAAATTCGTGCTGTCCCAACTGCACACAGGTACCACCTACATGCAGTTGTACATCATGTAGCTGGCTGCCAGTCTAAAGAAAACAGTGATGCAATTGAAAAGTAGTAAGATAACTTTTTTGCCTCCTAGTTGACTACCAAGAATTATAGTTGCAACGGCTAGCATGCCACTCCAATTCGATTCCATTTGAATAAAAGTCTGTATAGCCTAGTTTGATCACGCCCCATTGAAGTCGATGGTAGTTTTTCCACTGAATTCTCTGGGTGTAGGAGAATACCTTAAACTGTAAGCCTGCAAACCCTTACTTTTTGAATACACTTTTCCCAGGCAAATATTCCCATTGAAGTCATTGGGACAACTATGATGAGTAAGGCCAAGGCTGGGGAGTAAGGGCTTATAGGATTGGGTCCACAGGTTGGGAAAATCTGAAAATGTCATTCCTTTGGTCCATTGGCTTAGTACTACATGTAGACCTTTTATTCCCTTCCCCCAGATAACCAGCTTACAAGTGAAAAACATAAAGACAAGAAACCTATGAAAGGTATTATGAGTTCAGTGTCGGAATTCAGCATCACAGACGCTCCATCCAAGGACACCAAAAATGAGAAGAAATTGTCAGACTCTAGTACATCATCATTATCTTCCCTTGAGAAGTGCAGGACACAATTCACCTACATCGAAAATGACGCATCAGTTCATCAGAGAGACAGTGATGGTATGTTTTGTAAAACAGATTAAGTGTAAGCAGATTTCTAGATAATATCCATTTAAAGAGTGCCCTGAAACACCTGCTTAAACATTGGACAGGAAGTTAAAGAATCGAAACTAAGCAATCGTGAGATGTCCTAGAGATTGTTTACTCTAGACTTGGGAATCTAAGGAAGATTGCTTTAAAGTGCCCATGACATGAGGGTTCCTATTGCCGGGCCACAATACGAGAATTTAAGTCCAGTGGGGACATGTCTGTGCCTGTGCATGGGTCTTAGGAAATAGTCTTTGCATAAGGATGCTCAGTAGGCATTGGAGGGACAGACTCCTTCTCCCCAGGCAGCAGAATAGCATTGTTATTGCTACTGCAGCTGCGCCTAAGAGCATGGAACACCCCTTATGCACAGTGGCTTGCCTGCTGGATCCATATAGTTGTGGGTCCATTCCTTCCCCCTTCCCTTCCCCTCACCCAGTCCCAATTCTGCTGCTGTGAGCCTGCTGCAAAGACTCACATAGGATCTCAGTGAAGAGGCCTTTTCGTAGTCTGCCCCTACTTATGCAGAATCCAGCCTCCTGCTTATGCTGCTTTTAAGCCCTGATTCGACAAGGTATTTGCCTAACTTTAAGCCTGGTAATAGCACCACTGACTTCAATGTGCTTAAATATAGGCATGTGCTACTGAACCTAGGTGAAGCATGGCCTTAAGGCTTTTGATTCTGGCCTGCCTTTGCTAGCCAATATGATCCCATATATGCAAAATACTAATGTTTATCTCAGTACGTCACATGACTGGGTTTTTAAAAACCTGTTTTCTCCCAACTTGAAAGCAAAATGCTATATAAGGCTGTTAAAATACAGAACTTGCATGGCTTTTGCATACTTTGCGAGTGCACCTCTAACCCAAAGAAATGTTCGCACTTTCTAAAAGGAAATGTATTTGGCTGCTAGTCCAAAATTTGCATGTGGCTATTATTTGGGGTTGTTTTTCTTTTATATGAACAAAACAAGTTATTTCTTTCTCTTTCATTATTACACAAGTCATTAATGTGCCAACACAATCATTGGCTTTCATAAGAATTTCACTAACCATCATATATCCATGCACCAAAGCAGAACACCCAGGTTCTGTAGACTTAGTACAGACTACATCTTGTGTAAACCAGCATAACGACACTGAAGTCAATGAAGTTACGCTGATTTACAGCAGCTGAGGTTCTAGTCCTAAATATGCTCATAGACATATCTGTGATGCTCTTGTTCCATAGACTAAAGTTCCTTATGTGGGCATTTTATAATAAAGCTGAAACGTGTCAGCTATATCATGTTAATGATCCTTGCATTAAGAACTACTAAGTACAGATCAACACAATAAACCACAATGCTCCAAAGGAACCATTATGATATATTGTATCACTGATTCTGTAATAATTGTAGTGCTTCATATACTTCTAGCGATATCAGAGTGCATTCAATCTTCTTTAAAGAGGTGAAGTAGTTATTCCATTAAGGGGGACTGATCCAGCAGTTCCAACACAAATGGGTGTTTTACCTGTGTAGTGATTACAGGATTGGTCTCGTAAATTGTTACTGGTACACAGGAGTGGTACATATGTGAAGTAAATAACAGATTTCACACAGTTAAAAAACGAAAAGCAAAGGAAATTAACGAAAACAATCTGTGCTCAATTAAGAATGTTAAGAACTGGACCTAAGCCAAGAAAGCCAAGGAAACTCAAGATTTGTGTTTGTCACTGAACACTTCATTCAATCTATTCTGACTAGTTATTGTAGCTGATTATTAGGCACACATATGGCCAATTCCTATTCTCTGATATAGCCATGGAAAAACCCTAAAGCCAGTGAACCCCACTGAAGCCAGCAGTGTTACCTGGCTATGACTGAGAGAAGAATTTGGCTCACTTTGCAGAAACTGCTCTAGGAGAGTCTGATCCATAGTCCACTGATGTCAATGGAGAAGACGCCCATGACTTCAATGAGATTTGGATCAGGTCCATACCGAGACTCAGCAGTATGAATTAAGGATGGATTGACATCCACAAGCCACAAAGAGCAAGAAAATGTAGAGCAAAGGCAGACCTGGAACACTATTAAAAATAGTTCTTTTGTGGTAATTAATCTAATAATGTAGAAATTGAGAGCTGAGGTCATTGTTCTCACTGAGATAAATGCAATAATGCCTTTCACAAGCAGCAGGGAAAACAGAAGAGAAAACAGGAGATTGCATCTTCTTTTGTGCAGTTTGTGGCTAATTTATTTTCAAATATATAAATGAATGCATAGGAATGGATGCTTAATTGCTAATATCTATTATTTATATACATTACTCCACTTAAAACAGAACAAAAAAGCCTCACACATGCAGATTTTGCAAGATGTGTTACATCCATTAGCACAGTTCATGGTGTGTGCTCTGATGGGAATTTAAAAGCATCTTTACTGCACATCACAGACTTTGTGCTGAAACATTACTTTATTATTAAAGTCTTGTGCTTTTTCTGTGGTCCCTTTCCTGGGTAGACCCTTAAGAACTATATCTATTCTCAGAAGATTATGTGAGCACCAGTAAGGTTAATAAATTCAGGAAAATCTGTGTTATTAGAAAACAAATCTTATTTTTTTATTTTAGAAAAAACTGAAAAGATCCCTAATTGCTGTATTATTTTTAATTTGATATATCTTATCAAGGTGCAAGGGGGAAATTTCATAAATATAAGATACCTAAAAAGAATAGTCTTAATTACACCATGGACTACTGGATAAAATGATTACATTTTCTACACTGTAAATTTCATACAATTAAATGCAGCAGTGTCACCTTATAAAATGTTTCAATTTTCTAATTATTTCAGTTCATTTACTCAGAAAAAAATATAAGCATGAATTTACTAAGTATCACCAAAATCTAGTCATTCTCATTCTACAGAACTGACTGGGAAGTTAGTTGTGCTTGTCTGAACTTAAATAGATCTTGACATATTGAAATAAGTATTAAAATTGATAACATTGCCAATGATATGCTACTTACGGAAAGAATTTCAATCACATGCTATTTATGCTTTATTCTACCTGCTGAATAGACGTTTTTAAAAAAAATAAAGAAGTTGGAGTGATTTTTTTTATTTTATTTTTTTTATCAAGGAAGCTTTAAAAAAAATTCTTCTGGAAACTTTCTGGATGTGAACTTCTCAGTTAACTTCACTGGTCATGTTGCATTATGTTACATGATATATATCATGCCACAACAGAACAAATGCAGCTGAGTAAGATCTGACAGTTTGTCATACTAGAGCAAGCAATTTGATAACATCCAATATTTTTTCCTGAAAGTACCAGTGGAAACAATTCTCACTACTGAGAAATATTTTCCTTAAAAAAATAAAAAAAAAAAAAAAGATGTAAAGAGATTTGGGCCCTGAAAATTACTTGTGTTGATCCTTCAGGAGGGGGGGGAAAAAAAAAGACAAAAACCTTTGTTGATAGGCATTGCAAGGTGCAGTCAAGTGTGGCTTCTGATATGGTATCACCACAAGTATAGCTGAAGAATAACAACTAACAGAGAAAGAGAAACAAAAAGCTGAATGAGCAAGGGAAAAGGTCATGTTAGGGTTTCCGAAATAAGTGAATGCACTGGAAGTGCAAATCATTGGCAGAATCCACCACACTTCAAACTGCGTCTCCGCCAATTTCCAAATAGTTCAGATTTGCCTCTGAACACCTTATCTTGCTTCAACGCTAACAAATGGGAGCTGAGCTGTTTGGAAAATCTGGCTCCAATTCTAGGGGCCGAGCACGGGGAAATCAGACCCTGGGTGAGCACATTAAGGCAACCTTCTGGGGCATGTTATATATCCTGTAAGTATGAAGTGGCTGCCAAAGCACCTGCAACATTACAGGACAGGTTTCAAAGTAACAGCCGTGTTAGTCTGTACTCCTGTTCTTATTACAGGACAATTACTCTAGTCATGAGCTAGTTCTTCTGGGGCTGATGCTTGCTGATACGTAAGAGTTACTCCCTTACACAATGCTGGAAAGAAAACGACTTCCCTTTAAAATGTATCTTTCCTAGTTGATACTCTTTTTCTACATTTTTTCCCTTTTAAAAATTAACAAGCATGTGAATTAGAAGATGAAAAGCCTATTTAAGAGAGAGGGTGAACTGTGACCCCGGGCAGAGCATAGAATACCAAACTGCAATGTGTTAACTCTACTCTGTACTCTTCCTTTTCCGCCCCCTTTTTGGTAAGTGTTGCAAACTAGCATTCACTGAACTTCACTGAAAATTGAAGCTAGACAAATTCAGACTGGAAATAAAGGCATAATTTGTTAATAGCGTAATTAACCATTGGAACAACTTACCAAAGGTTGTACTGGTGTCTGCATCACTGACAATTGTTAAATCAAAACTGGATGTTTTTCCAAAAGATCTGCTCTAGGAGTTATTCTGGGGAAGTTCTATGGCCTGTTTTATACAGGAGGTCAGACTAGAAGATCACAATGGTTCCTTCTGGTCTTAGAATCTGTGAATCTATTAAATCAGACTCCTTATAAAAATCAGACTAGAAGCATGTGATTAATCTGTGCTGTTTTACACCACTCCACAAGTGAGTTCTGCTCTCACCCATAAATTCATCTAAATCCTCATCCATCTGCCATAATTCTGTGATTTAGCTATACAGCATCATATGCATCCTAACTGACCCTTTCCATCTGAACAACTAATAACTAAGCTTTTAGCAGACTTTAAGGGCCTGATCCAATTCTCACTGAAGCCAGTGGAACTCTTTCTGTTGGCTTTAGTGAGCATTAGATCAGGCCCTAAAATGCTTTGATGGGCTGACAGCCCAGAAAATTATTATTTCAACACCAAGGGCCCAATCCTGAAATCTTTACATGCAGGCAAAATCCTCACTGGAAGTTTTGCCTGCAGAAGGGGTACAAGATTGGGACTGAGGATTTCTACATTGAATTACAAATTCCTATCTGAAAAAAATAAAATCTATTCTGTAGCCCAGGGGTCAGCAACCTACGGCACGCGTGCCAAAGTTGGCACGCGAGCCGATTTTTCCTGGCATGTGGCGTGGGCTGAGCCGCTCAGCCCCGCCGCCACTCTGGAGTTCCCGCTGCCAGCTGCCGGCTCCTGCGGGACCCGCCGCGGGTCCAACTCAGCACCGGCTGCTGGCCTGGGGTTCCTTCCCCCAGGATAGCAGCGGGCTGAGATCCCAGCTGGCAGGAGCCGGCAGCCGAAACCCTAGAACGGGGGTCGGGCTGAGCCGCTTAGCCCGCCCTGCTCTGGAGTTCCCGCTGCCGGCTCCTGCCAGCCGGGGTCCCTGCGGGTCCAACTCAGCACCCGCTGCTGGCCTGGGGGGGAAGGAACCCCAGGCTGGCAGCGGGCTGAGACCCCGGCTGGCAGGAGCCGCCGGTGAAAACCCCAGAGCCGCAGCGGGCTGAGCCGCTCAGCCTTCCCCGCTCTGGAGTTCCCGCTGCCTGCTCCTGCCAGCCGGATCCCCGCGGGTCCAACTCAGCACCCGCTGCTGGCCTGGGGGGGAAGGAACCCCAGGCTGGCAGCGGGCTGAGACCTCAGCTGGCAGGAGCTGGGGGCAGAAACCCCAGAGTGGCGGCAGGCCAAGCCAGTCGCTGCTCTGGGGTTCTGGCTGCTGGCCCCTCGCCAGCAGGGGTCTCTACCATGCAGCTCCACTCACCTTGCTTCCGGTTGGAGGATCTCTCGCAGACAGGGTCCAGGCCTCCAGCCCTGCTCAGGCCTACCAGCCACCTACTCCACTCACCTCAGCTGCCAATCTTGGTTTCCAGCCTTTGCTCATCCTGCTTTCGGGCCTGGAGTCCCAGCAGGCCAGCCTTTACATATAACAGTAGTTTGGTTATATATTATAGACTTATAGAGAGACCTTCTAAAAAGCGTTAAAACGTATTACCGGCACGCGAAGCCTTAAATTAGAGTGTATAAATGAAGATTCGGCACACCACTGCTGAAAGGTTGCCGACCCCTGCTGTAGCTTATGGCAGATGCTGTGTATGAGTGGAATTACTGGCATCACACTAGAGATATGATTGTGCTTTTTTGTAATAATGTAGTACAATGGAGAGTATCCTCACTGAGTGAAATTCACGCCTATGCAGAGGGCCAGCCCAGGGCATCAGCCCTACTTAAATCCCTCTGTACAAAGGTGAGTTTCACTCATATGGAATACTTTCATCCAAAAGATGGTGGGTTTTTTTCTATCCAGACCAAACAACACAGGACATCATTTTATGTAATATGTTTTACGTCTGTAATTTTTCAAAATTATATTTTAAGCTTAGTTTGTTGTCTGCAGGGATCTCTGACTTCTGGGTCTCATTTAAATGTAGTTACATCTGCCTAAATTTGGAGTACTATGGTAGTGAATCAAGCCCTCTTTCTTTCCTGTATCTCACTCTTTTTCTTTTTTCTTAGATGAATGTGCATCTCTTATCCTGGCCTGCTTGTTCTGCCAATTTTGGGACTTTCTTATAATGCTGCCTAATACCTGTGAAAATTGGTTGATAAATATGTGCTGTCCATCCTATAGATATCACCATACCTCCAGTGAAAACCACTCCAACAATGACTGTAACTGTGACTGTGACATTGATTGCAGCATTTTTGAATCCTGTCACGAAACCAGTGAATGTCTGGAACTTGCCTTGGAGATTTCTGAAGTCTGTTATCGCTAATAGGAAACAATTGACAGAATTCCCACAAACTGTCTGAATGGAAACTGACAGAGTAAAAAGGATATAAGATTTTTTAAATAATTGGAGTGTTTGCTAACCAGGGCTGTGTGTATTCTCTGATGTCCCTTTGGAAGAACTGTATAGCATTACCAAAGAAAATTCTGTTTGTATGATTTCACAAGCCACTGAAGCCAATAAAGAATGAAAACCTGTTTCCTACCTTGCCACAGATGAAAACGAAATTCCTAAATACCAGCTGTGCTAATTGCTTTGCCCAGGATCAGTCTCATGCTTTTATAAATCTCTCTATTGCATTCAACATGGATTTCCCTCCATCCACAAACATAAGACACATTAGGATATTCTTTTAGGAATAATATATATTAAGTCATCTTCCTAATGGATTCATATATAAACATGTATTACATATTGTGGGGTATTATTAATAATGTATGCTATAACATCATTTTATAATTAAAAATGTATTTATACAATCTCTTAAAACACACTTATATGCTCAGTTTAGGTAGAAAAGAAAATTAAGTGAATTAGAAACCATGCTAGATGTAATTACAATAAAGGTCTCTAAAAAATCTCCAGTGAATTTTGAAGAGGATGCATTTTAACAGGGTACTGCAATTCAACAGTGTATTAATGTGTGTGCCTATCATTATGTAATATCAGGTTATGCCTATTGTTCATTAGTTTAGGAAAGAGCTCCTTAATTCTAATTAGCATTAATAGAAATTGAATGCACACTTCTAGAGGAGAATTTCCCTATGGATAGCCAGTAACGCTTTTTCCCAATTTTTGTTTGTGTGATTTTTTTTTGTAAAGAGCAGAATATTGTAAGCAATAACAGTGTTGGAAAACAGACATGAGTGCACAAAAGATAAAAAAAATGCACAAAAGATAAAAAATGACAGTATCCAACTTGGAGGCACTTACTACAGTCTGTAACACTCTCTGTATTTTTCTTTTCTGATAATGGGTCTGATTAATAAAAATGAAATGAACATTGTACATTACACGTGTGACAACAAAAGGATGGAAATTCAGCTACCAAGGGGCGGAGAATCCGCATATTGAGCAAAAAGGAAAATATAATAAGTTGCTCGTTCGTGTGGGAGGTTTACATACTGAAGCTGGCCTGCTCTGTGGCAGCATTTGCTTTCTATGTGCACTCACAGATTTCCAAGCAAGCCCACTGATTTCAGTACGGAAGAAATATTGTGCCTATAGGGTCCAAAACAGGCATCCTTGTGAAAAATGTACAAGATCAGATCCTCATCGGGTACAAATCAACATAGTTCCATTGAAAGCAGTGCAGCTATAATGCACAGTACGTCTGTACTACAGGGGTTGTGATTGCAACTCAAGTAGACATCTCCGAACTAGCTTTAATGTAGCGAGCTCAGATCCCAGAGCAGTGACGCTCTGGTAGCACATGCTTCGGACCGGTGCAGGTTAGCTCCACAAATAATTACCCAGGGTTCCACTCCAGTAAAAGCTAATTTGGGTTGGTCGACTCGAGCTGCAATCACAACCCATGGCAGTACAGATACCACCTGGGATTACAATATAGACATACCCTGATTTATACCATGTGAGCATCAACCCTGAAATTTACAAGAGATTTAAAAAGATGCAACAACTACTCGTGTATTTCTTTTCTTAAAAAAAGACCGTACAGTAAAAATGTTAGATTTGAATACTCTTCTTATAAATATTTTAAGGCCTTTTAGTCTCCTTTGCATATTCAACACTTTTTATTATAATAAAAATATATATTGCATCTGGCAAAAGGCGCAGTAGACTCAACTGTACCTGATTTCTGTGCCTCTTGTTGAGCTGGGGGGGGTGGAGTAGAATAGGTCTGTTTACACTTTGTTGTATTACGTACCATACAATGTCAAGCTTTTCTCAACTTCAGCCAGTTTAAGGATTAAAATGTGTGTTTCCAAATTGTCTATCCTGTGCCAAATGTCCTACTGGGGAGTAAATTTTCAGTGTGGAGAACTGGACACAGAGGTCTGCATCCCTCAAACCTTTATTCACATTAGTTCTCCTTTCCTTATTTATGCAAATAGTTTCATTGATTTCAATGCACATATGTGAAAAGATAAGGAAGATTACTCATGACCCTGACACTGCAATGTGATGCATTCTGGAGGACCTTTGCCCAGTTGGCCTCAGTCAGATTCATCAGGAGCAAAGAGGTCTGTCCACGTGCATCGCCTAGCAGGATTGGGGTTTATTTGACTAAGCCTTTGTAGAATTGGGCCCATATTTCCTATTACCTTTCAAAGCCAGCTTTTCTTCATATTGGAAAACATGGGTTCTCAACCTGTGGGAAGGGGAGTGGAGAAATGGTGAGAACAGGACCAGGAGAATCACAACCACAACAATGGCTAGATGGGTCAGGTCTCCCAACACTTTTTTCTGCTGTGACATGCGGTCAGCACATGGAAAAAGTTGAGAACCACTGCAGCAATCAATGATGGTCTTTTAAATAGTACAGAAGTGTCTCCTCACCTAATAGTTATGGGAGCATGCTATTTGGTTTCTTGTTTTATAATGCAGATGGATATTTTTGTGCTCTACAGCATGAACTAAGAAACCCTGGAAAATGTTCTTCATCCTTATGTTACCTTAATCACCAAAAGGACTAACAGTTCATGTCTTCCCTCATAAAACGGTTAATTGTAAAATACAGCATACTGCATGTTCATGACACAGAGGAACTATTTAGCACATTGAGATCAGACAGCAGAGCAAGTGGGCTAGAATAATTCCCCCCCTGAAATATTCCAGAAATTAGCTTTTCTATTTAGAGATCCATCTTATTCCCACACATACCTGACTTTCACAAGTCAGACAAAAACCATTCATCAGATTCAGACTTAGACAGACATTGTACAGACAGGTTAAGCACAGGTACTAGAAGCAATTCAGAGCTGCGTTTTTTGTTTCCCTTAGAGAAAGGCCTACTCACCCAAGTGGGAGGCATTTGGGTGGCATCATTGGTCCATGCTGTCAGAATCAGCTGTGCTGCCAAAGTGAATGTCAGCTCTGCAATGTGTGAAACCTCAACTCTTTAAGACAAGGAATAAAATATCACCATTTTGTAAATGGGAACATCTCCCTGATACTCTGCCTTTCTTCAGCAACTTTATTTTTAATCCATAAAACACTGACAGATTGGGTGGAGGAGAGAGCCAATCACAACGAGCCACTTGTTCCCCTCCTACAGAAAAGGATAACGTCCACTGCAAACTTTCTGAGAGTCTCCTCATGAAGATTCCTCTGCATCCTCCTCTCCCCCACCCCACCCCACCCCACCTCGGAGAAAATGGCCTTGCTCTTCACAGAAGGCGCATAGGGCACAACATGGATTTGGCTGTAATCACTTTAAAGGCAGAGATTGCCATTCACTATATGTTTTTACAGCTCCTAGCACAGCGTGGCCCTGACATGATTGGTCTCTCACTGCTGCTGCAATATAAATGTTAAACAACAAAATAAATAATCATGGAAATCCAGGCTTTGCACTGAAACTCAGTTCTGTTCCCACAGACCACAGGCCTGGCGTCTGCTTCTCCATGGCAATCTGAATCCCTCAAGATGTGCAGGAGAGGAACCCAGGACCCGTGTCCTCAACCCAAGAAGATGGCCAGGTATAGAGAGGAGAGCAGGCTGCATTGGCCCCCTTCAATATCCTCCAGCTTCTGAGAGCTCCGGGGCTGATTTTACCTTCTGACACAATCTCAGCTTAACCAGGATGACCAATGTCTTTCAAGCTGGCAGTGGTGGCATGACTCTGATTAGGATCCTTAGGCACTGCTGTAATATAGATAAATTACTATTAATTATTACTATATCATTCCTGTGGTTGTTTTTTAAAATAGGTTTCTATTGAGAAATTGCACATTATTTCATCGTACAGCATATAAATTGTACAGCCTAACAAGTACAGGCAAAATAATGAACCCCACATAATGACCTGGATTTTCTAAATATTGCATGTGAGTAAGAAACATTGGCATCTGATCTGTGTTCCGTGGCCTATATAAAATGAGTTGGTGGACCCAGGCCAACTCCTAATGGGCATGTGCCTACATCATAAGCACCACCAATATAATAGGCACCCTGAGCAAAGATGCCAAGGATTGAGTGTACACAGAGCCCTTCCTGGCCTTTACAGTAGCTCCTCCGTGCCCTGGGTCAAGGCACAATGTAAAGAGCAGTGCCTGTGGTGTGTCAGCTCCCTTAATAAAGGGCTTTGTTCTCCAGAAACATCAGTTGGTGTAATAATAGAATTCCGAAATGTAGGGATCAAATTCTGCCTCCCCTCTAAACTCAATGGGATAGATTGGGGGGCAAATGGGGACATAATTTAGGACTTATGCATCAGAATTAATCTAGATCTCAAAATGCTTGAGCATCCATTATTATCCCAATTTTACAGATGGGGAAACCGAGGCACCGATGTCATTGTGATTTGCACAGGCACCAGGCCTGGGAATAGAACCCAGTTCTTTTGACTTCGAGGCCAGTTCACTACCCAGTGGATCATGCTGCCTCCTTATAAAATTGAAAGGAAAAAAAAGCTGTTCACAGACATTCTAGGGAAGGCATGCCAGAACAGAATGTGTTAAACGACAAAATAATATTGAAAAACTATGCTTCTGTCTTAGACAATCTTGCAACTGAAACATAGTTATGTTCATCCCCAGACAACATTATACTAAAATGAACATGGCACAAAAGGAAAAAGAATCATATGAGTGCACAAGAAAATGATCATCAATGTCATTAAACTGTATACACAATGTATATTGCCAGCTTTGCCATGTTTTTCTATGAAATAAAAGTAACAGCAAAGAAGAGAGGGAGATTTTATTAGATCAACTGTATAAAAAGCATGAATGGCTTCCATTAGCACAGCACAGTTGAGAAAGGACAAGATTTAAGTCTAATATAAATATGAGAAAATTATACAACTGAAGTGACACGTCCTGTTTAGAAAAGACAGAGCACAGAGAAAGGAGTAAGAAGACAGCTGAGAATTTAGTTTTATAGTGTTCAAATGTATGTTTCGTCTTGTACAGTATTTACAACTCCCTGGCTTGAACATCCTGTTAATGCTTCTATTTTATACTGTACCTGCTGTCGCTATGTAATAAGTGCACAGCTAAGTTACAGGAACATCCTTTGTTCGTCTTTATTCCAGTAAATGGGTATCATCTATCTCCCCAAAGTTTTAGTATTCTTTATCAGTAGATAAAGTAATTACACACACACACACACACACACACACACACACACACACACACACTCTCTCTCTCTCTAAATATTATAGCTGGCTGGAGAATGACAATTACAGGTTTTGAAAAGAGTGAGAACTGTGGTTTTTCTCCGACATTTTATTTCTGCACTGGAATGAAAACAAAACCTTTCCAATGTTTTAACAAAATGGAATTGTATCAGGATATCTGTTTTTCAGATTAAAAAGGTCAGGTTTTCTCTTTGGGTCTCCCTCTCTCTGGAAGGGACTGGACAGTCCACCCTGAACCTCAGGAACGTTGTCAAAATCAAAATGCCTCTGCAGAATATGTTGCCTTTGCCAAAACACCACATTTCGACAAAAAAAATTGTTAAAGAAGTTTTGGCCAGCTCTATTAAATATACACAAACACAGATTAGAGATAGATAGATAGATAGATAGATAGATAGATAGATAGATAGATAGATATTAGCCAATAACTAAAATGGCAAGTGATCTTTAATTTTCCTGGAATTTTCTCTTGCTGGTATAACCTCCACTCTTTTCTGCTATATTGGAGGCAAATGTGCAATGCTATATGCTGGAGAAGAATTTGCAAAGCCACGTCTTATTCTGTGGATATGTACTATTCACTAGCCTCTGTAGTTTTCACTTTCTTCTCTCACTATCTTATTTTATGACCTGCTCAATCATTTCCGAGTTTACATGTAGCTATGGTTTTTAAAAGAAGTTTTCTAAATATTTAATTTCAGTAGAGCTTAAAATCAGGGACACACATCAAGATTCGTCTTTTCAAAAATATAATAACCAACAATTAATCCATTTCCAAACCCTCACTTTTAATATAAAATTCAGAGTTTCGTATAGCCTATAACCCATACATACCCATAAAGTCATTATATGAGAGGGAAAACTGGAAACATCCAGTTGGAAAGCACAAGGTATATTTTTAGTTACATTAAGCCAACTGTATGCCGCTCTGCACACTTGTGTAATTCCAACATAAAAAATAATCCATAATATTCCAGAGGAACAAATCCGATTTTTAGTTATATAAATTTTCATATAAGTCCATCAAAACTCATTCCAAAAATGTCTCAGTCTCTTTGAGAGCTAGAGTTGGAACAAAAGACCGAGTCCTTTAAAATGCCTTTAGAGCTTCCAGAGATGTTAAATCTAATTGCCCATAGCATAGCACCGATCCACAAAGGTTTAAGTCATGGAAAATGAGTTTTACCTTTATAAAAGTTATACTACACAAAGTTTATCATGGCACAGTAAAGTCAAATATAACTTGCTCCTTACATATTCCAGGTGGAAATAAATTAACCTTTGATGCTTCACCTTGATTGCCTAGTCAGGCCAGAAAAATGTATTTTCTTACTAAAGAACTACATATTTTTCCTTTTGAGTGGGTCAATCCAGTAAGAAATGATTGGAGGCCAAGGCACATATAAAGGTTATGCATGAGGAAACTGTTGAAATCAGGCAGAGCCAAGATCAGTGTCATTTGATAACCTTAAGAAGCTGCTTTATTATTATTAATTATTGGTATTGCAGTAGCATCCGGAGGCTCTGACTCAGATCAGGGCCCCATTGTGCTAGCAGTGTATATACACCTTGGAAGAGACTGTCCCTGCCCTGAAGAACTTACCATTTAAATAGACAAAGGATGTATTATTATTACAGATGAAAATCTGAGACTAAGGCCTTGTCTACACTACGGGGTTAAATCAACCTAAAGTTACGTGACTAACGTAGCTGGAGTCGACGTAACTTAGGTCAACTTACTGCAGTGTCTGCACCACGTTGGGTGTGTCTCCCGTCAACTTCCCTTATGCTTCTTTTTCCGGTGGAGTCGATGGGAGAGTGATCTGGGGTCAATTTAGCGGGTCTTCACTAGACCCGCTAAATCAACCCCAGGTGCATCGATCGCCGCAGCATCGATCCCCAGTCAGTGTAGACACACTCAGAAAGATTGAGAACTCCACCCTAAGGTACTTGCCTGGAATCTGGGATGAGCCAGGAACTGAGCCCCAAGCTCCTGAGTGCCAGCCCAGGGCCTTAATTGCAAGACATGGCACAATTCAGGATGGACATGTCTATAGAAAGGAGAGAGAAGGAAAAGCCGGAGACACAAATCGTTTTAAAACGTCCTTGCAATAATTCAAAAGGGATCTTGGTTCTAATTCTTTTTGATATAGGACACGTTTTTAGACCTTGCCCCCTGCATTCTGCAGACCTGAGCCATTTGCTTCTTAGGGCAGGGTTAGATACACAGGCGTTATTCAATATGGACTTCAGTTAAGTCTGGAGTCAAGCCCCAGCAGCCTAGGATAGGCTAAGAAACAGGGACCCCTCTAATCCTGGTTCTAACACCAAATCCATCTGCAGCCTTAATAAGAAATAGCTACATCGCTGAGAACAAAATTTACGGCTCTCTGTGCTACAATACACTTCAGATTGATGTTAAGTTTAGTTTTTAGGTTGAACTAGATTGCCCTGCATCTGTATCTTGGGCTCTCCTCACAAATTACCTTGTGAAAAACCAGGTGATTCAGCCAAAAACTTTCAGACTTAACTTGCATTTGGAAAACAATTAATAGACCAGTATGGCCTTGGAATTCTTCCCCTCCCACCACACCAAACCTGTTCTAGTTCCATCAAGCGCCAAAGGATCATACCCCCACCCCTTATGGAACCAGAGAGTTCCCCCGTCTATAAAACAGAGTTTAAAGGCCAGCTGCTGTTACAGTCTGCAGCCTCACTTGCCAGACCCCAGGATCTATATAGGCTCACAAAGACTGTAAAACGTTTGGTGCAGAGAGGGGGGAAAAAAGGGAAAAAATTGCCTGAGAGCTCTGCCAGACATTTTGTGCTTATTTGCACCCATGCCAAACGATTGGCAACTTCTTTCAGGGGGCACCAGAATGTTACCCTGCATATACCCTGGAAGTCAAAGTGTTTCCCAGATGGCCAGCTATCACCTTCTCCAATGTCAGCTCTCTACAAGACATGACCAAAACAGAGCTGCCCTCTTCCTATGACTTGGTTAATTCTGGGTTACGTGCATACAACTTTGGCAGGTTGAAGCTCAGTTAAAGTTTTAGTCTCTCTGGCAGTCTAAGAAACAGGGACTCCAGGGTCCTCATCCTGGCTATGACGTCAAATCCATCTGCGGCCTAGGACGAGTCACTTAACAGCCCTGCCTCATTTTCCCTATCTGGCAAATAGCACTAATACCTACTTTGCAAAACTGTCCTGAGGATTAATTAAAGGAACATAATCAACTTAAAAAAAAAACCCACTTCTCTCTGAAATAGTCATCTCTTCTGTTGTTGCAACCCTAACTGCTACAGGGCCTGTGACTAGAAAGCAGGTAGCAGGGATTAAAAATGGCTGGTGTTTTCGTTTGTTTGCTCTGTACTTCGGGCAGCACTTTGTGAAGAGTCAATGTTGCTGTTTTGATGCTGGTTATTGGCACTTCCTATATCTCGCAGTGGTGTGATGACATCACCTTTATACACAGCTCTGCAGGGGAAGCTCATGTGCAAGCTCTTCCCCAGGCCTACCACAAGGTTTTGTTGCAGCTACAGTCGCAGAACGGCTGCTGTTTCTCACTTTGTGTCTAGAACGGAGTCTTTTCCTGGGACCTCTGTGCAGAGCCGGAGAACAACAGAAGCCAGGTAAGAGGAAGCACAGATGATGGTTGGGGGACAGCTCATCTTTGCTCCCCAGACAAGCAAAGGGCTGATGAGAAATTCAGACCAGGACGCCTCGGAGCAACCGTCCTGCTCTCCAGACTTCTGCACAGTGATAGGTAACAGCAGCAGCTGGGGCATGGCCACCAAGGGTGCCCCGTCTTTACATGCAAAGCTGGCTGGAAGGAGCGAGTTTAAAGAGATTTAAAGGAGGCGAGTGAGAAGAGGGGTGAACAAGGCAGCTTTAGGCACTGATGGCAGCATGATAAAAAGGCTGGTGTCATAACTGGGAGAAGACTAGAGGAGTGACACGCACAGCACATAAGAAAGAGACGGTAACAAGCTAAGATCCAGTCTGAGGTGTGTAGAAAGGTGAGGGCAAGCAGCCTGAACGTGGAAGAAACAAGAAGCTGAAGGTTTGGGTGGTCGCCTTCGCTGTGATCACAGCTATTGCTAAGGGTCTCAAAACAAATGTACCTGTCCTGACATGGAAGGTTTTGTAAAGAAAAAGGAGCATTTTAACTCAGCAGCTCTTTGGCCGTCATGTGTGTGTGTTTTATTTGCAGTTTTCCTCTCTCTGTAGGTTGATCTTGGCAACACACGTTCAAGCAGTTTGTGCTTTTGTGACAGCAGTACTTTGTATTGCAAGGAGACAGGCTGAGTGGCTGATGTTGCCGAGAGTTGAGACAAAGAATATTTGAAATGAAAGAAAAATGATTTATATTACAGGAGCGCCCAAGCTTTGCTAGGTACCATACAGACATCTAGAAAGACATAGGCCCTATCCAGAGAATCTTAAAACATAGAAAAACAAAACAACAACAAAAAAACCATTGATATGGCAAGGAAAGAGATGCAAGATTCAAGTGAAGTGGTCAAGGTGATGATGGACAAATGAGTTGTTAGTTCCATATTTTGGTTTGGTTGGTATTTGTTTGTATTAATAGTTTATTTAATTCTTCCTAACTGCCCCCCCACCCTAATATCTTAGTTTTTTTTTAAATTATTGTGTAAACACTCATTTTTTGAAGGTGATGCTAAAGAATGGCGAAAATTAAGAACTCAATGCTTAATAGTAACTGTGATCCTGATCATCAGATCTGGGCAAGATCTGCTTGGCACAAGATCTGACAGGGTGGAAAGACGGGCAAAGGTGACTGATTTTAAGAACAGAAGGAAGCATCATGATTGTCTAGTCCAGTGGTTCTCAAACTTTTTTTTTCCGCGGACCACTTGAAAATTGCTGAGGGTCTCGGTGGACCACTTTATGATCTTTCCAAATGTTGTTTGTACTGTTAGCTAACTATTGTAAAGCACTTTGGATAAAAGCGCTATATAAAAAAACCTTAATAATAATAAATGTTTTTTGTTCTACAATAAAAGCACACAACTCGTTTTAATATCAGTAGTCTTACCTTTCTAATGCAATCGATGTGCCCTCTCTCCCCCGCCGCGGCAGCCCCCGAGCTGGGGCTGGGAAGAAGGGGGGG